>NW_022900920.1:24886226-24945527 GCF_012274545.1 Fukomys damarensis | reverse complement strand
TTTTTTTTTTTTTTTTTTTCTTCATTCTAAGCCTCTCTGCCTTTCCCAGCACCATTTCCCTCTACACATCACTGGGCTACAGCAAGAAGATTTACTATTTCGCCAATAATTTTCTAACTAATACCTGCCGTTTTAAACAGTACTTTCACATTCAGAATGACTTGGGACTCCTTAATCGAATCTATCTCCATTTGTTATAACCGTCTGTGAGGTGAGCACTGCCCCTGGAGCCTGGGGAATGCGATCTGTAAGGACGGGCTGGCTCCTTCCAGAATCATTGAGGAATCAGGGCTATCATTTTCTGCAGGCAAATCCACAGGCAGATGTATCAGTTGGATTTATCAGCCACTTTACTTACAAACACAATCTGATGTTGTTGGAGACGAGCAGGCGTGAGAATCATGTAAACCCTTCCCACAATCTGCAAGGTAACTATTGTACCTTATGTCACAGACAACGACACAGTGTTCCACAGCCACACATCGAAGTCGTGTTCCTCCTTCCTAATTCATGACTGAAATGCCAGGTAGGCAAATCGCCATTTCTCTATCTTGGGGCCCTGGTAGACACTACTAATCACACAAGCTATTTGTCTAGGTTGTGTTTCCCAGGACCAGACCTTGAGATGAAAATTCAAGCACAAGAAATGGACTTGGCTCCCAGAAAATCATTGTAGGGGCACAAGGAAGCAAGGCAAGGATCTAAGGAGCCGCAGGAGGCCAGCGCATGTGTATGAACAACCAGACTAGCTCCAAGGGCAGGATGGCTGAGATCCCCCTCAGGACCTCTGCAAGAACTCACAGACCATGATGCAGGCCTTCTTCTCCATAGGAAATGAGACTGACTGTTTTCCCAGGAATTCCAGACAGTTCTTTCCCATTTGCAGGAGCGTGAAGGGCAATTTTTGCCCGCTCTACCTACGCTAACAACTATGTCCCAGCACAGAGCAACCTAAGCAAAGTGTTTACGGTGGGAAGTCCTGAAGGCTGAGCACAGCACTTCTGAGTGCTGAGGGGACAGGCGAGAGGTGCCCCTGCAGTGGCTGCACACTTATTCCTACCGCACCCAGAAGTAGCTCTCTCCTGCCCCTTCAGGCCACCCCTACCACTCAGCTGGAGTGAACCAGCAGAACGAAACTGCTTCGCCATTTTGGTTCTGACTTACTGATCTGGCAACGTGAGAATTTCTGCTCTGACTAGATAATAGGTAGATCATAAATGATGCTTATAGGCAGTACAGCCTTGTGTCTTCCGATAGAGGAAAGGAAACAGCATGGTACATGGTGAAGAGCACAGATTCCAACATCAGATTACTTGGATTCAGCTAGCAGTTTCCAGCTACACAACCTAATTGCCCTAGGGCCCGGGGCAAATTACTGAACTACTCCATGCCTCAGCTTTTCATCAATAACTTTACAGCAAAATGATAATCCCATAGGATTCTATGAGAATTAAATGAATACCTATCTCTTACTAAGCAATATAAATACAATCTGCTATTACTATCAATATACTGCATTTAACTTACAAAAGTGTGGATAGCACACTAGACCATAAAAAGCAAGTGCAGCGAGTCTTCAAAACTTTCATTTCCCATCTGACATGGCAAATTTTTAAGTCCCTTGGGGGACCTAGGAGTTGAACTCATGTAGCTCTGCTTGTTAATTCAAGAAAGAAAAAAGACTAAGAAATGATTTGTCATCTTTCTAAAGAAAAGTGGAACCAATTTCTACAGAGTAGGGAAAAAGGGTCTTTTTTCTCCTTTACTTTACATACAAAGAAAACTCCTAAAAACAGAATCGGGGAATCTTATCCCCTAATTGCTTTAAATTTGAACACTGATAGCATCATCCTTTTATTACTTTCATCTAGTAAATAGCCTCTGGGCTTCTTGAATGAGACAAAATTGAAACTCAGGCCTTCAGAGCTTACTCTCTATAGCAATTCTCTTGGGATCTAAAATCACTAATAACACAGGTGCATGTAAAGACAAAAAGTCCATACCACGTAAATTGCCCCTTTACTCCTTTGGGAGCTAAACAAAGCCAATGAGGTATCTGTGTTTACAAGGAATAAATGCTCTCTTCAATCTACTGAGTGGATGTATGCTTTCTTCAATCTGCTACAGCTCAGCTGCAGCCTGGGCAAACAGATCAGTTGAGCAGCCTTGCAGAACAGAGCACAGATCCTTTTCTTTCAAATCATGGGCCCTAACTACTATGCCTGATGCATCATCAAGCATCATGGGACATCCGACCCCTTGCCTTGTTCAAGGAAATCCCCAGGATTGAACAGTGTATTAAACAAGAAGTGCTTATAGCTTGATATTAAAATCACTGGGGATCTGTCCTGCTGTTCAATTTCTCCCTTTCATTTCCTTGTGATCAGAGACCAACACTGAATGATTTAGAGTTTGATGCCCAGAGCAAGGCGGACAGTGGGATTTATAAACCATACTGCATAGCCCTTTTGCGATTCTGTTTCAAAAGTAGGCTGTACTCTACATATGTGGGTTTTAAATTTTAAATTAATTTCCTTTTGTATTGGAGGTATCTGTGACACAGGACAAGTTATGGAATTTTAGGTCAGCTACATTTGCTAACAATAGACGTTAACGCTGGAAAAGGTTTGAAATTCTATGGAGCTACGATTCTGGAGTTCCTTTTTTCTTTTTTTTTTTTCTTTTTTTTTGGTACGGGGATCAAACTCGGGAGCTTTCACTTGCGAGGTAGACAGCAGCAACACTGAACCAAATCCCCAGCCCACTTGTGGAGTTCCAATGAGAGAGAAAGAGGTTTGGAATGATTTGGAAGCTGACTACAAGAACACCACCAATTGGAAAGTAAAGAGTGTTTTTGAAAGAGAAGTCGTTTGAATTCATATCATGATTTTTTTTTTTTGAAACAGGGAAATTCTGGAAAGTTGGTGGAGAATCTCATGAAACTAAATAGTGATCCCAAAGCCAGGGTAATAATTGTTAGTTTTTGAGGAACCGAAAAGAGGCCAAAGTCCCTCCGTTTTAGCTAAGCCAGATTAGATGCTCCATTATTCGGGCTGACCTTTAAACTCTGCAGATAGCCTTCCATTGCCGAAGGATAGATTAACCAAAACCCAGTTTTTTCAGGAATTGCAACTGAGCAGTTTCCAGGAATCGCAACTGGGCGGTTTATTCCAGAAACTGCAGCCAGGTCAAAGTATGGTGAAACCGGCTGTGGCAGTTAGATAACTAAGATAAATCTCCCGCCCAAACCCCTGCCCGCGCCCAAATAGTAGCCAATCAGTTTGAAGTATTACATCTTATAATATCCAATAGTAAGTTAGAATTATAGGCCAATAGAATCAGCAGGAATTGTAAAAATGAGCCAATAGAAAGAAAAAGATTTCAAGCCCCTTGAACCCTATATAATCATGCTATAACTTGAATTCTGGGCTCTTGCTTCCCTGATGGACAAGAGTCCGGATTCGAACCAGAAATAAACTTCTCTTGTACTTGCAGCGGACTTGTTTCTCTGGTGGTCCTTGGGGAAACTGAGATCTGGGTACAACAGTTTTCCCTACAGGTCAATTGCAGCTTTGGTGAACAATTCCAAAGACTGATAACCGCTGATCTCAAGGACAGATGTCTCTTTGCTTAAAGGCTTTTTATGCCTATAGAAGGCCATGGAAAGGAGTTAAGAGCTTTCAGGAGCCAATCACAACAAATAATATTCAGAATAGGGAGGGCAAGTGTCAGGCTCCTTGTCCTTCAGTGAGGCAATTTTGCAACCAAATGTCAACTTCAAAGAAATATTTGGAAAGGGTGGGATACATCTTGTAATTTGCAGTACATTGCTAAATCAGAATGGCCCTGTCTCTAACAAAAAGGATGCACAGGTCCAGGAAACAAGGGATGGAAGCAGGAGTGTCCCTGTATATTATCCCCAAGGAGCTCCTGTCTCTGCCACCCTGGGCTCTTCAGGATTAGGAGTCCTGGTCCTGTAAGGGACAAACTCTGCAAAGGGAACACAGAAAAGGTATCACTGAACTACGGGTAATTGCTGACTCCTGGACACTTTTACTTTCCTACATCCAAGCACCAGAAAGTGAAAAAGGAACCCTCATATTAAGGAGTAATTGCCTGATCAGAAGGACGGAGGGCTGTGTTTACATAATGGAGGCAAGGAAGGGAGGAGATATAGGAATCCAAGTGATTCACAAAGACCCTCCTGGCATTGCCTGTTAACTGAGTACAGACATGTGCAGCATCCTTAGGCTGGGAAGTTATGGACATCCAGTTTCCAAACAGTTCAGGAATAAAGGTCTAGATGATACCACCAGATAAGCCACTGTGACCCAGTGAGGTAGCAGCTCATAACAGAAATTCAGAATGAATACTGTAGAAGAGGGAAGAGCACCAGTTGTGGTTCCCAGGTCAACAATATTCTTCTAATAAGGTTCTTCATCTGAGTGTCCCTTTAAGAGAAAGCCCCACGGAACCCTGGAGGAATTGCAAGGTGTAGATTGTTGAGGGCATGTGGATATGTCTCAACGACCTCTCACTGCAGGGTTACTGAGTGATGTGATAGTTGATTACTGAGTGCTGCGATATTTTGGGACCCATTGCAGCCTTTGTGTTGAGGTCATCTGGAAGGCTGAAGGTAGTGTGGACCCATTCTGGCAAGAAAGGAAGACTGTTTGACCAATTTTAGTTCAAGGACTCCTTAATAGCTTAGGCTACAGAGCAGTTGTATACCCTTCCATCTAACCCTCTCTCTCCCCATTCCTCAGTTGGAGTCATCCTTGATGCCTCTTCAACCTTCTCTAGCTCCTTACTCACTTACTTCTATACAAACATTTCTCCTAACAAAATTCTTACCCATTTAATTCCATCTTGAGGTCTACTTTTTGGAGGACCTGAACCATAATAGCATTCTTTTATTTTCAATGGGGAAGTAATAAAGAGCTTTCATCTCAGCAGACAGACAATTGGCTTCACATAAACTCCTTGAGTACACTGAGTAATTAAGGGTACTTTTGGGCAAATGACCAAGTACTTCACTTTGCTTCAAAAAAAACTATCCTCTTAGGCCAGAGAAGGCTAGTACTCTTGTGGGCAGTGAAGGTGCAGTAGAACAAAGGCTGTTTTTCTACCTGAACGCAATCACCTTCACTTAGTATGAGATGGTTTTCCTTCAACCTTATCCAGCTGCAACTGACAGGATTTGGCTTTTTCTACATCTGACAATCTAACGTTAGAAACAGTCCTCACTCATCTTTTACTTGGGATGATTTAGAGCTTCATTAGTGCTTAACAAAAACCAATCTGTTTTGTCACATGTATGCATAGCAACTTAATAAAAGAAAATTGGTTCTGTGTGTGCGCCAAGGAGAAAAAATTTTGACTGAAAGAGAATTGTATTTTGGAAGGTTTTTATCTTGAAGACATAGACGTTTTTTAAATGAAAAGAATGAGCCAACTCTTAGAGCACAAAATCTTCTGAAATAAAGGTAATCTTTAATTTGCTTTAAACATGACAGGAAAATAAAATGTAGGATAAAGAGATGACTCTCTTCATGAATAAAAGTAGGGAATAATTTGCATGGATGGCCTTGTAAGTAAAGTAGAGAAGTAGGGTTAAAAAAACAGAACAAAATACAAAATACAGTAGTTGGGGAATATCCAATAGGCAAGCTGAGTACAGAGCACAAGAAAAGTAAGAGTATAAGAAGTAGAAAAAGTTAGTGAAGGCTAGACACGTATTTTAGTAATGCCTTGCATTTGTATTTAGTGAAATTTTGAAAAATTACATTTTATAAATTGTCAATTATTATTGGGTTTTATTTTCTGCAATTCATGGTCACAAACAAAACTTTTTGTAGTACTTGGAGTCATCAAGGGTCTTCACCTAACCTTGATTTGTGTGTGTGTGTGTGTGTGTGTGTGTGTGTGTGTGTGTGTATACCAGCTCCTCAAGAAGGAAGAAAAAAGCCTTGGGAGAAGTATTTCTCAGAATGAAAAAGAATAAACTTTCTCATCTATAAGTAACTCAGCCCCACCAAAATATGGTCTTTCATACTCTTTATATCCCCCCAGTTTTTTTTAAAAGAAATGTCCCTTTCCTTAAACAGACTGCTTCTAACTGTTTCTGCTACCTTCCATCCCTTATTCTTATTTTACTTTTCCATCTCATTTTTATGCTTGCATGGTCTCCTGTATAATTTGGTCATCCTCCTTGAATTAAAAAGAAAGGCATTTTAAAATGCAAGCATTCTTCTTCCAAAGAAATCAGAATGTTTAACAACCCATTAGGCCCCACAGAGCCCTGGAGGAAAAACACAAAAGACAATCAGAGAGGAGCTGGAGAGGAGGGCATAAAATTCCACATGCTAGATTTGCGTTGCAGAATGCAAGTGGTTTGTCGACTTGGAGTCCTTATTGGACCTATCTGCCAAAACTTCCTATCACCTTTGGTTTATAGACCTTTAGTTCAAATTCACTTTCCAACCAAAATTTCCTTCTATAGTTTCCCATACACTATAGCTAATCAGCTTCTCACTAAGTAATGATGTCTCAGAGATTAGTTCAGTCCAATGTGGGTGCCCAGGAAGTACTCGCTGAATATCCCCTTTTCATTTGAATATACATTTATTCATTGCATCTTTAAGGCAAGATATTGAATTAGCTGCAGAATCCCTATCTTTAAGAATTCTGATATCTATTGGGATGTAAAACCATAAAGAAATGTTTTTTAAAATGCCGAAAACAACACTTTTACTCCCTTTCTTTGTATTTGTGCTGCAGGCAACAATGAACCTCATTTCCAATTTGAGATGCTCTCAGCCAATTCCCCAAGTTCCCAAAGATGCACTGGAGCTTGTCTTTGCTCTCTGTAGGTGCTTGTATAACTAGGTGATGGAGAAAGAGACACATGGCCCTCCCTCTTGGAGAGAAATCAGGTTTCTCCTATGTTTGGGACTTAGTATTTTTCAGTCCTGAGAAGTCCTGTCTTCTCAGAAATTCACTGAGCTCAGCACAACGGCAGGCATTTAGAGTGGTCAGTTCATATTTGAGGCTTGTTATGTGCTGTGCCAAGAGGCAGGCATTACAGAAGCCATGATGGACAGTTCACAGACCTTACATTTCTGAGCACAGTAATAATTAACTGGCTAAATGTTTTCAGTCAAATTAGTTAAGGAGCCATCTCAAGCCCTTAGGGTTTATAATCCAAGTGATGAGGTATTAGGAGAACCTAGTGGCAAAATGTAAAGGAAAGCAGTAAAGTCTGTATGAATTGCACACTGGAGGGGGAAAACTAATTTTATTCAGTGTCCCATGTAAAAGGTCCTGGTAATCACATTTAAGTTACATCTCCTTCCAGGTATAATAGCAAGGGCACAAAACAATCCTCAGTGAAATTAACAGAAGAATGTCTTAGTCATAAGAAGTGCTTAACTGCATTTTCCTTCAGGGGCCCCACCCCAAAGCTTTGGTTTGGTGTATTCTTTCTGCCTTCCTGTGATCAGAAGACAACAATGCCCTTAATCATTTCATCCAGCCCAAAAATCTACCTTGGGTTAAGCCTGGGCCCAGATGTACTGATCATTAGCAAGATGCCTTTCGGAAATTCCTCCACGTCTTTCAGCATCAGTTTCCCATCTATAAAAGAGGAGTGATACTACCTATTTCTTGATGCTTAGTGTCTGTAATAAATGAATTAACGCATACAGTGCCTGAATGACAGTAAGTACTCATTAACTGATACCTACGATAATCATAGTAGTTGGTACTGCTATAATTACTATTGATTCTGATGATCTCACCCTGCTTTACATGGCGATTATTCCAAATAATATCCTTCTGTTCATAGCAAGATGTTTATGTTTATCGACTCTTTCCAAAAGCCTTTTTTTTAAAACAGGAGCTAAGCCTTTTATGTTTTTTGTACCCAAGCTTTTTGAATAAAGTGTATACAAATTCTTGAGGTAAGCTTTGGAGTTGACCCCCATAAAATTTGGATTAGTATTTATAGGTCTTCTCAGGTTTTCTATTTCTTTTCAGAAATTATTCACTTAATTTTAGTTTTCATATGGGTTGGCATGATAGTTCCAATAATAGTATTTTAGAATTTCTCCTACATTAGAATGAAGCCTTCCTTTTCACCATACATTTTGGTCCTTTGTATCTTTTAGTTTCCTCACACTAAGTCCTGTGGTGGTCATGTGGCAGCAGTCAACACAGGAAGTGGGGGTAGCAGGACTGCTACAGCAAAGAAGTACTTCCAGTGATGAGTCCTTTTCCCTCTCAAGGGATAAGCTGCTCTCTAAACTACCCCAGCCCGTGCTCATACTAGGTTCTTTTCAAAAGCATTTCTGGTTCTGAAGAGAGTAGCAAACAGATACAGAAATCCGTCATTTTTGTACGAAGCCACTCTGCTTCTCCCTGACTTGGTAATTTTCCCAGCACTACCATTTATTTCAAAAATTCAAAAGCAGGACAATTTAATGCACAGATCAAAGGCCAAAAATGTTATCTAGAGTTTGGCTCTGTGGCTCAGTGAATGTGTTAAAAAGCAAAGTGATTGGAGAAGTGATATAGTTAAGCGGGGAATTATGCAGCTTGCTCATGTTTTATAGATTCTGATGGAGTAGAAGAGGGGGGTGGACAGGAACAGTGCTCTTCCAAATGATAATAGTCCAAAAATCATGCACTGCTTATGATTTAATTTTTTATGAGGGAGGCTTAAAGTGCCACTAGCTCTGGTCTGCATAATACTTTCAGTCTTTTATTTATTTTTATTACAAAAGTTTCAAAGAGTGGTCCTTTTGTACAAACGGATTATTATAAGACTTTGCTTACTTATATGGGAAGAAAGACCTAAAGAGAACCAGCTAGAAGGTCACCAATACAATTGGCAGCATTAACCCTAAAATTTTTAATCCCAAGGAAAATATTTTATCTCAAGCAAAGATACAGGCAGGGCTACATGTAGAAGAAGACATTAAGTTTAGTTGCCAGGTTTATCTCCCTTTCAACCTAACTACCCCGGTCAGCCATGAAGATTCCAGATTCCCCATGCTCAGAAATTGTGCTTCGGAGATTATGGGTGCTCAGTCTGTTTTTATTTGTCTGTTTTGGTCCTATCTTTGTAGCATTAATAATCTTACAAAGCGTTTTCTCAAGTATTGTTTCAGTTGTTTTCTGTGTTATCGCAGGAAAATAAATAGCACAAGTACTATCTTCCCATTTGTACAGAGAAGAAAAGGCAGGCTGAGAAATTCAGGATCCTTAGTAGGTTCTAACATGTGAATATTTCATGGAGGATTGGGGGGGGTGCAAATTTGGGTCCAAATCCTAGCCCTGCCAGTCCCCTAGTTTGTGAGTTTGCTAAAGCAATTGGTACAAACCTAGTCACAGTTCCTCCCTTAACAATCTGTGGACAATCACACTGCTGAGCTGGCTGTGAGAAGGAGCAGATGTAACATACCTGAGGATCCCCTCTGCGTTCTGCGTCGCACAGAGAAGCGGCTCAGCACACAGTAGCTCTCGCTGTCATCAGCCAAGTCCCCCAGGGCCTTCCAGTGTGTCTGGAGTCCACCACTGACATCACCAGCCGGTGGCTGCCTAACAGAATAAATACCATGAACACATTAAGAAGGATGCCAGAGAGGCAGGGTAAATTAATTAAATATATACAAAACCATGAAATCTTCAGAGCAGCAAGATTTGAAGGGAGTTTTCAGAGAGACCGGGACATGATGTATGCTGAAATCCAGAACACAATTCCCCATGTATTTTCCCTGAAATGAATTCTGAACACAATTACATGGGTGATAGGAAACATAGCACAGGACATGACCAGGGGATTAGCAATTATCCTGTTCCTCATCACCATGGCAGTGCATGCAAAAGCCAAGGGGAGGCCATGTCTGTATCACCCCTGATTTGCAGACCCTTATATTGATATACTCCGCCAGGCCTCTCTGTGTTGCCTTTCAAGCATTCTGATTTCAGGCAGGAAGGGATAAGCCTTGGTAGTTCATGAAATGAAATCTAATTTCCATGCCTTGGGCCAAAGGAAGAATTAGAAAAGATATAAATCCCCATTCGCTGGCAAAGCAGTTTCAAATCAGAATGTGATCCAATATCTCCCTAACAATGTGAGCAATAAATCTGTAAATAATAAAGTGAATAAAAAAACCTGAAATGTTAATTCACACTCTCCTCAAGGATGTACCTGTTATATTTATTAGTGCACCTGTGCTCCAGGAAAACAGTTTAATGACAAAAGAAAAGCTAATAAAATTCCCTATACCCACGTATGGCCAAACCACAGAGAGGTAGTAAGCAGCAATGAAAGTAGGAACATGCTGGTACCACAGTGAGAGCCATGAAAACATTTCTCCGTGAACTTTCTCACCCTCTGAGAATATATGCACCAGAAGAGCACCTCATTGATTTAGCTTGCACTGCTTAGGAAGGTGCAGCAATGAGGGTGTCGTACACATAACAAAATATGTGAGGTGCAGAGTGAATAATCCCCGTGTTTACCAAAAGCTAAGCCATGGGATCTGTTCACTTGTAGGAGTTAGCAACCTGGTGGCTATCAGTTCCAAGGCCTGGGTCTGATAATGGAGCCATTCAATCCAGGCAAAAGCAAGCCTGTCTTGCCTGCTGACTCATTACATAAACACTCATTCAAGTGGCCTGAATAAGACAGAGGATCTGGAGATGGGTTTAATTAAAAACGGACAAAAGGATTCTGCTGATATTTTTGCCTGGACAACCAGAGTTTCTGTTTGGACTTTTACATTCAGTCACTGAGATTCAAGGCTTTTTATTTGAAGCACTAATTTTGCCAGCTGAACCACAAAGGCTGGTTTTCATCTTGAGTAAACCTTGCATTCCATGCAAGGAACACAGCAAGGGGAGCTGCATTAACTATTCTGATTTCACAAAGAAAAACAATCTGCAGACCAGACAGGCAGTGAGGGTGAACACAAGTTCCAACTGTGTGTGTGATTCACCTCTCAGGACTTATGGGAAGCCCCAGCCAGTTTCTTTGGCTTGGTGTTTTGCCTTGCATTCCAGCAGGACATCTGACACCAGCCCAGGGAGGGAGCTGGCTCTGGAAAGCCTCACTGTCACCCTCTTAACCACCTCTTAGGACTGTGGTGAGGACAAATAAAATCACGCATGCAAAGAAGTTGCCTAGAATTTTAATAAATCACTGATAATTTTGGCTGTCTTGGAAATCAACATTATCACTAGAAATCATAAAAATATGAAGGTAGAAAAATCTGTAGTTACTGCTTTGTATAAATTAATGAAAATGTCAGTGGAAGAGACAGGTAAATACAGAGATATTCAAGCCCGTTAGGGACATGTGTCATGGATGGAAGGTCCAAGTGGGGAGGTCCTAGAAGTCCACAAGGACTGGCAGGACCATCTAGCACAAACATGCATGAGGGCCTATCAAGTGCAGGGTGGCATGCTGGTCTATTTAGACAGCTTATCCTGCTTATTTTACACCTACAGGGCTTATTGGTCAGGTGCAAAGAGGAACAAAATCAATCCTTTCCCAGCAATGCCTTTGCAACCCGTTCTTTATAATTAAACTTCAATAAAACTTCCAATCTATTTCCCGACTTTCCCTG
Source organism: Fukomys damarensis (assembly GCF_012274545.1). Classification (NCBI taxonomy): domain Eukaryota; kingdom Metazoa; phylum Chordata; class Mammalia; order Rodentia; family Bathyergidae; genus Fukomys; species Fukomys damarensis. The sequence continues at coordinate 24,933,894 of NW_022900920.1, read as the reverse complement.
TAAGTTGTACATATGTGTCTTCTCTGGGGGAGACTTTTTACAAGTCCAGTGTCTTCTAATATCAAACCTTTACTCTTTATAGATATGAAAAAAGAAAAAAGCATCCTCTTGGCTTGGCTCACCCCAGCCTTGAGAAGCTGCAGTGGGAAGAAGGTGGACTGAGCTCTGCGTCCTCACTGTTCCCTTGCTGTACCTTCCGCATCTGTCCTGGTCACTAATCTTGCTCTTTCCTCTGAGACTGCAGCAAGGCAGCTGAGGAGGAGGAACAGGAAAGTCTCACCAGTTGGGGCAATTTTAGCCTGGCTTTGATCCACTAACTGGCAGGTATCTAGCATTGGCTTAGAGGGCCTTCGCTGCCAACTCTAGGTGATGTTCTTTCTGGTGTAGATCCCTCTTCTCCTGGATGCTGTCCATACCTCCTTGGGCCCTGTTCCGACAGCAAGGTGACTCTTCATGCACACCTGGCCCATATTCTTGATCTGCACCCCATTCTCGGGGCCTGTCCTCAAAGCCTCTCCAGCAAGCTTGTCCCTTTCAGAGAGTCAGGTACCCTATATTCTCCAGATCAGAAAGATATATGCAGTTCCTTACAATTAACTCACTTTGCGAATGTACTGAACCCTACCACTTCCCAGATACTGTTCAAAGTGCTTGGGTTACAATGATGAAGAAAGCAAGGACCCTGCTCTAAAAGAATTTACATTCTTGGGAGGAAATATTTCTTTAGGGTAGAAACTGAAAGTGTAAATAAGGACTAAACGGTATAATAGATAATGTGAAATAGGAAGAAAAGGGGCAAAGGGGAAGGGGAAATGGAAGGGGTGGGGGAGAAGGACGAAGGGCATGCAATTAATGTGAGAAAATAAAAATGGAAACTAAGTCTTGGTAGGTAGGGAGGGAGGGAGGGAAGGGTTAAAGGGAGGGCTGGGGAATGGGGAAAAATAAGAACCAAGATGGATTATGTGAAGGTGCAAATTTCCAGTGATGAATGTCATGATATTGTATACCTTAAATGTACCCATAAAATTAATTAAAATAAATCACTTAGCGATAGGTGCTAGAGAAGCATAAAGCTGGGGAAGGAGATGAAATTGGCCAAAAGGGAATTGTAATTAGACAAAAGGAAAGACTGCTGTATTGAGTATTGAGAAGAGGTCTTAGAGGAGATTCAGACACTGAATATAAACTCTCTCCCCACATAGCAGCAGCCCCTTCATCTTAAAAGTCTGGCTCCAAAACCCCAGGTAGGAAGAGGGCTCTAGCTCCTCTCTTGTAAAAAATCATTCCTTTTTACAAGAGGGGGTGGGCTGTGTGTGTGTGTTGGGGGGTTCTCTGTTACCTTCTTCTATGTTCTTAAAGTAGCCAAGGAACAGCGATATTTTTAAATCACTCCTTGGCGAGTTGTATGTACATAATTTGTGCTTCATTTTAAAATATAATGAGCTTTCCATATTCTTAGTTTCTGAGCTAATGAACTTCAGTCAAAATTCTAAACAATAGGAACTGTCAACTAACTTTCTACTAGATACATGAAACAAAATAAGGTTTAATCACTTGATTCAGGTTCCATAGATAACAAGCTGTAGGGATTTGAAACCAGTTTTTGAGGAGATGGTTTCTTCCATCACATCATGTTGGGAAACTAAAAAGATGTGACTCAAATAAATAGATCAAACAAAGAAGACAATTTGGTGAGTAACCTATCAAACCGTGGCTTATTGTACACCAATTTTCCCAGAAGAATGCTTAACATCTGGGTAGCTCTATGTTGCACTAACTCTGCTCCCAATTTCTCTGCTTTTATGAAACCATTAAACATATTCACTGAAATGTTCTGTGCAAGATGTGTTCCTGTAATTGTGTCCCACATGGAGTGGGAGGTTCAGCCTTTGAACAACTTCCTTGACAGAAAAATAGCTGTAGCCATCTACTTATCAGGAGATCTTTCATCAATAAAAAGTTTATCGTCCCTTTTACAATATCAACTTTTTCTCTTCCCTTTGCAAAGAGCATATCCTAGACACTACACTGTTTTTTAGCCATTATTCTCTTATCATATTGCCCAAAGTGATGTTACATGATTTTACAAGGATCATACTGTACAGTTGAAAATTATCTTCAACAAGAATTTGAAAAATTAATTATCACCTTAATGACCTGTATTTATGACCATCCAGAGATCTGGTATTGAGACATATGGGTAATAAATGGCTGGAGTAATTTTCTCTCAATGTTATCTTTCAGAATTTTGTGTACTATGATATGTTTTCTTAAGAGCTGGTATTTGGCAATATGGCTGCTACTGGTTAGGATAATTTTCTCTATATATTATTTCTAAGACTTTTTGTGTACCATATTTTCTTGCATTTATTAGAGTGGTCTTACAGTAAGCCAAAAAAGGTCTATTGGATGGATTTTCATACCTCTGTTACTTGATTCTTGTTAAACTATGTGAAAATGACAAGGCAAAGTTTTTATGTTATCTACAAACCTTTCCAATAAGTTAACTTTCCAGGGGTTATTTTCCTCGATAACTGAGGGGCAAAAATTGAGATTGTGGAATGCCTCCTATGGTAGCCCAGGTTAAGAATGGATGGACAACTGATCGGGGAAAGCTTTCAGAAGTCCTGTAACAATGACTTTGTATAAAGGACGCTACGCAAAAGAAGATGAGCTGAAGCTCACTTAGTTTCACTTCAGGGAAACGAGATTTGGGAACTAAGACACTAAGCTCTGGACTGAGGCTCCCATAAGACTGGTATAAGGAGGATAAATAGAGAAAGGCAATTCGTAAGGGCTGGAGAGAAGGATACAAGTAAAGAAAAGATCCTAGTAGAAATGACTTTCTTCTGGCTTCCCAGTTTCAGTTCCGGTAAGGCCTATCCAGTCTTCATTGTTTTCTAACTTGATTTCCATAAGGTACCTCTTTTCCCGAATATTCAGTCCTCTGCTTGAGCTACTTCCTGTGGATTAAAGTTACTTATGACCAGTAACGCCCGAATTGGAACAATCCTTTTTTGGCTGGCTTCTTCCTACCGTGTAAAATACAGCACATCCTTGCCACACTGAATGTGTGCAAATGTAGGCTTCACTACGACTTCGTTGTGAGCCACTCCCCAACCTTTTCACTCCAAGAATTTTTTTAGCTCCTCTAAAAGTTCAGCTCTTTCCCATATCATGGAACGTAAATTCCGTAAATCCAGGGGTGATGCTGTCCTATAAGCTTTTGTATTTTCAGAGCTTATCACAGTGTCCAGTACATATTACCTGCTTAATAAATATTTGCTGGATTCTTTAGTAGCTAGCTAGTGACAGTCAAAAGGTCAAAATCATATCTTTCATGCTCTGTTAATTATTCTGTATCACTTGGTTAACAAACAACCAGTCAGCTTCTAGTTTTTAAGTATCTTCAATTAGAAAATCTACTGTTATCACGGAACTCTGTCAACCTCCAGGTGTTTACGAAGTACTAAAAGAGGTAAAAATAATCACAGTTGTTCTGCTGGTACCACCAAAACATGCTACCAGGTTATGTAGAAAACATTTCTGGAACCAAAACAAGGAATAAAAAAGGAAACACAAAATGTATTTAGCAAAGTGGGTAATGAGTATCCTCTTTTTTTGGAGTCTCCGAGAATGTCAAAACATAAAAAGTGCAAATTAGCCACTTTTTAGAGAGAAAATACTAAACAGGTTAATGAAATGGTTTATCTTTGAATCAAAGGTCTAGAAGAACATCTCAGAAATGTTCCCCTGCACATTAATAATGGTCTAATAATTTAAAATTATACCACGTTTTCAAAGGCTCAAGTTCATTTTCTCCCCCTTTGAGATCAAGCAACACATCCTTTGTCAAAAACAACAACAACAACAACAACAACAAAAGCAAAAACAAAACAAAATAACCTGACCACAGACCAAGGAAAAAATCTGTAGGGAGTCTGAGGATTAATTTCCCTCCTGCTAACTCAGGAAATAGTCCAACTACCACAAATCCTTATGTGAATGCCTGTGGCTCTGCAGGTGTGAACTGGATTAAAATGTCTACCAAGTGACTGGGTCCTTCCAGGGGCTTTGTCATGCAGCTCACCCTGCTGTTCGCCCCACTAGTTCAGTCCCTAGCGCACCCTTTTTATGTTTCTGCCTGAATCCCCCACCCAACTGCAAACTCCGCCAAGATCAAGGTCTGAGGCTTGGTAGTTTTGAAATTCCTGGCATCTAGTCTCAATGCTTGGCACACAGTTGCCAATACTAGGACCCACAAGACGCAAAATTGCTTCCCTAGTAAGAGTTCAGGCTCAGATCCTGCCCTCACAACTTCTTGTACTGGTGACTTAGACACATTCGCTTCTATGCACTGTACCTCAGGTTTATTGCTGAAAACGTTCCAGGCTGAAGGAATAGCAAGTGCAAGGCCCCAAACTGGATAAAAATATGTTTTAGAAGAACTTAGGCCAGTGTGGTTGAAAGGCACAGATGAGGGGATAGAGGCCGCTGAAGGGTGGAGCCATGATGGTGGGGCCCCACTGCGCCTGCCCCAAAGCTCTGCCCTGGTCTCAGACCATCTCCCGCGCGAAGGAGAAATTTTCACTTTGCCGTGAAAATCCCTAACCTTATCATATCTCAGAATCCCCCTTTCCTTTTTAGTTTGCTGCTGTCATTTTTAGTTTTTGGGTTTTTTTGGAGCGGGGGACAGGGTCTTGCTATGTTATTGAGACTGGTCTTGAATTCACTATGTAGTCCAGGCCAGCCTTGAACTCTTGAACTCACAGAGTTCCTCCTGCCTCAGCCTCTGAGTACTGGGATTACAGGTACGTGGCACCATACCAGCTGGCTTCATTTTTAGTTTTGAAAATTTTACCTTTAGATATCTCATGAAACACAATGACATGAATCAATTACCTCCTTTTAATTAAAGTCATCTTTAATTGCTACTCAGAGTCTCATGATGACAGAAACATTCTTCTCACTGAAGCTTATGGAATTCCAGGGAACAGCATATAGTTTACCAGTGCTTAGTAACAGTCATGATCTCTAGTGCTAGTTGAATTCTCATTATATGCTAGGTCCTACGGTGAACACTTCCTATGTATTTCACTTTCATCCAATCATCTGAAAATTCTTGGAAATACCCTTTCTTCTAAAGCTCTCTCAACCGAGACTTGGAAATGTTAAGTTCAAAATTCCACTGCTAAAAAGGGGCAGTCTGGGCTGCAAACCCACCAGGCAGTGTGACCGCAGACGCTGCACTCTTACCAACTGTACTAGTAGTTGCTGGACATGCACTTTTATTACCAGTAAGCATAAGCCCCTTTGATTTTTAAAAATTATTGAAAATAGCCCTAACATTGCGCTTCCTCCCCTCTCTCAAACTTGATGCCTTTGAAGACAGGATAAGGCTGCCTGAGGATTTTCATACCCTTACGCTGGTCTTCCCTTTTAGGCCTGACCTACTCAATTTGAATGTAAGATTCACAAAGCAGGGACCATATTTTGAAACTATTGTCCTTCTCAGAACACATGTATCAGTGATACTTCGAGACTTTTGTTTTGAATTTTTACTTGAACCTTAAAGGAGGATTTACTTATGCTAATAAGGCCATTTGAAAAGACTTCGTGTATGGTGGGGATTTTCTGTGATTTTGTTGAGAAAAAGTCCCCCACTTTTTTTTGTATATGTAATATTTAAAAATGGATACAACAGAACAGTAATCTGGTTACTATGAGATTCATGAGAAGAAAATAAAATATAAATGTTCTATTCAGTTTAACATCATGATAGTGAATCAAAGTTAAAACTTTCAGATATTTCTACAAATAATGGTAGATATAAAATTATGATATTTAAAGTTGATAGAATTCTAGCCCTTTAGTTTGAAATATGTTCCATTCAAAAATGGAAAACAATATGCTAATTACTTGCATCATGTCCAAACAATACCATTAATTTATTTGTTCCTATGGCAACAGAAGATGAAACAAGATGAGCCTATGTAGTTAGGTAAAAACTTTCTGAAAGCAGTTATTTCAAATTAAATTAAATTAATCTAAGGATTTACCCTCAAAACAATGGTGAAGAATAATAATGGTGGGATGGTGGCTTACATATTCCACAGTGCTTTGCTATTTCCAGGACTAGGAGGGGCAGCAGTGTCTTTCAGACTTAGGTTTCTGTCCATAACTGAATCTAAACAGTGTTTTGTTCATACAATTTCAAATGACTAATCTGATTGGTGTTTGACTAAACTAAGTGAATCTATTATTTCTTGAGGTAGAATTAGCATTGAGGTAACAGCTTAAAAGACAAAAATCAGCAACTCCTGACAAGACTGATCAACACTGGATTCTGAGCCAACCAAATTGTACTGCAGTGCTACCCAAAAGGGAGAAAAGAGATGCAAAGATACAAACAGAATGAAAATAATCAAAGACATACCCCACCAGGCACTTGGCAGGCTGGGAAGGTCAGAAGATAAATCATGTTCCTGACTTAAAGGTGATTTAGATGTTTTATAGCTTATTTTTGAAAGGCCTCCTCTTCCTACCTCTGGTTGGTTTATTTTTTTATAGATTTTATTTTTTAAAGAGCAGATTTAGGTTCATGTCAAAATTGAGTGGAAGGTACAGAAAATTAGTTCCCATAATGCTCCTGCCCTTGCATGTACAGCGGCTCAAATCATATCAAAATTTTACAAACTTGTGTTGATATATTGTCTAACCCCAAATCCACAGGTATCATTAGAATTCACTTTGGAAGATAGTTTCTTATAAAACTAAACACCTTCTTGCCATATGATTTCATAGTCATGCTCCTTGACATTTACCAACTGACGTGAAACTCAAGTCCATGCAAAAGACCTCCATATGGACATTTAAAGCAGGTTTATTCACATTTATCAAAATATGGCAGCAAAAAAGATGTTCATCAGGTTGAATGGGTAAACTATGGTACTCCTACAAAATGAAACATTATCCAGCACTAAAAAGAAATGACTACCAAGGCATCAAAAGACACGGGGGGTGGGTGTAGATCAGTGGCACAGCGCCTGCCTGGCAATTAATTAATTAATTAATTTAAAAAGAGGTCTAGGGATCTACCTTAGTGGTTCCACTGCCTGCCTCGCAAGTGCAAGGCCCAGAGTTTGATCTCCAGTACCAAAAATAGAAAAAAAAAATTAAAAAGACATGAAGGGAAATTAAATGCACATTATAAAGTGAAAGAAGCTAATCTGAAAAGGCTACATAATGTACGGTCCCAACATAAAACGTGACGTTACCCAAAGGACAATTTAAACTGACAAAAGTTATCAGTGGTGGACGATGTGCTGTATTTTCAGGGAAGGAAGCACAGAAAGGTAGAACACAAAGGATTTTTAGAGCAGTGGAACCAGTTTGTATGAAAGTACATGTCATACATTTATCCAAATGCATAGAATATATAACCCCAAGAGTAAAAGCTTGTGTTAAGATATGGACTCTGGGTAATCATGATATGTCAATGTAGGATCAACATTTGCAAGAAATCTGTCACTCTGAGAAGATGGGACTGCATGGGAACTTTTTACACTTTGTTATATATATACAAGAAAGGATCCAGGAAGGATATTTCAGTAGGTACCGTATGTCAGTCACCTATCGCTAAAAATGTAAGTAAACATTTTACCATAAAAACAACCTATGTTAAGACTGGGGTTTCAGGGCAAACATTTGCTGAAAAAAAAGAAAGAGAGACTAAGTGAAAATCATCATGGAAATGGGTCATAAAGAAAAGCAGGAACACATTTTAGAATTGCAGAAGGGAAATTTTGTCTCATAATCCTAACAAAAGCTTCTTCTGACTAGGATCCTCTCACTTCAGAGTAGATTTGCATATTCAGCGCATCGTAACTGCATGGAAGGCTGGGCACAAGGTAACAGGAATTAGAACATCTGGAGAAGAAAAAGGGGGCCAAGACAATAGTAATAGCTCTATCCAGGAAACTGGAAATAAATTCAGCTTAGTTTCTCCATTGTTCTTTGTCCCTCTGATTAGTAAAAGTTTTGAGAGCTAGACACTGGGGAGAGAGAGAGAGACAGAGATAGAAAAAAAAAATCTCATCTCCAAGGAATTTACATACTGAAGAACACGGCCATTGCTTTCTTTTAGGACATGAAGAGGTTCTCTACCCGTCTTCCCAACTTACCTCTCTTGCCTAAATCCCACTACTTTCCTAAGCACGCTCATTTTCCTCTTTTAGGAAACACCACACAAATCTCCTCTCACCTGAGTCTGGTCTGTCATCTTTCTCTTGGGGTACTCCTGCTTTCCTTACGCTAATCCAAAACTCATCTTCTTTAGAATACCTCACATTTATCCTATTTTTAAAAAGGCCTCTCTTAGCTTGTCCAGTCTATATTTATTGGATGTTTCATTCCTTCCGACCATATTTTGGTACCAGGGATCAAACTCAGGACCTTGCACTTACAAGGCAGGGGTTGATATCACTGAGCTAAATCTCCAGCCCAATTGACTACCAACCTTTCAGAGACTGAGCGCCCAAACTTTAACCCAAGCCCACTTATTCATTACAAAGTGCCAACACTGCAGTTCAACCGGAATACCCAATGCTTGGCTGCGGGGACAGTTCGGCTCACATGCCTACCGAGAGGACTCTGTGTGCCCACCGTGGCTCGTGTGCCACAGGTTTGCCACCTTCGACCCACTCTTCACTGATGTCTGGGGCCCCAATTTTCAGATGATCATTTCGCTCGTGCATTTGTTAGCCCTAAATCCACACTGTGAGCAATGGAATGTAACGTTGCCTTATGCACATTTCCCACAAACTTTAAAAAGCATGACACATACAAGGCTCTTACATACTTATAATTGATCTCTCTAAGGTTTTATGTGTGCTAAAGTTTTCTGTTTGAAAGTGGTATGCTGATTTTTCCAAATGAAACCTATGTTAGGTATGATGAGCTCATGTGTAACTTTAATAAGTACTCGGAAAGTTCTTTTCTTCGCAATGAGATTCCAAGCAGTGACAGATGGGTCAATCTCACAATGCTGAAATTGAAAATGAGAGTCGTTTGTGTTGGTGGCTGTTGGGTGAGACATTTTTTTACCCAATTAGGGCTGACTCTAAAAAAATGTTTCACATTGGTTATTGTGAACAGAAACTTGTTAACAATTCTGATTGGTTTAACAAAATTGAACATTTCTAAGAAGAAATGGCCTTGCCACCAACACTTACTAATCAAAAAAAATTGCTATAAGATTTCAATAAAATGTTTAATGCTTTGCATGCCTAAGGAATAAAAAGATATATTGGCGTACTTTTTTAACTAGTGAAATAGCAAATGTATTTGACTGGAATCACCAAGAGATGCAGAAAATAAAACCCGCTCAAAGAAGACACACTGTTACCTTATTCATCTTCAGGAAATTCTTAATCCCTTTAACTGCAGAAAGTTTGACCATTACCTATGCTTTCCTAGAGTTCAGCTTCTCAATAGTTTACATCTGAATAATCAGAAAGGTGCCCCCATCTTGTGCCCTACAATAGCACCAAATATCTGTTAAAACCATGCAAGGATACAAATACTTGTTTTTAAGCAACTCCTAGCAAGACCAGAACCAGGCAACAATTCTGTGCCGAGGCATGACAAAATCCATCCAGTGGCATGAGGGGGTCTAAGGCTTCACTCTCCCAGCCCACAGCAAAGTGGCAGAAGATACAGTAGTCATATTTCATCCCTGGATCAGTGAGGAATCTGCAGCAAATGAACAGCTAAGTGTGAGGGAAAAGCTTTCTCTCTCTGAAGGCTGGAGACTTCTCCTTTCCTCTAACGAAATTGGACAGGTACAGAAAATGCTCTCCATGCCTGCAGGGGTAGTCATCAGGGATTACGATAAAATCCTGTGGAATTATACAAAGTAAACCCATAACAGGACTGGACAATCTCTGAAGACTAAAGCATCATTGGAACAAAGGCCACAAAAAGTAGATCAGAAACATCCTGCTCAGTGCAATCAGGGTGATGGTCTGGAAGGGAAAAATATTTAAGTAAGAGCCAGAATCTTCTAACACAATTCTAGAACAAAATGGAAACTTATGTCTATAGAAAAATCTAAATGTAGGCATTTAAAGACGCTTTATTTGCCAGAACTTTGGTGCAACCATGATATCTTTAGTAGTCAAATCGATAACTGTGGAATTTCCAGACAGTGGAGTATTATCTAGTGCTCAAAAGGAATGAGCAGTCACAACATGAACAGACATGAGGAAACTTACATATACATATTACTACATGAAGAAAGCTAACATGAAAACTTAGAACATAAACCGTATAACATTTGGGAAAAAGTAAAATTAGAAAAGAGTAAAAAGGAATGGTTGACTGGGCTGCAGGATCAGGAGAAGCAATCAGGAGAAGCTCTCCAGGCAGAGGGTGGAGCAATGAAAATCTCCATCCAATGTTATATTGGTAGATACATACCATTATGCATATGTGAAAGCCCACAGAAGGCAGAACAGCAAAGGTGATCCCACTGTAAACTCTGGACTTCAGTTGATAATGATGTGCTGATGTAAGCTCATCAATTTTGAGAAATGTACACCTCCAGGGGAGGACATTAATGTGTGAGGCTGTGCATATGAAAGGTTGGTGTGCATGGGGAATCTCATGCCTTCTGTTCATTTTGCTATGACTCAAAACTGGTATTAAAGTACAGTCTTTTAGGAAAAGCAAAGATAAAGTAAAGATTTTTTAAGACATAAAAATTGGAGAAGTTCACTAGCAGCAAATCTCTGTCAGAAATATTAAGGGAAGTCTTCAAACAGAGAAAATACTACTAGATGAAAATCTGAATTTAAATCAAGAACACAAAAGCACCAGAAATGGTAACTACATGGGTAAATAAAAGATTTTTTCTTATCATCAAAATTTCTTTAAGAATAAAGTTTATTTAAGGGCAAGGGATTTAGCTCAGTGGTTCCCCTGCCTGCCTCGAAAACTCAAGGTCTCAGTTTGGTCCTTGGTATCAAAAAAAAAAAGTTTATTTAAAATTCATAAAATACTGCATGAGGTTTATAATGTGTTAGAATTTAAATGTGTTGCTATACTCCAGCAGAAGCAAGGAAGAAGAAAATGGAAGTAAGTTATTGTAAAATTTTTATACATAAAATTTTATAATACTTGGATGTGGACTATGAGAAGTTAAAGATGTGCACTATAAATGCAAAAGAAAACATTACCATAAGAAAAGAAATACATAGATCATACATGGAAGTAAGCCAAAAAGTCAAACCAGAGGTAAAATAGAATCATAAAAGCACTTAACTACCCAAAAACATGCAGAACATGAGAAGCAAATATAACAAAAATGGATGTGACAGATAGAAAACATGAATAGCAAGATGAGAGATTTATAACTATATCAATAATCACAAAAATATAAAGGTAGGTATAGGGCGTGAAGGAGATAAATTAAGGTTGAGCTCCAGGTTTGGGGACAAATAAAGGGATGGTAGACTCATTCAGCACCACAGGAAACTTGCTGAGTAGGGAAGAGTAATGGATTTGATAAGGAGACAACAAAAATTTTATCTGCACATACTTAATAGAAAAAGTCTGTAAGCGCATGCACCTGCGAGACCTGAGCTCCCAAGAAGAGGTCTGGATTGGAGATAGGGTTTTGATTAACAACACACAGGGAATTTAAAACTGTAAGACAGGTTAAGTTCCTCTAGGCAGTGAGGGTGGTTCCCACAAGGTCCTGAGCACCAGTGTTTGGAAGTCGGGTACCCAGGAATGACAGTGTCATCAGCAAAGTAGACTGAAGACTGGCATTGAAAAGAGATAAAAACAGGTAAAGTGGTGCCCAGAAATCTAGAGAGAACTCTGTTTCCAAGTGGTGGGAGGAGCTAGCCATGGGAAATATGGCGGAGAGGTCTAGGAAGATGAGGTCAAACATTTGACTCCAGATTGGTGGAGATGTAGAAAGTTGTTGATGTGGATCTTGACATGCTTACGTCGAGGGGTTGGAACACAAACTACTTGGTGTGGGTCAGAAGAAAATGCGAAGGCCTGAATCATTGAAAGAATTGTTACTTATTCTTTCTACATTTCTAAATTAACATGAGATATTTGAAAGTAGTTGGTCAACTAAAGACGGAAGAAAACGTAGGGCTGGGCGGTGGTCCAGTGGTAGTGTGCTTGCCTAGTGAGTTCCAGGCCTTGGGTTTGATCCCCAGCTCTGCAAAAGACTTTTTAAAAAATAAAATAATTGCAATAATAATGATATGGGTGACTTTAAAAAAGACAGCTTTAACACTAGATCTCTAAACTTAAAAGAGAAAGTACCTCAAGGGTCTGGTTCATTCTTTTCCTGAATATATTAACAAAAATATAGCTTAATATTCATTGCTTTTCTATTTAGGACATTTTCCTAAATCCTGGATAGAAAGCTACACAAGGATAGATCCTATGCAGAAATAACCTGTTGTCTTTCATTTTAAAATCATTGCTCTCCCCAACCACACAATCTAGGTATGATTGTTATTGTAAGTTTTAAGTGCCATGAATTGAGTGACTTCATCTTAGAGTCAGTTTCCTCATGAGTAAATGAGCACGATATCATCCAAACACATTACAATCAGATGAAATAACACTATGAGGAATTCCTACTCATTCAGTTTTGCCTGTCTCTGTCTGCCTTTTCACAGTCTATCTATAACTTCATCTCAGAATCTTGACTGAATGATGAAACCAATTCCATCCTAGTATATAAGGAAAAAAGTTTTCTATTATTTATTTTGGAGGGGAATCTGGACAGACCTCCATATTACAACAGTTCTATTTTTTGACCCAAAATATTGCCCCTTTCTACAAATCTTCCTCATGAAAAAAATCAAAGCAGAAAAAAGATACACCTATATCTCTATGTATAGATGTATGTTTTACACACACACACACACACACACACACACACACTCAAACACACAGGTACATGCATACATGGAGAGAGCGAGGGCATTTTTTCTTATTGTTTAACAAAGAGAAAAGTCAAAGCAATAAATAAAATTTCCATAGGATAGAAAAGAGCTGAGAGTTAAGTAAATTACAGAACATCAGAATGATGAAATATTACTCAATGCAATAAATAAAAATTAGATTTAAAAATACTAAAAAATGAAATAATATTAAATGGGAAAAGCAGAATACAACAGAATATATATACACAAGGATTATGATTGCGCTTGAGAAAAAAATGGGACAAGAACACACACAAAAGTAAAATCCATGGTAGACTTGGGGGTGGATTTTCTTTAAAATCTTTTATATTTATATGAGATATTTTAAATTTTTAAAAAATGAACAATTTAAATAACGCTGTTCCAGTCCTTTGTCCAAAAAAGAAAGACAACAACCCTGATTTCCAACTCTTCTTTTATTTCTAGTTCTATTTTGGCATAACATTGCCTTCTCTTTCTGGCAGATCTGCCTTGGGGAGATAAAGTAATAAAGCTCAGCGTATCCTGAAAATTCTCAGGGAGAACACTTCTACGAGTCCAAGGAGCTTGTACAATCTGTCCCCACCTTGGCACTGAAGCACTTGACTGTGTAGGAAACCACAACCTTTCTTCCAGAACACTTCACAGTGTTTTTACCTTTTGTTCTTTTTTTTATTATTGTTTTTGGTATCACAGATCAAACTCAGGACCTTGTGCTTGCCAGGTTGGCTTGGCACCACAGAGCTACATTCCCAGACCTGTTCATTTAATAAATACTTCTTCAATATTTACTTTCTGTCAGGCTCTGGAAATTTGATAATAAGCAAAAACTCATTCTCTGTGTTTGCAGAAGTTTCTCATACTGTCAGTTACTTCTTAAAATTTTAAATGAGGATATATTTAGCAACATTTCCGGAAAAGAGAAAAGAAAACTCAGCCATATTCCACATCCTCACAATGTTCTTTGTTATATTGCCCTCCTGTCTTTGTCTTCATGCATACATATTTTATAAGCTTATAATTACAATGGAAGTTGTAAAGTATGATTCTGTGCTCAAAATTTTTCACCAAACTCGTAAGATTTTTCAGTTTTCTACAAAGTTTTCATAATGATCATTTAAAAAAATATTTTTCTATAGTCAACCATCTCAGCTTTTATTTATTCTCCAAGGTCTGGGTATTTAGAGTATTTCAGATTTTTTCCTACTGTTTATAATATTGATAAAAGTACAAAAAAGAGGAAGAAAGGAAGGAAGCAAGCAATTGGATTCATTGCAGCTCAGCTATTGCTGACTTCACTGGCTGCTTCTTCTGCCTCTCCTGACCTGAAATTCTATGCTCACGCCATGCTCATACTTGGAGAATCCAAAATATCTAATGTGATGTTCAACCTTTAGCTCTTCACAGATACAGTACTCTAAACCCTGCCTTTTAGTACTTCCTCCATACTTTATTTCTCAGTCTCCCATTTCTCTGCCAGGCAAACCACTCCTTGTCAGCAATGTTTTAAGTGTTTGTGTGCCCCCCAAATTTCCAGTGAAACTTAATCCGCAAAGCAACCTTCTTGACAGGTTGAGCCTTTAGGACGTGGTGATGTCATAAGGGCTTCTCCCTCATGGGTGGGATCAGTGCCTTTCGAAAGGGCTGAAGGAATCCAGCTAGATGCTTTTTGCCTTCCATCTCCTCTGCCTCTTTCCCTTCTATCTTTTTCCAAGTGTGAATGCGGCAGCCAGTTCCATCTTGGAAGCCCACAGCAAGCCTGCAGTAGACCTAGAAAGTGGGCACCTCGATCTCAGACGTTTCAGCCTCCAGAACTGTGCAAAACACACTCCTATTATGTACAAATTACCCTCTGACATTTTGAGATGATAACTGGACAATGAACTCAAACATCATCTTGTAAGCTTTTTCTTAAATGTCACTTTCTCCAGGAAACTTTATTTGTAACAGTATTTGAGACTGAACTCAGGGCCTTTGCATTTTTATTTTTGAGCTAGGCTCTCACTATATTGTTAAGTTGTCCAGGCTGGGCTCAAACTTGCAATCCTCCTGCCTCGGCCTCCCTGAGTACTGGGATTATGCGAATGTACCATCATGCTCAGCTCAGGAAACACTTTCAGAACCTTAAATTGGAGATTAGGTGCCAGACTGTTTGTTGTTATCTACGCATCCATCCAACAATCATGGCACTGGGTATGTACTACTTCAAGTACCTAAATTAATCAAGTTTGTCTACTGTTAGAGGCAAGTTCTGTGAGGAATGTCGTTTTAAATGATTCATTATTTTTCCTCTCTTTTCTTTATAAAGCACTTGCATTTTATTTTAGTATTAAAAATATTCTATACAGCAATGCCTCAATCAATTCCCAAACAAAAGCATTTGGAAAAATTTTACTTCCCCTCACAAATACCACATCCAGTGAGGAACAGGATTGTGGCTATCTTCCCCAGAATCATGGAATGAATTAAGTTCATAAACCAAGGTACCATTGTACATTCAAAGCACTATATGCAACAATGAGGTTGAAATAAGAGAACAATAGTGAAATAAACACACATGTACCTATCAGCCCACACAGTCCTGTCTTTTTTTATTGATTAGGATCTATGGTGATATTTTGAACAGAATCAGGGAAAACAAATACACTTTTCTATTTTATTCAAGGGAATGATCTTAAAGTTTTGTCATTAAATATGGCGCTTGCCGAGTAGTCTTGGCATATAACATTTATTAGGTTAAGGAATATTCTTTGTAACTCTAGCTTTTCCAAAGAACTTCTTATCATGAATAGATACTAAGTTTATCAAGTGTTCCTGCTACATCTACTCAAATACATGGGTTTTCTCCTTTAATCTGCTAATCTGGTGATTTACATTTTAATAGATTTTCTAATATTAAAAAAACCTTTCATTTTTAAGATTTAAACAATATCACTAAGAGGTATTATCTTTTAATATATTACTGGATTTAGGGGGCTAATATTTTGCTTAGAATGGTTCATGCATGTTCATGAGATGAGCCTGTAATTTTCCTTTCTTGCACTTTGTCTGATTTTGGTATCAAGGTCATGTTAACCTGATAGGAATGAATCCTCCTTAGCTCAATCTGTTTGATGGAAGAATGTATGTAATACGGGGTGTAACTATCCTTCAAGTGTTTGCAGAACCCATAGCAAAAGTGGTGAGGCCTAACATTTTGAGATGAGACACGTCACTAATTCAGTGGTAAAATATCTTTCTAGGTATTTTGTTCATTTCATTTTTTTTTTCAAATTTAGTGGCATTAATGAACCCTCATCTTCTCTTTAAACCACTGATTTATCTATAGTTTTATATTTTTTCACTCCTTGTATCTCTGTCTCAAATCTTATCAGACATTTGATTTTTAATAATCTTTTTAAAAAAATTAATGTTAGAAAAAAACAAATTAAAAATGTTACCTTTGATGATTATTTTGTAAATGTATTGTCCTTTTTTACTTTTGTGGGTATGTTCTTTTTAAATTTATCAACTGTTTATCAAATTAATTTTTTGCTTTTTTCTTTTCCAATAGATGTATTTTCTCCAGGAAGTCTTCCTTTAACCCCCAAATTCAGATTTCTATTTCCACGGTCACTGTTTTGTAGGTAATGTTTTTTCTTTTTTGGTTTTTTTCAGACAGGGTCTCACTACATAGTAGAGACTGACCTGGAACTCACTATGTAGTCGAGGCTGGTCTCAAACTCACAGTGATCCTCCTGCCTCAGCCTCCCAAGTGCTGGGATTACAGGCATGAGCCACCATGCCTGGCCGCTATGGTCACTGTTTTGAATCACAGATCTTTCTAGAGAGTGCTTTGAATATTTCCAATTATATGTTGCTTTGTTTGTGGTAGTCCCATTAATTTATATATGAGCTTTATCGTATTTGAATACAACATGTACATGATGTTTAAATTTAAAATTTGTCAATTTCTGTAAACCATTCCTGTCTGCTTAAAACAGGATTGCTTTTGCTGATTGTTAGGGACATATTCTGCATGCTCATCGTATGAAGCTTATTAACTACATAGTTCAAATTCTTTCTATCCTCTCTAATTTTGGTCAATTATCAAATGAAAATTCCTCACTTCTCTTTGGAGTTTTGACAACTTTTTGCTTCATATGTATCACACGTCTATGTTATAGGCTTAGTTATCTCCTGCTCCATTGACATTTATTGTGTAATGATTGTCTATCAATAATAGCACGGTGTGCCTTGAGGTTGACTGTCTGTGAGTAACAGACCCTGGTAACATTTCATACTATTTCCTTATTACTCTCTTGACTTTCAACTGTTGCTGTTTTTTTGTTTTGTTTTTGTTTTTGTTTTGTTTTGTTTTTTTGGCCTGAGGCTGCATTTCTTGTAAACACACAGTGGGTTTCTATACTTTTTCATCTTTTTTGCTAATCTTTATGTTCCCACTTATTATAATTAGTCTTCCATTTTTTTCTGCCACCCCATTTTGTCTTTGTGTCCAGTTTCATATAGTTGTAGTTTTTCTTCTCTTGCTTTCCTTTGCTGTGCTGCTGCTTGCCCTTTGGCAGATTCCATTTTCATAAATTCTTAAACTTTAACATTATGTCATCACTTTACTGCTAATTAATGAAAGGATTTTAGAATACCATGATTTCAACTATTTGCCACATAAGCCCTAATATTATGCTATTTTTGTTCATAAGCCATATTTTGTTTTCCTTAACTCAATAATTAACAATAGTTTTGTTGAATTTATCATTCTTAGACCTTTCATCTAGGACCTTTACCTTCTTTCTGAAGTACACAAATTAAAAGTTCCATTTAGCAAAGTTTGTTTACTACTAAATTCTTAGTTTTTTTTGTTTTTTTTTTTTTTTTTTTTTTTTTGAAAAGGGTCTTTTCATTTTGGGGGCAAGCATAGAATTATAGGTCACACATTTTTTCCTAGTAATTTGAAAGTAGTTCTTAATCTAATAGTCATTTCTTTAATCTTTTTCTGTGACTACTTTTTTCCAGTTTGGATCCCTTCAGCTTCCTGAATCTGAGAATGTATACCTTCAAATAATTCCAGAAAATTTTTGGCTATTATCTCTTCAAATACTCTTTGTTTATTCCTTCTATATTCTTTTTCTAGAAACTTTAATTGACATATATTAAACATATTCCCTCCACATCCTTCATTTATTCATTTTTGCTTAATTTATATCTCCTGGACCCTTTGTTCTAGTCCATGTAATTATTCACATCTCTTTAAGTTGACTAATTTTCTTTTCAGCTTTGTAGAATCTGATGTTTAGCACTGACATTTTAGTTCACACTTATTTCTAGAAATTTAATTTAGTTCTTTTTTTTCCCATTGTTCAACATACTTCCCTCATTTAAAAATAATTTCTATTTTTAGTTTTTTTGCGGAATCTCCATACTGATTTCCATGGTGGTTGTACTAGTTAACATTCATACCAACAATGTAGAAGAGTTCCTTTCTCCATGTAGCCTCACCAGTGTTTGTTATTTGATTTTTTTTTTTATGATAGCCTTTCTTTCTGGAGTAAGATGTTATCTCAGTGTTGTTTGAATCTGCATTTTTCTAATGGCCAGCGATGTTGAACAATTTTTCCTGTACTTATTGGACATCTGTATTTCTTCTCTAATGAAATATCTATTCATTTCAGTTGCCTACTTTTTGATTGGGTCTTTTTTTCAGAAGGGTCTAATTTCTATGAGTTCCTTAAATATTCTAGTTGTCAGTACACTGAGGAATAGCTGGCAGATGTACTTCTATTCTGCAGGCTATCTCTCACTCTGCTGGTCATTGCCTTGGAGGTGCAGAAACTTTTTAATATAACATGATGCCATCTGTTGATATTCAGTATGATTTCTTGTACCATCAGGATTCCTTGCTTATGTCTATGTCAAGAGTTTTATGTGTTTTATTTTCCAGCAGATTAAGTGTTTCTGTTTTAACATTTAGAGCTTTGATCCATTTTGATTTTAGGTTAGTACTTGGTGAGTCTAGTCTGTATGAGTCTAGTCTTAGTCTTCTGTATATGGATAACCAGTTTTCCCAGAATCATTTGTTAAAGAGGCTGCCCTTCCTCAGGTGTATGTTCTTGGCCGCTTTGTCAAAGACCAAGTAGTTGAACATGGTTGTAGTTCTTTCTACTTCCTCTATTCTGTTTTAGTGCTGGTACTACTGTTGTCATTGTAGCTTTGTGACATAACTTCAAATCTGGGGTGGTGATGCCTCCTGCTTTGCTACTGTCTCCAGAATTGCTTTTACTATTCTAGGTCTCTTCCGGTTCCAATAGACTCACCTCTTTGTCTTCTACGTATATTTCTTAAGGAGTTAAAGTCATATTACAGGGATACATACACACCCATATTTATAGCAGCACGCTTCATAATAGCTAAATCTTGGAAACAGTCTAGATAGTCATCAACAGATGAATAAAGAAAATGCAGTATTTACATAAAATAGAGTACTACTCTGCCATCAGGAAGGGTGAATTTCGGGCATCTGTAGGTAAATGGATGACCTCGAGATGATAACGTCAAGTGAAATAAATCAGATACACATATTTAAATATTTAAACAATTTCTTATATGAGAAACCCAAAATACAAATGAAAAACAGAATCAAAGGTAGAGAACAGGCAGTAGGGCAATCTTTTTGAAGTGTGACGTGAAATAAGAGATGGGGGTAGAGGGAAGGAAGGAAGGGAAAGGGATTTTTAAAAGGAGAATTGAAGGAAAAATAGAAATAGAGATGTTTCAAATGGGAAGGGGGACAGGAGTGGCAGGGAACAGGGATGGAGGGGAGGGGAGGGGAGAAGAAAAGTTCAGGTAGGTAATGGACATGTACTAATTCCTCACCACGAACGTGGTCAATGTATACTGCAAACATGTATGAACAAAAGTTGAAATTACAAGGGCTGGGGATTTAGCTCAGTAGTTCTGTTGCCTGCTTCGTAAATGTAGAGACCCAAGTTTGATCCCCGGTATATACACACACACACACACACACACACACACACACACACACACACACACAAATTAAAATTACATAAAGGAAAAACCCAAAAAACAATAAAAAGCAGCACAGAATCTAACAGATATCTCTCTCTTCTTTTCAATTTCTTGGGGGCATGATTTCAGAACTAATTTTCTCCATGTGTCTTTGGTGGTCTCACAGAGAAGGTATTCCAGTCCCAAATCCCAGTGTCACCTGACTAATTCCCAGTGTCACCTTCTTGTCCTGATGACATTATTAAAACCCCAAATAGAAGCTGATCCTGTGGGCTGCTTCACACCCTTAGGGAAGCCTGCTTTGCCCATCTCCACTGAGTTGTGATCCCATTCCTTTTCTGATCTGCCAAACTCACCCATTTATTTAAATGGTCCTTTTCAAATTTCATTTTATCTGGCATTGCTATTTGCTTTGCAGGATGAGTTTTTGATTCTCTGTAACTGTCATATTTCCAGAATGAGAGCAAGTAACAACTTTCTTGTTCACTACTGAATCCTAGTAACGAGCACAGTGCCTAACACAAAGTCGATACTATACAAAATTGTATGAAATAAATGAAGTAATGTTTATAATATTGTATCCACATCTTTCTGCTCCCAGATAAGTTCTTCAGGATTGTTCTATGGGAAAATGTGGCTATGTTCGATGTATGAACAATTTAATGTCTCTTATTATATGCACTGCTATAGAACTTTCCAGAGAAGATGCTCAATACATGGCATATGCTAACAGGTGAGTACGTGTGGTAAATTCACTATCAACTTGTGTCCTTTCTCTTCTGCAGAACATGCATGTCACTAGCCAGCTATGTGTACAAATATGTGCTCCCTGATGACTCCACAGCACTCAAAGGATCTGAAAGCCAAAATTAGGCTTTTCTGCCTACCTAGAATAGTATGAGGCACCACATTCACTTGGTCTCTATTTTGTGATATAAGAATTTCAAAAGTAGTATGAAAAGGCGTATTTCCACCACCCTTATGAGATATGACTTCGTTGCTTAGCTAAGATTGCATTTTACTCTTAATTTTTCTTCTACCAAAATCCGAATTTACAGAATTTAGTTAGATAAAAACATGATCCTCCTAATGATCCTTGTGACAATTTTGACCATGAAAGGCTAAATATTTCCATAGGCAACTTGAATTTATGCGACTAGAATTCAAACACACAATTAACCTAGATCATTGTTCTTAATTGCACCAATGGGCTGATATTTTGCTAAAGAAGAAAGGCTCTTCTGGATTTTGATTAGCTTTGGTACTCACTGATATAGACAAAGGTATCTCCAGGGCCTGATGTGTCCTTTATTACTAAAAAATCAATTTCAGAGCAACTCTTACACAGGGAATATCTTACCTGAGGTTTCAGAAAGAAGAACTAAGACTCTGAAAAAGTGATTCTGGTGTATGTGAAGGTACAGAGAATATAATACAAAAGGGATGTTCAGTGTGTGCTTGCTGAATGATATGGTTTACATGTGATTTGTCCCCATCAAACTCATATTGTGGCTTAATTTGCCAATGTAATGATACCTAAGTCTCAGGGATTTCAAGCCACATAAGCAACACTGTTATAAGTATTAATGTCCATCTCATGAGAGTACGTTAAGCCTTGCAGGACTGGCTATCGCAGGAGCATGCTGTTACAAAGCAAGCTTATTTTCTTGTTTTCTCTACTGCTATGTGACCTCTTGTTCTCGATGCTATCTGCCATATTGTGATGCAGTGTGAGGCCCTCACCAGAAGTGGGCACCCAATCTTGGACTTTCAGCCCCACAACTGTGGGCTAAATATTTTTTCTTTATCAATTACTCAGCCTCGAGTGTTGCCTCATAGCAACAGAAAATTGGCTAAAACATTGAATGCAATACAAATAAATTAACATACAGGCAAAGAGTACTCTTTCTCCTTGGCATAGAGGGAGGGTTCTGATGGGTCAGAGGGCACATCATGTTTCTCAAGATTGAGAAAGATCTACTGAAACAGAGATCATTTCCCTTCTCTCTCTGCTATAATTACCCACTAGACTGGACAGAGTGGAGTGCTTTCAGGTCCTTAGCATGCTCTCATATCCATTCTCATCCAAAAGTCCAGACTCAAGTTCAATGCCCAGCCTCATGGGTCTTCTTCAGGTTTGGGCTGGGATCTGAATCCTTTCCAGTAGCTGTTATTTGCCAAGATTAGAATATTAATTAGGGTAGTTTTTAAACCACTGAAACAACCTCCAATCTGAGTAGCTCAACAGGAGAAAGTTATCACTTCAGTCAGATCAGGCAACACTCATTGGTTGAATTCCCTCCAAAAAATAGAAAGGAAACCAAGTTCCTTCCTTCTTGTGGATTTGCCAGCCCCTTAGGCCATCTTCAAGGGCAGTGGATAGATTTTTTTTAATTGATCCAATAAATAAGAAAGTGAATGAGGAGGATCTCGCTGGTGGTTTTGCAGTCAGGCCTGAGTATGACTTACATCAATTGCATTGATTCACCTACATTTTGTTAGCCAGAATGAGTAATACGGCCTCAACCAAGCAGCCAGATACGTGTACTGGAGGAAGATAGAGTAAGTAGGTAGTTATTTTCTGCCATAACTGATTTGTGTCAAGTATATTACTTAAAATAGATACAGACCCCAATTGGGAAAGCCCGAAATCCTAATGGAGGCAATTAAGAGAGTTATTATTTATAATTTTGGCAGTATGTCTTAAAATGCAAAACAATAGAATTAACTGAAGTTATCAAAATCCCGCTCTACTAGCAGCCAAATTCAATAACATGTGATATAAGAAAAAAAATATTATTCAAAAACTATAAGGTTATTAGAGATAAGTTAAATAAAAATTTAGAATTGTAAGGAGAATTTGTTCATATTTACGGAAGGACAGAAAAACATGCTGAATAAAATAGGAGCTTAATCTGTAATTGAGATGAAGATTAAACATGTTCATTTAGCCTTAATCTTTGCAATATGTGGAATAAAATATGTTAGACATAGTTTAGCCTTCATACGACTAGAGAAAGAAATAGCTGAAGCAATTTAGGGCTGCTTGGGATTGATCACAGGGCATTCACACTGAGCTACCCCCCATTCCTTTTTTAAATTTTGTACTTTGAGACAGTGTCTTATTAAACTGGTAAGTTTTTCAAGTGGGGCTAAAACTTGGCAACCTCCTGCCTAAACCTCCCAGACTGCTGGGGCTTGAAAAAACAACTCTGTAAAAGAATAACAAAGAGAAGGACTTTGCCATAGAAGATAAGGTCATGATAATTAAAAGTGTGTGGTTCTGATGCAAAAATAAGCAAGAGGTGAACAGAACAGAACTGAGAATTCAGGAACAAATATAAATTATGGGAACTAGTATATAAGAGAGATATTGTCATAGTCAAGGAGATTAATAAGTGGACAGACTACACAATGGCTATTAGCAAAATAAGAGTCCTACAGTAGATCACACACACAAAATTTATGGATGTAATTTTTAAATGACACGAAAAAGTTTTTCAAAATTCTTATTTTGGTACCAGGGATCGAACTTGTGTCCTTGTGCTTGCAAGGCAGGCCACCGAACTGCTGAGCTAAATCCCCAGCCCTCAAAATTCTCACAGTAGACAATATAGACTGCTTATAGAATTTATGCTAGTCACATATTTCGGAAAGCACACTAAGCATTTGCCACAAAAGGTGATAAAATTAACTACATCAAAATTAAAATTCTCAGTATAAAAAGTACACTCTACCCAGGTGAAATGTCAAGGAACAGAACAGTAGAAAAACTTGCAATGTATATAAGAAATAGAAAAATACATTCAAACCAGCTAGAGAAATCTGAGAGATTAACAAGAATTAAATAAAACAAAAAAACGTGGGCAAGAAGTAGGAATAGGCAATTCATAGGAATAGAAATATGAGTAGCCAATAAGCTTATACAAAAGTATTCAGCTTTACTATTAACCAGGGAAGTGAAAACTAAATCAATATTATTTTCCAGTCATCAGATTGGTATATTTATTGTTAATTTTGTGAAGATTTGAGTAAAGATCCTCTGATCATGTGTTAGTATAAAAGGTCAAATCGGTAGAATTTCATTGGAGATCAACTCAGCAATATCTATGAAATTCAGAATGTAATTCTCTATGGCCTATTGTGCACATCTAGATATATAGCTTGAGAAACAACTGAGCATGAACGAGTTGATTTTCATTGTAATTTTTGCAAGTATAAACATATTGAAACCTAAATGCATGCAAATAATGGAAAAAGTGAATAATGTTGTTTTTAATCAGAAAACTGCATAGCTACCAAGATGACTTAGACTTAGATATATATTAATGACTAGATGTGTGAAACATGACAGTGCCCTAACTACACTTCCTTGATATCCAGCATGAGCCTAAGGGACATGCGGTCTAAGTGCTTCTTAGTGACCTAGGACAACCCTACAGACATTATAATATCAGCAGAGTTGCAGTTTTGAGGCTTCCTGCACCCATGGCTTTAGGCTGTCATGCTGACTCCACCTTGGCCCACGTAAATTCAGAAATTTCCTTCCTGACATGAGGGTGGAGACTCACGATTCACTGCACAAAGTCCCCCCTCAATGCCACCTCAATCCTCAAGACCTAGAAAAGGCCCCAGTAAAAACATCCAACTAAAGGCAGATGGGCCTTCCCTGAGTCAAGCCTGTTCCTGAGCTTTCTCTTTGGCCAGTGCCCACCCCACAGAGTGTACTCAACCTTTAACAGAGCCTCTGCCCTTCTTACTAACCTGGTGCCCTGCTCAGTTCCCCAATGTCCAGGCCAAGAGCGTGGCTATCTGGTGAGGCAGAGACCATCTGTCCAATAATACATTTGTATACATGTATACTGAATTGTTTTTAAAATGCAATAAATGGGCATATATTTAGCTTGTAAAAGTTATTGTTTCTGGAGTAAAGAGCACTGGAATATATGTGAAGCTAGAAACTCAAAGTCTTGGTTTAATTTAAAATGTTAGTATTTAAAAAAGGCATGGTTAAAATTATAGATCTCTTTAATACAATGCTTATCAATTAAGAATATGATAATACCTATGTTTATATGTATGAAGCACACATATACTGAGAAAAAATGTCAAATTTTCCTTTGAAAATGGAAAAAAAATGAAGGGAGAAAATCTCAAAAGACATTTAAAAGTACTTCAACTAAAATTTATAACAATTAAAACATGTTGTATTGGCACAAAAATATGCTGACAAAAATCAATGGAAGAAAATTTAAAAATCCAGGAAGAATTTTGTATCAGCTTTACTAAATTATGAAGACAACATCAGAAGATGGAGAAAAGAAGTATTATTCAATAGTGGTGAAACGAGTTAATATATTTTCCCAAAATCAGACCTGTATATCAAAAAAGAAAATGCTGTCTATATGAATTAGATTGAAGAAAATATTTATAAATCAAACCTTGTTTTGATACCTGCATAGATTTTCCAAGCATAAAACTACTAGAATAAAAATCACAACAAAAGAATAGATCATGTAAACCAAAATTTTTTCTATGCTCCAAGTGCCAGAAAAATATTTAAAAGGAAATATCTACATTATATATGATAAATGGTTTAAAATGTTAATATAAAAAATAAATTAATGAAACTAGAAATGCCTAAATATAAAATGTGCAAAAGATAAAATTAGCAAAAAAATTAATTGATAATACTTATAAAAATGTTCTAACTCATTAGTAATAAAAAATGTGTAGCGGAGATACTTTGAATCCTTCAGAGTGGCAACTTTTTAAATTAATATATTCATTATTGGTGAGAGTGAGCATCTATACTCTTTGGGTAGGAATAGCTAGAGAACTATTTCTCTAGAAGGAGCAAAAACCTTAGATTATCCCATACATACCATCCAACAATCATAAATTTAGAAATTTATCCTAAGGATATAATTATAAATATGCATAAAATGATGTTTTCAGGTGCATATGGAACATTTACTGTAACAAGACCATGGTCTCGGTAATAAAATCAGACTCACATTTTGAAAGATTGAAAATTTAGAAATGACTGTATATCCTTGGATCACAACAAAATGAAATTGGAAACCAGTAAGAATTTTAACACAGGGGTTACAATGGATCTTTAAGAACTAGAATTTTTTTGTTGTTACTGATAACTGTTTATTCAAGCTTCCTCAGGCTGAGGAGTTAACTATGGAGCCCCTCACCCACCCCACCACCCATCCCTGGCTTGAGAAGGCTGCAGCTCTTCAGTTCTGGCGATGGACACGTGCCTAAATCTACATGAGGGTATTTCCTGGCTTTTGCTTTAACTTCAATAATTTGCAGGGCTTCTGTGCATTTGAAGGGGGAAAGATTAGTTGCCTTCCCAATTTGGAGAAGTTATAAGTAAATTCATTTTTCCATTTTTATGGGCTTTTTTCATCCGTATTGTAGGAAGGTGGAATCACCTCAGATACCCAGGCAGCCTGGCCCCAGGTTTCAATCTGACCCAGTCCCAGTCAGTAACCCGAGGGGTTATCTAGGAAATTCTCTAATGTCTGGCAATCAAATTACATACACCCAACTAGCACAAACAGGAAATAAGATTAGAAAATATATCAAACTGAATGGTAATGAAAGACCATGGTATATACATTATTGCACAATACTTTGAGAGATATTTACAGATTTAAATGTCTAAACTAAAAGAGAGGACTGGCTTAAAATCAGCTATAGAAGTTTCTGCCTTAAGGAACTAGAAAAAAGTAAAATCAAAGCCAAATAAGTAGAAGGAATAAAATAAGAACAGTTATTTATAAAACTGAAAATGGGCCAAAACAGTAGAGGCAATTAACAAAGTCAAACTTTCATCCTTAAAATCACTGAAAAACTTGAGAACCTCTCGTAATAACAGTTAAGAAAAAGAAAAACACAAATTTCCAACACCAGAAGTGAAAAAGAGTATATCACTAAAATTCCTGAGATATTAAAAAATAGTAATGGCAAGTTAGGAATAATTATATGCCAGTAAACTCAACAACCTGTGAAATGGAAAAATTCCTGAAAGACATAGTTTAGAAAAACTGACTTAAACGTCTGATAACAAAAACAAAAATCTGAGTTAATCCTTTGTTGCATAAAGAAATTGAACCTATAATTTAAAAAATTTCCCGTAATAGACATACCTTCCAAGCACCTGGAAATCTTTTTTTTTTTTTCAGCTTTAATTGAGTTTATTGGTACATTTTAGGGATACAGTACAGTTACATTCATTGTTGGGATCTTGTACCTCTACATGACAAGTCTTGATTCTCAGTTTTTCCCCTTACCCCTGCCCTCCCTTCACCCCCTCCTCCTCTCCCCATCTACAAACACTTTATTTTCATCTTTTCATTATCTTGAATATAGCAAAACATATAATGACCAGTTATGTAGACAAGGAGGAAATCAAAAGAAAGTGAATCTCTAAATACCCAAAATGAAGAGCAGATTCTGAGTATCAACAGATATGACTTTGGGTTACTGGAGCCAGGGTAGGCAGGGCATTGTGGAGCAGGTACCTGGAAGGTGACTATGAGAAAAAAATCTTATAGTCCCAAGACACCAGAGATGAGTCTTGGCCTGAGGCCTAGAGTCACGAAGGACAAGGTGTTTTCCTCAAACAGGAATTAGAAACAGCTTACTGCTGACCCAGGAAGGAATGAAGGAATTTACAGACATCCTGAGACCACAGTCCTAATAATTTTTTCATGTCCCTCCTACCTTTACACTTTCCCTGGTTACTTACTTATCGCTGTTTTTAGTGAAGACACGTAAGTATTAAGGAGAGCCACAGAAAACATCTGCCCCAACCCTTTGCAAAAGAAAACTACTACAAGTATGATGGAGATTTAGAGGAAGCTACTATGAATTTAGCCACAAACAACATCATCTCTTTTGTGTCTATAGCCTACTGTTCATCCACAGGCCTAGGTGCTAACAATGATATTTTTAAAGGACTGATCATCCTTCCTACCAAAGCCAATGTTGAGGAAAATTTGCCATGGAGTGTTGTCGGGTCATACGGGGAAGAGAGATCAAGGCAGAGGGCAGAGACCAGGGCTGGCCAGAAGTTTCCCAGATAAATGTGGGGTGGCTTCAGACGATGAGTTTTAACTGCCAAATCTTAAAAACAGTACAAAAGGAGATTCTCAGGGGGTGAAGGCCTCACAACAGGCATTTGGGCACAAAGAGGGCATGGGGCTGTCATGGCTCCAGAGAATTGAAAACAAGCTTCCTAACACAAAACAGAGACAGAGACTGCTGGATGCTTTACTCATGGGAGCTCAGAACCACGTTTTACTTCATTAAGAAAAATGAAAAATGAAAAATGTGGTGGGTCTTAAATGCAAGTGTTGAGTGGGGAATTCATACTCACTTTATAAATAAATGGTGCATCCAACCCATATGAAAAGGCAGAAGTCACTAATGCCCTAGCACCTCTTTGTTTTTTCCCTAAAAGCAAACCTAGAAACATTTCAAGGAATAATCCTGAGTGTCTAAATTCCTAGTCCACAAGCATCGCCTTTTAAAAGGGCAATATTCACATTATCAAGGCAACCTCCTTGTCTGTGAGTCAGTTGGGCTCTGCTAGCTTTTACCTCCTCCCCAGGAAAATAATTCCAAAACTTCTCCAAAAGAGCTGAAAGAGAAGAAGGTACTCAAAGTCGATCTAACTAGAGCTCCAGCTCCAAGGAAAGGGTTGAGGGTTAGAAGGGAAAGGACAGAGGGGAGCGGGGACCAGGCAGAGCAGAGAGGGGAGAGAAACGGCTCCATCTTGGGGAGAAGAAGCTTCTAACATGTCCAGGAAGGGAAACTATTTCCTCCTCCCTAGGAACTTGGATACATGACAGTATATGACTACACAGACAGGGAAAGTTGGGGGGAGAAATATCTATGTGATTTAAGAAAACAACTTCAAATCAAACCAATTTCAAGAGTGAAAAACTGCGCACATCACTGACAATTAGAATTTGTCAAGGCTAATGTGAGCTCCTAGTCAAGTTTTTTGGGATAATTGCCCTAATTCATCTCTCTATGGGCATACACGCAGCCTGAGAAGCCCCAGGGTCTTTCTGCCAATGCACTCCTTAAAGATGGTGAGTTACTTTCTGGCTGCCTCTCCATCATCAAACCACCAGAGAGCACAGGAAACAGTAAATTTATTCCACCTCCCAGGAATTTTGGGGTAATGTGGGTATCAACAGATTATCTTCTGAAAGCAGAGTATTGATCACCTCATCCCTTTGCTCAGAAAGCATCAACTCTCATCGTCTACTGAAGCCATCTCTTCTTGTTCAGCCACGCTGGTGCCAACCACTTGCGTCCATACGCTCGGGTCCCTGTGCTTGCTGCTCCCAAATAAACCACAGGAGGCCTTTTGTGCATGTGTGAGAATGGGCAAAAGGCTGTATTCAAAGCTCGCCCCAAGGAGACAGAGCCAGCCCATTTTAGCACAAATTACCATCTCACTGTGCAGCTCTGAGGAGATGGAGCGGGCTCATTTTATTACAAATTGTCATCTCGCTGTGTCCAGGTGTGCAAGTGTTTTTTGTAGGAAGGAATAGAGGAAAGGGGAAATTCAATGGGATAATTCACTGGGAGAATTCTTCTCCCACTCCCTGTCTTCCCTGACAACTGCATATTATTCAGCCCGTTCATCTGGGCTGAGGAATTGGCAGGCAGGTTATACCCTAGCTCTGAGGAAGTCTGGAGGAGCTAACTGTCTCTAAAGAAAAAGCTCCACATTTTAAAGTTCCATTCTTGCCTGCCTGTTATAATCCAAGTCCCATCTTTTGCATCAGTTTTCTAACCATTGTCCAAAATGTTCTTTAGATTTCAACTAAAAATTCCCTTTCCTGTATTGCAAACATGTACTACTAAAAACAATTCTTTCCCTACTCTGGCTTTAATCTAATGCATGATTGTCAAAAATATTCTTTTATTTCTTAAAACATTTTGCTTTTAATTTCTTGATATTTGTCAAATTTTATTTGCATTAGTGGATAATAACTAACTTGAGCATATTCTACGGTTTGGACACTGTTTATCCAACAGTGGTTCACGTACTGTGTCTCACTTTTCTTGTTGATGAGACAAAATGCCCAACCCCCACAAGTTAAGGGAAGAAAATTTTATTTAGCTGATAGTTTGTAGAGGTTTGAGTCCATAATCAACTAGCTCCCAGGCAGGGTGGAACAACAGATAAGGCATCACAGAAGAGGCACATTCCACTGCAGGCAGAAGGTAGCAAAGCAACAGGGGATGACCACAGCTCTTTCTATCCCTCATAGTTTGTCCAGGCCATTTAGAGCAAGCAGGTAGCACTCGCATGCTTGATTTTTAGTGCCCTTGATCCTAGCATTGCCCCACGAGTCCATCCCCCACGAGTCAAGCATCACACACTCCAAATCCAGCCATCTCTGAAAATGTCTCACTCATGACTGCATGAGGCTGTCGGGGGACATCTACACACATGCCATACGTAACCTCCGGGAAGCCTGCTCCTCAGTATGTGACAATACTGACAGGACTTAGCGGAAGGTGATGTGGTCATTGGCAGCGCTGCTTTCAGTGGGATTAAAGCAGTTGCCACAAAAGCTGGATGCTATAGATGGAGGAAGGGGTGAGGGAGGGGAAGGAATTGGGATGAGGAAAAAGAGAAACGAAGAAAAAAATGTAAAAAGAGCTTTTGTAAGTGGGAAAGAGACTGGGAGTTGGCACAGGGAGTGATAGAAAGGTAGGGGATTAAAAAAAGCATCAAAATGTGTTAGATACATGGACCAAGTCCCCAGGATGAAGGTAATCACTATGTACCGCAAACAGGTACAAATAAACAGAACAACATAAAACTGTTTACATTTTTTACTTTAAAATTGAAAGAATTTCATTAGTATATGTTTGTAGTATATAACAGTAACATTCATCGTAGGGAATATGTACCTGTACATAACACATTTTAATTTTTTATCCCCTTTCTCTCCCGTCCCTCCAACCCTTTTTCCCATTCTCATCTGCAAAAATCTCTATTTCCTTTTTTAAATCTCCTTAAAAAATTCCCCTTCCTGCCTTCTTCCTTCTCCCCATCTATTATTCCCCCTCCCATTTGACAAAGTTCTTCCTATTTTCCAGTATCTACCCTTTACTTGGCTCCTTATTTATACTCTAGGTTTCACACACAGGAGAAACAACGTGATGTTTAACTTGCATATCTGACTGACTTCACTTAAGATTATGGGCTTGACTCTACATCCACTTATCGAAGAATAGCCCTAGTCTTTCCTTGTTTATGGCAGAGTAGTTCTCCATCTTAAAAGCAAGGGAGGAAAAAAAAAAAGCTGTTGTTTTAGAAACAGTGAAAGCAAGTGAGTTCAAGTCTCTTCATTTGTCCCTCTTCAAGCCAGTCCTCCAGGGATCAACCTACAGCTCCCCCGATATAAGCAAGGATCCCCTATTTTTTAAATTCAAAAGCTGGTCAACTTTTCCATGCACCGCCATTACTGAAAACTGATTTTCCCCTCTTTGTTTTCCATGGCAATGGCCTCTGTCTCCCTCTCTGATGCAAAATTGAGGTTGAATCTTTTGCTGGTTGCTATTTAGCAATCATCAGACATTTTTTCAAGTTTATTAAGCACTTCCATGGCCTTAAGGAGTTCTCTTCCTTTATTTGCATTAACCCCATTACTGAAAGACACTGAAGATAGAATAATTTATAGGTACCACCAATCAGAAAAATATGTGCCTTATGAATTATGAGTTCCATCACTCACTGCCTTTGGCTTCATCTGACTGATTCTGCTCACACGTTTAACGTGCTCCTGACCTAGCATGAAGAGCAAGATGGAAATAGGCTAGCTTTTGGAAGACTCCACCTTGTGCAAATGAACTTCTAAAGTGAAATCAACAAATATTTTCTGATACAGAGCTGGTAGACTGATGAGGGAAAATGATTGCCTCTTCATTTGTGTAATAAAAATAGAGAGGTAGACATCTGCTGTTAACTTCT
Source organism: Fukomys damarensis (assembly GCF_012274545.1). NCBI lineage: Eukaryota > Metazoa > Chordata > Mammalia > Rodentia > Bathyergidae > Fukomys > Fukomys damarensis. Next base: position 24,901,851 of record NW_022900920.1, on the reverse strand, counting down.
CCAAGCTGGTCTCCAGTGATGTGGTTCTTAAGAATTTTTTTTCTAGCAATCTGCTCCTAAATCTTAAAACTCAGGTACATGCCACTATATTCTGCCTGGGTATTTCTTTAGAGAGGCTGTTTCTTCTGATATAGGCAACTTTATAGAAACTAAGCATTCTCATATTGGTAGGATGCAAAATTAACACAATTTAGAAAGCAGTTTTGTCAACTTTAATGTCCTCATGTTATGTGATCCAGTTTGAACCTTTCTAGATGTATATCCTAAAAGTAAAAATCAGCAAAATAGGTAAAGATTTATTTCCAATGTAACTATGGTAGGTTTACTTATAATAAGGAAGGAAAAAATTAAAATGCCCAACAATGGAACAGTGGAGATAAAGAAAACATATGACCCTTAATTGAATAATCTATACAGGGTGGATTAGCCTTAGAATAATTACTGATATGTAGAATAGATCATTCTATTCAGGGATCCTACGCTTCTTCAATATGGCAATATTAGAATAACTGATTAAGAAATTTTTAATGGGATTAGGAAATGCTTACATGATGCTAAAAAAACTGAAAAGATACAAAACTTTGGAGCCAAGACATTTTCAGTCACCCATGTCTAAAAAGAGATAAAACATTGTCAAACTCTGTTAGAGAAAGTTAATGGGAAGTCATTGATTTAGACAGAGCTCCTCTGGGAGACCTCAAAAAACCAAACCAAAATGGCAAACTTCATGCTAAAGTTCCTTGCTAAACAGAAAGTATCAGGAGAGGCAAATAATAACCAAATAACATTTTCCCCCAAATTGGCGGAGCAGTGAGTGCCAGCAACTTAACTTCTCCAGGACAAAGTATTTAGGGTCTAGAAAACAATAGCTGGGAGAGAGAGAGAGAGAGAGAGAGAGAGAGAGAGAGGAATCAAAACAAGTAGAAATTGTCTGGGAACCATGAGGGCACTGACAGAGGAGAAAATAGGATTGAGAGATACAGAAGACATACAAATTAAAAGCTATTTAATACTTCTTTCATGGGCTCTGATTTAGTAGGTGTCTACGTTTTCTCTCTTCGCTCAGCTTTTTATCTAGCTTCTTTAGCTCAACCTCCCGAAAATATTAATATATTTCTTCTTTTTCCAAACACATAAATGCCTCCCCCAAGATTTTAAATTCCCCATACTTAACTCCCTCATAGTCATTCGTATTTTCTCTAGTATTTTTCTTCAATCCTCCCCATCTAAGCCTTTGGCTCTTCCGTGTCTTACCTAGCTTGTTGTTCTATCAGCAAGTTCTGAAAACCACACAGCTTCCCTCAATCACAAATCAAACCCCTTTTGTCTCCTGCTCACATGCCTTGGTTCATTTTCTTAGTTTGTCCTCCTCCCTGTGTTTTTCCCCCCACTATTAATTATTTCTTTAAGCAGTTTGTTTTGAACCTAGTTGGTTTATGTTTAGCTCTTGAAACTTGCAGCTGTACTTATTATGTAAGAGAACTGTACTTGTAATTATTTTCATTTTTCAAACATAGGTTCAAGCTTCCTTTTGTTTGCCATAAATCATTAAAGTTACTTGTGTTTCCATGAACAAAGTAAACTCCTTTTCTCCAGTATCTTTTCTTTGCCCCCACAAAATGTCCTCTGAAAACTAAATACAAAGCCCTTGACTCAACTAAAAGTACTCTAGTGAACTCAGACCCACATCCTTCTCATTTACCATTATTTCCCCCTTCAAACCTCCCATTCATCTCTAACGCTCCTTATTCAACAACCTCCCATTCTCCTCAGCCCACTTCGTCTACCCCATTGCATAACAACCACAAATGATAAACTGTCATAACATACATAGAAAATAGACAAAGGGGGAAGTGTAATGCAAGGACTACCATATAGAAGTGTTATAACGTGAAGAAATTATTTTGGCAAAACATGGAGACAGAATCAAAAACACTTAAGTAATGGAGTAAATACCATCACTGGACATACAAAGCTGAAAATTATTCACATGGAAGCAACATCCTACTAAAAATCTCCATATAAACCACAAACTCATCTCACTTATCTAGTCCCCAAATTACTCCAGAAAAAGTGCCAAACATTGAGAAATCAAACAATAAGAAATCCTGGCATAGCTGTGGTGAAAAAGAACCCTCCTTAATTGCTGATGGAAAACTAAACTAGTATAACCATTACGGATATAAGCATGGAGATTTCTCAAAGAACTGAAATTAGAAATTCCGTATGACTCAGCATTCCTCCTGGTAGGCATCTTCCCCAAAGAGCTTAAGACATCACACTACAGTGTAACATGCATACCCATATTTATAGCAGCACAATTCATAATGCCTAAATAACGGAAGAGCCTATGTACCCATCACAGATAATTGAATGAAGAAAATGTGGTATCTATATATAATGGAATACTACTCTGCTATAAAGAATGACAGATTTAAGACATTTACAGGAAAATGGGTACACCTGGAGAATACTGAGTAACATGAACCAGATACACAAGCTTAAATATTATATGGTATCTCTCATTTGAGTGAGGCAAAGTAAAAACAAAGAGAATAATAAAGCATGGATAAAGGAAGACATGGAGGTGGATCTCTTGCAATAGGAAAGTGGTCCAAGGAAAAAAAGGGCCCCAGTGAGGAGGAAAGGAAGGGGGAAGACATAGGATAAAAATATACCATGTACAGAAACCTAATAACCCTCAATTAATGCAAACATTATATGCCATAACATGAGCTAAGATTAATAGGATCAACAAGAATGAAAAATGGTATAGGGGAATTGGAGGAGGAGGGAGCTTGTATAATGTGGAAGTTTTCTGTTTCAACATAGGGAAATTAGCTTGGTCTTCAGTAATTCGCTCTTTTAAAGTTATGCTGTTTCCTTGGTCATAGTCAAACTACATTATAAAAATCAACTGATTGGTTACGCCCAGCATAGCGCCTATTTTCAGTTGAGAGGCTACCCAACTCACGAATCCCCCCAAAAGTCAATGAAATCATTCAGCTAAATTAGCAAAAATTTTGTCTTTTTATGACTCTAACCACAGTTCCTATTGAGCTATCAGATTACAGATGGCATATTTCTGCTTTATGCTTACTATTTTGATCATTTTGAAAATGAGCATGTATAATTTTGTTAATTTAGATTTTAAATAATAAACCACTGAGAACAGGAGAAATAATTTATAAAGGCACAGACAAAGGTATATTTCTTCAGAGCTCACCGGAAATGCTTCAGTTGCAAACAAAGTTTCCTTAGGGGAACGGCAGCGGGGAGCGTGACTCTGCGGTAGACAGACAGGGAAGAAAGAAAAATGGAAATAAGGCCAGAACCCTTCACTGACCCTGCCTCTGGGTAAGGTGCTAATCTGCTTATTTATGCATCCTCTGGAACTGCTGTCTAAATCACTTGTCAGCAACTGCAATAACACACTTTTCCTCTAGGTGTGGTGTCACTAAGGCCATAGCTTGATTTTCAGGAGCAAATTAAAATATTTCCTAAAAAGTTTCCTCCTAAATTGTGTCCTATCACCTTCTAGGAGCATTTATTTAAAGTGATGATAAGATAATAGCAATGACAGAGAGGAAATGTTCAACACGTCTTTGATCATTGCCAATGATTTCTTTTAGGACAGCAATGCCAGAGTAATAATGGAGACGAACTAATCCAATATTCTCCTTTCATAGATATGCAACTGAGGCTCAGAGCTATGATACAGCTTTACATTTGACTTAGCAAATAATCTTTCTTTATAAATCTTTCTTTATAAATTCAAATTTTCTTTCCATAATATTACACTAGATTCCACCAGTTTCTTTCCGGGAAAGCTAGTGGTCTAATTCACCTAACACAAGGTAAGGTGAAACTCACCCATTACTTCATATTGTAAAGCCTGGATGGAGGAGGTGGGTCACTGCGGGCATAGCCTGGAAGGTTGTATCTCCCTCCAATCTCCCTGTTCTCTCTTTTTCTCTCTCTCTTTTTGCTTTTCAGAATCATGTCATGAACTAACTCTTCCTTCTCAGCCATGCTGTCCTGCCTGGAAGCCAGTGGACTGTGGATCAAAACGCCTACAAACTGTAAACCCAAATAAACCTTTCCTCTTTTAAATTGTGTGTGTTGGGTATTATGTCTCAGTGATGAGAAAGTAACCAAGACACCACAGTAACCTATATTTTGTATTTTACTTAGAAAACAAATGCATTATTAGAGAGTAAGTATCCCATTTGCCAAACAGAATTAAACATCCAGTGCAATAATCCAGAGAAAAGCTTCTATCTGTATATTCAGAGTAATTCAGTTGTTTAGAAAAAAACCATATTTTAAGTATATATTGTCTTAGTTTCTTTACTCATTGCTGAGACAAAGCACTCAACACCCTCAAGTTAGAGGAGGAAAAGTTTATTTCAGTTTACAGTTTGTAGAGGTTTCAGTCTGAAATTCCCTGGCTCCAAGACAAGGTGGCATGGCAGAGAGGCATCACAGAGGATAAATTGCTCATGGCATGGCAGGCAGAAGGCAGTAGCAGCAAGCATCCAGTAAGCAACAGCAAAGGCAGCAGAAGCAGCATAAATAGCAAGCAGCAGCAGTAAGCCTGCCTTCTTCCTGTCCCTTGATATTCCATCCAGGCTACAAGCCTATTGATTGGTACACCCATATCCAGGTGGGGCTTCCATTACATACCCCCCAATCCAAGTATCATACCATTAATCCACATTCATAAACCCTAATACAGTCACCTTTGAAACTTCCCCACCTCACCCATTCATAATGTGTGTGAAGACGACTGCAGTGTAAAGTTCTAGATGCCATCCTTTAATCAATTTCCCTATTTTGAACAGAAACATGATTTTCTTTCAGATATGCATCCCTCCTGCACACAGCTTCAGGGGAATCTGACCCCAACTCCAATTCTACAGGTGGTATAAAAGGTCTAAAAGTATCAGATTCTTCCTTATGTGGGTCATCTTCATAATTACATTAAGGCCCCAAATGGCTAGAATATGGCAATCCTTGGTTATAGGGATCAGAGTGTCACATAATCCATCTTGGGCTACTGCGACAAAAAGAGAAGGACACTGGCTGGAAAAGGTACGTCTTAACTCTTAAAAGAAATCCTCAGAAGAGATGATCCCATGAATGCATGTGTGTCCTTGTCCAGTCATCTCTCTCTTGAGGTAGTAGAAAGGAACATGTGGAGGAGGGCAGAGTGGAGCACACTGTAGAGGAACAGATCTCTAACACTGATGAAAAATTTCTGACTTCTGCTTGATGGGGCCTTTTTTAGTTATATGAGCTAGTAAATCCCTTTAATGTTTCAACCTGTGTGGTTGGCTTTTCTGTCACTCAAGGCCAGATGGATTTTAACGAACACAGCTCTGATGTGTATGTCAATCTCAGCACCAGGTTTCATGTGCATCCCATAGTCAGTCCAAAAAAGGGATTTAATAAAAGACTGACTCCATACTTATTATTCCATGAATTAAGCATTTCAATCTCTAAGATGATCCTATGATGTTAGGCTGGTGTATTTGTTTCCTGTTGTAACCAGTTTTCTACCCTGGGTTCTTGTCCTTGGGGAAATGAAAAAATGAGGCAGGTAGAACAGCAAGCAGTGGGGCACAGAACTGCATGTGGTTTGTTAGAACAAAGAAAGCCTTCACGAGTCAAGCAGGCAAAGTGGATGCCAAGGATATACCTGCATCTAGAAACTTACATACAGCTTTTTAGCAGGGAAAAGGGAAGAAGATGTGGGAAAACGCAGATATGCAACTGTTTGCTAGGCTTCTTGTCATCTACAGATTTTATTTCTTTGTCCTTTGCATTATATGTTTTTTGAGGCTTACCTCATCCAAGTCCTGGCCTTCAGTTTACTTGGTTTCTTTGGTTTATTCACTTGTTTTAATCAGGCCCTTGTACTTTGTTACTTTATTTTCTGGTTCCACTGTGATGACTTTAACACTTTACTATGAATTTGGTTAAAAAAACACAAATATGTATACTCTTACCACTCAGGGGTCCAGATGTCTACAACTGGTTTCACTGAGCTAAACTCAAGGTTTTAACAGGACTGATTGCTTCTGGAGATTCTAGGGTAGAACCTGTTTCCTTGCTTTGCCAACTAGCTTCCTGAGGCTGCCTGACTTGCTTGGTTTATGGCCCTTTCTTTGCGTCACTTTAATCTCTTCTTTGTGTTGTATATTTCCTTCTTCTTCTTTTGTAGTCAAATGTCCCTTGGACAGTCTCTTATAAGAATGCTCCTGATTACATTTAGAGCCTTCTCAGGTAATTCAGGATAGTCATTCCTTCTCAAGACCCTTAATCCAATCACACTTGCAGTGCCCTTCGCCACATGAATTAATATTACAGGTTCCCATCAGTAGGACCTTGCTACTTTGAGGACTACGTTTACCGTATCATATTTGCCCAATTTAAATAATAAAATTAAGATAAATCATGCATGTAAAAAGATTTAAAATATCTTATAGATAACATCCAGTACCCTCATTTAAAAAAAAAATGTAGAGGCCAAGATTCAATGAGGTAACTTATTCAAAGTCACATAATGATGCCTAGAAATAAGGTCTTATAGGCCAAGATACACCCATATCCTTGCTAGTGTGTAATGTCCCTAATGAATTTTATTGTGTAATCCATAATCCAAGTATCATCAGTATTTACTATTAGAATATAGATTTATATATATGAACTTATATATTTTTTTCATAATAAGCCAAAATAATCTCAAATGAAAAATAGTTTAAATCATTCCTTGTGTCTCTGGAAGTCTGACCCAAACTAGCTTCTCGATTGCTTTATATCTTTGTACTGTACTGATAATTTCTCTAGTAATGTTGCATATATTTTCTAGCTTTTATCTACTTAGGTGACAACAGCCTGAAAGTCCCATTACACAATATCCTGAAGTAGGCTAAAGTAATTTCATCATTCTGTATTCTTCCTGTTTTGTTTATTTCAGTTTGAATGTCCATTGGGCATAATGATGTTCTCCACCTCAGTAAATCTATTTTCAATGGACTGAACCACTCTGGATCCTTCAGCTACTTCAAAGCACATCATCTTTTAAAATATACTGATTTACCATTGCACATCTTTAGAAAAATTTTGTTTAGAAAGCCTCGTAAACAGGGCTGTGATTTTCTCCATAATTACGCCATTAGATTTCATTTTCTACAAATATATACTCTTGCATCAAATCATTTGTGCCATATTCTGCCTTGAGTCAGAATCATTATATGATGGGTGATGTTTTTGCCTTAAAAATGAATAAACTGTTTTTCTCAATTATAATCTGAGTTTATATGCCTTTTTAAACTATTACCATCACAGACTCTCTTCCTGTAGTTACTAGTAAGTCAAAATACATGGTCCACTGAATTGTTTAGAAACAAATCAACATCAGTGAGGAAAAAGTGATTGTTCAGATAAATCATGTTTTCTTTAGATAAGAAACTTCCAAAAGTATCCTATGAGAAGGAAAACATTTCTCATGTTTACCAGTCACTCTTGATAGACCTAAGAAGCAATTCTCACAGGAAATTTGCAGCTAACTTCCATGATAGAAAAAAAAAATTTACCCTCTTTTCTTCTACAGATAAAGTAGCAGGAAAAATAATACCAAAGATGGAATTTTACAAAGCCTAGTAGCTACTACGGACAATGTAGGGCTAATAAAATTCACCACTATGTGTAGTCCTTCCTTACTATATTCCTATAGCATGAACATTACTATTCCTATTCATAGCAGCAGCCCTGGTTTCTAAGACTTACAGAACTAGCCCAAGGTCATGGTACCAATTGCCTATGCATACACAGCCAACAGTTTCAAAACCTAGTAATTTAAAACAATGTTTTACTTCTAACAGTTTTATGGGTTGTTTGCTTTGGGTTTTGTTTTTTTGGCTAATTCCCTGGAGGATAGACTAAGAATAGGGCTGAGGATGGTTCCCTCACGCGACTGAATGTCACTAAAACATGGTCTGAAAGTAGGGCTCAGTTAGTTTTCTTTCTCCCTTTATGGTCTTTTGATCCTAAGGAAGCAAGCTAGGATGTGCTTCATCACTGGTAAAGGCAACATTAGTCCAAGTGTACAAATGTTTATGGAATTTAATGTAAAGTGGGGAGATAAATAGTAGGATCCTGGAGTTATGATTTATAAGAGGGTCACTAGTTTAACAAGGTCCCAAAATCACACATCTAGTAATACAACTAAGATTCTGGAGCCCTTTCCAGAAGCACAGAAATATGAGTGACCACCTAAATCGCACCTCATAATATGCTAGCTATATTTTAAAGAACAATATTAAGCACTTGATTTTGGGTAAAGTCTTTCCCTTTGCTATGGTAATTACCAGGTGAACATGAGTAAGAAATATTTGAATTTCACTGCTTTGGCATTAGTAGACTATTTTCTGCTGTTAAACATCTCCTAGAAGGGAGAGAGAATTAAGGCTCTGCATACATGTATAGAAATTCCACAGTGGAATCCATCAACTTTTACAATTAATATGTGTCTTTGTTACTTTTTCTTGTTGCTGAGACAAAATATTCAACATTCAAATTTAAAGAAGGAAAGGTTTATCTGGCTTAGTTTGTAGAGGTTTCAGTTCATAGTTGGCTGGTTCCAACGCAAAATGGCATAGCAGAGTGTCATGGCAGAGGGGCATTGTGGAGGAGAAATAGTTCATGGCAGGAAGAAGACTGCAAAAGCAGGCAAGCAACTGACAAGAAAGACTGAGCAACAAGCCTCTAAGTTTACTTGCCACATCTAGACTAAATGATCTCTTAAATTTATTTAGCTTTACAAAAATAGTTCCTTATATTTTATCCAGATTGGATAGCACTCACACCCTTAATCTTAGCATTACACTATGAACCTATCACACACTCTAGATTCAGCCACTACTGAAAAATGCCCACCTATGATCCCATGAGGCTTTGTGTGGACATCTTAGACACAGGCCATAACAATATGTGTCAATATTTTTGAAAGAACACCTTCTAGCAAAAACAATTGTGCTCTGAGAAATTTCTTCTTGCTCTTCTTTTGCAGGAGAGTTCTGGGTCTGTGTCTCTAGTTAGACAGAAACATCATCATGTTCTGAGAAGCTCAGTGGCTAATCCAGGGCTGTTCTGTATTAAATCTCTCAGATGCTCCTTGCAAGGCCTCATCTACCCGAAAACCCATAAAACTAGGAGGCATCACCTTCTTTCAAGTTCCATCGCATACTGACTCAGAGAGGTAAACATTTTGTTGAGTTGTTGCCTTTCCCTGCAGGACTACTTTTGTATACCAAACTCAGTCTACTTGACGTCAGCCCAAAGAGAGCCCATTCAACTTTGCATTTGCACCCCCTACTTTTAGAATAAATGGGATAGCAGGATACCATCCAAGGGACAAAGGAAGAATACAAAAGTCCATTGAAAGTGTATACTTTGTGACCTAGTCATGAAATGCTAAAGATAATTGAATTTAAGAGATGATTGAATCTAGATATGCCAAGTAAACTAAGTCCCATATACCAATGCATTTTTGCTCTAAAAATGTGTCGAGGGAATTCTAAAAAAACAATGTGATGGTTTGGATGTTTGAGTGTGTTTCCTGAAGGTTCATACCCTGAAAGCATGGCCTGCAGGATGGCAGTGTTAAGGTTGGAAGTTTTAAGAGGTGGTCAGAGCTCACAAGAGCAGCATGCTGATATAAATTCTGCTGGTAAAGACCAGGCTCAGGAGATTTCGGCTGGGAAAGAGGACTGCATTGGCTGTTGGACTCCAGACAATGTGTGTTGTACCTTGACAGAAAGTTTGCAGTTTTTGTGTCTGGAGACTGTGCGTGAGGATGAGATTAATGTCATCAGACTAATCTTGCAGAAGAAACATCAGGCAGTCTCATGTTCAGGCAGTGGCACGGATAGTGCTGGAAACTTTTAGCCAGATTTATGAGAATCAAAATAAAGAGCCTAGAAGAATGATTCAAAATGTGAGTAGGGTCAGAAAGAAAGCTCCAATAAAGTTGCATCCTAGAAAGATGTAACAGAAGATAAATTGGGTACTGAAAAGACTAGAAAGAAAAACTCAAGTATTTCAGAACAAAACAACAGAAAAGATGGCCTGAATCAGTAAGACTCCAGCCTCTGTAATTTAAGAACTGCAAAATTGAAAGACTTTGTTTTAGAAGAAAGCCCCAGAGAACCATGTTCCAAATTGGCACTGGCCTAGAAAATGTGTTCCTTGGGATTGGGTTTAGAGTTCTCAGCAACCCAGGCACTTGACCCTGACAGCCAAGAAAAGAGGAAGCCTGGCTACTGCTCCATCTGGCAGCAGACCTTGGCGTCATCCATGTGGTGCTGGTTTTAGGTGCATGCAGAATCAAAAAGGTGGGCTGGGGGGCGTCAGGAAGGCTTCCACCCAGATTTCAGAAGAAGGCCTGTAAGGCCAGGCAGGGTGTCCCTGAGAGGGCAGCATGTGAAGCTGTGAGTGCGAAGCTGAAGGTGCAGTGGAGACCCCAGAAGTTTGGAGAAGCCAGGACCATGGATCATCTGAGGAAAATTGCAAGGAAGGAGCACAGCCTGCTCCATAGAGAAGCTATGGGAGCTACAACCACCAGAAGTGCCTTAGGGACAGAATCACCCAAGCCCTTTGGAGTTCAAAACTTTCCACAGATCACCCGGGATGCCGGAAGTGGAACTGTGTGATTTTTGTTTGTTTGTTTGTTTATTTTTTGAGACAGGGTCTCACTATGTAGTTGAGACTGACCTGAAACTCACAATGTAGCCCAGGCTAGTTTTGAACTCGCATAGATCTTCCTGCCTCAGCCTCCCAAGTGCTGGGATTATAGGCGTGTGCCACCACACCTGGCTGGAGCTATGTGATTTAATGTTTGTCCTGCTGGATTTTGGTCTAGTTTTTTTCTCATTTCCTGCTATTCCCTCATTTGTAATTTTTGGAATGAAAATGTCTATCTTATGCCATTCAGTGTTGGAAGTATTTAATTTTATTTTCATTTGTACAGGGGACAATCTATTTCTAAGCAATAAACTTAGCACTGGGCTGGGGATTTAGCTCAGTGGTTCTGCCACCTGCCTCCCAAGCACAAGGTCCCAAGTTCAATCCCCAGTACCAAAAAAAAAAAAAAAAAAAAAAAAAAAGATTAAAAAAACCCAATAATAATCTTAGCACTAAGCTGAAGGAGGGAGTTTTGCTGGCCCTAAAAGGGTCTTGATGTATTAATTCACTCAAGACTTACTACTTATTATATGCTGTTTCCTATTAGAATAACAAGACAAAGTTCTTGCTCATCTAGAACTCACATTTGAAAGAAATAAAGACAAAATGAACACATTAAGCAAAACCAGATAGGATTTCAGACTATGCAAAGTGCTAAGAAGAAAAATGTGATACATAATTCAAGTTTTCTCTTCACTTTACAATGCTGCCCCAGAATTCCTAGGCAAGGGATAGCCCAGAGAAAATATCTGTTTCCCTTAGAGTTGGAATTTCAAAGTCTATCTCCTCCACTTCCTGGGTGCTACCCTGAAGCCGAGCACTGGCATATCCACAGCTGCTGGAGCTGATGGAGACCGTAGGAAACCACAGAGAAAGCCAAGTGGGAGACTGAATAAATCATCCACATAATTTACACAGGAATATTTCCTGCTGAGGCATGGATATTTGGCTAAAGTATTTAGTTTGACAGATGATTTTGATAATTATTCAAGCCTTGATTTTTTGCTTTGGAAATTTTCTGTTTTTTGAGTTAAGGTAAGGACGTGCATGTTGGGCAATAGTATAGAGAGGCAGAAAATGGATTGTGAGTGAACCTTTAGTCTTCTCATAGCTAGACTGAGTCATAATTAAAATAATTTACTCATTCAATTAATATTTGTCTAGTGTCAGTAAAGTAAAAATCAGAAATTGATAGAATTAACTGGCAGGACAAATAAAAGAGGCAGCATGAAGGAGGAGGAGAAAGAGGGAAGGAGGAGGGAGGAAGACAGTTAATTAGTTTCTTCTTAAATGTTCGGATAGATGGTACATGAAGAAAAGGAAAATAATGTGAGGCGAGGAAGGAAAATGGTATCAATTAAAGGTCAGTTACATCTACTTGACAAATATGACCTAAACAAAATAAATGTTTAAATTTTTTCTCATTTTATGAGATGTCCAAACACACACACACACACACACACACACACACACACACCACGAAATCTAGGGTTTTGGTGATTTGACAGAGTGATCAGGGACCTAAGGTCTTCTAAGTTTCCCCTCTGCCATTGTTGAAGTGTGGCCTTTTTCCTCAGACTGGCAGGATGGCTTCTGGAATTTAGAAGATAATTGCACTATTCTTTCCCTTTATGTATCTGTTTGAAAGTGTAGATTAACTGAAAAAAAATGATATCCAGCTTTAGCATTCACATAGAAAGACCTTAATGGTCATTACTCCCATCGTGACAGTACGTAAAAGCTAAACAAATGGAAAATCGACCTTATTTTCAATGTATCAGAGAAGTAAATTCAGAGGACAAACTGCCACCCTCAAATCTGGAGAGAGAGGCAAATTCAGAAACTCACTGATGAGATTTGCTTACGTAAAACAAAAGCAGCTGACATCCTAAACTGGTAGGGACAATTCGATGGTAATTTTGATGAATGCTGGAGGCTAAATATAAATTAGTTTAAGAATGAGAAGCCCTGGACTAGGGAGGGTAGTGTGCACCTGTTAGCTGGGAGCCTCAGGCAGGAGGGTCTCAAATTCAAGCCCAGTGTAGTCAATTTAGTGACTTGTTGAGACCCTGTCTCAAAATAAAGACTTTTAAAAAGAGGTGGACATGTAGTTCAGTGTAAAGGCCCTGGATTCAACCTTTAGTTCCACAAAAAAAAAAAAAAAAAAAAAAAAGAGACATTTTTGGAGTTGAAGTTCTAAGTACGAGGTGACATTTTGTGGGTATTATCTACAGGAAAACCTTCTAATAATGAAGAATCCAAAATATATTACCTCATGCCTCTAGAAGGGGAAGGGAAAGAGAAAAGATTATATAAAAATCCACTGTGTTCTATATAATGAAGGCCTTTTTCTGAGTGTGAAGAGGGATGGATATCTTCTGTAGTGCTCTGATACCACTGCCCTCTAACCTTCCTGAGTCACATAAGAGGGAAGAAAGGAATTAAGAAACGCATTAAGATGGGCCAGGGATTTAGCTCAATGGTTCTGCCGCTGGTCTCACAAGGGCAAGGTCCCGAGTTCAATCCTAGTACCAAACAAACAAACACACACAAAGAAATACATGAGATTATAGGATATTTCCTTCCTCCATATCAACAGGAGTTCAATATCACAACAATAAATTGCAGGCCAAAGAGTTACATAGCCTAGAATTTAGAGCACGGGAGAAACCAGAAGTCTCTGGCACCTACAGCAACAGCCAGCCAGTATTAAACACAGGACAACTACTTCTAACTTCACATGGATTCTGACACTAAAGGCCTATTTACCTCAGTTCCTAGTACCTAAAACACTACCTTCTATACAATATCCAACCAAGAAATTTCAAAGCATATGAAGGTGCAAGAAAACAGACAACTTGAACATACAAAGCAGCATCAGAAGTAACCACAAATATAGCACACATTTTGGAATCTCGAGAAAGGAAATTTAAGACAGTTATGATTAATATACTAAGGGTTCTAAAGGAACCCTTAAATATCCTAGATATCCTAGTAAATATCCAACAACAGATGAATCATGTAAGTAGGAAGATGGAAAGAATCAAAGGAAACACAAGATGTAAAAAACACTGTATCAGAAATAAAGACTACTTTGGAAAGCTTCATCATTTGATGGGACATACTTGAGAAAGAATCAATGAGTAGGACAATACATCAGGACAAACTTTAACATGTCCCTGCTGGCTAAAACTACCCGGGTACATGCGTGACTGTCCCACGGAGAGGCTTATAACCACTGACGGCATGAATCTAGTCACTTTTATTGGTCTTTCCACTGATAAAATAAAAAGTCTGTAAATGGACTGAATGTAGTTGCTTGAATTTGAATAATTATTGCCCAAATATAAATCTTAATTATTTATACCAATTAAAAATTATTAAAATAATCAAAAACTTTATTTCACTGAATTAAAAGAAATTTACTTATATTGATGACTTTCTTTAAAATGTATTATACAATAAGGCAGCAGATTTGTTCAGAGTACACAAAACATCATAATACATTTCCTTTTCTGCAGCTGAGGCAGTACCCATCTTTTCAGATAGTTTTTAGTAACACTTTCTACACCACTTATATGTGCTTTTTGCCAATTCCAAATAAGCTTTTATAAAGCAAATGCTTTTTTGAGTAATTTGCACCCATGGCATGTCTTCATGGGTTAATGGTTTATTAATGATTAATTCTCTAAATTTTAAAATGGAAATCTCGTGAGTACCCCACTGCTGGTGTATATAAAATGCATTTATAATTGCTGTGCCACAGTTAGCTATATTACCTTTTTTTTATATCCTTTTTTCCTTAAGGAATTGTAATGAAATGAAATCTGGTCTGCTAAAGCAACACTTTGCTTTGCTTTGTTGTAATCAAAGACAAGATCAGGTTTTATGCTTTCAAGTTTTCCTTGATCAATGCACATGTTTGATTTTTACAAGTCATTAACATACAAATGGCTCTTTTTTCAGTCCATTTCACGCCTTTTACACCAGAATCATTTTCAAAGTTTATGATTTTGTCAGCTTTTTGCTTTGTCTGCTTGTAAAATTTGTCTTTGCTGGTAAAGTTTTTGATTTGGCTTCACTGTGCCGCAAAAATTCATTTCTTTTGTAGAAGTTCTTGTGCTGGGGGTATAGTTAAACAATAACTATTTGTGTTATTTTCAGAACAATACAATTAATATCTGTTAATGGCACTATTCCCACAATTAATAATAATCTACCCATGAAATAATAAAGATTTTTTGTTTTAGTGTCTTACAGTAACAAGTTTAATGTGTAACATCACAGAATTGAACTCAATTCAGAGCTGTTCAGTAACAAGACACAAAAATTATGGCCCCATTGTGAATGTATTAATCACTGGAACACAAACAGAAAAAATGAGAATAAATGTAGAATCTATATTTCTTTTGAAAGCTGCAACACAGGTATAATTGGAATATCAAAACAGAAGAAAGAGAAAGGAAAAATGAATATTTAAAATAACAATGGCTGACATTTTTCCACAGTTACTGACAAACACCAAAGCACAGATCAGGAATTCTAGATAACAAAAAGAAGGATCACCTAAGAAAAAGTAAAAGAAAAGAAAGAAATTTGCATCTAAGTATTTTGTATCTGAACTTCAGAAAATCAAAGGCAAAGATAAAATCATAAAGAAAAATCTTCGGAGATCATATAAACAAAGAAGAGTAGAAACAAATATTTAAATCATTGGAAGAAAAAAAAAAAACCTCAAAACTCCGTCAAAGGAAATTATCCTTCAAAGTAAAGGTTAGGGGATGGGGACTTAGCACAGTGGTTCTGTCACTGTCTGCTTTGCAAGGGCAAGGACCCTAGTTAGATCCCCAGTACAAAAAAAAAAAAAAAAAAAAAA
>NW_022900920.1:24823266-24886202 GCF_012274545.1 Fukomys damarensis | reverse complement strand
AATGCACAAAAAAAAAAAAAAAAAAAAAAAAAAAAAAAAAAAAGCCAAAAAGTAAAGGTTAAATAAAGACTTGATCAGAAATTGAAGAAATTAATCACTAGCAGTTCTGTCCTCTAACATATGTGAAAAGAACATCTTCATGGAGGAGGAAAATAATATAGATGGAATCATTAAATCAACATACAAAGGAGGAGCCTTGGAAAAAGGATAAATAAAAAGTACATTTTATTTTTCCTCATTCTTACTAAATCTAAAATATTAGTGCTGACAATAATTAAACTATATTGGATGATTATACCATTTGAATAAATAAAATAAATTATACAAATGTCACTAACAAAGAGAAGGAAAATTTGGGGCTCTGTTGTAACACATTATCTTCACTGACTTAAACGAAATGGCACAGTGTGGTTAAAGGTAGACTCAGCAATAAATGTACATTGTAATTTCTAGGTCAACCACTAACATATTTTAAAAAGGGAAATATTAATTTTGCTAAGAGAAGTGTTATAGTTGGATTATTCAATATTTTCAATTAAAACCAGAGGAGATTTTAATTATTGAGAATTTTAAAAGGAGGCTAGGGGCCAAAGGGAAAAAATGCAATAAATAGGAAACAGTTACACACATTATAGATAATAATCCTGTTAACAATAATCATTTTAAATTTGAATGGTACGAATACAGGAATAAAAGCCAGCTTTTCAGAGTGGACTAAAAATAGTTATATGTTCTGTATAAGAAAGACTCTTTACAGCTAAAGACAGTTTAAAAGTAAAACAATAGAGAATAATATACTAGACTAACACAAAAACACCTGAAGTATATTAATTTCATCAAAGTAAGCACAAAAGTCAATAAAGGTTAGAGTGGATATAATAACAGGAAGGAATATAAAAAACAGGATAGAATAACAGGAAGGTCTGCACTCGACAATATAGTACAAAATATATAGGTCAGAAATTGATAAAATTGAAATGGAAAATAGAAAAACTCCTAGAATACTTGACAACACCCATATTCCTGTTGGTAACTGAGAGATGAAGCAAATAGAAAGTCACTGAGGCTATATGGTAGCTGCCTTGAATAGAATTATCAACCTACTAGATCAAATTGCTGTTCATGTAGTACTCAATCATGCACCAATAGAATATACAGTCTCCTCAAACTCACCAGGAATATTCATCAAGCTAAATATAGTCTGAGCAATAAAACCTATTTTAACAAACATAAATGAGAATCATACAACAGTGCTTCTTATAAAACCATGAAATCAAATCAGTAACAAAGTATCTGCAAAAATCTTCAATTATTTGGACATTATACAACATATTACTAAATTACATATTAAATACAAGTAGAAGTCTCAGAAAAAATATTTTGAACTAAATGAAAACAAACATAAAACATATAAAATATAGTGAAAGCTGTGCTTAAATATTTATATCATTAAATGCATGTTTTACAAAAGAAGGAAGATTCAAAATTAATTCTCTAAGCCTCTACTGTAGTAAATTAAAGCGAGATGGGCAATTTAAACATAAAGCAACAAAAAGAAAAGACATGACAAATATTAAAGCAGAAAACAATGAAATTGGAAACAGCAAATAGAGAAGAAATAATCAAACAAATATTGGTTCTTGAAAAGATCTATAAAGATTTTAAAACTTTAGTCAATTTAACCAAGGAAAAAAAAGTAAATTCAGCAGCTGAAAGAAGATTCAGCACTAGGAATAGCATCATTACTAAAAGCCTAATAAAGGAAAATTATGAACTCCCTGCTATGAATAAATTTGATAACTTAGACGAAACAAATCAATTCTTTGAAAATATAAACTGTAAAAACTCATCAGAGAGATATAACCTGAATATGCATGTATCTATTAATGAAAGAGAATCAGTAATTAATATGCTTCCTAAAAGAAAACATTAAGAAAGAATGGTTTTACTAGGGAATCTAGTGAATATATAAGGAAAAAATATAATCACGTTTCCACTATTTCTCCCAGAAAATAGTAGAGAAAACACTTCCCAACTTATTGTACCAGTTTCCCATTTTCTTCTAGCAATTTCAAATGTTCAGGTCTTATAACTGGGTCTTCTGTAGACCTAAATAAGCTTATTGCAAAACTTGAAAACATGGCCGTCCACACTGAATGACTTCATTAATAGAGAAGAATGTTCAGGGTAGCTCATCTACTGACAAGCAAATCTGATGAAAAAGGAAAAACCATCATGGACATATTTATATTTTTGAAAAGAGTGACATTCCCTTAAAGAGAGTCTGTGGCAGGTCCTTGTGGAGGAAATCCCCAAACACCACTCTGGTCATAGATGATACCACCATGCATGGCCTCCCACTGAAGTCTTGGAAACAGTAACACTGATGATCCTGGCCCTTTGTTGGCCTAACTTGTGTGTCCTTGTAACTTAGCCTTGTAACAAAAATGTTTTTAAAAATTAAAATAGAGATTTCTAACATGACTGATGAGATGTGTACGCTGGAGGAGCTCACAGGAGAAACAACGAATACATGCAGGTATTCAAAACAGGGGAAGCAAACACATCCAGATACAGAAAACTTAACCTAAAAGACAAATAGTCTAGATTGAACCCAATATCTGGGTTGTTGAAACAGGGAAGCAGGCCCACATGACTTAACCCAGCAAACATGGCATCATGGGAGCAGTTGTCATAGTTTGAGAAAAGAGCAATGTAGAGTTCACACTCGGCAACAGGCTCCCTACATATTCTTCCTCCCACCTGGAAGAGAAAATCTAGCCCTGGAGTCACTGCAGCTATGGCCCCTGAGAAGCCTGAACTGCAATCAGAAAAAGGAAAAGCCAGCAACACAAAAATAGGCACCCCCACCCTGACCTTGTCCCCCCAAAGGCTAAGGAACACTTTCACTGCCGCGTCCTGTCCACTGCTCACTGTTGATTGTCAACAGGAGAAGCCCCTGGCCCAGGCAGAGAGAGGCTGAACACCAGGAACTGTGGGCAGTCTGCAATTTACCGGCAGGAAACCATGCATCTTATCCCCAGAGACAAGGGGAAGGGAGAGAGATTCAGGGGAGCCAGGCAAAGTGAGTCTTTTCCTACTGTTTCCCCAAACACTGGAAAGACCGGAGACACCATTCTAAATGGGGAAAGGAGGCCCTCTGCCAAGGGTGGGTACTGCTCCAAGTTCCATGGGTCAGAAAGCAGAGCTCTGAGTCAAGCACCAGGGACAGATAAAGCTCTGAGGGCAGAGGGACAGAAAGCAGTGCCCAGGGCACAGGGCTTCTGGGATACTACGCCTTCCCATGGAGAGCAGTGCAAAGATGAGTGCAGGGTTTGTCCAGCAGCCTAGAGTTGGAGTAGAGAGTCCCTGGCAGAAGTCGACAGAGAACCAGGTATCGACAAACTACACCGTTTCCTCTTCTTCCCAGGTTGAGGTGGTCAGGTCTCAGGACAGAGACAAAGGTCTACAATCGGCCTCTCTCAAACCACACTGTCAGCCAAAAAGGAGGTCCAGAGAAACACAGCCCTCACTGCATCCAGATGCGCAATTAGTATTCTGCGGAGGGGAAACTGGCTTGGCTCCTGCACTCACACAACAGACCACCAGCATAAAGGGATCTGTGCGGACGTTCTGCTTGTATGACAAGAAAACGACTGTGCGGGGTGTTCGCTTGATACCTCGCTTGTCTGTCTGTTTTGGGTTTTCGTTTTCTTTTTCCTCTCCAGTTCTTGCTTCTTTATTAATATAATTTGTATTTTACTTTTGAAGTTTTTTCTACTTTCTCTTGTTTTTTCTTCCCTATTCTTTTTTACTGTTCTTTCTTTTCTCTATCCCTTTTTCTTCCCTCTTTTTCTCCATTTTTTATATAGCATAAAAGCAGGTGTCTGTATGTATACAAAAGAGAGTAAAAATAGACCACTGCTTTAAACTGAGTGATACCATTCATCGCCTGGTTGGGGTAAACCCTTCACAGAATTGTGTTTAGAAGATTCAAACAAAACTAAGTAAATGTATTAACAGGCACCAACTACCTCACAGTTTCCCTCAATCTCTAATGATGCTTTTCTCCTTCTGTCCCTCCTTCTACCCCCAGAAATACTCCCTCCTCCAGAAATCTCAACACTAGCATTTATTTGTGGCTAAAAAGGAACTCCAACAGAGTCAGGTGTCCTATTCGTTAAACCTATTGACATTTCTCTTATCTCCCTCTTTTCTTAATGTCTTACTGACTTCCTGATCCTCTTTTATACTTCCCCTCTCCCTCCATATCCCTTATTATGCTAATAATGGACTAGTACAGTCTGCAAGGGGCACTAATAATAGACTAAAGTTGGCAAAAATAAGTGACTGCTGTATGGTTGGGTCGGTGGATGCTGTTAGAATGAGAAGGAATTCTCTCCTTACTACTCATGTATGGGGTCTAACCCAGTTAAACTGAGTGGGTTGGAGTGGTAGACAATGCCTCTTGACAAACAAAGGCAAGAGTACATCACTGGAAAACAGAACTAACTATAGAGCTCCTCATACCAACAACAAAAATCTCTTCTTTTTTTTTTTTACTTCAACCCTTAGTGCCAGCATGCATGTGAACACACACAGGTGTACACAGGTGTATACACACACACACACACACACACACACTCACACACACAAAGTAGGAACATGAAACAACACAGCAATAAATGCATCCAAAGCAGATCCAAGGGACACTGACAGAGATGAAACGAAACACTGAAATGGCAGAATTGCATGAAATGATCCAGGAGAATGCAAAGAAACTCAGCTAGCTCAAGAGGGTACAATCAAACAGTGGAACAAACTGACCAATATGTTTAAAGGTGAGTCAGATGAAAAATTACAAAAGCAAACCAAAACCATTAACCACGAATGACAAATTTACCAAAGAACTGGAGCCCATGAGAAGGTGCCACCTAAAATCTTTTCTTTCTTTTAAATTGAATTTACATTCTAGGTAGACAGGACAGTTACATTCATTACTGGAATCTTGTACCTTTACATGCCAGGTCTTGGGTCTCATTTTTTCCCCTTATCCCTGCCCTCCCTTTACCCCCTCCTCCCCTCCCCACCTTCAAATACTTTAATTCCATTTTCACATTTTCTCATATTTTTTTTCCTTTTCCCTTGTTCCCCTTTCCCTATCCTTCTCACTGTCCCTACACCTTTGGTCCTTTTCTTCCTATTTCACGTTGCAAATTGTCCTGTTAGTATCTTGAGTACTATTTTAGTTTTTCACACCAGAGAAACTATTCGGTATTTGCATATGTGTGACTTATTTATTTCACTTAGGAGTATATCCTCAAAACGTACCCATTTACTTATGAATGAATCTACTTTCTCATTCTTTATGGCTGAGTAGTATTCCATTTTATAGAAAAACCACATCTTCTTTATCCAGTTTCCAAATGATGGGCAGATGGGCTGTTTCCAAATTTTACCTTTTATAGACTGTGCCGCTATAAACATGGGTGTCCCTATATCATTGTGGTATGATTCTTTTAATTCTTTTGGAAAGATACCCAACAGAGAGATGGCTGGGTCAAATGGAACCTCTAATCCTAGTTCTTTGAGGTATCTCCATATTGACTTCCATAGTGGTAGCACCAGTCTGCAGTCCTGCCAACAATGGAGAAGGGTTCCTTTCTCCCCACAACTGCACCAACATTTATTATTGTGTGACTTTTTGGTAGCAGCCATTCTTTGTGGAGTGAGGTGAAATCCCAGTGTTGTTTTCATCTGCATCTCTCGAATGACCAGTGATGTGAAGCACTTTTTCATGTATTTACTTGCTGCTTTTATTTCTTCATCTGAGAAATGTCTGTTCATTTCAGATGCCCATTTTAGAATTGGGTCTTTATATTTGGGGGCGCTGGTTGTTTTGAGTTCTTTATATATTTTAGATAATAGTCCTTTGTCTGAGGAGAAGCTGGTGAAAAGTTTTTCCCACATTGTAGGTTGTCTCTTAGTTCTGTTAATAGTTTCTTTTGCAGTGAAGAATATTTTTAATAAGATGAGATCCCAGTTGTTGATTCTTTCTGCTAGTTCCTGTGCTACTGAGGATTTGTTCATGAAGTCTTTTCCTATGCCAATATCTTCCAGAGTTCTGCCTAACTTATCTTCCAGCAAGTTTAGTGCTTTTGTTTTTATATTTAAATCTTTAATCCACTTGGATTTTAATTCAGTGCATGGTGACAGATAAGGGTCTGATTTTAATCTTTTGCAGGTTGAGATCCAGTTTTTACAACACCATTTATTAAAGAGGCTATCTTTCCTCCAGTGGGGACTGTCAGCTCTTTGTCAAAGATGAGGTAGCTGAGTGCATCTGGAGTTGTTTTTGTGTCTTCCAATCTGTTGCGCTGATCCTTAGGTCTGTTTCTTTGCCAGTGCCATGCTGTTTTTATCACAGTGGCTTTGTAGTATAGTTTCAAATTGGGAATTGTTATACCCGCTACCATGTCTCTGTTGCCTAGGATGGCTTTTGATATTCTAGGTATCTTCTGGTTCCAAATGAATTTTTGGATTCTTCTTTCTAGTTCTGTGAAGTATAGTGTTGGGATTTCAACTGGCATTGCATTGAATCTGTATAGCAGTTTTGGTAGTATGGCCATTTTCACTATGTTGATTCTTTCTACCCAGGAGCAGGAGACATCTTTCCATTTTCTTATATCCTCCTCAATCTCTTTTTTCAGAATGCTGTAGTTTTCAGTGTAGAGGTCTTCTGCTTCTTTTGTTAGATTGATTCCCAGATATTTCTTTTTTGTTTTGTTTTGTTTTGTTTTGGTGCTATTGTGAAAGGAACTGTTTCCCTAATTTCTTTCTCAGTGAGTCTGTTATTTGCGTACAAGAAGGCTATTGATTTTTGGGTGTTGACCTTGTATCCAGCTACTCTGCTAAAAGTGTCAATTAAGTCGAGAAGTCTTTTGGTGGAGTTTTTTGGGTCTTCAATGTAGAGTATCAGCAAATAATGACAGTTTAACTTCTTCCTTTCCTATCTTTATTGCTTTAATTTCTTTCTCTTGTCTAATTGCTACGGCTAATGTTTCCAGAACTATATCGAAGAGGCGTGGTGATAGTGGGCATCCTTGTCTTATTCCTGATTTTAACGTGAAGGTTTTCAGTTTTTGTCCATTTAATATGATGTTGGCTGTTGGATTTTCATAGATAGGCTTTATGAAGTTGAGACATAGACCATCTATTCCAATTTTTGCAGAGTTTTTATCATGAATGGGTGTTGAATTTTGTCAAATGCTTTTCTGCATCTATCAAGAGGATCACGTGGTTCTTGTCTCTGACTTTGTTAATATAGCATATTATATTGATTTATGCATGTTGAACCATCCTTGCATCTCTGGAATAAATCCGACTTGGTCAGGATGTATGATCTTCTTGATGATCCTCTGTATTCTGTTTGCTAGTATAGGATTTTTGCATCTATATTCATTAAGGAGATTGGCCTGTAGTTCTCTTTTTTTGTTACATCTTTCCCAGGTTTGGGAATCAAAGTGATATTTGCTTCCAGAAATGAATTTGGAAGTATTGCTTCTCTTTCAATTTCATTGAAAAGTCTGAAGAGTAATGGCAGTAGATCTTCTCTAAATGTCTTGTAAAATTCAGCAGTGAATCCATCAGGACCTGGGCTTTTCTTTGTTGGTAAGTTTTTAATTATATTTTCAATTTCACTGATTGTGATTGGGGTGTTTAAAATGTTTTTATCTTTTTCATTCAACTTTGGTAATTCATAAGTATCTAGAAATCTGTCTATTTCTTCTGTGTTTTCCATTTTATTAGAGTACAGTTTCTCACAGTATGTATTAATGATCCTCTGGATTTCTGTGGAATCTGTTGTGACTTCGCCTGATTGCATGAATCTGAGCCTTTTCTTTCCTTTTTTTGATAAGGTTTGCAAAGGGTTTATCAATTTTATTTATTCTTTCAAAAAACTAACTCTTCGATTCATTTATTTTTTGTATCATTTTCTTAGTTTCCATTGCATTGATTTCTGCTCTAATCTTTATAATTGCCTCTCTTATTTAAGCTTTGGGTTTTTCTTGCTCTTGTTTTTCTAGGAGTCTAAGAGTGATCATTAGGTTGTTTATTTGATCTTGCTCTGTTTTCCTAATGTGGGCATTCAATGCTATGAATTTTCCATGTAGAACTGCTTTCATTGTGTCCCATAGATTCCTGTATATTGTATTGGCATTTTTGTTTATTTGAAAAAACTGTCTGATTTCTTCTTTAATTTCCTCTGTGATCCATTGATTGCTCAGGAGACTGTTGTTCAATTTCCATGTGTTTGTGAGGTTCCTACAGTTTCTTATGCTATTGATGTCCAGCTTTATTGCACTGTGATCTGATAATATACAGGGAATAACTTCAATTCTTTTGCATTTATTCAAACCTGTTTTGTGAGCTAGTGTGTGATCTTGGAGAATGACCTATGTGCAGCTGAAAAGAATGTATATTTTCTTTTTTGGGGGGTGGTACCAGGGATTGAACTCGGGTCTTTGCGCTTGCAAGGCAGGCCACCAAACCACTGAGCTAAATCCCCAGCCCAAGAATGTATATTCTGATTTTCTGGGTGGAACACTCTATAGATGTCTAATAAGTCCATATGTTCAAAAGCTTGGTTCAGTTCTAGTATTTCATTGTTGATTTTTTGCCTAGATGATCTGTCTATTTGTGATAGTGGGGTATTCAGATCCCCCACTACAATTGTATTAGTGGTCATTTGGTTTTTCATTTTACTTAATATTTGTTTTGTATAGTTGGGGGCATTTATATTTGGTGCATATATGTTTATATTGTCATTTCTTCCTCTTTGATTGTTCCTTTTACAAGGATGTAGTGGCCTTCTTTGTCTCCCTTAATCAGTTTTGTTTGAAGTTTGCTTTGTCTGTGAATAAGATTGCTACCCCTGCTTTGTTCTGTGCTCCTGTCGCATGGAGAATTGTTTTCCATCCTTTCATTTTCAGTCTATGGGCTTCTTTTTGCACTAGTTGTGTTTCTTGCATACAACATATTGTTGGATTTTACTTCTTAATCTATTCTGCCAATCTATTTCTCTTGATTGGTGAATTGAGGTCATTGACATTGATAGTTATAAATGATATGTTCTGACTTATTATTGTCATATTATTGTCCTTTTGTTGACTCTTTTTATTTTTTGTCCTCTCCTTTTAGTTTCTTGCCTTGGCTATTTGATTTGCTCTGTTGGGCCTCCTGGTGTTGTGATCTTTGTTGTCTTTTTCTAGGATATTGTTTAAAATTCTTTGTAGTGCTGATTTATAATTCATGAAGTTTCTCAAGTGTTCGTCATGGAAGTATCATTTCTCTGTCCATTTTGAAAGAGAGTTTTGCATGATACATCAGTCTTGGTTGTAGGTTGTTTTCTTTTAGGACTTGAAATACCTCACTGTAGGCTCTCCTTGACCTGAGGGTTTGTGTTGAAAAGTCTGCTGTGATTCTAATGGGCTTTCCTTTGCATGTGATTTGTTTCTTTTCTCTTACTGCTTGTAGTATTTTGTTCTTCTGTTGGGTTTCTGAGATCTTGATTATTATATGTCTAGGTGTAGATTTTTTTTTTATCATGGCCAGTTGGTGTCCTATATGCCTTGCTTATCTGTATGTCTAATTCTTCCCCTCTGTTTGAGAAGTTTTCTCAACATTTTCCCCTGGTACTTCATGGATTCCTATCAGTCTTGTTATTCTTCTTTGCATCATCTAGGAGTTGTTGGATCAATTTCTCATGCTCCCTACTGTTTCTAAGAGACCTCTCTTTTCATGGTCATTGTCTGCTATCCTATCTTCTATATCTGAGATTCTATCTTCGCCATATTTTATTCTGTTGCGTATAATTTCAATAGAGTTTTTAATCTCCCAGATATCTGTTTGAATCTGTTTAATGGATTCCATTTATTTCCTATGTTGGGTGTTCATTGTTCCATTTCTTTCTTATTCTGGGCCTTCATGGTTTCTATTATGTTCCTAAGCTCATCTATTTTTTTTGTCAGTTTCTGTTCTGGAGTCTCAAATCATGTCTTTCATTTTGCTCACCATCTCTATGTTTATCTGGGAAATAATTTCTGTTTTGAATTTTTCTAGAGCTTGATTGATCAGTTTTGTTGCTTCCTGTGCTGTGAGTTCTGAGTATCCTGGTGATTCACTATCTGATTTTTCATCCTCCTTTGCCCTACTGTTTGCCATTGGTGGACTGGAAGTCTGTTTTTGTGGCTTGCTTAAGTGTTTTCTCATCTTTATTTTTGCTGTTGGATTGACCTTGATTCAATCTTTGGGTCATTAAAGAACGCTGTGTCCCAGTCTTTGATTCTCTAATGACTTATAGGCATTCTCATTTTCATAATTGAGAAAACAACTCATCAAATCAATCCCTATCCTTTATCCCTATTGATACAACCAGGAACATAATAGGATCAATCACCACCCTTTATAGCCCACCATGCCTCTGCAGAGTGTGTCCAAGGACTGGCTCAATCAGGGGATCTAAGAGCCGGGGGTGGGGGGGAAGGTGCTCAGTGGCACCTGCACGGCTACCTTCCTGGCACTGTCAGAGCCAATCAGTGGTGCCTGCTGGAAATGGCGCAGCTCCAGAGGAGGCCCATAGTTCGGGCGGGGCCTTGCATTAGAGGTGGCTCTGAGTCGAAGCTGGGCCACCTGAAATATTATAGAAGATGACTTCTACTGAATACACAAACAGCAGATGACCAATGTGAGCAGTGTCAGACCTCAAGAAAAAAAATCAAGCACTTTAAGCTG
Organism: Fukomys damarensis; assembly: GCF_012274545.1. Taxonomy (NCBI): domain Eukaryota; kingdom Metazoa; phylum Chordata; class Mammalia; order Rodentia; family Bathyergidae; genus Fukomys; species Fukomys damarensis. The sequence continues at coordinate 24,875,408 of NW_022900920.1, read as the reverse complement.
TACAGTCAAATATATGTTGAAAACTAGAAAGCAAGGGAAATTGACCAAATACCTGATAGATGACACTAAGCAGATGAACCTAAGATTCACTGGAATTAGAGAAATATTAGAGGGTAGCATGCATGAAATAAAAATCTGTTTACAGAAATCATACCAAAAAACTTTCCAAGCAAGGGGAAAGAACTCAGCATACAGGTAAGTGAGATATACAGAACTCTAAATAATTACAAAAAGAGAAGTAACTCTCCAAGACACATCAAAGGCAAAATCCCAGAAGCATAACACAAAAACAGAATCTTAAAAGCTGCCAGGCAAAAGGAAAAAAAAAAGATAAACCCATTAAGATTACAGTAGACTTTTCAACACAAACTTTAAAAGCTGAGAAAGCTTGGAATGAAATCTTTCAGACCTTAAAATGAGACAACTTTCAACCCAGACTAACATACTCTGCACAGATGGATATTTCATGAGAAAGAATATCTTAAAAAATTTATGACAATTTCAGGTATGTCCTATATAGACAGAAACAATTAAACCAATCTTGCTAAAAAGTCTAATGTGATGAATACATCAAGAAGGTCAAACAATTACACAAAAAGGAAAAAAGGAATAATCAACAACAAAATAATACAAATACAGGAGTAAGTTAATACCTTTCAGTAACAACTCTCAATGTGAAATGTTCTCTACTCCATTAAAAGACAAAGATTGCAAGCTGGATCCAAAATCAAAACTTAATTGTTTACTGCATGCAGGAGACACATTTTATCTAAAATGAAATTCACAGATTAAAAACAATGATGAAAAGCAACATTCCATGCATCAGAACTCTCAAATCATACAGGGGTAACCATATTAATTTCAGACAAAATGGACTTAAGTATAAGAGGCAAAGAAGGCGACTACATATTAGTTAATGGAACAATTCAACAGGAAAATATAACAAACATAAATATAAACACACCAGATACCAGTAAACTCAATTTCACAACAAACACGACTAGACATACAATATGAAGCAAACATTAAAATATTCATAGTGAGGGACCACAATACACCACTTTTACAAATATGGAGATCAACTAGAAAGAAAATCAACAAAGAAATAACAGTCAAATCACACTTTCAAGTAAATAGACTTAGCAGATATTACAGAGCATTTTACTCTACTAAATAGATTATACGTTCTTCTCAAAAGTACATGGAATATTCCCTCAGACAGGCCACACTCTAGCCCACATAGGGTGCTTAAATACATACAAAAGAATCAAAATTATCCCATATACACTATTAAATCACAATGCACTGAAATTAGAAATCAATGGTTAAAAAAACAAAACAAAAAAAGAGTTTTTATAAAAACCACAACATTAAAAAACACTCTTGAACACTCAAAGGGTTACAGAGGCATCAAGAAAGAACTTGATTCCTAGAAACAAACCATAATGCCAGTACAAAATACCAGAATTTATGGAACACAATGAATGCAGTCCTAACAGGGATGTTTACTGTGAATGCTCATATTAGTAAAACAGCAGAGGATCAAATAAATAACCTAATGATGCACCTCAAGGTCCTAGAAAAATAAAAATAAACCAAACTCAAACCTAGTACAAAGAAGGAAGTCTAAGGATCAGAGTGGAAATCAATGAACTTGGCATAAGAAGAAAGGGGAGGGGGAGGGGAGAAATCAATGAGTTTCTTCTTCCAAAGAATAAAATAAACAGAAAAACCCTTAACCAAACTTACCAAAAGAAGGAAAGGAAAGACTAATCTGAAAAGATTAGAAATATCAATGAGTTTCTTCTTCCAAAGAATAAAATAAACAGAAAAACCCTTAACCAAACTTACCAAAAGAAGGAAAGGAAAGACTAATCTGAAAAGCAATTAGAAAAAAAAAAGGTGAATAATGGACGTTACCAAAACCCAAATAGTGAGTAACTACTGCGAAAACTTTTACTCCATCAAACTGGTGAACTTAGCAGAAATGGAAAGACTCCTAGACACAGACAAATTACCAAAACTGAACCAGGCAGGGATAAAACAATCCAATAACAGACAATGAAGTTGGGGCAACAGTGGAAAGCCTACCAAGAAAGTCTTAGGGGCTGAAGGATTCAATGTTGAATTCTACAAGAACATCTGAAAAGATATAATGCAAACACTCCTCAAATTTATTAATGAAATTGAAAGCAAAGGAATATTTCCAAACTCATTCCTGGAAGCTAACATTACCCTGATTCCAAAGCCAGATAAAGACCTAGTTTAAAGAGAAAATGACAGACAAATTTCTTTAGTGAACATAAACACAGAAATCCTAAAAAAGATACTGGCCAACAGGATACAACAAATCATCAAAAACATTATATATTATGACCAAGTAAGGTGCATCCTAGGGATGGAAGTATGGTTTAACATTTACAAAACAATAAATGTAATACACCATGTAGAAGAAACAAGGACAAAAATCACATGATTGTCTTAATAGGTGCAGAAAAAAGCCTTTGATTAAATCCAACATCCATTCATAATTTTTTTAAAAACCTGAAGAAAATGAGTATAGAAGAACCTTATGTTACTCTGATTAAAGCTAATGACAAACCCACTGCTAAAATAATACTAAAAGGGGAAAAGCTGAAAACTTTTCTTCTAAAATCAGAAACAGGACAAGGATGTTCACTATCACCACTCCTGCTCAATACTGGAAACATTAACTGTGGCAATTGAGCAAAAGAAACAAAGGGGATACACATAGGAAAGGAAGAAGTCAAACTGTCATTCTTTGAAGATAATATGATCCTTTATATAAAAGACCAAAAAAATTCCTCTAAAAGGATCCCTCAAAATAATAACCAAATTTAGCACACAGGTTAAAAAAAAAAACAAAAAACAACAGTGCTACTATTCAATAATAATGAACTCACCAAGACAGAAATTAGAAAAACTAACATTCACAATAGCAACAAGAAAAATTAAGTATTTGGGAGTTAAGCTATCCAAAGAAGTAAAAGAACTACAGTAGTACAGAAGTACAGTACAGTACAGATGAAAACTACAGTACTCTAAAAAAGGAGATCAAAGAGAACATCAGGAAACAAAGACATTCCTCATTTCTGTATATGCAGAACCAGTATTGTCAAAATGAGTATTCTACCAAGACTAATGTAGAGCAATCCCGATCAAAATACCAACAGCATTCATTTCTAACAAAAGTAGAAAAGAAAAACAAAACTATCTTACAATTTACATAGAACCAGAAGAGATCAGAACAGCAAAAGCAATCCTGGGCAATAAAAACAAAGAAGACGTCACCATCCTAGTTTTCAAGTTATATTACAGCACTGCAATGATAAAAACAGCATGGTCCTGGCACAAAAATAGACATACTATTCACTGGAATAGAATAGAAAATGAAGAAACAATCCCAGGCACTTTAAGTAGTTTTATCTTTGACAAATGGATCAAAAACATACGCTGGGGGGAAAAAGCCTCTTTAATAAATAATAAATAGTGTTTGAAAAACTGGTCACACACCTTCAGAAGATTGAATCTAGACCTGTATCGATCATCAGGCACCAAACTAAAATGAAAATGGATTAAAATAGAACAATCTGTTGGAAGATAAAGTGGCTAAGTTTTTATTACATAGGCACAAAAAAGGGCTTCTCAAACAGAACCCCAAATGCACAAGAAATAGTACCAAGAGTCAACAAATAGGATTTTATCAAATCGAAAAGCTTCTAGAGAGGACAGGAAACAATCGATAGAGTGAAGAAACAAGCTTCAGAATGAAAAACAAAATTTTGCCAGCTACTCCTCTGCCTTAGGACTATTATCTAGAATACACAAAGAACTAAAAGTAAAAACTCGATTAAAAAATAGGCAACTGAAATGAAGACACTTCTCAGAAGTACAAATATCTAATAAATACATGAAAAATGTTTAACCTCACTGGCCATCAGAGCAATGCAAATAAAATCAACACTGAGATTCTGTCTTTCTCCAGAAACAATGGCTATCATAAAGAAACCAAATAACAACAAATGCTGGAGAGGCTGTGTGGAAAAAGGAACCCTCTTACATTGTTAGTGGGAATGTAAACTAGTACAACCATTATAAAAATCAGTATGGAGATTTCTCAAAGAACTCACTAGAAATTCCTTTTGACCCAGCTATTCCTTTCTAGATATCTTCCCCAAAGAGTCAAAAACGTTGTGTTACAGTGAAGTATGCATATTCATGTTTATAGCAATGCAACACATTTAAACTAAATCTCAGAAGCAGACTGTATGTCTATCAACAGAACAATAAATAAAATATGGCATTTATACTCAGTGGAGTACTACTCTGTCATAAAAAGGATAAATTTGTGTCATTTGTAGAACAATTGATATAGCTTGAATCATTATGTTATATGAAATAAATCAGATGTATAAGCTTACATATCACATAGTTCATCTTATATGGGAATCCAAAATGTAAATAAAGAACAAAATTAAAGGTAATAGAAAATAAGGAGACAAGCCCCTTGCAAAAGGCAAGGGGACCAAAAGATGGGAGGGAAGGGGAAGAGAGGGGCATGAAGAAAGAATCAACATGTGTTGTTACATATCAACTCTCCACAAGGATTGTAATCACTACAAGTAAATCATTAAAATATATAAGCATCAACAGATTGTATTATATCAAATTAAAAAGCTTCTACAAAGGAAAGGAAAAAAATCAATAGAGTATGAAAATGTTCAGAATGGGAAAAATATTTTTACCAGCTACTCCCCTAACAGAGGACTAATATCTAAAATATATAAAGAAACTATAATAGTATATAAGATCCTAATGAGATAATTGACAATGTGAAATAGGAAGAAAAGGGATAAAGGTGCAGGGAAAGTGGGAAGGGTAGGAAAAAGGTAATAAGGGAAAGAAAAAAAATAAGAGAAAATGAAAAAATGGAAGTAAAATGTTTGTAAATGGGGAGGAGAGGAGCGGGTGAAGGGAGGGCAGGGACAAGGGGAAAAATGAGAACTAAGACCTGGCATGTAAAGGTACAAGATCCCAATGATGAATGTAACTGTGCTGTATACCTAAAAAGTACCAATAAACTCAATGAGGAAAAAAATATATTAAGAACTGCAAAAAATCATTTCCAAAATAAAAGACCCAATCATATAATTGACAACTGAAATAAATAGCTACTTCTCAGAAAAAATTCAAATGGCTAATAAACACATAAGATACTTAATGTCTTTGGGAATCAGAGAAATGCAAATTAAAACATGAGATTCCATCTTACTCCAGAAACAATGCTAACATCAAAAAAAAAATCAAACAATAACTAATGCTGGTGGAGTCTGTGGGGAAAAGACCTTCTTTTACATTGTTGGGGACATAAACTGGTACAGCCATAGGAAACCACTATGGAGGTCCTCAAACGATTAAGTCTTCAAATTCCATTTGATCCATCTATTTCCGTTCTAGGTATCTTCCCAAAGGAGTGAAAGGTGTCATATTAGCTTTATCCATCATATCCATGTTTATAGCAGTACAATTCTGCTTGTAAAGATCTATATATCTATATCTATATCTATCTATATCTATCTATCTACACTATCTATCTATATATCTATAGATAGATATATATAGATATAGGTATGGAGAGAAAGTATAAATAAATTTCAAATGAAAATACAAGTCAGATTACAGGAAATGGAGATACAGATTTTGCAAAGGTGAAGGGGATCTAGAGATGGCAGGGTGGGTAGAGAAGGGAAGGGAATGGGTATAAAAAGAATTAAAATATAGTAAGTTTCCCTACAGTGAAAGTAAGCATTATGAACTGTAATATGTACTAATAAAAATACATATGAAAAATTAAAATAGAAGGGAAGCTTATAGAATACGTACATTTGTTTATATAATTATTCTATAAATACTCTTACACCATAAAATATATAACATGTAATAAAGTGAATTCTCAAATTTAAAAAATTATCACCATAAAAGACATATTTTCATTAATCCTTCACAAAATTCAAATTGGCCAAGGTAGACATTTTGAATTAGTTTAGGACATCAACGTAGCCACAAAAACACAACTAAAGATGCAAAAGGGGCTTCTAGAACTGCTTCAGAAAGTATCAAGAATGACGGGCTAAGTGCGTTTGAAGGGAGGGAGAATGTTTTATTGATGATACCATTTATGGAGTCAGCCTCATTGCCCGATCAACAGAAGTGTGGATGAAGAAAATGTAGTATATAAACACCATGGAATATTATTCAGCCAACAAGAGGGAAAATCATGTCATTTGCGGGTAAATGGATGGCAGTGGAGGTCTGCTGGAAAGTGAAATAAGCCAGACTCTGAAAGAATTGCGTGTTTTCTCCCATATGTGGAATTGAAGTAAAGGAATGAGAGAGCAACGACATGAAAGTTAAAGTAGGACTATAAGAAAGGCAAGGAGTTATGAAGGAAGAACAAGAGATATGGGTATCATAAAGATCCAATTATGTTACATGCATGTACAAGTCTGCCAAAATAATGTCATTAATCCATCACTTGCACTAATAAATTTTCTTGAAGAATCTTCTCCTAAAACCTTTGCTATGTATTTTCTTGGGGTTCTTTTCATCTGCAGTTTCCTTTTCTCTTGCCTCTTCTTCAGCTGTGTTCCTTTTGCAACAACTTTTTATTAGTCAGATCCTTACGAACCACAGTAGCAACTCCTCAGTGACAACTTCATCTACGCGCATCTTAAAGTCATTTGTCATTTCAACTGCAGCTTTGTTGAAATTTTCAAACTCTTCACTTTGGGAAATCCTGTGAAGTCACAGGCAAGCCTTTTGAATGTCTTTTTCTGCACACCATTCATAGCACCCTCAGTGACATCAGCCAAGCCAAGGCAGGTTCTTGATGCACTCTGATGTTGATGAATTGCATCGCTTCCTGTCTTCTTTGGTTGGCTGAAGTTCCTTCTCAGAGAGCGAGACCTAAAGCCTGGTGTAACTCCTTGATCCACTGGTTGGGTAAGAGAGGCAGTATTTGGAAGAAGAAAGAACACTTCCTTATTAGGATGCAGACCACTAGGAGAGGAAAGGTATATTGAACATCAGCAACAATGAGAAAAATTTTGATAGGTGATGTGTATTGCTGCCATAGCAATTCAAGAGACCATCTTACAGAGGAGGTGGGTCACTGGTGACTTGTTCTTGCTTGGTAATGTATAGACACTGTTCGCTTGTTGATAAGCTCAAATACTCTGTGGTTTCACTGTGCCAGGTGACAAAAGGTTTCAATTTGTGTACTACAACATTGCTGCCAAGCAAGACTGCACTCCTGTCCTTAAACGTCTTGAAACTGGTATTTCATTGGCCCCTTATGGATAAATGAACCCTCAGGTGTCTGTTTCCAGAAAGGAGATTTCACCCTTAGATATCATAAGTAATCTGCAGATGACTTAAAGTACATGAGAAGATGAACACAGGTTATTACAAATACTATGCTATTTTATTAAGCAACTGGAGAATTTGCAGACTTTGGTATCTGAGGGCATCCTGGAACCAGTCTCCTATGGAAACACAAGGAGCACTGTATAGTGTTTGGTCTTTGACACCATAAATTCTTCAATACATTTCAATATTATGAATGGTGGCATCATCATCATCATCATTATCCGAGAGACTATATAGGAATCACACAAAATCTGCGGCAGTTGGCGGAGAGCATCAGCTTGACTGGCTTTGGGATCTGCCTAGATGATTAGTGGAACACACTTCTTAGTGTGGCTGGGTGGGTCATGGAGGCACAGCCTTAGGACCTATGTCTGGTTCTTTGCCTTTTCTTCTCTAACACTTTTCCACTACTCTGCTTCCTGGAAACCATGAACTAAGCACCTTTATTCCATCATGCCCTTCTGTCATGTTTTTGCCTTGGATCCAGCTGACCATGGACTGAATTCCCTTATAATATAAGCCAAATCAAACCTCTTCTCCTTTAAATTGAGGGTGTTAGGTATTGTGCCCAGCAATTAGAAAGCTGACTAATAAAATAGTCAAGAAAGTACTAGGCTTCCTGCCCGGTTGTTATTCCAGAACTACTCTGTGCAGAATGTTCCTTTACTTGAAATCTATACAATCTGGAAATGCTCATAGAATTCAATAGGGCCTCAAGACCCTGTAGCCATTACACAGGGGTCCATGTATAAGGTTCCTTTTTACCTGCAGATTTGGGGAAAGATTAAAGAGGCGAGAGAATACTTGCTCCTCCAAAGATTGAATCACTGATTGAGAAACCCAGGGTTGGGGTGGGAGAGAAAGATTTCCTTAATAATCTCTATCTTGTTTTAGATGGAAAAGGCAAGAAAAAGATGAGTTGTTCTAGAACAACAGTATTTCCTACCCAAAGTGGCCACTGGGTGAAGGTACAGGTACAGGTACAGCTGTAAACCCACTTCTCCATCTGGGTTGAACTCAGAATACAATCCCTGGCTGTCAAAACTAGGAATATTTGCAAAGGTTTAAGCGTAGCTAGAACTCATTTTGTTATTCTCAATTAAGAATTTAGAACATATTTATACTTGTAGTAACATCCTAACTGGATAAATAGTGGCATCTCCTAGTTGTTAAAATTATTTGAATTAATACTTGCTTTCGACAATGCGGTAACACATCCTTCTCCACATGCTGTTTTGATTTTGATGAATAGTGTGATTAAGCCCCATCTATCTCCCTCTAACATAATTAAGAAGAATTGGCTATTAGATAAAGGTACAGAACAAACACAAATGCATCTCCAGGGGAAGCTGTAGGTCATTTTCTAAACAGAGGCACATACATCACAGGAACAAACGGTATCACAGCACGTTCCAGCAATGGCCACAGAGCATGGAGTACAGTCTGGGTCTTTCCCTCTGTGGCAGAGGTGCCCCTGTCTGAGTGCAGTCAAGTAAGTGGGTAAGTGCTGGAGCTAAATCAGAGGCTGCCATTCTCCTCTCAGAGAATGAATCCCAGAAGGCAACATAGTTCACCTGTGATCCAAGAGTTTTGTGTCTCTACTCATCTCGAAGCATGTAGCCTTTCAACTGTGGACTTAAACCTGGCAAATCAAAGTTTTATCAATGAATTCAGGACAAGGTCTTTTACTGATGGATCTACCAAAAAACATTAATTCAATATTCTAACAATAAAGTTAGTTCTAAGTGAGAAGAGCATCATATATGATAATATGTCTCAATTCTTGTCTTCCCAAGGCTGATACTTTAATTGGGGTTACAATCTTCACATCTATCTCCCCCACTGAGGTGGCCACCTTGTAAGAGGGCAGTGTGTCACTGAAGATCAGTATCTTGAGGACTTAAAAATCGCACCAGCAACTCAGCCACCAGATAAAAAATGAGATGTTGAGAATCAGACACATGGGTGTTTCCCACTTTTCACTCCCAAGTTGTGTAATCTTAAGCATTTGCCTCAACTTCCTTATGCCTCTATTGCTAAACCTATAAAAAAGGGTGAAAAACACATATTTCTATGAGGCTTTATCACAAGGCCTTGCCAAGAACAGGCACAAAAGATGATAGCTATTACTTTTTCTAATTTCAACCCTCACTAGAAAATGAACTGGATGTTTTATATTTTTCTCCTGCCCTTTCTTCTCCTCCAGTTGTTTTGTTACTGTGTTTTGTGTGTTTTTCTCCTCAACGTGAATCTGACAGCTAACTTCCAGTGAGAATGTGTCTACACCCCTGTTTGAATTCATGAGTACCTCTGGCTGAGAATGGCAGCTCTGGTTTCTGGGGATCCTGTTACGCTGTACAGGAAACCACACAGAGGGTGTGGAGACCCTGGATCCATGTTGCCACTCATCATTGTAAAGAACACACTACTCGGCTCCTTGGTCACTCTTAAATTTTAGTTTCTCCACTTGCCATATTGGAAAAAGAGAAAGTTTTTCTTGCTGATTGTCAGGTACTGTGATAAGCAATTCTACACACCCCGTTTCATGTGCTTCTTACTATAACCATTCAAACAAAAGTTTTGTCTCTATTTTTACAGATGAAGAAACTAAGGGGAATGAAAGCAAGTGCCCATAGTCTTACAGCAAAACCAAATGAGTCTGTGCTAAGATTATAAATTTAGGCTTAGCTCAAAGATATCCTTACAAGTTTCTCCCTGGATAAGCAACTCAGCATCTTTTGGCCTCAATGTCCTCATCAGCAAACTGGGGATACCAACAAATGTATTTTGGGCTTGTCAATATTCAAGTGAAATAATTATTATATATTAAATGTCCAGCTTAATTTCGGGTACATAATTGATATTAACTAGGAGGGTAATCACGCCCTGATTTGATGTCAAAATGCAGTGGATGGCTAGGATACATGGGAAATTTCCAAACCTAAACACAATTTCAGGGGAATAGATTGGCCCAGCCAGACTTCTTTGAAGTCCTGGATATCATCTCCTGTTCCCTTGACTTTAATCTTCAAAGCAGATAAGTTCTACAGTAGTTTTGGAACACAAAGGAATGGTTGTTCACACAGAAGCAAAAGCAGCCTTGAATCCAATTCTCCTACCTTTCTGTGTTTAGTGATTGATGTCAAAGTCTAATTCCTAGCTGTTCACAGGGGTGCAGATAGAAAAAACAGCCACGACACAAGGCCTCCAGGTTTAACAGAGCCATGAGATTCATTCATTAAAGAGCATATCTACAATATGCTAATCACTCTTTTATATAGAGAGTTATATTTGTAAACAAGATAGACTAAGATCCTGACACTCAGGGAGCTTGCAATCCAGAAGATATATGAAGTCATACACACAATAAATAGTATGGATAAGTAAATTACATAGTAAGTAAGAGAATAATCAAAGTGCTATGGATAAAAGAGTATAGGAATCGGGAGCATGAGAGATGGACTGGACTGGACAGTTTGCGTCAGTTACTTATCTCTCATTGCTGAGACAAACTACCTGACATCCCAAGTTAAAGGGGAAAGCGTTTATTTAGTGTACAGTTTGCAGAAGTTTCAGTCCATATACAGCTGGCTCCAAGGCAGAGTAGCACATGGCAGAGGGACAATAGTTCATGGCTGCAGAAGACAGCCAAAGCAACAGGAAAGGGAGAGGTACCCTCGAAAGCATCTTTCAGCCCCTTTTATCTTATGCAGATCACTTGGGGTGGGCAGGACTCACAGCCTCAACCCCAGTGCCCTGAGCCCAGCATTGCACCAGGAACCAATTTCCAGCAAAAGCTCCACCTATGACTGTTGGAGGCTATGGGGGGACATCAAGACACAAGCCATAGCACAATTTTAATTTGGTTTCCAGGGAATTTTACCCTACTGGCATCATAATTAATATCACCTCAGAAGTATTGGGTCTGAGCTAAATGTGCAGATGCTTTATGCTGCTCTGTGTGAAAAGTGGATGGAAATGATATTTTAAGAATTATTATTTTAATTGATGTTTGCATATCAGAGATGCAGTGAGCTCATTGGCGGAATAAGACATACTTGGGACCAGGGATGTTCAACTTCATTTATTTCAATGCACTTGCCATTCAAGTCTCTTTTCTGACCAGAGGGAACCTTCCAGGGGATCATGAGCAATTCTCCTCACCTGGAAATACACTTTCATTTGTTCTCTTGTGATAAGCAGAAAAGATCGAAAGAATCAGTGAGAAATCTGGAAATTATCAGCTAAAGACTAGAGAGCCTGGCTAGTTGGCTAGAAACAGCACCCTTGTCCTTATGGTTCTAACCCATCTATATGCAGGAGGCAAAAGTTCATGACAAAAGGTCCACTATTCAATAGTAAATAGAGACATCTCACTTTCTAGTGAAATAAACGACACTATGTACAAGGTTTTACAATTAATCCATGTCCTAATGATATTAAAATCATTAAAATGAATGTGACAAGATCATTACCCAGAAAAATGATTAAAACATATCGTATAGTGGGAAAACTCTATTGTTGTGTGATATTATTTCTTGATACTATTGTTTATACATAAAATCATTTAAATATATTACTCTATATATAAAAAACTAAAATATGAACAGAGTTTATCTCTGGGTAGTGGATATATGGATTTCTTTCTTCTTTTTATGAAAGAAGCATGTCACTTTTCAATAAGAAAAACAATAAAAATGATCTTTCAAACACAATGGTGAACAAATTCAATCACCCAAAGATACATCATCCTGTTTCCACCGAAAGACTTGGATCCCTGTGACAACGTTAGGTGTCACCTCCATCCCAGTCTCTGTGTGTGCAGCTTTGGGAGGAGGTTGCATCAGTGATGTGCGTATGAATAATAAGCAGTAGTTCTCCTAGTTCTCCCAATACCCCCAACACACACACACACACACAAAACACACACACACACACACACACAGAAGCCTTAATTTTTAGTGTTTGCCAGTTTTTATGGTGTGAAACTTCCCTCCATGGCTAAGTTCAAGGTACTAACGTCACGTAACATAATTAGGAATTCCAGACTATTTAACTTAAAAAAGAGGCTTTATAAGAAGCTTATAAGCAAAGTTATCCATAACATAAACAGTGAATGTTCTATGTCACTGCAGGAATATTTGGGAAGATTTGCTCACTGTTGACACTGGAAAGTCTTTACACGCCACTCCAGGTCATCACCAGTCACACCTGTATTTGCCTGAACACAGTGTGAGGCATGGAGCAAAACTGGCCCTAGATCACCGTTGGCTCAGTGATGGTCCTCCTTTCTCTGAGAAAGGAAGAGGCAGATGCAACCACTGTGTGTCTTCTCCTATGGTACCATCTCCGAGCACCAAAGGCTCCTCTGCCGGCAGAAAATTTGCTGCTGTAATTCTTGACTACTTACTCTTGCAAGATTTCCTTTATACACTTAATAGTATGGCGATTCAGATTCTAATTTTTTAAAATGAGCTGTCATTTTCAACGTTTCATGGATGATCATAGGATGGAAACTCTTTCAATTGAGATTATAAAGCAGTGTCTCATTTCTCCTGGAAAAAACTGCATTTCAAGCTGAGGAAGGAGAGACCTCCACTCCTGTGAAGGGAATCCTAATAGTGGATTACAAAACAAATAAACTTTGGGGTGAGGAGACATGGTGCAAGACCCTCAACTGGTGCAAGACCCCTACATACCCACTCACTGGCCAGCCGGAAGCCATCACCATGGACCACTTCATACCCACTTCCACCTGCACTCCATTGTGCCTGTCACTGTTGGTGACAGTGCCTTTCTCTGACCATGTATATTCAAAACCTACATCTTATATATTCATAATATGGTCAAATGGTAATCTTGGAGTTACATAAAGAGCTCACTGATATTTCTCTTCTCTAATTAAACCTAGAAATCAGGAAATTGGGTCTGGTTTCTAAGGGACATTCGGAAGGTGGCCTCATATCACCTGATTATCTCAACGGGACATCGGCTCCTCAAGAAGCACAATTGTGGATTTTGCTCACACTATATACCAGCGCCTGGCCTGGGTCATAGCTATGTTGTGGGTATTGCACAGGAAGTTGCCCACACGCCTGGACCCAGACTGCAGCCTCAGCCATGAGCTCCTCTTTAGAGGAGAGAAAAATTAACACGAGCGCCGCACTGTGCTGGACACTTGAAGGTTTTCTCAGAATTAACAGCCCTCCTGTGCAGAACCTGGCGCTACTCCTCTTTACAGGTGAGGTGGTGGCTCGCTGGTCCTAATTGAGGAAGCTGGAATTTGACCATGGCCATGCCAACATTAGGACATCTATTCTTTGCATCAAACTCCTCTCCTTTCACTCCCCAGTTGTCACTTCTGGACCTTCCTTCACATTTCCAGCAGAGCAGAGGCTGGAGGTCAGTGTGCAGCCCCAGCCGAGATGCTGGACCATGAACTTTAGGGGATATGGTCGCCACTTGTGACTTCCATGACAGCTTCTGCCAGGGTGTGGGAGAGATTCGTACATTCTCACTAGCACCTTTCCAGTTCTGGTTGCTGAAAGCAGAGCGTGAGACGTGAAAAAGCAAGGTGAGAGCACAAAATTTCTTTTGAGTCTATTGAGAAATAGGATACCCTGAGACTGGTGAGAAATCAAAAACACCATAAAGCTTCTGAAGAATGAATCATGTCATTTCTATCTATCATCACCATTCCAGGAAACCTTCCCTCCAGTTCTTTCTCACTACTTATTTCCTTTATGTATTTCTGGCCTTCTGCTGGGGGAATTGGGAGACAGCCATTCTGAACACACTGAATAGAGGCCACGGAGTTGGCTCAGAAAGCCAGAGACTAATGAACCACTGTCTCTGTGGCTTTCCTGTCCCCTGTAGCTGGTCAGCACCCAGCATCTCTCTCCCTCTTCTTCTCTCCCTCTCCTTCTCCTCTCCTCTTCCTCTCCCTCTTCCTCTGTGTGTGTGTGTGTGTGTGTGTGTGTGTGTGTGTGTGTGTGTGTGAGATGTGGGATTACACTGGTCTCCTTTAGTATTTCAGTCTGGCTATCCGATTTCAGAGTGGATATTCTAAAATTCTCTGGTGTATATTCAACACCTACACCTTATATATTTATAATATAGTCAAAAGGTAATCTTGAAGTTATATAAATATAGAGCTCCTTGATATCTGCTCTCAAATTATACTGAGAAACAAGGCAATTGGATCTGGTTTCCAAGGGATATCTAGAAGGTGGCATTTTGTTTTCTGTCCTCTTGCTCTGATCTTTGTTGTTGTTGTTGCTACTGTTTTTATTTCAGTAGCACTTCAACTCTTATATGGAAGTAAAGTGTATGATTAATGATCTGCCATCAGTGAGATAGGCGGAGCCCAATTTCCTCATGGGTTATCCAGAAGAAACAAGAGAAACTCTATGAGTTGATAAAATACAAAAGCCACAGACTCACTCACATTCCCTCAGGGGAATCTGAAAAACAACCTTGGCCCTTTTCCCAGCTCATTTAAAAGTGGGAAGTCAATGGAATGATACCGTTTGTGCCAAGCCATAATACTGATAAATAATGCATGTGCACTTATTATTTCACCGTCCCTTCCCTCCCACTCAATCAAAGCCCTCAGCAAAATTTCTCCTCCTTGTGCTTACTGTCCCCAGATGATGAGTCCGGTAAGAAGTACCTGCGGGTCAGGCCCATCCTCCTGCGGAACAGAATCTGAGCGCCCCATGGGCTCCACAGGCCACATAGAAAGCTGATGCACCCTGCCAGGATGTGCCCCACATCTCCACATGACCAAGGAAGCTCTTGCTAGCAGCATCCTGTGGCAGGCCTGTGTTCCATGATTTGGCCAAATAGGAAAACGGACTGAATTTTCTGCGAATGGCTGGATGTGGCCATCCAGAAAGAGGAAGGTAGTGCTCTGTGTGCTCCCAGAGTGAGAAAGGCAGCCCGACTAAAGTGACAGCCAGTTTGCTGCCCACAGATCCACCCACAGTGGCTGTCTTTTGGATGAGCAAAGTCCAGCAAAGCTTTGCTATTGGGAAGACTGGTTGGCTTGGGCAATCTGGCTTGGGTTTTCCCAGCAATAGATCAAAGCACTCCTTCCTCCAGGTGCCAGAGGGAAAGATAAAGTGTTCCATGAGCCAAAACATTTAAGAAACAATTGTGTTTGAACAGTAAAACTTTTTTTTGCATATTGTTTTGAGACAGGGTCTCACTATGTAGTTCAGGCTGGTCTTAAACTGACCATGTAGCCCAAGCTGACTTCACATTCATGGAAAAATGCTTTTGCCTCAGCCTCCTGAGAGCTGGGATTACAGGTGTGCACCACTACTTATAAATGGTAATTCTCCAGAAACGTGGGGTAAGTGGAGAGGATCAACACTAATGGTCATTGTCAAACATAATTGACATAGAATTGCTTTTCCTGGATGATTCCTATAAATGTCTTTTAGAAGTAATTTTCCATGGAGTATACTTTAAGAACTATTAATACCAAAAAACTAAATTAATGAAAAATATTCCGATTAAGGGTTTGGATTGCCTTGTTAACTCCCTTACAAGGGTCACTTAGTAGCTGTATGATCTTAGATAAATTACTTCACCATATTCTTTATTTTCAAAATCTTCTGATAATTGCTGCAAAGTCCAGAGTTGCCATGTTTTAGTAACCCATAGAGTTCGTGAGAGTTTGCTCTCCGAGATTACGTTTTAAGTACAGTGGAAAAGACATGACCTTTTAAGTAAGAAGGCTATGATTTCAAATACTGGCTGCTGTAGTTGTATGCTGTTAGGCACATTACTCTACTCTGTGTCTTTGTTTCTCCTCTGTAAAACAGGAAGATTTTAGTACATTATTGGAGTGTTTTTAGAATTGAATGCATTCTATATGTAAGAATCTCAGCACAGGATCTGCCTGCATACTGCAAGCATTCTCAGACATTACCTGTTTCATCATCCTCATCTTCATGTCACCACCACCATTACAACCATCAACTCACTTAAAAAAACACAACAATCACACAGGCTGAAAGTTATTACAAGTGGACTGCTAAGGCTCAGAGGAGTTAACCAATTTGCTTCAAGTCATAAACTAGTAGGACATGAATATAAGTTTGACCCTAATTACATCTGGTTTGAAAACATCCATATCATGAGGATATTGGGTGCTAAAAGACATGCATGTGTTCTGTAATTTTCCAACCTCCCTTACCCCATTTTTGGAGTTGGGGATACATTGTTTACTATTCAAGAACAGCAGATGACTGGCACGGGTCCAGATGGGTACCAACCTATGTCAAAGCAAAGTGATGGAAACAAGTCACTTGTCTGTTTATCAGGTGATGACACTAAACAACACACAGCTGTGAAAACGAGCGCACACGAGCCCACTTATCAACGGAGCTAATTAAAAACAACGATGAAAAGTGGAAAAGAAGGCACCAAGTATTGACTAAACTTTGTGCAAATTTTTTAAACGTCCTGTATATATTTTTATGGATCCATACACAGAGTGCAACTGCAAAACTACTCATAGGAGGAATACTCATGAAGAAGAGGACATGAAGAATGTGAGGAGAGCTGAGAATGGTGCTTTAACTGTATCGGTAACATTTCATTTCTGGGGGAAAACAAAAAAGACATCTGAAGAGAAGTGATAGTGACAGCCATGGCAAACCCACGTGGGAGAGATGCTTGCATTACTTTCTGAGCAAGCGTGTTTTCATGCTATAAAATATTAAAATTATAAGTTCCAAAGATAAAGAAATTAAAGGGGACATAGCAATATTCAGCTCTGAATTATGCAAGGTTTAGATGAAATACTATAGTTAAATTCTCTTGCACGGTGTTTGGCATCAGAGTCTAGAGGCTCAGAGTAAAGGGGCTCCCTTCCTCTCAAATTCCCGACCCCATCTCTGTATCTATGTAGTGATTTATGGCTTGCAAAGTGCTTTTCCATCCACTATTTCATTTTATCTTCTCAGCCAGTCTCTGAATGAGAAAAAATTATTTTTCCCATTTTAAGACATCCAAATCCCGGCAGCGCGAAGGAGGGATCTGATTGCCTGATATCCTGCCCTTGGCTCCCCTGCCCCCATCTCTCCAGGATGACTTGCCAGGGGCCAAAGGAAATGCATCTTTCTGCAGCATTGCTCTGATATGCCTCACTTGTAGGCTGAATCAGAAAGAACAGGGTTCTCCCCAAAATTCCTTCATGGCAGATACCCTAAGTTATCCCCCTGAATGTTCATATTCATAAAATATTTCCAGATTCTACCTATCCAGCAGCATTTTCCACTGTTACTGCTTTTGAAATCTGTGCAAATCAAATGAAATCACACGTGTATGTGCTTTGGTAATAACAATGCGGTTATACAATGAAATGCTATAATATGAACTCACATTTCTATCATGTAAATGGGCTGGTGGACTGAATGCTCAGCATCTCCCCAAACCTCAGATCCTTCCTAAAGTTCAAAGAAACATAGGAGGAAGGGACAAACTCCAGTTCTTTCAGAGACAGATCTGAGTAAAGGCCCAAGGGGAAATTTCTAACCTCAAAGCACCAGTTCAGCTGGGCCTAGAGAACACGAAGCTGTGTTCAAGCGTGTATGACGCGGGAGTGCCTCAGTAAGTGGCTCCAATTTATTCACATTGTTTCCCATGCTGTAGAACTAATTTCTAATTTACAATATCCGATATGATTCATTAATCTAGAAAATTAGTTTCTGGGGGAACATGCTTTATATTTCCAAAAAAAATCAATATCCAACTCTCTATGTTCTTTTGTTTGCCTTCCAAGAAACTTGTAGGTTTGTAAATGCAGAACAAATTAATTTGGGGAAATAGTTGCTTCCACATTTATAAAATTACACGTATGACTTAGCTATCAAGGGATCCTTTAGGAAGTACAGCACCAGAGAGCAAGAGCAGAAGAGCTCATGAAAATGGAAAAGCACATTCATTCACAGTGTGAGCAGGCAGGGCACCCCGCTGTGGAGAAGGCACTGGGCACAGGGAAACCTCTCTCCTCAGGGACTTGAGAGCTGCTGTCTGGAATGAGGGACTTCAGCCGGCACTACAAGGATGTCACTGTGCTTTTCAAAACAATGCTTTAGTGGAGAATCAAAGTGAACAAGGAGATTTCCAGTCATGACATTAGCTGAAGCACTTGGCTAGATCTGGATTCACTAACATCCACGGGACAAGAGCTTGGGTACTGTCCAAGCTTTCTGATCTAAACTTTCTCATTATTAAAGGACAGTCATGAAGTTTCAGTAGATGACTTATTGTGTCATGAAATGCCTCATATTTAAAAATGTACGTTGATATTTCCTCCAAAAAATAGTTTGGGGACAAAAATATACTGATATCTACATCTCCAGCATCATTTCAACTAAAATTCGTTCGCTGAATCTACTCAAAGCCTTTGCAGTGATCATTATTTGGCAGCAAGACAAGGGGTTGGGCAGAGAAGTAAATGATTATGCACTCATGACACTAATGAAAAATAAACCTTGGGAGGAATGCGTCATGCTGTAGTAATTTCTGCTTTACAGGACACTGCATTTTATTTGAACTGACCCACACTAACCGTAATAATACTTCCTCTCCTCGCTATATGCCTCGGATCTAAAACAGCCCTTACTGAGAAGTATGTCATAAGTACAAGCTCAAACGAATTGGGTATGACTTGGAAATTTCATACAAATGATTCATTTTTATGACTCTCCTGTTTTCATTTCTGGAAATAACTACTTTAATTTAATATTAGAGAAAATAGACTTGCTTATAATTAAACTTCATTATTCATGCCATCTAAATATTCATAATTTTTAATGCTTTTATTTTATAGTGATTTGTTTTCTTTTAAGGGTTGAATCAACTTCATCAGTTATCCCTATTGTTCAGTATAAGTCTTTCTCTTTCTTTTTCATTTCTTTCCTGGTAAACCATACCTCCATTCACAATCATTTTTATAAATTTCTGTTTGACTATATTTATATAAGTTCCCTACTTAAAGTATGTCTGCTCAAAAGACTCTAAAGTTTTATGATATTTTCCCCCCTGATCTTTTAACAGTGTTATCTCTGTAACAAAACATACCTTTAAATAAACAGCCATTTATTAGCTCAAGATTTTGGAGCGGACAGCTTGGGCTGGGGCAGACTGGGAAGTTCTTACGATCTTAGCGAAGCTTACTCACTAGGACATCTTCCCTCAGCTAGTGGTCAACTGATGCTTCAATGAGTTTGATAATTAACCAGCTTGCTATGAGGATAACTGAGACAGATGTCCTTATCATTCTGTAGGCTAAACCACGCTGTCTCACATTGTAATGGTCTCAGGGTCTCTAGGGCAGCAAGCAAATGTCAGCCCAAATACATGCGCACTTTCTCAGCTCTCTCTGCTTGACTACAGGAAGCCACATGACCAAGCCCAGAACCAGTGTGAGAGAAGGCGAAAGGGAGGTGTGATCAAACGGAAAGGGGCATCACTGCAACACCCTACCGCAGGCAGCAAGCACTACGCTTCTTACATCCTTACATTGTTCTGTCCTTCTGAACAGGTCCCTTTCCTGCACATTCCTTTCCTAGAGAGCTTTCAGAAGTCCTTACATATATACTGCTACATTCTGGTCAAAATCTTCATTTCTTATCATCTCAGCCCGATCCCACGGATCTAGGCACCTTGAAATTGGATCGAACGTGAGAGATCTTCCTAAATTATCCTTAACTGATCACTAATCACAGGAACACAGAGATCTTACATGAGTTTTGATATTTCAGACCTGAACCAGGGGTGTCTCAAATCATCTGCCCTGAGGAAAGAAGATACGTCACACAAATAAACAGGTCATTCGTACTCTTCAAAAGTATCATAGACAGTAAGCCCTCTTTGATTTTCTGATGGATTGAACCACTTATATCCCAAGACATGGTTTGCAAGTCAGGGATGTATTGTTAAATAGACATTGCCAGATTCCTTTCCCCAAAAGGTGCAGAAATTCACATTTCTACTGGCAATCTAGGATTGTTTGCTTAAATTTTCCATCAGGAAGGGGTAATACAGGCTTTCACAGTTTCTGTCAGTTTGATAAGTATGTGACATTTCATTGTTATTTTAATGTGTTTCTTTGACCACTAGTGAGATTGAAAAGTTTTAAATACATACACCAGCCATTTGAAATTCTTTGTCTCTGAATTATTTATTTATAATTTTGGTCCATTTTTCTGGCCAGTGGCTTCTTCCCTTTTCCTTTCTTTTTTCTTTTTGGTACCAGGGATGGAACTCGGGACTTTGCACTTGCAAGGCAGGCAGCGGAACCACTGAACTAAATCCCTGGCCTTTTTTTTTTTTTTTGTCCATTGCAAAAACTTTTTATATATAATTAAAGCTAATAATTTTTCATTGACTGAGCTGCAATTTCCTCCCAACTTAGTTTATTGATTTTTGTGCTACGCAGAAGGCATTTTTAAAAATTATATCTACATAAGCAAGTATGTTTGTTTTCATTAACCCTTATATGGGTTAAAAGTTTCTCCTGGCTTTACATTATAGATATGTATATAATATCCTTGTTTCTTAAGTAAGAATTTTATTTTTTTATTTCCATTTCAGTCTTTCATCTGAGATTCAGTTGTACAGAGGATTTATAAGGAAGGACCTAATGTTATTTGCTGCATCATGAATAACCAGTCACCACTTGTTTAATGATTCATCATCTTCCCACTGAATCAAAATGGCATCTTTAACATCTCTTACATTTTAATCTATTCTGGGATTTCTTCCTGGGTTTCTTATTCTATCTGTTTCTTTGACATTTTCATTTTGATCTGATTCTGGTATGCTGTAATATCTGCTAGGCCATTCCTCTCACTGTTATGTTTTTAAGGAGTAATACTGAGCACTTTTTATTTCATACAAACTTCCATCTAACTAAAAATACTTTTATATTACTAATTCTTGAAAAAAATGACATTTTATGCAGTTGTCTTATCTGAGAATAGGCAGTGTTTTTCACTTGTTCATATTTTTATATCCCTTAATAACTGTTTATAGTTTTCCTCACATAGGTTCTGTATCTTGTTCAATCTATGCCTGCTAACATGATTTCCTTTAATAGTGCAAACAATTTTAAATCTTCATTTTTTGGTGCTTATTTCAGAATAAACAAAAGTTATATAGCTGAGTTTAGCAGTGAAATAGCATAATGGTTGAGTCCATGGATTTTGGTTAAGATTCCTTGGGTTCAAATCTATCATTACCATTTAGTTGGTGGTTCAAATCCTATCATTACCATCTAGTTGGTCTTGGACATGTTATTAACTTTTCTATGCCTTGGTTTTCTTATGTGTAAAATGCGTCATAATGATGTGCCTTTATGAATTGATGACTAGCATCCACCCAAAAGTCCTCTACCTCTCCACAGTGGAGAGTAATTTCTGAGAACTGGCTGTCCAATAACCCAGAGAACTATGTTCCTCAGATTCCCTTCCATCTCCATGGCCCCAAGCAACTGAGTTTAGGACAGCAGAATGTGACAGTACTGCTCACTAGGTTTAGGCTGACTCGAACATATGCCAAGTTCTCTTTTCTTATCTATTCACCCATTCCATATTAATCTCTTGGGAGTCTTGAAGTAAGGAGGGCAAAACCTCTGTCAGCTTGAGTTTCTTTGAATGACTTCATGAAGTAATCTTCGTTTCATGCCACCTACCTATGGAACTTTTCGTGAGGGAAACAATGAGTGCAACTCTGTGGGTCACTGAGTTTCCAAGGTTTGTCATTAGCATTGTTCTGTACAATACATATGGACATTAAGATGATGACAGTGATTGTGGAGGAAGATAAGTTATTACGTTATTATTATTAATTATACCCAAGTATCTACAAAATGTACTTCTTAATTTTACTTATTTTTATCTTTCATAGTCCCTGCAGTATTTTGGATCCCCAAACATATTATCAGCAAGAAAAGAGATCGCTCCATCTCTCTCAGTGTTTATACCAATTACATTATTTTCTTCTCTTATTGCATTTGCTTAAATTTCCAATACAATGTTAAAGTCTTCATAGCAGGTATTCTATTTATTTCCTATTACTAGTATAGATGGACTTACTCATTTACTCTTAAGGCTACTATATACTATTAGGCTTTCATAAAAAGTATATTTAATTTGCTTCACTAAGTAGTTTCCACTTTACTTGCTAATTTCTAGAAATGATGCATATTTTATCAAATGCCTTATCTGTATCTGATGTTTATTCATATAAATTCCTCTTTATTAAGTGAAGTAATGAATTCAGAAATTTTTCTGAGTTGAACTACCTACTTGTTCCTTAACTAAATCTTTTTAGTCATCTTGCAATATTCTGAATTGCATTTGCTAATAGCCTATTTAGAATTGTAATATTGAAATTCATGATTAAGATTAGCCAGAGTGGGCTAGGGGTGCAGTGCCTGCCTGGCAAGCATGAGGCCCTGAGTTCGATTCCCAATACCAAAAAGTATAAATAAAATAAAACAAGATTAGCCATAGATTGCTCCTTTGTTGGATATGAATATCATGCTGATTTCATAAAATGAAGTAGACACGGTCTAAGTTTTTCTAAAAGGTAATATTACCTTAAGTATCTTTAGAATTATCTCATTTAATTTAAAAAACATTTTTGAATCCATCTGGTCTTGGTGTTTTCCAGTGGTAGACTTTTGCATGCCTATTGATCTCTGTAGCAATTGATCCATATAATTTTTCTACCTCTTCATTTATTTTTGGCACATCAGTTCATCCTTTGAAATCCTTATCTTAAAATAATGAATTCGTGATGTCTTTCTGTGCTGTACCTGAAGCTCCTTAAATACGCTTATCTTTTAGGTTGTCGCTGTCATCCACTGGCTCTGAAGGGCGGGATACCGTCCCTGCTTCATCTTCTCTCTGGTGCCCAAATCCCCATAGTTGAGTTATTATTTTTATTGCTGGTTTCCATATCTCAAGCTGAAGTAACAGTTCTGCCAGAGATGGAAAGTGAAACATTTTGTGCCCGCTGACTCTCGCGTCCTATCTCTCCTTAATCCTTCCTGGCCTCAGGGGCAGAGATGCCTCACCCAGTTGCTTACTTTTGCTTTAGCTTACGAGGAATAAAGATACCACAAATAGTCTTGTGTTACCTGCAGGCTTACAGTTCTGGGGCTCAGGCTTCCCTAGACTCTACAATGTTTCAATCCTGAGGATCTCTAAGAATTTATGCAGGCTCTGAATAGAGCTCACCCTGCCGAGATTTTTCCAGTGCTCAGAATTTTACAGCAGCTTGAATCAACCGAAATATATACCATAATAATAAACTAAGTTTATGACGTGCAATGGAGGGAATGTTTTATATCCTTTAATCAACATCTATAGACACAATAAATTCTCATATTGCTTTTGATTTAGCAGCTCCTTTTGTTTGATATTCCCTATCAAAAATATGGAGAGAGGTGGGGGAGACATTCACTGAATGACAACCTCTTCACACGCTCCACATGCAATCTGTACATTTTATCCTAAAACACTCTTTAAAGATAGGCAACAGCATGGCTGTTTATTGGAACTCTGGCTCAGTGAAGCTGAATTGCCTAAGCTCACATATCTCAAGAGGTAAATCTGGAGGCAATCCACAGATCTGTAGAATTCTGAAGTCTGTGCTTTCTTTACTTTATTACTTCCTGCTTAACTTGAATACTATATTGTTTCTATTTATTTCTAAGTGGAGCAAGGCAACCATCCATGTACAGTCAAGACTCTTGGACATCTTGTTTTTAAGATGCAATCCACAAGAACACAAGATATCTTTGCCATACCCAAGCGAAATGAAATTTGTCGGGGAAACTGAGTGTTTATCTTAAGCAACAGTAGGCTGTAAAAAGTCTGGTGCCAGTGTTATGTTGCTCACATTTACAAAGGCTTATTTTTCTTTTGACGTTGAACAATTTCTCATGCCTGAGTTGATTTCCTTGTTCTATCAATTTTTAAAAAAGAATATAATTGGCACATAAAAATGGTGCTTACCGTTGAGTACAGTGCGATACTTTGATACATATATATATATATATATATATATATACATATATATATACATATATATATGTATATATGTTGTTTAACAATCAAATGAAGGAAATTGGCTTATCACTTTAAACATTTATCATTTATTTTGGGTGAGATATTTAACATCTTCTAGCCAGGAGTGTGATTTTGGAGATGTATGATAGTTGTATTTTTAATGTTTTTGAGGAACTGCCTTACTGCTTTCTATAATTGGTATACTAACTTGCAACCCTTCAACAGTCAGTCCCTGAGTTCCCTATTCTCCATACCCTCATAATCTGATTTTTTATCTTTTTTGAGAACAGTATTCTGAAATGAGATGCCAGCTCAATGTGATTTTGATTCGTATTTCTCTGATGAGTAAGTGATGCTGAGCATTATGCGATGTACATATTTCCTGCTTTTATGTCTTCTTAACAAATATCTATTCAGATCTTTGGCCTGTTTTTAAATCTGCTTTTTTTAAAATTTTGTTTTGTTGTTGGATTTTTAGTTCCATGTATATTTTATATAGTAACACCTTCCTAGATATACTGTTTGTGAGTATATTCTCTCATCTTGTGGGTGTCTCCCATCACCTTAATATCTCAAGTTTCATCACAAGCAACTTCAGTTCATTAATAATAGATACTTGAGTTTTATCACTATCCCACAGAAGAATACTTAGCAAATCTTGTATCATGGCCCCATCTTTGCCTGTTCCATATACTGAAGTTTCATATATTTTAATAAGGTGTTCCATAAATTTTAAAGAGAGGTTTGTAGACCATCATTTGAGTGAAGAGGCAGAATTCATATATTGTTTATCAGAATTCTTAACACTGGATATGGGAGAGGTCCTGATAATACATTGATGACAAAAGAGATGTAATACCAGGAACAATCTCTTTGGGCATAGAAACTAGAACCACAAGAGAAATGTGAAGGTAAAAGGATTGAATCTATTTAGTATATAAGAAAATCCAGAACAGAGTGCATAGAAGGGGAAAAGTTATCATTCCAAACCCATTTGGTCCATAAATCAAGGTGCTCTATGGAGTTGGCCTAGTTCTGACTGAACTCTCCTCTTTGCTTGAGTGTTTATTATGTTTAAAAATACAATGCCTGGCTTTGTAGAGCGCATAAAATCAGTCTCATCTTTGGCTTCACAGAGCTGGACGTAGAATGCAGAGAAGAAAGATGAATCCCTGGAGTGCTTGATGGGAATAAAGGATCTTCCCAAAGAGGAAGCATAAACAAAAATATGGATAAGCAAATACAAGGCAGTATGGCCTTATGGTGAACAGATGGTAACATGGAGAAGTCAGAGAGAAGAAAGGTATTAGATCATAAAGGGCCTTGAATGTCATGCAAAATGTGATCCATTAGGAAAAGAAGGGAAAAGTCAAGAAATCCTCTAAAAATTGGCCAAGTCCTTATACATCTCTTGATATGAAAGTGTCCTGGTGATGCCCTGGTCCCTGGGAAATTCCTCATTGATTTCTAATGTACGCTGGCATCATGATCCCATCTTCCATTAAAGATGATTCTAATGGAGGAGGCTAAAACATTTGGGGGTATAATCATTAGATCCTCCTTGCTTTTATGAAAGCTATGGCCACTCAAAGGTAGAGCTCAGTTCTTAGTCCTATGTTTCATTACTGTGTCCCTTCCATCCGGGCAGGGGACACACATCTCATCTGTCCCTTTCTATACTTCAAACTACTTCTGACTTGCACAAGGACATTTACAGTAATGCCTCAGGCTCCTACCTTATATGGATCTCAAAGTTCGACCACAGAAGTCAAACCTAACAGATTTCCCTGCTCTGGGAGGCCTTAAAATTTTTTTCACAGAAGATACCCTGAACTTTATTTATTTATTTATTTTTTTTGTACCGGTGATCGAACTCGGGTCCTTGCGCTTGCGAGGCAGGCCACCGAACCGCTGAGCTAAATCCCCGGCCCCTACCCTGAACTTTTAATCCCAGTCTGTTTCTAGCTATGGTATATTACACAGAAGTAAAATGTTTGCATTTTTTAAAGGAAACAAAGTATGCCTTTTCTGTGTCACAAAGAAGTGAAGGACAAAAGGTACGAAGTGGGATTTCTTTACTATGCTTGCCTTTTTTTTTTGTTTTGGTGACACATTTCTTAGGGCTGAACTATTCAAAGTTTTTGTCAGTTCTACACATCCCTGTAGGCATCAAGTCTACAGAAATAACCACAATAGCTCCCTGTAGGCCGCTGCAGTTGGCAAAGTTTCCTTTTACACAGTAACATTCGCACATACTGAAGGCACATTTTCATTTCCTACCAAGATGACTTATTTTGAAGGATTGGGAACCTGTGTTCTGAAAACAGATTTTTTTCTCAACAGAAGGGATAAGGTGAGTAATAACCCCACAAAACTGGATAGGTTTGAGCTATAAAGTTTGAATTCCACAGAGAGCGATTTAGAGAATAAGAGTTTTCAAAGATAAAAAGTCTATATTTTCAGACTATTTTTACCATTCTGCAGCTAAATAGAATTATTATTATCTCAATCATATTTTTTGCAACTTGCTCTTCTCTGTGGGAGACTTGACAGTTTATTTTGGGTTGAGAAATTTTAAATCAACTAAAATTATGACTACAATTTAAAATAACAATTAGTCACTATACTTTCATTAATCAACTAATGAAATTTAATAAATCAATGCATTTAAAATATTTATTCATGGGAAATACTAAATAATAATGAGATGCAATTTCTATTTCTAGAAACTTACAGTCTAATTATATAGACAAGATATGTAGATCAATAACTATGACAGAAAAGAATATACAGGGATACTTGAGTGGTTTAATTTATTAAACAGGATGCTGCAGATAAAGAGTTAAAACACAAGTAGCAAGGAAAATGAAGAAATTGTAAAGCTGGCTGCAAAAGGGCAGTGTAGATCGGTGAAAGCTGTACCAAAATATGTAGTACTGAAAGAGGCAGCCTCTCCTTTTGTTAATCTCATTTTTTAGAGGAATCCAATCATCTGAAATTTTGTACATTATATATCTAAATTAATAATAACCCTATGTGAGTGTGCAATGTATAAGCCAGTTAAACATATTTGTTTGCCACATTGAGTCCAGAGGTCTCAGCTTTCAAACTCTTGTTTATTGCCTTTTAGACAAGGAAATAATTCTCTTGTAACAGGTAAGAGCATGGGTTTTGGAATCAGGGAATCATAAACTAACATTAATTCATTAACTTCTCATAGCATCAGCTATTAAAAATCAGGTAATTTATAAGGTTCTTGTGAGAATTAAAAGATAGCACATCTATGCAGTATTTATAAAGGTGACCAGAAAAGTATAATCATTTAATAATATCCCTCTTTCAGAAACACACACACACACACACACACACACACACAGATGATGGAAGCAATGCTCTGGAAAATTTGAAGGCAAGAAGATCTGTGGTTTCTATTAGTTACTCACCAATTACATGACTACAATACTGAGCCATAATACTCTAGGGCACTGGCGGTGAACCTACGGCACACGTGCTGAAGCAGCCTGTCTGTGTCACTGAAGGCTCTAAAAGGTTCGCCATCACTGCTCTAGGCCTAACCGCCTTTTTAAAGAGAGGGTATAAATCGAGTTTATTTAAATACCAATTTACTGTTTACATATTTATATACCATTTATACACTGATAGTTATAGAAATATTTACTGAAAAAATTTTACTACAGTCCACTTTATGACATTCTACTGTTAATATTTTTATCTTTATTTTTAATTGACAAATAATTATTGCATATATTCATAAAGTACAATGTGAAGTTTTGATGTGTGTTTATATTGTGTGATGATTAAATCAAGCTAATTAACATATTTATCATTTCATGTTTTTGTGGTGAGAACATTTTATTTTTACTTGTCCAAGAACTAAGTTTATTCTATATTTATGAAGAGCTAAGGAGCTAACTGGTATTTTTTTTTAAAAATTTTATTGGCACTTTTTCGGTATACATTTACATTTATCATTGGGAACTTGTACCTTTACATGATGTATCTTGGTTATTTTTCCCTCATTCTCCTGCCCTCCCTTCAAATCATTTAAATATACTCCTTTAACAATTATATAATCTATAAAAGCTGAATTCATAGAAATAGAGGCAAAAAATGGTGTATCGGTCACCTTCTTGTCCCTGGATTTGGACACCTCAAATTAAAAAGCTGTGTATTTGTTTCACAGAGGTCAGTCCCTGGTCAGTGGGCTTTTTGGCAGAAATAATGGAGGAAAGGTACTCAACTCATAGTAGTCAGGAAACAGACAGAATATACCCTTGCAAGTCAGACCTCCAGTAACCCACTCACAGCACAGTCCATTTTGAAGTCATCAGTGGATTTATCCACTGTTAAGTATCGCACCTCTGTGATCCAGTCACCTAACGGCCCCACCTCTGAACATAATGAGACCTTTGGGGCATTTTAAATCTGAGCCATAACAGATGGTGGTTTCCAGGTGCTGAGGTTGAGGGGTATGGATGGTGAATAGGAGATGTTGGCCAAAGACACAAACTTTCCATTAGATGAGGATAAATTTCAGAGATAAAGGCACAGCATAGTGATTATCGTTATATATATATTTCAACATTAACAACTTCCTATGTATTGGTAGTTAAATCTTGAAGTTAGGCCATATCGAGAATTGATTTTATTACTTCCATGGATGTAACATTACCTTACATGTGAAAGTTCATCAGGAAGTACATGACATACTTATTTTGCCCTTTGTGACAGCAGCAACCACTGATGATCAATGGCTGGAGCCTTTATTTAATAGGGCTGCAGAAGGGCAATATTACAAGCTTAACATTATTTTTTCACTTGTTAGTGGAAATACTTCAAGTGACGAAATTAATTTCCTTTCAACTATTTTGTTACCTTAAGATATAAATGTTACTGGAAATACAAAATAATAAATCTTGACTTACTCTTTGCCATTTTCAAAGTAATAGTTTCCCATCCTCTCATAAAAATAAGAGCTAGCTTATTTTGTCATCATAACTAATATTATGATGTCATAAATTTAGACATACAGTAGTTAATGCCTTTTAGTCCATTGCCCTCATTAGCCTGAACAATGACAACTTTCCTTCTCTTTGGTCAGTAGGAGCTTATTCAAATTTTTTAAAAATTTTTGTCATGATCCTTGTTGACTTTGATACAGCCCTGTTTGTTCCATGATATAATAATATTCCAGGATCAAGTCATACACCTTTTGTCATGAACCTAGAATGAGTCACTTCTCCCAAGACTACTGGTTCTGTGAATGCAAAATCCTTAGAAACCACAATTTGGACAGGTGCGGTGCTGATTTCTAGTGTTTATCTTCTTTGTCTTCCTCCCACCCTGCTCCTCCTATTTTAGAGTAAATCTAGTGCTAAGTGCTTTTTCCCAGGAACACACCAAACTATTTCAATATATAGGTTTGAAATATATTTTTTTAATTCAGAGTTTTCTTCAATTATGCTTATTAGAATTTATTCGGTTTGATGACTTTAAATTTATCCTTTAATGTCTCCCATAATATGTGTATTTTATCCACTTTATATTCTTTTTCTATCACTTTTACAAATCCATTTAATGTATTTTTTCTATTTGTTTTTAATTTTTTAAACGTTTTTCCACCTTCTAGTTTTCTTAAGGAAAAATATTGTATATTTTTCATGAGTTCCTTTTTGTTTTGTTTTTAATCATAATTTTCCCTTTAATTTTCTGCATTCTATAAACCATCCAATTTCCTCTACTCTGGTTGCATCTTTTCTAAATTTTGATAATTCTGATTTAAGCTCATTCAGAGCCTCTGTAATTTTCTATTTCAATTTTGACTATTAACCGCAGTTCTAAACATTGAATAAGTCCTCTTTCACAAATTTACAAGGGCGATCAAAAACACATGGACGCTGTTGCCAAGGGCCAGCCAATGGAAAGGCAGGTTTACAACAACACAATGGTGTGTCCTCTCCACCTTATTCTTGTGATCTGGCACTGTGCAATGTCTGCTTCTTCCCCAAAGTCACAATGACCATGGAAAGCAAATATTTTTAATTGATTTAGGACATTGCTTTTGAAAGTGCCAAGAAGGGTGGGATAAAAGTGAGGGGTATTTTGAGCATGATTAATGACAATGATCTTTTGCTAGAATTCATTTTTAAAGTTTAAATGCTTGCTGTGTGTTTGATCATTCCTCATATATTAATAAGTCACGTATGACTGTTTCCAGACTGATAATAATTTGTTTAACAGCCGAGTGGGATTTCAGTGTCTATGTGTACCCCCATTTCTTTGTCCATTTACCTGATCGTGGACATTTGAGTTATTTATTCACATTTTTTGGCCAGTATAATGAAAGTTGCTATATGCTTCCATGCATAAGTACCTGTGTAATCATGCATTTTTATTTCACTTTGGTAGAGAGCAGTTGTGGAATGGTAGTGTCATGTTTAGAACATGTTTAATGTTTTAAGAAACTTTCAAGGTATGTGTACATTTCTCTATTGTTCTTTTACCAAATTTTACCAATGTGTAAGATTGTCAGTTTAATTTTAACCACTTTATTGTGTAGTTTTTTGCAATGTAGATTTGGTTTGTGTTTTTTTGTTTCGTTTTGTTTTTGGTACCAGGGATCGAACTCGGATCCCTGCGCTTGCAAGGCAGGCCACTGAACTGCTGAGCTAAATCCCCGGCCCTAGTTTGTGTTTTCTAATTGACAAATATTGAGCATATTATCACATCTCAACTTGCTGTCAATAGCATAGTTTTGTTGAAGTATCTTTTTGACATTTTTAGTTTTTCACTGAATCTTTTGTCTTTGTATTGTGTTTCAAGTACTCTTTGTATTCATTATAGAAGCAGATTATCATATATGTGATTTTCAAACATTTTCTTCCAGTGTGGGACCTTTTCATTCTTTTATAAGTATCTTTCACAAAGCAGAAGTATTTAATTTTGATGAATTCTAAGTTGTGGATTTTTAAAAAAAATTTTAGAGTCTGTAGGATGATGTGTGTGTATCCTATTTTAGAAACCTCTACCAAGCCAAATGTTTCTTATAGCTTCTCCTGCAATTTTTCTAGTTTTCTAGTTTTAGCAAATATATCTGGATTTATGATCCATTTTAGGGTAATTTTAAATGGTATAAAATAACAGGAAAGTTTATGTTTTTGCATACTGGTTATCTAGTTCTTTTCTAGCACCACTTGTATGAAAGATTAACTTTGTTGTCCCCATTGCATTATGATGACTCCTTTGTAAAAACCAATCAGCCCTGTATGTATAGGTGTATTTCTGCAACTCTACAATTTTTCTCACCAGTATATTTGTATTTTTGTATCAATACCATCTGTCTTAATCATTATAGCCTTATGGTATGTACCAATATTAGGTTGTACAAGATCTCCAGTTTTGTTATTTATAAACTGCCTAGATTGTCACAAATTTTTTTCTTTTTGATATACATTTTTAATAAGCCTGATTTCTAGGAAAATTATATAACATTTTGATTATGATTAAACTAAACCTATCGATCAACTGGGGAGAAATTAACATTTTAACAGAATTTAGTATTTGGATCCATCAGTAGGATATAGGTTGATAGTTTAGATTTTCTTTACTTTCAACAATATTTAAAATTTTCACCCAATAGTTCCTGCAAATATACTGTGAAATCTATGCTTGACTAGTTTGTGTTTGTCTGCCTGTTTTGTGCATGGATATGTGATGTGCTACACAACGCTGCTTTTTAAATTTCAGTGTTCAGTGTTTCATTGTTATACACATGCACTTGACCTTGTAGTCTTCAAACTTAATGAATCCATTTGGCCATTCTAATTGTCTTTTTTAGATTTCCTTAATATATTAACATAGTTAATCATGTTATCTATCACAGGAGACAAATTTCTTTCTTCCTCTCTGTATTCTAAAATCTCTTTTTCCTTGCCTACCTGGAACCTCCAGTACAGTGTTAAATAGAAATGAGAAGAATGGAAATCTTTGACTTATTTAGATCTTAGAGAGAAAATATTTGATATTTCATCATTACACAATACATTTTTGAAGACATAACCTTCATCATCTTAAAAAGTTTCTTCTGTTTGAGAAATGTTATCATCATTAAAGTTTTTTATTCATCATCAAGATGATCAAATGGTTTTTTTGAATTTGCTGACATGGTAATTAATATTAACTTTAAACTGTGGGCCATATTGGGCCATGATATATTACCTTCTTTCAGTTTTATTTCTGACTGGATTGCTAAATGCTTTTGTACAGATATTCACAAAGACTATTACCCTGCATATTTCTTACTTATCATTTCTTGGCCTATTTTTGGTATAAAAGTAGTTACGATGTCATAAAATGGTTTTACATTTTTAAATTTGAAATATTAACAAATACAATTTTAGAATCAGGATATATATATAAATAAGAAGGAAAGTACAGGCACTCAGCTTTGTAAAGGATAATAGCAAAAGTAGAGTCATAGGGCTGCTATGGCCAATTCAGGGAACAATTAAGACATAGGTCTGGCTTATAAGTCTGGAAACTGGAAAAAAGAACTGTGTTTGTTTCAGCTTGATTATTATTAACAGCATGACTGTAACAAAGGATTTCCCTTTGCTAAGCCTCAGTTTTGACTTCTCTAATGAAATGGTGATACTAATTATGCTTCCTAGGGCTATATTAAGGGTGAAATGACACCCAAAATGCTTGGTACATTTTAAATGCTCTGTGTATGGCAACAATAATGGTGATAGTATTAGAAATAATTATGATAACGGGCCTAACACGGGGTCATCAATACTCGCTAGAGAACAAGGAGTTGGAATTTTGTTCTACAGGTGATTGGGAACTGCTAAAGGAAAGTAAATAAATTTATGAAGATAAATCTGGCTACATCTTTAGAAGGGATAAGCTGCCATATATCAGAGAGGGAAAGAATAGGCTGAAACTTTCTTTGATAAAAATTGAGATATGAAAAACATGCAAAAAGAAAATAATGTTCATTTTTCTGTCCAACAAGAATACTCTACTTTTGTTTAACCTGAAGTTTTTCTCTTGTTGAGAATATATATTATAATCTCAAGGATATTTTCCCCACTGATTCAAAATCAATATCAAATCATCCTTTTCTCTCAGCTTCAATGTTCTTATCCTATAAAGAGTTCAAGTATAAGCAGTAAAATTGAAATCAAGTAAATAGAGATTTAAGACTCATTATCAGATGCTTAATCTTCCTGTTCAAACCAGCACTACTGAGACAGAAGAGGGGAGTGAAATCAAAGGTGTATTTTTCCTAAACAGAAAAATTGCCAATCACTTCCTGGCACAGCTTTTATTTAGAGATTGTAGTCTTGTGGAGCCATACTGAGAAGGTCACAAGTTTGGAAGGAGCAAGAACTGAGGCTTTTTCCTCAAGACAGCTCATTTCTATAGATAAAGAAAGGGAGATAAATATGTTTAGTTTTGGAACAGTGACTCAAGAACTTCTTTGTGCCAGACAGTCCTTAAAAATTTCCAAATACTGGCCATTTTAACTTATTTTACCATTGTGGGATGGCTGCTTTGGTATTTTTTTCCTCAGTAAGTAGTAATGATATTTTAACTGAACCACCTGTCAATATCCTAGGCCATCTTTCAACCAAAAGCGAATGTTTATGAACCGGAAAATTGAAAAAAATACAATCTATGAAGAGTCAACAGGGTTGGTCTGTATCTAAGACAGAGAGAGATAAATGGTTCACTTTGCCACTCTGCTGTGACACTGCCTTCACAAATGAGATTTGACCTGGCTCTCTTGGGACTTGGACTGTGTCTGATTCTTACAAGCTTCATCTCCTACAGTCAATACCCTTATCTCAACCACAGTCAAAGTGAAAAACTAAAGAAGAGACCATTACTCTTGAATTTGAGCCAACTTTTATTCCACTCACAATTCTAGTACCACCTACTCTATACTTCCTTAACCTGCACATATTTATTGAAGATTGAATCTGTGCCAGGAATCCTGCTGGAAGCTGGAAAAAATAACAGAATTTTATACAAGAGATGAATCCAGACTTTCTCAGGACTGTAGGACTGGTATTAGCTCAGTTACATACACAGCTCACCGTCCACATCTCCAGGTTCTGATTCATCAGATTCAGTCAATCACAGATCAAAAATTCCCTCCCCAAAATGAGCCTGGATTGAACATATATAAACTTTTTTGTTGTCATTATTCTCTAAACAACACAGTATAACAGCAGTTTATACTGTATTTACATTGTATTAGGGATTATAGGTAATCTAGCAATGATGTAAAGCACACAGGAGGGTGTACAATAAGGCTATATGCAAATGTTGTGCATTTTATATAAAGGGCTTAAGCAACGACAGATCTTGGGATCCACAGTGGTCCTAGAACCAGCAACCCACAGGTACCTGAGAGAGGACTGATACGTCTTTGCTCATTTACTTTTCATTCCCATTTCCACACTTTATGGAGGCAATATTCATAACTCAACAAAGTGTGGGTCTGAAGGACATCCTGTTTACTTTGCAACAATCACACTTAAGTCTGGAGAACATTCATGTTAGAAAAGTTATCCTTTTGCTTATTGCCAGAACAAAAATTTCTCTAGAAACACTAGTTATTATTGCTTAGTTGAAATAAGAGGAGGAGGAGGAAGAGGAGGAGGAGGAGGAAGAATAAGTGCTCTCAATGAGCAGGGGAAAGAACAACTCATCCAGGAAAAGACTGTCCTTGAGATTGTGTCCAAGAGCTAACAGCTGCAGTACTAGGACAGAAGGGAGTGAACAGACCCAGTTTACAATAAATCTCAGCAGAGCCTGGCCTCACGGGGAACCTTATGCAAACTGGCACATTATCTTGTCCTGCTTCTTCCCATTTATGGGTAGACAGCCTACATCCCAACATTTTCTGTTAGAAAAATTAAGTGTGGGGTGCAGAAAGGAGAAGTAGATGGGCAAAAGGAAAAAGGACCATGAACAAAGTGTCATCCTGCAAAAGCGAACTCTCCACACTATGCAGTTTTCAGTTACTGCAGCTGAGGTAGCTGCCCAAGAACTTTCCTCATGGGGATTCTTGTTGCAGAACTCTGGCTACAGGAATACCTGTTTATCATGCTTTGTGTAATCAGGAAAGGCCTTTGGCTTATTTCTCTTCTGTGCAATCTTCCCCAACAGTGTAAGAAGCTGAAGAATCTTTTTAAGTTTGCTGGATAAAGTTTGGTTTGAATTGGGTCTAAGAGAAAGACAGAATGGTGGCACATTCTTGTAATCCCAACACCCTATATGGCGGAGGCAGGAGGATGGCATGTTTGAGCCCAGTCTAGGTGACATAGTGACTTAGCAGACCCTGTCTCAAACTTAAAAAATAAAATAAAATAAAGAGGGCTGTGAATATAGCTCAAGGTTCTGGGTTCAATCCCAGGTACTGGAAAGAGTGTGGGGGGAGGGACCGAGATGTGACAGATGGTCATGTGGGAGGGACGATGAGATTTCCACTTTCTGCTGAAGACAGGGAGTCTACTGCCCTTTGGATCAAGAAGATCTGCATGGTTCCCAGCCACCTTTGTAGTGATGGACCTCAGACTCTAGATCTGGAACCTCTTCTCAAGTCTTCCTTCACCATTTC
Organism: Fukomys damarensis; assembly: GCF_012274545.1. Lineage (NCBI taxonomy): Eukaryota > Metazoa > Chordata > Mammalia > Rodentia > Bathyergidae > Fukomys > Fukomys damarensis. The sequence continues at coordinate 24,839,207 of NW_022900920.1, read as the reverse complement.
CTTGCTAAGTGAACAACATTCAAAGTTTCCATAGCACAATGTACTAGGAGAAAACACCTTGTAACTAAAGGCTGTGCCCACTGAAAACCACCCATTACCCAAGCCTGGCCTCTCCCATCTGGCCCATCAGCAAAGTGCGCCAGTTCTAATTCTGAAATATATTTGCTATATGACCATTTGTCACCATCCTCATCTTTTTTGCTGTCACCCAAAGAGAACCCACCTCCACCTCCTTCTCCTGGCTTCTTATTGGTCTCTCAGTTGTCACCCTTGACCCCCATAAAATATTGTTCATTTTGAAATCAAAATGATTCCATGACAACATAAATGTGAGTATGTCATTCTTCTGCTCTGTTCATTGTAGTGATCTCTTGTTCTCAGAATTAGATTCAAAGTTCTTGGCCTGGTCTCAGATGTCCTACAGGAGCTGGCCTTCTTAGCTCTCTGATCTCATCTCCTAAAAGCTTATGTGTTGGTGGTTCCATGCCAGCCATCCAGATCCTTTCTTCTCCTTGAGCATGCCAACACACTCCAACCTCAGAACTTCCATGAGCTCTGCTTCCTCTGGCTTAAAGGTTCTTTCCCCAGCTATCTGGTAGCTAATTGTCTGCCAAAGTAGAACAACAATGACTTCTGTCATCATTTGTGTCTAGACATCCCCCCCAAAACCTCATGCAGTCATAGGTGGGGCTTTTCAGGGGTAGATGGATCTAGAGTGTGTGATGCTGGGTTCGAGGGTGTGTGGTTACTAAATTAGTCCACTGATAGGTTTAGCATAGTTCTGGGTAGGATTAAGGATGCCCCACTCTGGATGTGACAGAATCAGACACAGAAATAAGGCGAGTGTGGTTGCTCGCTGCTTGCTGCTTCACTGCTTTTCTGCCTTCTGTCTGCCATAAAATGTTTATCTGTGATGTTCCTCTGCCATGTGCCTCTGCCTGGGAGCCAGAGCCAATTACAGACTGAAACCTCCACAAACTGTGAGCCCAAATCAACCTTTCCTCCTTTAACTTTGGACGTTGTATATTGTGTTTCAGCAACAAGACAAATAACAAAGACATTCCCTCTCTCTATTTTGTGCCAGATAGTCCTTGCTATACTCCTAGCCTCTTTACTGATCCTCTGATATGGTGGTACCAAATTGGTGGTGCCAGGGTCTTTGCACTTCCTATTTACTTTCCTTAGGATACTCTTTCTGAGATACTTGGCTGGGTCACTGCCTGGATTCATGTCTCCTCCCAAATGTCACATTTTGAGAAAGCTTCACCTGATCGTACCTTCCAAAAATTCTCATTTTTTTTTTTACTTTTATAGCTCTTAAGACTTATGACAACCTGAAACATTATAGATATTTGCTTTATAATCTGTCTCCATCCACTAGAATGTAAATTCCTATGAGCAGCAACTATGTCTTTATTTTTTTGCCCATGTCATTTATTAAATGAGGTTTTAGTATTTTTTGAATAAGTAAATTGATGGGCAAATGAATAGCCCTATGGGAAGAAAATGAATGTCCACAGCTAGTAGGTGAAAAGCTGAGACTGAATTGCCTACCCAGCACAGCTAGTGTGGAGGAAATTCAAATCCAGGTCCATACTACTAACCACAGCCTGAATTCTTAGATATACAACACGGACCCTTCCTGACATCCCTTGCAGTTGCAGTGGAAAACAGAAATACATAAGAGGCAATGAGAGGAGAGGTGACACACACCCCCCACTCCAGAGAGGAAAGCTACTGGAACTCTTTCCTCTTTCTCTAAAGGATTGAGGATAAATAAACTCCTAAGTTTGCAGATTCTAGGAAGAAAAACTTCAAATCCAATAGATTCCATATCCTAGTGGTCTCAGTTTACTAGTAAAGTGGTGGATTTGGCAGTTTCCAGAATCCTGTCTCACTTTTATAGGATTATTTAATATTTTTGTCTTATGTTCTCACAATAAGGGTTAGGTTTTTAAAAATGTCCAAGTGCATTCTCACAGGAGGAATATGATGGCAGCATGGCCTGGCAAATTCTATAAGATAAGGGAGGTTCCCCAATAATGAAGTGTTTTCTCCATTCCCACTTCTGAGTCATGAGTACCTCAGTAAACATTCTCCCTGGTCTGTATCGTAAATTCATAGATGATTGACTGCATCCCAACTACAACACTGCTAAAACTGAGAGGAAGGACTGTGTCTGCGAGCAGAGATAGCTATCTATAGTGCCATCCACAATCCCGCTTGCAAATGTTTTCAAACTACAGTATTGTGTGTGGCTTTTTAAACTTGTGCATACACGCATGAAACATGCACACATGTGAGAATGCAAAAGGGTCTACCCTTAGAGGAGACAGTTGTGACGAGAGAGCTCTGCTCTGCTGTATGAAGTAGTTTCAGTCTTAGAGAAGTAGCTGAAACGTTCAGAAGTACTATATTTTGCACCGATACACTCTCAGAACGTTTTTACTTTCTATCTGGACTCCTGTTTATAAGTCCCGCCTTCTGGGCTTGTCCCTCTCAATCCACCTCCCATCATTCATGTCCAAGAGCACACTACCTTAGCCGAGCCCCTCATCATCTTTCCCCTGGAGGATTGCTATGGGCTGCCAAGCTCCTTGTTCCTCCTGTCAATCTGTCCAGTCAGTCCATCATCCACCAAGTTGAGCAGTCTTTTTAATCCCTTTTCTCCTCTGTACAAAACTCTCCAGTGGCGCCACATTATGGAACATCAGACACTGAGCTTGGTGTGCTAATCTTTGAGGGATGTTTTAAAAAACATGGAGAATATATTTCACAACTCTAGAAATTCTGATTCAGTTGGATGATTCTAATGTGGACATTCTGAGGTCAACATTTTGAAAAAAAAAATTATTTTACAGACTAAAAGTTAAACTCCTTGCCACGGATTTCTATTATTTCAGTCATCCTCATTTCATGCCCCTTCTCATTTTGCTATTCCATCTCCCGCTGCTACCCATCAACTTCTCTTCCGGCCACGCTGTACTACCTTCATCTCCTAGAACCTGGCTTGTGGTTTAGAATTTATGTCTTTGTTTCATTATTCTAGAATGATAGCTTTCTTCCTACCTGTCCGCTTGGTGAACACCTATACATTTTTCTGTATGTGCAAATATTTCTGGTGCCAACATCTTCCAAGGTAGAATCAGCTGCTCTCTTCTTCCCGTTGTCATTGTATCCTTAGACATCTCTTATAATATCTAACTACACACATTTGTTTTCTTGAGATTAGAAGTTCCTTGAATTCAGAGACCATGTCTAGCCCTTGGCATAACCCAGCATCTGGTATCGTTCCTGGCACACAGAAAGTGTTCAATAAATGTGTTGAAGAATAAATAAAAAGAAGATCAAATTTAGTAATTTGTGTATTCTTTCAAATCAGATTAAAACTGGGAGTCAATTTCCTCCAGTTACTAAGTAATGAAGAAAAACAAATCCAGTTTTCCAGCATGGAAAGTCTTGAATACTCAGTCCTCAGTAGCTTGGAGCCCCTCAGTTACTGCCACACTTTATGTGTGAGGAGTCCGTCAGATTCAGTTTCTGGAACCAGCCTATAAGAGAGGCCATTTCAAGTTCTGTCATGGGTCCTAGAAAGCTGTATGTTAAGCAAGTGTCTCAGTTTAGAAGATTCCAGGGGCACAAGATGGTGACCGCCCTAAAAGGCTAATTCTCCACCAGAAGAAAACAGGAAAAAAAGCATTAAATCCTACAATCCCAAACTCATGGTGTCTGCTTATAAAACTATAATCTAACTGTGCTTGGTTACTGCAAACTGGTCTTCCTCCTATGGCCCAATGGAGCTTGTAAACACTGCTCACAGCCCTCTCACCAGAACAGCAATGTTGTTAAGGTACAGATTGTTGACCATAGCAGCAGAAGCTATAAAACTCTTGAGGAGTTAATTATCCAAGTCAGGGCTCTATTCCAACTATGTGGTAGTAGACTCTTCATCCTGCAAGGTCCACAAGTTTTACTCTGCCCTCCAGGAGAGAAGAACTCCAGGGCGGTTGGGTCCAAGCCAGAGAGGCTGTGATTTCTTTAACAGAACTTTGTCAGAATCTCATCCCTACTCCTGCAGTCCTACCTTCTTGACCTTTGGAAGTGAGAAATCTCAACAGAGCAGACCTGCTCTGATTTAGGAGGGCCGTTGCTAGTCACGATAGGAAATTGCACAAGGTTCAGCCCCTCCTGACATTATCACAGCCCTTCCAGTTTCAGGCTGAGCATAGGCTAATCTAATCAAAACAGGCTCAACCGAAAAGGAGGTGGTGGCCTGCAGAGGCCTTCTGCAAGGCACTCTGTGCAAGGCAGGTTGTGAGGTGAGGCAAGGTGAAGAGTCTTCAGCAGCCTAACAGCCCTGAGGCCCTTTCACAGCTCTTTTGCTGGGCTCTACTTAGAAGCCCCATCTGTGAGAAAAGTGTCTATGAGTTGCCCAGCCCTGAAGCAAGGTCTAATCACTTTCTACATGCCCTGGACTTTGTCTGGTGGAATTAAACGGAAACGAGAAGTGAGTCCGAGGGAGGGGCAAAAACTACATACTTATGAAAGCTAAGCCATAGCGGTTTCCCAGGGTCCTTTCCACAAAACTGGGATCATTACTAATTTATGGGCACCTACTATGTAGGGAACTGAACTCTTCTAAAGAGGGCAAAAATAAAGACAATAGGACTGGTTTTATAAACTGAAGAACAAATTTTCTTGACATTCTTAGAATATACTTACTCAAATTTAGTAAACGTAAACACTATTTAACAATTACAATAGCTTATATTATGGATCACCTTTTATGTGCAAAGCATTTTATTAAGTGCGATATAGTTATGGTTCTCACTTTCACAACACTCCAGAAGTATAGATATTTTATTATCATTCTCATCTTATAGTTGAGGAAATGGAGAGCACAGTTGCTTAATTGTAATGTTACAGCTAACTCCAGTGTGTGCCTATCCAGGGAATAGTAAGACACAGTTGTTTGAAAATCAATAACATAAGTAGCATGGAAATTTGGTTATAAATCAATATGCTCTCAAATAAAAGGCCACGAGAGAGGCATACTTTGAAATATGGTCAAATTCACAAGAAGAAAAATGCAGTAGGGTTACAATGGTCAGGAGAGGCTTCACTGGGTGGGACTGGCTCTGAAAAAGGTACTGAAATTAGGGTGGCAGGGATGATAGATAGACGCAAAGAGACAGGATCCTGAAACACAAGGGCTGGTCCAGTCTGCTAGCTACAGTTTGTAATAAAAGCATTGTAGGAGAGAGGTTTTGAGGAATTAATGGGTCTAGGAAAAAACGAGGTTTTTGAATGTTAGGATTTTTTTCTCATAGACATTTGGTAACCTTCAATATTTTCTCCATTAGGATTTTTTTAAGCAATCAGGTACAGAAAGTTCAGTGACAGCATCCATTTAGAAAGTCATTTCAGTAGGTCATGGATTCAGTTATTCTTGGGTGGCAGAAGCAGATGAGAGAAGAGAAGGCAAAGGACTGGAAGAATGACTTGGCCTGGCTCTACAAGCCACAGAAACTTAGTTTAAAATCTTCCTTGTACTGTATCCACATTTTGACCAGAACTGCATTTGCAAGTGGCCAAGTCAAAGGCTGGTAAATTCATTCTCTTCAACTCAAATTCTTAAGCCTTTTTGATTTTTCCAGGAAAAAGCAGAAAAGAATTAACCCTATATGCATTTTTAGAAAAAATTCTGTAGCTTTTCAAACAGTGTCATGGACACAGGCAAATTGTTGTAATTATGCATCGTTAGGCGTTTGGCAAGAAACAAACTTTTGAGGCACCACTCTAGGAGAAAACTGGTGAGAGGCTTTGTATCTTTGGTTCAGTATCTTGAAATAGGCAGGCTGCGTGGGTGACACTGCCTTCTTAGTCACGTTATGTTTATGTGAAGTCGGCCTGGGGAGGAGCCAGGAAATGGCCCACAATCCGTGCAACTGGGACTTGCCATTGGGCCACCTTTTGTTAGACAAGGAATTAGGAAAAAAAAAATCATGTCCATATGATACATTGCTGAGAGTACCACCCACCATATCTTCCCACCAGAACCAGCACCAGCAAAAGTTAAAAACATTGAAGCTGCTTCCCTTTTATTTGTAAATACAAAAGAAGGAATATCCTGGATGCGAAAGAGAATTCTACTTAAGGAACATATATCATCCACCAAAACGAGTACTGAGAAAACTGTCTGAATCTAAGCAAGCACTGAGCACCAGAAGTTAGAGATTAGAAAGCCTTTCACATAATCTTATTGTTTAATAAGTTGCATTTATTTAAAGGTTTTTACATTCCTGGCTGGGTGTTAAGAATCCAAGAGCATATTTGTATATGGAAAAACTGAATGTGTTCATTTGTACTATTACCTTCTTGAGGGCTCCGTTTTCTTATCTATTGATGGAGAACAATAAACACACGTGCCCACCTCACCTGAGAACAGAGGCAAGGAGAGCTGAGAATACCTGCAGACATGAGAAGGCACCATGGGAATTATAAAGTAGCCCTGGCATCTGAGAATCTGACAAAATGAGGACAATGCTGATAGCAGTATAGTATAGTAGGGGTGAAGACAGTGGTTACGTTGATAAAGAAGATGGAGAAGATGACAGCAGACATGGTAAATAAACAAAAACAATAACGATCATTATGATAATTTATCAGGACTCAACCATTCGACAAAGGTATCAAGGATTGGCTATATGGTGGACATTGTTTTAGTACTATGGATGCACTAATAAAAGAAAGTACTTGCCTTATTTTCAGTTGAGAGAAAAATTATAAATGGATATTCATATAATTATTGAAACCAGAAGATAAACAAACAATAAACAGGACAGGGACCTGAGTAAAGCAAGATAAGCCTTGGTAAACTGGAACCAATGCAAAGGCTCCCTTAGGTGTGCTGAGGGAAGCCGGAGGTCAGGGGAGGACAGAAGCCCGCCCCTGCTGACATCAGGAGCCTAGCTAAAAGTGGCAACTACCTTTTTTTTTCCTTGTCTCACTTGAGTGCCCATCCAAACAGCCCAAGAGTGCATATAAACTGCTGAACTTTGGCCCCTCCTCAGTGTCCTCCCTTGGGATTGCTCTAGGCTAGTGAGGGCTTCTCTGCGTTCTAGTAAACTATACTTAGTTAATTCCCCCTCTGTTGTCCATTGACTTCATCCTTCATCATCCGGAGGACGAGAGCCCAGAGAGAAAACTGGGTACATTATCAGAGTTTAAGGTAGCAGGAGAAGGATGGGAAGGAGAGTGGAGGGTTCGAGGCTGGTGGGCTGTGCTGATGAGAGCTGTGCTGATTATCCTGTTACCAGGTGAAACGTTTTAGCAAACTTGGGAATCTACAGGAGAGTTCAAGCTAGAGAGCTAGGCTCCCGTGCGCACCACACTGACTTGAATTCTTTCATCACTATAGGCGGTATTTAGGGGCAGACACGTGGCATCGCGGCATGTGTGTGGGCCTGAGCCAGGTGCATCAGAGCCAAAGTGTGAAAGAAATGATCTTATCACGAGACGAAGATCATTTTGAGCCCAAATGACCAAGCAGCCTTGACAAACAAAGGCACTGTTTTTTTCTCTTATGTAAAAAGGTCTTCGGATATTTGTGTTCCCTGTCTCCAAGGATGATTTCCATGTACTTTTCCAGATTCTGGCACATATTTCTGGATAGCAACGTTAATTTTCTCCCTAAGAATTAAGAACATTGTTGTAATTGACTTTGGCTTTAAACTTGTGTTTTTGTCCTGAAGGAGAAAAAGTTGAGGGTGGGTGGAGAAAGGTCATTAAAATCCTGGCTTCTTTCTGCACAAAGGGCATGCAGGGACTTCACTCACCCCAGGTTTGGCAGCTGGCATCCAAATCAGCTTGGGCAAACCCTGAGGTGAACACCTGAACATCCTGGAAAGAGAGAGAGAGAAAGAGAGAGAGAGAGAGAGAGAGAGAGAGAGAGAGAGAGAGAGAGACAGACAGACAGCAGGGAAGCTCGGATACAATTAGCACATTCTGCTCACATTGTAAGTAGGTAGAAGAAAAGGCCCCAGTGGACTCTGGAAGGACACCAAAAGCTTTCCACGGACTGTGTTTTATTCACACTTATTTTTCTTGCTTTTTAGCACTGTATTTGGCAAATAAGTCAGCAAATATTTAGTTTATGAATTTGGGACAAACTAAGACAGAGCATGAGTAAGTAGGGGGAAGAATAAACTAACGGATGCCAATGTGGAGCAGAATGGAAAAGAACCTGTGGGATCCAAATCTAGGCTTCATCTTGGCTAGCTCAAAAGCCCCTGCAGGGCACTGAAACTGAGCTCCTTCATCTGTGAAAGGAGGATAAGGGTCATACCTGCCTGCGGGAGCAACTGGGAGGGTTTTGAAACAACATGTGGATTATAACGTTCATAAGCAGTGCATAAAATGGAGGTGTGATCAACCAATGGTCATTATTAATAATCATATTAGTTCTCATAACCATGATCCTTGACTGGACAGGAAGCCCTAATGGGATAAAGAAGACATAGAGTAATTATTTCAATCAAATGTCCAGTCACATCATTACTTAGCAAGTGCTGTGATCTCCAAGCCTGCTGCAAGCAATACAGATATATTTATTGATCATTGAATGTGTGTAAGGTATTAAATGTTTCTGGTACACTCAAAGAATTCTAAAATTATAATTATAGTATTGTGAGTAACAACCTTAAGTTGACATTCCTATATACTTAGAGAAGGAGAGATAAACATAAAAACAAAATAAAATTACGGTACCAAGTAATCAAAGTTAAGTATGATGGGGGTCAGAGGAGGCAAAGACTTCTCAAAAGTTGAATAATCAAGGGTGGTATAGAAAGTGCACTTCAATTCCACTTGGCAACATATTTTTAAAGTGGGTGATGGAGAAACAAAGCAATGAAAATGAGAGTCTAATAATGAACATTGCAATTTTAAAACTTTAGAAATTCTAAAACGTCATTCTAAATAAACTTTAGATCATAGAAGCAATGAATGCCACAGTTATAGACAGAAAGAATAGCTACCTATCAAATTTATGAGATGTGAAAGCACTACTCAAATTAAATTACATTGTCATAAATGCTTTCATTTTACAGATTAAGGAATAAATACAAAGGAAATAATCGTTAAATTTAAGAAGTTAGTAAATTAACAAAACATGCCTAATGTGCTCACTTTGGCAGCACATATACTAAAACCAAATATGCCTAAGGAGGAGAAAAAGGATGAGTAAAGATGAAAGCAGAAATAAATGAATTAGAAAGCAAATAGGAATGTTAATAAGGCAAAAATACGGTTCTATAAAATAACTATGTATCTAAGAGAAATGTCATCACTTAGGGAGGAAAAGGAGTGATAGAGAATGTGGGGTTGGATAGCTAAGATTATCATCCATTACAAATGAAAAGGATAACAAAGCAGGAAAAAATTAAACATATTTTTAAATGTCATTAAAGTACTTGAATGCAATTTAGAATATTTTTAAAGATATAAATGATCAAAATTGAAGAAGTAGAGGAAGAAAATTCAAGAAGTAGAAAATAAGAACTGGGCAATAATCAAGAAAGCTTTCTTCTCCCCTAACTTTAAAAACAACCCCATGAGGTCAGAGGACTTTTACACATGAATCCTTTAGTAAAAAAAATACCCATGTTGTTTTCATTTTCCCATAGATTTGTAAAATTTCCAATTTGTTTTTTGAAAGTAGCCTAACCATGATAACTAAAATCTGATAAATGTAACCCACAAAAGAAAAAACTATTTCCGTGATTGTTATATTCGATAATAAATATAGCCTATTCAGCTTTGCCAGATTCTGCCCAGTCAGACTAGCCTAGCACAACTTCTGGAAGAAGCAAGATAAGAGATGGACATAGACCAAGAAGAAAGAAGTTTTTATAGTACAAGAAGTAGGTTGGGAGCCTCACTTCCTTACACTTCTGTTATCTAACTGGAAGACTCATGAGAAACACTGAAAAAGTATTAAAATTAGTAAGCGAGCCTAGTATAACTAATAAACCCCAGACATACAAAACTCTTTGTCTTTTTAACCAATGTAAAAATATTACATAAAATGTTCTCAACAAAACATAAAATATCCGGGGATAAACTTCATAAGCATACCTAGCACCTATGTAAAAGAAACTATAAATCTTTTCTACAGGACACAGAAGGGTGATTAAATACATAGGAAACTGTATCATGGTTCCTTGATAAAAAGATTGCATATTCTTATGTCAAATATATCAAAATAATGTATAGACTTTAGTGCTTATTCATCAAAATCCCTATGCGATTATTTTTGAATTATCAACCTAATTATAAAGTTGAGCTGAAGGAGAAAGAAATATTAAAATAAGCATGAAAACTTTGAAAAAGACCAATGACAAAGTGGGGCTTGGTTGATTGATTTTAATGTGTGGGTATTTAAATTACATTAAATTAGTATTTAAATGTACACTATTTTAAAGATAGACTATGTTTTAAATGTCTGGAAAGATATTAAACTAACATAGTAATTATTGAGGCCTCTGGGGGGAGGTAGCTAGTTACTTTTATTTTCTTCTCTGTGCTTTTTATTTTATAAATTTTTAATAGTCCACGTGTATTCCTCTTATTATCATAACAAAATTTAATTGTATTTTTTAAAGTACATACAGAATGCAGATAGAAAAGAGAAGCAGTCCAGCTTCTGGTTAGACTATTTTAAATATGACGATGTAAATGTCTCTTCTCATAGTTCCATAAAGGATATGGATATATTTTCTATTTTGTTCACGGTCCTATCTCTAACATCTAGATGAGTATCTGTTTTTTTAATATATACTCAATAAATGTTTGATGACTATTGAATGAATATATATATATTAGGTATGGTTGATGCCTCAGTTTGGATTCCCCACACTCATCCCAAACAGAAGCTGAATCACTGACTTGGGTAGAGTGGGAACAATCAAAGGATACATTCTCTAAACTGCACTTGTAAAGTGCAGAGATGCACTTCCCACCCAATTCATTCAGGATTCACTAAGAAAAATACAGAAGCTTAGGTCTGAATGACAGGAGGCCAGGGCACTTCTTTAGGAGGGCCAGCCATCCACTGATTGAAGTTCGTCTCTAGGAGAGCTGATTTCTCCTCTTCAAGCAAGGGAGATGAGCTAGGAGAAGAGAGAGAGAGAAGAAAAGGGAGATGGAGGTGGAGGGTGAGAAGAAGGGAGAGAGAGAAAGGCAGGGAGGGAGAGAGGGAGTCAGGGTGAGAGGGAGAGGGAGACAGACAGACACAGTCAGAGAGACAGAAAGAGACAGACAGACAGACAGACAGACAGACAGACAAGCATGAATGTCTTGTGCTTGAGACAAGACAGTCATCATGAGGTAAAAATTAGTTTCCGGGAAACTTCACCATAGCCACAGCTATGGTGGCTTTGGGGTATCTGAGGTGTCTGCCACACTCAATTATACGATGCTTGCTGCATTAGAAAAGTCTTATATCTCATGTGAGGTAGGATGACCTCTATTCCATGGCAGAGACGACTTTGGAGTTCTGAAGACACACAGAGAAAAATAAACTCATGCTAGTACCATTTAGAGAACCACAGAGGGAGAACAGCCAGAGGAAATGGGAGTAACTGCTTCCCTCTCCGACAAATAGTTAAGTACAGTCTGGGCTAAGAGATCACACGATCCAAGGTTGGATTCTGAGGTTGAATCACTTTACAAAATGTATATCCCAAATTACAGAGTGCCTGCTTTCGGTGTGTAAGAGGCTCTAAAGGTTGACAGTGAAAATGTCACTGAGGTCCTGTTGCTCCTAGCTGCTTTCCCTTGCTCCATCCTGTAACTGACTTAACCCCTAACAACGAACTTCCAACTCTCTCAATGAACTTTACTTGCCCAGGGATAATATACATGAATTCTTTACATGTCTTCTGGGAACGATTTTGCAACCAACCACTCCCGCAAAAGGTTAAACTTTGCTTAGCCCTCTTGCTAAAGTTCTTGAAAGTCGGTGTGCTTTTTTTTTTTCCTTCTATTTCCTATTTTTTAAATTCATTTTACTGGTACATTTTAGGTATACGTTATGATCACTGGGAATTTGTGCCAGTGAGTGATGCATCTTAGTTCTTGTTTTTTCCCACTCCCCCTCCCTCCCTTCCACCCCTCTATCTCAAAGGGGAGGAGGAAAGGAAAGAAAGGAAAGAAAAAAATGAGAAAAGAATGAAAAAGTGGAAATACAGTTTGTGCGATCTTTTCTTAAATGGCAATGCTTTTCCGGGGCATTTTCATGCTCAGCTGGTTTGAACAAAAGTATCCATATGTGTTCTGCCTGGTTTTCCTCCAGGTTTTTGGCGCCATCGATTATATAGGGAGTGACATTTCTGTAGCTCAGCCTGGGTCGCCTTGATGAAAACACAGGTAGAAAAAAACCCTTAATATCTTCCCCCTCCAGAATTCCATAGCTGGAAAAGTCCTACTCCTTAAGAACTTTCCCATTTAACTCTTCATTTTTTTTTTCTTCTTATCTTCTTTGGCTTAGTCTTAACTTGATTTATCTCACTACTCAATGCTTTCCTGGAGAAGAGGAGGCTGGATTCTCAGAGCCTAAGTATCTGTATTTTGCTTGCTTTGTTCAAACACATCTCTGTGTTCAGCCTTTTGCTGACCTATGCTGGGATCATACTTAGGACAATTCTAACCTTATAGATCCTTCAGGAATACTTGGGATGTACATATAAAAACGTAGTTTTATGATACCTGAGAGTCCAATGGCTCAAAGTTTCCAAATCACTGAAGATGAGTATTTTTTCCATTGGTACAAATAGGCATGCAAAAGATAGGAAAGCTCTAAACTTACTATCCTTACAGACTCCTTAGATACAAACAATAAAAATATACAAAATCTCGCAAGTGAAACCACCAACAGCACGAAGAGATGAGCCACATGTGGGAAAAAATTTTACCAGTTGTTCCTCAGACAAAAGTCTACTTCTAGAATATATGAAGAACTTCGAAAAAATCAGACCTCCCAGATTTAAAGACCTAATCCAAATATGGGCTTCTGAAATGAACGGACATTTCTCAAAGAAATAGAAATAGAAAATAAAAATATGAAAAAATGTTCAACGTCACTGGTCACCAGAGAGATGCAAATGAAAACAACACTGAAATTCCAAGTCACCCCAGAAAGAATGACTGCCGTCAAGAAATCAACCGATAACAGATGCTGGAGAGGCTGTGGGGAAAGAGCAACCCTGCTCCACTGCTGGTGGGAGTGCAGACTGCTGCAACCACTGTGAAAATCAGGATGGAGATGCCTCGGAGAATTAGGGCTAGAAGTCCCATCTGACCCAACTATTCCCCTGCTGAGTATCTTCCCAAAAGAATTAAAAGAATCACATTATAGTGATATATGCCCATCCATGCAATTCAGAAACAAATATTTCCATTTCTAGGTGACTCCAGGCTTCTATACTCTTTACCACAAACCCTCCAACTTTTCCATCGGCTTTTAGTCAAAATAATAAGAATGTTCCAACAGTGGATACCTCCAGTACCACTTAGACTACTCATGCATCATCCTTTCTGCTTTCTTTGCCCTCTTTTTCCATTCGAGGTGGTTTGTTACTTACGAGTCCAATTATTTAAACACAGGTTAAGCAAAAATTGCATTTTTTCCATTAATTTATATAACAAGAAATATAAAAATGACAATTTTATCAAGTTCATTCAGTACAAGAATCGACTGGTTGAAATGACACCCTCCTGAGCAACACTTAGAGGACAGTAAGTGTGTAAACAACTGTTCTGCCTGAGTGACACTGGGGTAAACTGTTAAGTGACGGATGGTACCACTGTAGTGAGTCAATTGGAACAAGAACTACTTCCTAAATGCAGTGCCGCTATTAAATATGAATGAATGACCTCTTTCTGGAACATTCAGGAGGAGACTAATCCCTAGCCTATAATTTAATGATTACACAGACTGATTGCCCACAAACAGCATCTTACATCTAGTCCAGAAAGCCTCTGAGTCACAGGATCAGAAAGGCCAGATGTGAGACACATCTAGAGTCTGAGCCTTTCTGATCTGAAATAACTGAGTAATGCTCTTACCAAATTGTGCACACTACCCACTGAGAAAGAGAGGCTACCAACGGACTGCCTCCTCTCATGACTTCAGATCTCCGGAAGGGATTTATCCCACACACCAACTTCTGTAATGCTCATGTTCTATCAGAAAAACAAATGAGCTTGGTTATTAGGCAGAATAGAGAAGAAACACTGGGTAGAAAAGAGACAAGGAAATCAAGATTGTGAAACTGTACTAACTTGCAGCTTCAAGAAACAAAAGTTACTCAAGCCTCTTTCTCTTCCAGGAAACTTGCTTTAAACAAAAATCCTAAAGGCCTTAAAGACAATAAACCTATGATTCCAAATTCTATCTCTGGACCTGTCCTAGTGGTATAGGGCAGCACACCTCAACTGGAAACACAGGTACATGGCTTGCATTGTAACCTGAAAGAGAGCAGGAATACACATCCTAGGTCACCCATCTTGAAGACACTCTGTTAAATGTGCCCAGCTCTGACACGCAGTGCACCTCCTTTTTCTGAGCATCCACACTCCACTCTTGAGTGCTTCATAAAATCTCTGGCTTATAAATCCTTCCTGTGTGTCTTAATGATGCATCCTGAAAATTCTTTTTCCACGGTGGGAGTCAGCAAACCTGCAAACGTATTCTATAAGAGTGTGACAGGTGTCTTATGTCAGGGGACCCTCAGATTCAGCCAAGTGACAGTTACTGCTTTTATGATATGTGTGTCATCAATAAAATGGTGCCTTTTACTCTGCTACAATCTCAAATCCTAAGGCCACCACACTGTCAACCCCCAGGACACCTGTTTACTTCTCCCTTGGGAGTTCTTCTCTGTCTCATTAGTATACACTTCCATGGAAACTCGCAGTATCTACTTGCATTTACTTGGAGAAAAGTCAACACTCTATAAGAAGTTTGTCCCAACAGTTTACAAAATACTGTCTTATTTTCAAAATTAGCTAATCATAGATGTAGAAGTATCTAAATCAATCAGGGCTCTGCTTTTAAATAATACAATCTGTTCCATTATACAAATCAAGAGTCTTGCAAAAGTAATTCTATATGCTGAAAGCATCACATATGAGGGACACAAGTTTCAAATGGTTATTTTTAATTTTCTCCTATTCACATATACTATCTAGGCCATGACACAGCACAAAGCGGAAAGACTCTTTCAAAGATTAGAAAATGTCTTTGCGATCCCAGAGCCAATCATGAGCACACAACTTTAAAAATTCCTTGATGTCATAGACATAAGGGGAATGTTTAAACTTTAAAAATTTATTACAGTAAAAGATATGCTGCCATTCATCTCCCTCCTTTTTGAATATACTTATCCCACTGTTCTTGACACTTTCTGAAGCACTTCTGGAAATCTTTTCTGGAATGTCTGTATGAGGTATGACAAATACAATGAATGCTGCTACCAAGAGTCATTCAAAAGGAAGGCTCATATAACATTACAGTGTGTCCTTGTCCGCCTTATTCACTGTTTCTGGCACTGTGCTACTTCTGGCTCTTTCCCAAAGTCAAAATGACTATGAGATGTACACATCTTGAGTCAATTCAGGACATCGAGGCAGCCATGACAGTGTAATTAATGACACTCATGAAGGAGAACCTCCAGAACTACTTCAGAAAATGGAAAGAACAACAGGGTAAGTGTGTTAGAAGTGCAGGGGACCCAGGCGTGGTGGTGCGCACCTGTAATCCCAGCACTCAGGAGGCTGAGGCAGGAGGATCGCTCTGAGTTTGAGACCAGCCTGGGCTACATATAGTGAATTCCAGGTCAGTCCCAACTACATAGTGATGCCCTGTCTCAAAAAAAAAA
>NW_022900920.1:24686478-24823175 GCF_012274545.1 Fukomys damarensis | reverse complement strand
AAAAAAAAAAAAAAAAAAAAAAAAAAAAAAAAAAAAAGTGAAGGGGCATGTCTTGAGGGAGATTCATGCAATGTCTTTTATTCTAATACATTTTAAAAAATTTAAATATCCGTATTTTTCATCAAATACAGCAGACATTTCATCTATAAATTTTCTGAGTTGACTTCCTGTCTAAATGGTTCAATGAAGGCTAATTACGTGAGTCCTTGGCTTGAAAGTCTTGTTGAAAAGTGCCTTTCGTCTCTGGAAAGCATGCTAGCTCCGGACTTTTCATTGCCATCAATCTTCCTATTAGTGCATTAGCCATCAAGGCCAACTTTGGGGTTCTAACACAGCGATACGACAGATGACAGAGACCCGCCTTTTCGTAGCTTCTCAGTTCGCCCTGTGGCAAAGGCTCCACCTTCATCTGTGTGCAGCAGCAGCAGCCACAAAGTTAACAGACCTAAGGCAACTCAGGGTCTCCACATAGCCTCAATTTCTAACGAAAATTAAATGGCAAACTAAACTGAAACTTATAAAAGTATCACAGGAATGTAAACTGTCATGAGCAGACTCCACTCTTGACTTTATGGGTGTTAGGGAGCCCTTAAGCAGTAACTCCTAGGCTATCCCCATACAAGTGGTCACTGGGAGTTCCGTGCATCTCAAGAGTTCACATACTGTTAGTGATTCTTGCCGTTTAAGGCCTAAATAAGACCAAATACGATTTAGTTTACCAACAGCAGGTTCAGGGGCATTTCCCAATTTTAAGCTATCAAAATCCCTGCTTCACTTTCAGCCAGGGGACCCTGTATACATGAAATGGAACCAGTATAAAACTTTTCTTGATCTTCTTTGGGAGTACTGTTCCAAAGTTTTGCTTAGGACAAATATTGCAGCAAAACTCAAGAAAGTTGACTTTCAGACTTCTATATCTCATTTAAAAAGACCTCACACATCTACTTCCTGGACTTCCATGCCAAGGACAGGTTTCATCTGAGCATCTCACGGAATTCTCCAGAAACAGTACCATGGTAGAGACAGAAAGCCCTTCCAAAGAGCTTCAGCTCAAACTGCAGACGGTTCTACTGCATGGCTTCTACCTAGGGTTTTCAAATCATGACCCTTGTGAACCAGGAGCTACTAACTTCTCACCCTTTATTGCGTCTTTACATTTTCATTTTCTTATCCTTCAACTTATTTTTAAACAGTTTTACTGAGATATAATTTACATATTACATAATTTGCCTACTTAACATGTACAATTTTGTCCCTTTTTTATATTTACCAAATTGTGTAATGATCATAGTCTAGTTTTTAGAATACTTCCAGCACCTGAGAAAGAAATTCTGTACCCATTAGAAGTCATTCCTCTTTTCCCATACCCTGTGTAACCTTCCCTGAAGCCTAAGACCAGGTATAGATTTATCTCTATACATAGATTTAAATCACTTTCCCGGGGTATGGAGACCTCCAAGGCACTAACCAAAGGCCTATTTTGAAATCCCAATATTGACATTGAGAAAGTGAATGACTAATGACTTAGAAATCAATTTTTTTGTATGACAGGCAGTTTTTAGTTTGTTTTCAAAAAAACTGAAGGGCAACTCAGTCTCCGTCAATAAACAGATCATTAACAGTAATTTTTTCATGATACATCACTGTGATTTTTTGCATGTCGCTTAGAAGTAATTCCAAGAACTCAGTGTCATTGCTATAACAACTATTGAATATGGTTTATCGTTCTTAACATTTTAAAGATTAAAAAACAGGCACAATCAGAATTGATGTTGAATCCTAGAGTTACAGTAACTAGAAAATACATAACTTAAGTGGAATAAGAGCCTATTCATCTCATTGAGAAATATGTTTACCATAAAATTTTATTTTTTTAGTCAATGTTTTTCAAAATTTTCTACATATTTCTTGTTTTAATCAATGTACAAGGTAATCATATTAATGATAACTGAAGAAAGCTAATGCTTAGAGCCTTAAGCTTACAGGCAATAAAAAGCTACATATCAATTTATGCATAATATTTTGATGCACAAAAAGCATAATAGAGCTATCAAATAGTTTCATGCATAAAATACATTACATTAGAATAAAATTATGTGTGGGAAGTAGAATGGAAATTTACATTCAAAGAGATAAAAGAACTCACATAAAATTTCCAAGTGTTAAAGAACTTTGTGAGTATGTGTGTGTCTTTACACTAAGTATAGTGACAATCAAATGGCTTAACTACTTTGATCCCTCTAGTGCAGTTAAAGTAATGGCTGAATTTGAAAATATTAATACTAATCACACATTAGAAATGACTTCCTTGATGGTTCAATGAGTGAAATGTGGGTGGGTGTGCCTATCCCCTTCCGATAAGTCAGACAGCATTGATACCAGCCATCCTGGATTGACTGATTGATCAGTCTTGCCAAGGACTTCAGAGAGATGCAGTTCTTAATAAACAACTGAAATACTTGATAACTGCAACCAAAATTATGTTAACCAGCTAAGGAGTTTGTGTCTTTATTCCATATTGAATTCTGGCACAAGGGAGACTCACTCAACATAAAAAGCAGCAATTCAGAAGATATGATACAAAGGAGCCTCAAACATTTCTGTGAATCCAAACCTAGAAAATCATACTCATGGGCCAGAGATTTGGCTCAGTGGTTCTGCAGCCTACCTCTCAAGCAGAAGGGCCCAAGTTCAATCACTGGTACCAAAAAAGAAAAAAAATCAGACTCAGCCAAACTATGCATATGTTTAGTGTAGCTATGGATACTCAAGCAGGACAGATTTTTTTTCCAGGGGATTCAGGAATAAGAAACATGAATCTTTCAAAGTAAATCTCAGAAACTGATGGTGGGTTCAAAATGTGATGCAAATACTTCCGTTGCTTGTTATTCAGGATTTTCCACCTAGAACCTGACTCCTCTCTTTTAACAGAGAAGTGATTGTTTGTAAAAAAAAAAAAAAAAAAAAAAAAAAAAAAGCAATGAGTTCTTAGGTTAGCCTCTCTCATTTTTTTTTCCCCCTTGGAATCCAGAATTCTGGTTTCCTTCTTTCAAGGTGTAACTTTTGCAACAGGTCACCGTGAGGGGAGGATGGTTGGGCAGTGTAGCCTATGATTAGACGGGAGTCTAACCTGGGGTTCTAGTGTCAGCCAGTTTGTGTTGCTACCGATCTAAGTCATAGCCTTCAAAACAGCTTTATTAGTAATAGAGATTACAGTGGGCTCTGTACTATCTGACTTTGTTGTCTTTCAATTTGACAGGGAAATAGAGTCCCTAAGATCTGCAAATAAAATGTATCTGTGGAATTAAGAAGTAAACATGGCCAGGCATGGTGGCACATTCCTATCATTTCAACACCACTGGAGGCTGAAGCAGGAGGACCAAGCCCACCATGGACAACTTAGCAACTTTGAGAGACCCTGTATCAAAATAAAAAGGGTTTGGGAGGTAACTCAGTGAGAAGACTTGGGCTTCAATCCTCTGAACTGAAAAAAATAATAATAACTGTTGCTGGTCTAAGGATAATTATCAGAATTTGAAGAGGATGCAAGGATCATTATAGTCTCAGTATATACAGGTAAATAAGATTAGAATAGGGAGAAATTTTTGAAATGCTAAGTAGTGAAAGCCCTGTCTCTTCATTTATCTGAAAACTGTGTACTGTGGTAGTACGGCGTGTTTTAAAACCTGACCTGAATTAACTTCATCTGTGAAATATGAGAAGATGACTCACATCACTGGGTTGTTATACTGGAGATTTGTCGCCTCTGAATCTCTATTTTGTGGACACACACACACACACACACACACACACACACAGAGTTTATAGCCAACCACAAAAACCCACCTCCTTAGTAACTGACTTTGAATTCACTATCATTTTTATTTACCAGGTCGGTAGGTTTGTGGCCCTTGGGGCACATGAACAGCGTCTTACGGAAGGATATCCATCACGGTGGGTACAGAGCTCCAGCAAGCACACACCCAGAGGATGAACCCTGTTGTTAGTCATCTCTGTAGAACGGTCCACTGGTTTAGAACATAGATTCTTTAGGACAGAAGCCATGTGCTAATAAACATGATACTGAGTGTCAGACACAACAACTGGAGTGAAGAACCTAGGATTCTACCTAGCCACCTCTTTCTCTTTTCTTTTCTCTTATTCCCTCTTCTTTCTTTCTCCTTCCTTCCTCCCTCCTTTCCTTCTCATTCAGCAAGTATTTATTAATTGCCTACTCTGCATTGGAGGCTGTGCTCTACAGATTGAAGAAATAGTCATAAATTCTTACCATCTCTGTATTCACCTTTTGCTCCTTTGTGATGTGACTTTGACGTTTCTCCTGTCAAGACTGTATTTCTTTACCCCTTCAGTCTGGGCTTGATCACGTGACTTGACTTGGTCAACCTGGTTTGCTAATGAGGATATCAGCAAGTGTGATGCAAACAGGAGCAAGGATGAAAAGGGATACATCATTAGGGTTTGGCCTTCCTTGTTGCTCTTGGGAACTGAGTGACCATCACCACAGAAGAGTCTAAGCTACTCCGCCAGATGAACAGTGAACACGAGTGCACAATTATCTACATTACCCTTGCTGACAGCTGGCCAACTCTCAGACATGTTGAGCAGGACCATTAACTGTTAGCTCACTGCAAATGCATGAGTGAAGACAACGGATAACACACTGAGCAGAGATAAACTGTGTCAGCAGAGCGTCCTCCAGATTGCTGACCCACAGAATCATGAGCAAATATACAAGTGGCTTGTTGTTCTAAGTCACTAAGTTTCATAGATGGTTTGTCATACAGAAAGAGCTAACTGTTCCAGCACCGGAAAGTCAATGTAAATAAAGCAGAAAATGTCTTTGGCTCTTGTAGAATCATCATCCTTCTTTTCGGCTGAGAAAATTGTAAAGTAGCAAACAAATAAGAAAATATCAGATGTGGTGTGACAGAAAACTGAAATGGGGTGACATGACAGCAAGCACCTTCAAACTGCCTAAGAGAGGGAGGTCAAGGAAGACTCCTCAGAAGAAAGAACACCGAAATTGAGATTCGAGTTCCACAAAGGAGCTAGGCACAGGCTGCATATTACTGTCTTCCAGGCTGGATTGCCTTAGGAGTGAGGGCAGATAGGGAACAGATTTATGGAAAAAACCGGGGAGATGTCTAGGGGAATACAAGACAATAGCTTCCTGCCAAATTTCAGAGTTTTCAAATCTGAGAAATGTATGCTACTGCCACTTTACTAGAACGAAAGAGGAGAGGACTAGAAAGGGCACCACTCTTATGAATTACACAGCACATTTTTTGCAAAAGGAGTCCCCAAGATTTTGTTCAAAATTTGAACATTTGTAGCTGGGACCTGGGGAATTTTCCATTTGACAAGTTTTTTTCTTGTCTTACAATAAACTTCAAATGTGAGTATGAAAAGGGCCCAAAAATGCTCAGAAAGGACAGCAAGATGGATGACATGGGGACTATGTAAGAGTCCATGGATCAGCATACATTTTCCCAGAACGCTAGGTTGACAAAATGGTTTATTTCTAACAACATGAAGGATTTAACCCATCATCCACGGATGCTCCATCACCTCAATCATAATGGCCCAAGCTATCATATTCAGACCGAAGGGAGAAGATGAAAAGTAAGAAAAATGTTCAAAATTAAAAATCTGGGAGAGCAGTGGGAGGAACGTGGGGAAGCTTACCACATATCTCTGTGTCAAGAAAGTCAGAAACATGTTCTGAAGAACAACAATAATAGTTACTAAAAGGAATTATGCCAACATCGGTAGAACCCCAAACTACACCTTGGTCGGTACATAGAACAATTCGTGTGTCCCTGATAAGAGATGGAATCATGAATAGTGTAGATGCACACGCATAGAATGGGCCATTTCTAGCAGAATCAACCATCAGTTTTTGAGGATGGTTCCTGTGCTATAGAACTAAGTGAAAGTAAATTTGTTGGAATATGAAAGAAATGAATGAGGGAAGGAGAGGAGGAGGAAGGGAAACAATACGGAAGGAAAGGAAGAAATGGGAAGGTAAGGGGGAAAAGCTATTCAATTCAGGTTAAAGTATGTATATATTAAAGATACATTGAAAACTAAAGTAAAACAAAATGAAAACCAAGAAAGCCACCTACAAGTGCAGCTGAAAGCGCTGTAGGAAGTAGGCTGCAGTGCCCACCTCTGAGCTGGGGGACTTTCTGGATTACTACACACAAGGTCTTTGGAAGGCAACCATTACTTCTGCAATGAGAGGTGAGTGGGGCGGTGGGCTGGTGTCTGTGAATGCTGATGTCACCTTTGCTTATGATTCCCATTAATTTGCATATGCCTAGAAATGTTGTCCTAGACAATAAAAAGTCAACCTAGCCCTTTACCCTCTCCATTACTTTTAGGGGTATTTTTTACCTGATATTTTAAAAGTTAAAATTGCTTTACTTTAAGGAGAAAGGAACCCTCCTCCATTGTTGGTGGGAGTGCAGACTGGTGCAACCACTACGGAAATAAATATGGAGATAACTCAAAGAGCTTGGACTGGAGGTTCCATTTGACCCAGCCATCCCTCTGCTGGGTATCTTTCCAAAAGAACTAAAAGAATCATATCACAGAGAAGTATGCGCACCCTTGTTTATAGCGGCACAGTTTGTAATAGCTAAAACTTGGAAACAGCCTATTTGCCCATCAGTTGGAAACTGGATAAAGAAGATGCGGTTTTTCTATAAAATGGAGTATTACTCAGCCATAAAGAATGAGAAAATAGATTCATTCATAGGAAAATGGATACATATTGAAGATATACTCCTAAGTGAAATAAATAAGGCACACATGTGTAAATACCAAATAGTTTCTCTGGTGTGAATAATCTGCAATAATACAGAAGATCCTAATAAGATTACTGACATTGAGAAATGGGAAGAAAGGAGCTAAAAGTGTAGGGAAGGTGGGACGGGTAGGGGAAGGGTAATAAGGGAAAAGAAAAAAAAATGTGAGAGAATGTAAAGATGGAAATAAAGTGGTTGTAGATGGGGAGGGGATGAGGGGGTGAAGGGAGGGCAGGGACAAGGGGAAAAAATGAGAACCAAGACTTGTCATGTAGAGGTACAAGATCCCAACAGTGAATGTAACTGTACTGTATCCCTAAAATGCACCAATAAACTCAATTAAAGCTGGGGAAAAAAAGAGGCTAATATCGTAGGTAGCACCAATGGGAACTTTAACATCCTTACTACTTATAGAAAAGCCCTTCCAGAATAAAGTTGTTTTCAAAGTCACTGCTGTCAGCATAAGAATAGAGATACAAACTAGACACTTATTCTAATCTAAGAAAGCTTAAAAATTGCCTTAGGGTTTTAGCTAAGATACACTGTTCAAATGGAATTTTATGAATTAAAAACGTGAGAAAAGGCAGAACATACTTCTTCCTGACATCGGCTTTGGAGGATATCAGGAAGGGCTCGGAGTGGTATCAGTAGTTAGCAGGACCAGGGCAGAGAAGAGAGGAAACCTGGAGGTCTGAGCAGTGCACCAGCGCGGGCTCCTGCCTGGATCGGGAGCCCTTTCCTTAAGGCCCCCACCCCACACGAGCTAGAAAGTGCCCCAATCCGGACACTCAGCCCCGAAGAAAAACAACACACAGGAATCTACAAACAGACCTGTTCAAGTGTGATGGGGGCCTGTAGTCCTGACAGTGCATTTCCGGGTCACGCTACTGCCACACAGTAAAGCCTCCTGCTTTCTTACCACTGGGGAGTCATGCTGGCTTGGGACGGAGTTTTTTTGTTTGTTTGTTTTTGTTTATTTTCTTCTTGTTGAGTTTATTGGTACATTTTAGGTATACAGTACAGTTACATTCACTACTGGGATCTTGAATCTTTACAAGACAGGTCTTGGTTCTCATTTTTTGGGGACAGAGTTTTTAATGCGCACATTTGCTGTGAGCGTCTTATAACTGTACTCATCAGGCTCATTCTGCCTGTGGAGTGGAGCCAGGGGCCCAGCTGGATGCCCTGGGTGAGCACCACAGACTCGCAGCCCTAGGAGCAGGGTGGAGCCTGTCTAGGCAGAGCATCAGCATGTGCTAAGGATTCCCCCCCACTTCCCTTCTGCAGGAGTCCTAGGAGAAATACAGATAAAACCAGGGCCACCCTGAGACGGCCTGGAGTCAGCAGAAGGGACATGACGTCCTTGCAAAGACAAACTCTACCCAGCCCTTGGCAGCTGTCGAGGTGCTGACGACTTCCCACTTGAGTCCTACGGAGTCCTGCACAGAGAAGGTGCTCGGCTGTTACCCTGACGAACGCGGTGAAGGAAGGAGCTGGCCTAGGAGGGACTTGGGGACTGGATTAAGTCCCAGAGAGTGGTGGGATGAGGCAGAGATGGGGGATTCTCCAGGCAGGAATGAGGGGCCGACATATACAGGTGGGGATTTATAGCCAGAAAAATGTGCCAGGCAGTTTCCTCAAGAGAACCACTTTCTCCACTGCAAAATGGAAATAGTGCCTTCTGTGGGATTTGGGGGATGAGTTCGGCCTTGCACATCTTCAGCATTCATTCGGTATTATTTTTAATTTACCAATGGAAACGGGCTCAGATTGGTGAATTGAATTTTCCAGGGTCACCCACTAGAAAGTGGGTGTTCAAGTAGAAAACAGGTATCTTCTATTCCTGAACATAGTGCTTTTTCCACTAAAGTTTGCACCCCCTGCCTAGCTGAAAACAGGAGAAATCGGGGATCTTAGCAGTGCTTGTTTTCTTTTATGACGGGACAGAGGAATGTGACCATTTGAAGTTCCCCAGTTCTCAGGAAGATGCTCCATCCAATGCTCTCAGATGAGAGGGTACGACAGTGGGTCCACCACAGTGGGGTCAAGTGCATTTCAAGAGTTCGACTGAATGGACTCATGGGCTCCACCATTCAGTACTGAGGACCTCGAGCGAACTGCTAACATCTCTAAGTCCTTCAGGTGTTTTTCATGTCAAAGATAAGTGATAATAACAGCATATAACTTAGTATTGTAAAGATCAACTAATAGTCTATGTAAGACATGGCACAGTGCCTGGTATGGCCTCACTAAATTCTAACTTGTGATCCTCCTGCCTTAGCCTCCTGAGTAGCTGGGGCTATACATGCCTAAACCAGTTTAAATTTTCATGTTTTTTAAAATCATTTATTAACTCTACATTCCTTCCCTTTAGAAGATGACAACACATTTGTTCTGCTACAATATAATTAATGACATTTAATTTTAAAAAAACATGCATAGGTTGGAGAGTAAACTGTAAAATTCCTACTTCCTCTTAGGACACAGGCCTCAAAGAAATTCCAAGGTAACCAAGAAATCCTCCAGTTGTGTCTACAGACCTCCAGGGATATAAACTTGATCTCCTTCACTTTTAAGGGTACTCTGTTGACAATCTAGTACCACTGATTTAAAGAGTAGAAATGGGGCCATTAGAGATCAAAAAGCCATTACCAGAGAAAGGAATGGAAGGTGTTTGATCCTTTCAAAATTTGTTTTTCTCTTCATGTCTGTTCAGAGGGAACTAAGAAACAGCAAAAGAAAAAAAAAAAGTAAAAAGAAAAACAAATTAATTGGTTGAAATGATCCGAACACTGGGATTTAATATTTCTGGGCAACTTCACAGCATGTATTTAAAAATGAGTTCCTAGACCCGAGATCAAATTCAGTGATTTCAGAAAACACAAATGAAATGGATAAGAATGTTTTCCTCTTCTGTGGCACTTAGATCCAGGAAATGAGAAGCTAGTCTACATGAGAAACAGTCAAGATAGTAGTGAGACATCTGTAAGTCAGGAAGCGCAGAACACAGCCCAGCAGTGGAAGACCTGAATTTATATCCCAGCTTCTCTCACTGGCCTTATGTGTAAATGGAGTAGTTAGACTCAGTGTATATGAATCTCAGGTCTAGAAGTGACTCAGAAATCATTTAACCCAATCCCTCCCTCATGCAGTGGCCTAGTCTTGTTTGGACATTTCCAGAGCTAGGA
Source organism: Fukomys damarensis (assembly GCF_012274545.1). Lineage (NCBI taxonomy): Eukaryota > Metazoa > Chordata > Mammalia > Rodentia > Bathyergidae > Fukomys > Fukomys damarensis. The sequence goes on along the minus strand of NW_022900920.1, from coordinate 24,813,157 downwards.
CAACTTTATTAATGTCCATGTCATTTCTGAAGTAAAATGACACGATTCATCATAATAATGAATGATGATAATTCATTTCCAGCTCAGAGTTGGGAGTCAGGAGTCTTAGAGTTGAGAACCACAAACTGACATGTGTCTATGTGCAGAGTCCTTTACCCTGCTGCATTTCAAGTTCCTTTCCCATAAAGCAGAAAAGAAGAGACTACATAAATCTCAATAGCTTTATTCAGATACTGTTTCTTCTTTTTGTCTCTTGCTCTATCCTCTTACCTTAAAACTTCATCAAAGAATTTAATTACTGTATCACTCTTCCTTAAGGGGGAAATAGCCAAGAGGTGCTTTTCTAGGAATAAAGAAGTGAAGTCTGTGCCTTCAAAGAAAGGAGTAGAAAAGGAGGACAGTGAACAAAGACAGAACAGACTCTTCTTCATTTGCTGGAAGGAAAGCACAGCAGCAAGTTAGGGCAAGAGGACAGAGCCAACTCAGTATCCACACTGGAAAAGAGAAAATGGGAAAGGTCTTCAAGAGCTGCTCCTATGAGGAGGGTGCCAGGCATGAAGGCACCTTAGGAGTAAGGAGGAGCTAAGGAGTCAAATTACATAACTGACTCTCTTCCTTAATTTTGTGGACCCAGATGATTTTCCCCAGTGAGTAGAACGGGGTGAGCCCTGCTGTGAGCCATTCTCTTGCATAGAATTGCAGCGTGCAGGTTGTGCCTTGTCCCAAGTGACTCCATCCTACATAACAACAGTTTGTTCCATCTGGGTACAAATGCTGAAGCAGAATAACTTGGTAACTTGTCTGTGCAAATAGCAAACTTCCAGATTCTGGACACACCAGACTTATTGCAAAACAACACACACACACACACACACACACACACACACACACAAACCCTTGTAGCTGCACAGAACAGTCATAAGGCATAAACTAATAGGCAAATTAATCATGCTAATAAAAACTTGCCAACTATAAACTTATGAAATTAAATTAGGGTCTTATAGGTACACGACCTGTGCACGTTACATAAGAGAAAACCAGACCCCTGAGATTATTGTATGCACAGACTGAAAACCACGTAACCCCTTGCTGGGATCATAGGAGGGGAGGCACACCCAGTACTGCGGTGTGGTGTTGACCTGCCCTGGTCTGCTGACCACCAGATGAGTGTGTCACAGGGTCCATTGGTAGAGAACTCCAAGTACCCTTCCACCCTGACCCCACCTCTGCTAGTTCACTGTTCCACTCTTACTTAATTCGAACTGTCTACCTTCAGGACTTGGGCTCTGAGGGAGCAATGCGCCCTCAACAAGCCCTCATCACCATGAGCTCTGCCTGGACTATACTCCTCTCTGGCCCCCTGTGAGGACTTTTCACCTCTGTGGGTCTTCTACCAGTGATTTTAGTTTAACACTTTCTTAGCCATTTTGGAATGTAATTGTGGCCTGGGGGTTACAGATACTAGTAGTTAAGACTGGAATGACAGAACCTGTGATCGCCTGAGTCATTCACAGCTATTACATGAAATCTTGAGTATTTGGAAGAGACAAGGCTCATAAAACTGATATATCTTATGAATTTATTGTTATTTAATACATTTTGGCATGGTGGAGAAATACAAATGAGTTCTGTCTGTTAATGTCATATCTTTCTCAGGACACTCAGCTTTGCCATTATATATTATTTGGGCTAAAGAAAAAGCAGCAAACTCTAAAAGGCTAAAAATCTATATGAGATTCCTCGAGTACTCTTATAGTGACCCCAAGTATGGAGCTCACCACCAGTGAAGGTCTGATCTCCAGTTCTCTCTTTCTCTGGAATCTGTACTGTAAACATTTTAACTCCAAGGAACCTAAAGGCGATGCTGTCCTTACTATTGAATATCCATGCGCTGTTCCCTTCCTGCCCTGGGTTTCTATGCACACTCATCTTCTCCTGCAAATCTGAAAGGACACTGAAGATGAACAAGAGAGGATGGACTCTGGATTTCAGCTGTATGTGCCTGCTGCATTGGTTGGAGGCTGCTGTAGGACTGAAAGCCAATTAGAGTCAGATGATCGGGAAGACAGAGTGGGCAAGAATGAGGGCTCCCTTTGGAAACCCAGCTTCTCAATGCTCAGGGCATTGAGACCGGATTCCCACTGGTGCAATTTGTCCAAATATCATCAGTACCTTAAAGCTATTAAAAATTAGGCAGTGACACTACTGATCAAACTGCATTTTCCTAGGGTGCTTTAGAAGGGCTGCATGAATGGCCACCATTAGTAGCTTCCCTATGTCATGACTTCGGGCATGCCTCCCAATACTGACTCTCAATCAACCCGGGCAATCATTTTAACCAACAAGATAGCAGTGAACTTAACACAAGCTGAAATTTGTGGAAGCCCTTGTACATTTCTTTTTCCACTTTTGCTTCTCTACAGTGTTGTGAGAACATGTTTGAGTCAGCCTACAGGAGGCATATGAGAGTCTCCTAAAGAGAAGCCCCTGTGCTGTGACTCTAGCCATCCATGCTGAAACTATTCTATGACAGACACAGTCAAGGAAGAGTCATCTATGGAGGTGGCCTTTGCTGGAACATGAAAAATACCCAGCTGTGCAAAGATGAGGTCCTATGAAGACTATTGTTCTCCCAAAGATGGTTACTTTAAGCCACTGTGTCTTGGAATAGTTTACACTATAGCATTATTGTGGCAAAAGACCATCAATACAGAGATAACTTATTTTCTCTTGGTATGTGGAAACAAATTGATTTTTTTTAACTGGGCCACATCAGAAATAAAATCTCCGGGGAAATGCCAACAATGTATAGTTGCCAAATGATGCTTGGTGCCCCACATCCTCATGCCTCTTAGGAGTCAAAGTCTCTGACCCTCTTTTGCATTTGCTTTATCCTTTCACCAAATACAAAAGGCTACCCTGACAGGCAGTCATGGAGCAGTAACTGCAATTTTGTTTGTTTTGTGTCAAGGTCCTCAGGTGGCCAATTCTAAGTTGAAATTGTCAGCTGAGTTACGCAAACTTCTGGATTCTGCCAAAGGGAGCTGTTTAGCTCTCATCATTAAACAAATAGAAACGATAACCTCCCCGAACAGATGGCCTTACCAATCTCATGAACCCTTACACTCATAGTTGGAAACGAGGAGTACAAAAAAAAAAAAAAAAAGACATACAAAAAGGCGGAACTATCAGGTGAGTCTAATGTGAGACATTCTTAGTCTTTCTCCTCATGGTAAGTCACTGGCATGTAGGTAGAGAGAACAACTAGAATGGACTCCATAGCTGTCTGGTTAAGGACAACCTCTGGGTCCATGGGCACCAGAGACTTACTTCAAAGATGAATTTCTCTTTGGTATCTGCTGAGTGTGCTCTGGGTTTCCTAGACCTGGAGATCCAAGGACAGTTGATGTTAATTTGTCTTCTCCCTGCCCACATGGGAATTCCTGGCCGCTCAGCTGCTTCCTCTGGCTCTGTCCACCTCAGCATCCATCTGTCATGCTCTGGTCACACTGGGCCGTGTGGACAAGGCCATAGGATTCCCAATGGAGGGAAATCCTGAGTGAAGCGAAGCCCTGAGTTGCTAGGGACTGATTGAATACTTTAAAAAGGGAAGCGTAGCTATCTCACTGTTCTTCACCCACAGGCTTAGGGACTTCATCCTGTGAAAGTCTTTAAAGCCAGACAAAGTCAACCTGGCTGATGAGATGCCAAATGTCCCTCTTCTAGAACAGAACTGATCCCACGGTGGGAAGCCTTGATTTGAAGAGGAAGAAAAAATAAAAATAAAAAATAGGAAAGCAGGGAAGCTTTTATTCCGCAGGGGAAAACAACCTAGAAGTTTGAGGTAGGTCAAAAGTACTACCTGCCGCAGCAAAGTGAGTTCACCACAGGGCACAGCTGCCAGGGTTTGATTCATTCTTTTAACCTTGGTCTCTGAAGTTTGGGATGCATCCAGTTTCAACAGAAGTTATGGAAGTTCCACATTATCATGCTGGCTAAGCTCTCACTGATAATTCCCCAAGTAAAAGAAGCCCTATTAATTGCTTAAGTGGAAGGACGAGGCATTCCAGTTCACTCTTTCTCAAAAAGACTTTTTATCAGGCTCTTTGTAGAGATTAATTTAAATGAACACAAACACATAAAGGATACAAGGCTGAGGGGTCACATTCTCTACAAGGCTACTGGGTAGACCCTTCTCTGCCCCTACTTAGATTAATCAAGCTGTAACTGAAAGGGTAAAAGCATCTTTAAAAATTAGATTTTGTTTTTCAAGATGAACTCTTTTCCTAAGCTTCCTAATGCTGAGCATGTAAACTGTAATCTCTAGGCCTGAGGGATTCAACACATCCAGCTTTCATCAACAGGAGGCTAACTCTACATCTAGGTGGCTCCTGGCTTTTGTTTCACCCCCTCTTTAGATTGGAGTACTTCTGTGCATTTGAAAGGGAGGTGAACTAGTTCAAATTGAAATCAAACTCATTTTTCCATTTCCACGAGCTCTTCTCATATTTGGTAGTGGGCAGGTGAACAACCTCAAAACGCAGATCCAGCCCTGATGGCGTTACTGTGTCTGATGGGATCCTAGGAGATAGGTTTTTAGGTTTTCGTGTGCAACAAAGAATTGGACATTGTACATAGTGGTGAAGAAAAAAGCAACTAAGTATAATGAAGTTTAAAGGGAGAAGGCATGAGCTGAAAGAGAAATGGCACAGGTGTGGGACTGGTTAGGTAGAAGGATTTGAATTGTGTGCTGGGCCTAGGGAACCTCGCATTGGGTCTCTCAGGGCATGATTGACAGTATAATTGATAACGTGCTGAATCATATGTCACATCTACTGTGCATGCTCTTTCCCATAATTCACTCTGTTCTAATTGAATGCATGAAATGCAGTCCATATGTATAAATGTTTACCAAGCTCCAAATGAAGAAAGGTCACTGTAGGTCATACTGACAGGACTAGCACACATGCCCATGTCCTGCCTGGAATTTTAGAATTTTCAGAGGTCTTTGTTATTTTTATCTCTGCATCTAGGTAGTGAGCCTTAGAACAAAGGTCAGGGAAGTTGGCGGTGCAGCCTTGCCCAGATTCAGAGGAGTGGAGGGAGTAGTCCCTTAGCTCTTAATAGTACTATCTTTATAGTGGAGCCTGGCCAGTAACAGAGTGACCCTGGCTCACAGTTCTTTTCCTGAACTTACCAGCATAACTTGGTCACGCTGCACCGTGGGAAGACCGCACCCTTTTTATGAGCCTCTTCTGCCCTGTCATTCTGCAGATCTAATTTTTGCCTAAATGAAATTTAGTTACTGTTTTTGAGAGTCACACATCACATACAGTCAGCTAAACACTGGCCTTCCTCTGTCAGAATTCGTTCTGGGCTCAGGCAGGCCTAAGAAGTCTGCTTCCTTCTGAGTTTAAAGTGCTGACTTCAGAGCAACCAGGAACAACACTTGACCTTTGAGTGGCTCATAAACAAACCCAGCTGTTTGCCAAATTGAAGAAGAGACTTTATTTTGTTTGACAATCATCAACAAGGAAAAATACAAAGTGGGGCTCCCAACGCAAACTGTTTCCTTCTTTTATGTAAATTTATAACTACCTCCTACGCCTGTCACTAGATGTCCTCCCAATGCCTCATGTAGTCATAGAAAGGGCTTTTTCAGAGATGGCTGGATCTAGAGTATGTGAGGCTGGGATTGCTTCATGGTGCAAAGCCACTAGGATTAAGGGTGTGAGTGCTACCTGCCCTAAGTAGCCTGGATAAGGGATGGAAAGAGGTATAGTCAACCCCTTGTTGTTTTGATACCTTCTGCCTGCCATGAACTGTTTCCCCTCTGCAAAGCCTGTCTGCCATACCACCCTGCCTTGGAGCCAGGCAATTATGGACTGAAATCTCTACAAACTGTGAGCCAAATAAACCTTTCCCCCTTTAATTTTGTCTCAGCAATGAGAAAAGTAACAAAGACAGAATTTGGTACCAGAGAAGTGGGGTCCTTGCTGTGACTGTATCTGACCACCTACTTTAGGAGTGTTTGGAGCTGGCTTGTGGGAAAGGGAAGAGTTAGGAAAGGTTTAGAGATGCCGGCTAAAAAAACAAAAGTAGAGCTACAACATCAGGGCTGTATTTGACAGGAGATTCTGGTCAGAGCTCAGAAGAACAGAAAGCTGACAGAAATTCTGCTGGTAAAGCCCAGGCTCAGGAGGTTTTGGTTGGGAAGAAGGATTGCATTGGCTATTGGGCCTCAGACAATGTGTTATACCTTGGCAGAAGTCTGTGCATTTTGCTTATGCCCAGAGAACTTTTCCTGAGACTGAGATTCAGGGTGGTAGACTAATTAATCTTGCAGAAGAAATTTCAAGGCAGTCTAATGTTGAGGTGGTGGCATGGCTACTGTTGGGAGATTTTAGCCAGATTTATGCTGTGAGTCAAGAACAAAGAGTCCAGCAAGATGGTTGAAGATGTTTTGAATTTGCCCAGAAGGAAGAGCCAGAAAAGCTGTGGACTGCAAAGACAGAGGAGAGGATACCCAGTTGTTGAGAAGGAATAGGAGAATAGAAAAGAAGGCCTGAGGACATTATTTTAAAAATACAGCAGGACTCCTCCCTTTGTAGCCTCAAAATTGCAGAAGCAAAAGATTTTACCTTGGGAAGAGAGCCCCAGAACACCATATTCCAGAATGGCAGTAGCCTAGGGAAGTTTATCCTTGTGACTTGGTTCATAGGCACCCACCTCTTACAGCCAAGAGAGAAGGGAGCCCGGCTACTGCTCCAGCTGATGATAGACCTTGGCATCATCCTTGTGGTTCTGGTTTTAGGTGCATGCAGGAAGCAATAGTTGTGGTATCAGGAAGGCTTCCACCCAGATTTAGAAGAAGGCCTGGGAGGCCAGGCAGTGTGCCCCTGAGAGGGCAGCATGTGAAGCTGGGAGTGCCAGGCTGAAGGTTCAATGGAAATCCCAAAAGTTTGGAGAATCCAGAAATATGGATGATCTGAGGAAAACTGCAAGGAGGGAGCAAAGCCGGCCCCAGAGAGAATCCATGGGAGCTATACCCACTGAAAGCACCATAGGGGTGGAGCCACCCAAACCTTTGGAGTTCACATCTTGCCACAGATGGCCAGGGATGCTGGAAGTGGAACCATGGGATTTAATGTTTGCCCTGCTTGATTTTGTCTGTGCTTCAATCCCATTTCTTGCTCTCCTGCTGTAACTTTTGGAATGGAAGTGTCTATCTCATGCCATTGACTATTGGAAGTGTTTAATTTTCTTTTCATTTGTACAGGGGCTTGCAGCTAAGCCTTTGCCTTAAATATCAGAGGAGGCTTTGGACTTTAACTTTTTAGCAATACTGAAATTCTTAGGACTTAGGAAACTCTTAGAGATGGACTAAATGCCTTTTCCATAAAGGGATGTGCATGAATCTTTGGAGGGGCCAGTGGGAGAATGTTATAACTTAAGTCTATATGCCCCCCCCCAAAAAAAAACCTCATGCAGCCATAGATGGCTTTTTGAGAGGTAGCTGGATCTAAGAGCATGTGACCCTGGGATTAACTTATGGTACAGTGCTCATGGGCTCTAGGATCAAGGGCCCTACGATTAAGGATGTGAGTGCTTCTTGGCCTAAGTGGCCTAGATAAGACATAAGGAATAGAAAGAAGTATGGTCAACTCCTTATTGTTTTGCTGCATTCTGTCCTGCCTGAACTGTTTCTCTTCTGCAATGCCTGTCTGTCACACCACCATGCCTTGGCACTAGGCAATTATGGAATAAAGCCTTTCCATACTGTGAGCTATATAAACCTTTCCTCCTTTAACTTTGGGTGTCAGGTATTTTGTCTCAGCAAAGAGAAAAGTAACTAAGACTCTATCTATATCAGCCAAAGAATAATATTGAATAGAACTATTCATTTGGTAACTTGTTAATGACTGAAAATAAATAGAACTTTAACTATTTACCCCAAAAGACAAACTTAGTTAAAAATTTTTAAAAAGCAACTATTTGTCCAGGGAAAACAATGGCAATGTTCCATATTATGGTGATACAGTATGATAAAACTCTATTATCTAGGGGCAACTAGCAAGCAAAGAGCCATTCTTGTAGAGTTACAAAACTAATCTTTACTAGATTTGTCACAAAGCACGAGACATTCATACAAGGGCCCTGGGTTCATTCTGGGATACAAGCCACCATTACTCTTCCCAAACTCCTGAGGAAATTCAATACAATCAAAATAGTCAGCAAACAGAATAGAGACTCTGAAATTGATTAAATTTAGGATGTGGATGTGTTTATTATGCTTCTCGTGACTTAGCAGCTAAGGCCTCCTTAGGAGAAGTGAGGAAACAAAGAAGCTAAACAAATAACACCTACTTGCTATTCCAAGTCGATACACTCTTTCCAGCTTCTTGGCCTCCATGGACTGCAATAAACCACCATAGATCAATGATTTTGCATCCAGGATCAGTGCTTAGCAGAAAAGGAGGCTGTGGGTTCTCTCTGGACTCAAGAATGATTCCAAATAGAAATGCCTGAGACTTGACTGAGGCTGAAGACTCTGTGAGTCCCATGTACTAGCCTGAAGCTGATAAACTATGTGAACGCTTGCCTTTTCCATAATTAAGACCAAAGCACCAGTTCTATACTACTATCAATTGGTTCAGCCATATGTGGTTCACACACACACACACACACACACACATGTCTGCATGTGTACCAACACATGTGAGTGAATAAATAAACCTATTTTGAATTCTTAAACTGAAATTAACCAGGTTTTCAACAAATAAGACTTTAACAAAAATTGGGAAGCTTAGTCCAAAACTGCTCAAATTGTTGCTGAGAGATTAGCCACATGGATATTAATGACTACATCTGACCTAAGAAACTCCCCAAAGAGAAAAGCTCTCTTCACAAACTCATCCTTCTTGTGTGTCAAATTTTTTGTCTAGATTTAACTACCTTTGTCCATTTCCAGAACTTCTCCATGGTAACTCCTATCTTTACATACATATACCCCAAACTATTACCTTCCCTTCTCTGAACATGTGGCCTCTTAACTGGGGAAATTTTTAATGAGTAGCTCTTGCTGGTTCCTCCTCTCTTGCCTTCAGCACTTCTATGACCCCCTACTCACACCTAATCAAGGATGGCATTTTAAATGCAATTTACTATTGATCCCACTTGGAGGGATAGGCCATTGTAGAGCACCATGCCCCAGCCCTTGGTTCTAGAAAGTCCAAATACAGCTACAGGGTCAGAGATTTAGCTCATTGGTGCCACTGCCTGCCTCGAAAGTGCAAGTTCCTGAGTTCAATCCCTGGTGCCCAAAACAAAACAAAACAAATACAGCTACACTGCTCTTTACCATCGCCCAGTCCAAGGAGCACAGGCCACACTATCTCTGTCCCTAGACTCCTTAATGCAGCACCTCTCTGGAATGATGACTGACAACCACCTCCCCTTAACCTTCCCCTTAAAAATCTTTGCACTTCCCCACTCTGTGCTGACTCCCTTCTGAGACTCAGCTCACTCACACCTGAGTGAATAAACAGCTTAATTGCTCACACAAAGCCTGCCTGGATGGTCTTTCTCCCTGTGCACCTTTGATAAACTATTCATGAAAATAAGGAATATAGTTTTCTATATTTTTACATTTTTTCTACATTTTAGCACTGTGTATACTTTCACAATAGTAGGCAACATCTTTGCAGTTAAGAATGGGCTTTCATTTCAAAAGAAAAAAACAAAGGCAATATGGACCTGATAATGCATAATATTTGTAGTGTTCATAAAAGTAATCTGTTCAATAAGAATCTAGGGGAAGTATATACTTCAAAAATTTTCTGTGTTCAGTAGAGTTCTATGCTTGTTATGTCTTTTTATTATAACATGTTATATCCTTTTTATTGTAAAATAATTTAATAGTCAATAGAAAGTAAAATCTTTAAAAAATGGCTTTAGAGTCCAATTGAATGTTAAAGTGTTAAGTAAAAAAAAAAAAAAGAGAGAAGTAGGTCCTCCTCATGGGGTAGACTCAGCAAGGCCCCCTACACCAAGGAAACATCACCCTCCTTCAGGTATTGCTTCCAAATTGTTCTCTTATGCCGTGATTGTGGCCATGGCTATTAAACTGAGTAAATAGACTTTCTGTACTTCCAAAAACATGAACATAGTACTGCTCTGCCATGTAACCTGGACGTTTTTCAAGCTTGGGTTACACTTCACCTTTCTCATCTTATAAACTGATATTCATCTTATACTTGTAATAAAGATGTCCTAGATAAAATTTGGATTGGAGATTTTAGAAGTTCCAAGACTTAGAAAAGCAGAGGTCTGTACTGCCCATGTTTTCTAGTCATTCTCCAAAACACCAAGACCAAGCACATACCAAAAGATTAGGTGTACTGAAATCTTATGGAGAAGAGGACTCGAAATTGGACTAGCTGTTAAAAAGATGTTAATACTTATTTCTCAGAAACACTCTTGATTCAGGGAAGCATTCATTTTTTGATGCATTTTTTAAAAGGAAAGAAAGGAAAGCAAGAAAGAGAAAAGAAAGGAAAGGAAGAGTTTAGAAAGAAAAAGCAAACAAGGTTCTTTTAAATTACCCTCAACAGGTTTGCTAAAGCTATGCTAGACTTCATGTCCTCCCCTTTTCTTGCAGGACTATATACGTCCATTAAAGAATTGCAGTGTACAATTTAATCCAGGAAGTAGACACAAAATTAAGTATGTAGCCTAGGATGAGATTTGGGTACGGGGATTTTGTCCTTAGCTAAGGCAGAGATCTCTGAATGTACTACTGGAAGATGGTGAAAGTCCAAACTGAAGGTAGCAAAGAACAAACCCAAGCCCCAAGGATGGCTGGTTCAGAGAAAACATTGGAATGCTTGCACTTGTATCCTTAATTATGCTAGAAAAATGATTCAAGGATGGTATGGATTAAGGAAGGAATGCCCAGTATTGGCACTACTGGAATACACAGCGATGATTTTGTTCCCCACAAGGGACTGTGTTTCAGACTGAAATTGGAAAATTAGTCTTTTAGTTAACAAATCATTGGGAGCTTGTATGTATTTACTGTAACTCTGTAGTAAGCGTTGATATAAGAAGGTCACCTCTGCTCAGATGACTCAATATTCACAAGCTGAGCAGAGAGGATCTGTGAACAGAGCAAGAAGGGCTTTTCCTCAGTGGCATGGAGGTTGCGTCTTCTCTTTTTATGGTTGTTTATTTTGTTGTGTCAGGGATCAAACCCAGGGCCTTATACATGCTGGACAAGTGCTCTATCCCTGAGATACACACCTCACCTAGGTTGAATTGTTTTGTCAAGCACACTGTAAGGAACAAAATCGTACTTTGCAATAATACTGAGAAAAGCCACAGAGCAACTGTACCAGTATAAACAAGTTAATGAAATAAACAACAGTAACAGCTTTCTTCCTGAGTTGAAAGCTCTTTCTCTATTTTTCCAGTGTTGATAAATGACAACATAATCCAGAGACTGAGGATCATTTTGAAACCCACTACAATCAGGATACAAAACAGCTGTCATCCAACAAAACACCCTCATATTATCCCTTGTAGTCATACCCTGCCCACCCTCAAACCCCAGCAACCATTCACAAGTTCTCCACTATTACAGTTTTGTCTTTTGGAGAATATCATAAAAATGGTAACACGCAGCATGTAAAGTCTTTCACCGGCTGCTTTCTCTCACTGAAATGACTCTAAGATTCATCCAAGTTGCTTTATCTATGAATTGTTTGTCCCATTTTACTGCTGAGTAGTATTCCATTGAAGGATGTACCACATGATGTTCAACGAGCTACCTACCAAAGGACATTGAGGTTGTTTCTAGGTCTGGCTGTTATGGAAGGGTTGAATACAGGTTTTTATGGAAACACCACCGTTCATACCTCTACAGTAACTACCAACGAGTAGGATTTCTGGATCATATGCTAAGTATATTACATATTATATTTTATAAAAACCTGACAAACTGTTTTGTAGAGTGGAAATATGATTTTGCATCCCAAGCAGCAATTTTAAGAATCCCAGTTGTTTTCCAATACTTGGTAGGGTCAGTATTTTTTACTTTACCCATTCTAACAGGAGCGCATTGGTGTCATGAGTTTACCTGGCACTTCTCTAATACCTAATGAAGGTAAGGATTCATTCAGGTGTTTTGTGGCTTTCAGTGTGTCCTTTTTGGGAAGTGACTGCTAAAGCAGCTTTTCTATTTTTAATTGGGTTGTTTTCTATTGATGGTTATACGTTTTAATATTGTTTGGGTGTAAGTCCTTTGTAGATAAATGATTTTGAAATATTTTATCCCAGGTTGTTTCATTCCCTTTACAATTTCTATCATGGGACAGTTTAAATTTTGATAAAGTCCAACTTACTCTAATGTTCTCTTCTACATCATGCTTTTGGTATCACATTAAAGCCCCCTTTGCCAAACTTCTCACAAATATTTGGTTTATGACTTTCCATTTAGATTTGATTCATTTTGAGAAATATTTGTGAAAAAGGTAAGGTGTAGGTGGAGAATTTTTATTGGAAATAATTGTTCTAATGAAATTTGTTGCAAAGAATATCCTTCCTCTATCATGTTATTTTTCATATTTGAAAAAAAATTAACTCTGTATATACGTATTGAAATTCACATTTACCCCATAATTTTGTACAATTAGTATGTGTCAATCAACAATAAAAACCAAGGATAATCACTGGCAATATTCATATGATTTCTGGGGTCTTTATTCCATTTTCCTAATTTATGTATTATCCCTTCACTTGATTATCATAGTTTTACAGTAAATACTGAAAACACAAGAGTGAGATTTTTTCCCACTTTCTCTTTTGTTTTCAAGTTTATTTTACCTTATTTGTCTTTCCATATGAATTTTAAAATCAACTGTCTATATCTACCAGGAATCCTACTGATATATTTTTAGGTTGAGTTTTTTGGTCCATGAACATAGTATCTTTCCATGTACTACTGATTTTCTTTCATCCACATTTTCTCACAAATGTAAATATTTATTGTTATTTGCTATTCAGCACTTCATTAGCAATACACAGAAACACAATTTTTGTATGTTGACATTATAAGCTACGATGTTGTTAAACTTACATCTAGATTCTAGATTCTTGTTTTGTTTTTTAAGATTTCTTGCGTTTCTTTACATGGACAATTATGTTGTTTTTGAAGAGTGAGTTTTACTTCTTCCTGTCCAATTTACACATCTGCCGTGTTTGTTTCTTTCCTGATAAGCAGTGGCTAGAATTTCTAGCATGTATGATGCTGTTTATATCAAAACTCTGTTCTGATAGTTATAGTGCCTGCTCCTGTAACCCTTGAAAACATAGTGAAAATAATAGTTTCAAGTCTGTTTCAACTTTCTCTGCATTTACAATTACGTGAACTCTACAATCCCATAAAAGTTCTTCCAAGGACTTCTGGATGCCTCCCTAATGGTGAATTGCTACTATGCAGTGACTATTTTCTCTACTCTCCTGAGGCCATGGCTCCTGTTGATCCCACTATTTTGATATTTTGACAGTAGAATATGGGTATAAGCTGAGCCAGTTTACTCCTATGTGGCCAAAAGTCCTCTTGAGAGTGCAAGTTTCCAAGGGAAAAGGCATAGTTGATTTATTTTCTGAGCTAAGCAGTGACATCCATTTACCAACCCCTCTTGCAAGCTACAAGGAAACAGCACTTGTGACTAAGAAGGCTCCAGGAAACTTTCAGAACCTTCTTTCATTGGAGTCAATTATGTTTGCTTCCTTGTTATTCTCTGACAAAAAAATAATTAGAAATGGTGTTATCCCTAAAGGACCTGCTCAGATCTTTACAACTAATGAGGTAATAAATTCTCTGCACCATGACTTAAAGGCAAAGTGAAGAAAGTTCTGTGCAGGCAAACGTACAGGGAAGTGGTAAAGACATAACTACATTCTGCAAAGAACAGAGCCAAACACCAACTGCTACAGGATGGTATAGAATGGAAAGTGAAAAGCATCTGAAATTGCTGCACTTCCTTGGTTGTAATTTTACAAATCAAGTGGCAAGAGAATGATCTACACCTAACTAGGAAATGCATGCAATAGTTTCTGTATATTTCTCTGTGTGCATTTGATAGCACACAATCCAATCGGTTAGAACTCTGCAATGTATTCTGAGCTGTGGCCCTGACATCCGAGGAAGACCTGAGTAGAAGTCCTAGAAAGGAGTTTCTCAGCCAGATTTCTTACTTTTTTTTTTCATTGCTGAGACAAAATATATAGCACTCCACATGAAAGGAGGAAAGGTTTATTCAGCTCACAGTTTGTAGAGGTTTCAGTTCATAGTCAGCTGGCTCCAAGGCAGGGTGGCACACAGCAGATAGGTGTCACAGAGGAGAAACAGTTCCTGGTGGGCAGAAGGTAGCGAAGCAAGCAAGGGGCAAGACAAGTCTTGTACCTTTACATGACATCTCTTGGTTCTTATTTTTCCCCCATTCCCCTGCCTTCTCTTCACCCCCTTCACCCTTCTCTATTTACAAAGACTTTGTTTCCAATTTTTCCTTTTTTCATATTTCTTTTCCTTTATTTCCTTTCCCCTCCCTTTCCCATTCCCCCTTTAGACATTTTCTTCCTATCTCACATTATCAGTTATACCATTTGAACCTTATGTACACTTTTAGTTTTTCACACCAGAGAAACTATTTGGTATTTAATCAGGTGCATCCTATTAATTTCACTTAAGATATAGCCTCAGTATGCATCCATTTAACTATAAATAGCTCTAGTTTCTCATTCTTAATGGCTGCATAGTATTTCATTTTATAAAAAAACCTCACATCTTCTTTATCCAGTCTCCAGTTGATGGGCAATTAGGCTGTTTCCAAATTTTAGCTATTATAAACTGTGCCACTATAAACATAATGTTCTTTAAGAATCAGCCAAAGTCCCCTGAAGGAGTAGAGCAGGTATCACTATGCTTATTTCATGCAGTAGAACTGAGGATCAGGAAAGCTAAATTCATATGAAGTCAACACCTAGGAAAGAGTGAGTTAGGGCCTCTCTCAGGACTCCAGACTCCTCGGAGGAATAAGATGTGTGCCACTGGGAAGGATAGAAAAAGATGCCAACATCCCCTGATATGTCCCTGCCAGTCTCAGAAAGAAGAGCCCAGAGGCCTAGGATGAAAGTGAAAACCTTGGCCGAAGTTCAGAGATCATCCAGATAGTTAAGGCAGTGAGGCTGCACGTGGTCAGGACTTTTTCTAGTCTGTCTTATGCTTCATATAATATTGTATTGTTGACGGGATACCCACGGGCCTCTTGAGAAATAATGTATGCTTAAGTAGACATGGAAAAATGATCTTGCAAATGAATTATTGCAAGGAATTATGGAAATTATCTTTGATTTACATGTGAATTTAAAATTGCATGATTAAACAAAAACTTGAAATGAGCTACTTTTTATTTTATTAGAAATAGAAAAATAGCATCTCCTAGATACCCCGAAATTATAAATCATATATAAGCATAAATACATAAAATTATATATATATAAATGCATATATACATACAAACATATAGTTATATATAAATATACACTTAAATTACAAATCAGGAGCCAACAAAATCACTGCTCACTGAATAGATGGCCTACAGCACTACAGTGGGTCTCAAAACTGGCCTGAATATCACAAGCTCCCCCTGGGGATCACACACAGACCCCTTTATCACCATTGTTTTATGGCAGATATGGCACATTATCTCATAAGAAAAGCAGGGTTATGCTTTTTTATAAAAAGGTTTTCTTAGAATTTCACCTTCAGAAATTGTTCTAAGAAGTGCACTTTCAAAGTAGAATTAGAAAATATATGCGTACACACACACACACACACACACACACAGAGCAACATTAATATATCTTAGGTTTCTGGAACCCGGGTTGGGATCCAGCCTAAGTTATCCACATGGGAAATCCACCCACAGCACACTCTGATGCCAGTCATCTCTCCCGGTGGACAATGATGTGCTGATGACTGGCCACTTGACCAAGCTCCCTGAGTGAAAAATGCGCACAGCATGAGGTTCCAAGCTGGGGTGTCTTATCCTTAAGCACCATCGCCTGACGGACTATACAGCGCTGGCCCTTGTGTTGGACAGGAAGCAGTGTCTACTCCAAAGGGCTTCACTGAACTGAATTTTACAAAAGGTCTGTTTCCTGAGGCCCAGGCAGGCTTAGGTGAACCAACCAGAAAAGGTGGAGCTCTCAGAGACGGAACTGTGGGAGCCTTAACAGAACCAGTTTTCAGAGCCCAGGAAAGGCTAGAGCCATGGCCAATAGAAGCTGTTGCCAAAGGTACACAGCCATGATCTAAACATGGTATGGGTGAGTAGGAGCAATTAGTCCAGCCTCCCCAGGATTGCCACAAAACATAGCACGTAGGAAAGTTGAAATTTCAGATAAACAAGAAATAATTCTGTAGTATCTGTGCATCCTAAATGGGACATAGATACATTACAAATTATTTCACTGTATATCTGAATCTTGAATTCAATCTGGCAACTCCAAACCTCTCTCCTCTCATCTTCTCATCTCTAACAGTGCCTTCTACTGGCCAGACCCAGCTATAAACTAGAGGAAGGAAATCCTTCCAGTGCGATCTGTAGAGGTCAGCCTTTGTTGGGACACAGGTGAGGCAGAGAAGGAAGGGAAGAGCTGAGGGTAGTGGTGGCATGTGGAGAAGAGTCAAAAATAACCAAATTCCAGCTCCCTGCCACTCTCAGTGGCATCTGTGTTACAGTGGGGTATTCTCAGGGCAGAAAAAGTCATGTTTTGTCCTGGATTTGTGGAACTTGCACATCATTCTTCTTTTTTCATTCTAAATGAGTGGCTTTTAATCTTTTATTCCAAACAAAATATCCCACAAAATTTCTATGTGTAAACCAGGTAGAAGGGAGACGTGGGAGGTGGTCAATCTGAAGCCTCCCTAGCCTCGCTCTTTCCCTCTGACATCTGAATACTTCTGTAAAGTAGCCCAGGGAGTACGGGAAACCTGGGGCCTGACCAAAGGTGGTCTGAGAGCCACTGCTTCAGCAAAAAGTGTATACACTGTGCTATCTTTCATACAAGAAAAAAAAAGAAAAATACATATATGTTTGAAAAAGGAACTATAAGAAAATAAATCCACCACAAACCACTGAGAGCTGTTCCCTTTACTAGACAGGTGGCGATGGGCAGGAGGAGATGGGGTGGCACAGAAACTCTCCAAACTTCGCTTTCTATGCTTTTGCTTTTGAAAGTTTGATCAAAGGGATGAGAAAAAAGGAAACCTTAACACTGAGGACAAATAGAAACAAATGAAACTATATTAAATCAATGGCATGAGCATAGAAAGAAAGACTTCATTCAAGTAACTCACGACAGTGCTCTGATCACGGGTATTTGGAGGAATCGATGCTAAGACAAAAAGAACTACAAAGGAGGGAGCCTTGTGACAACAGCACAGCTCTGAATCTTGACCATGATGGGGATAAAAGGATCTACGCTGGAAATAAAATTGTACAGAGCTACATACGCACACATACACATGCTACTGAGTGGATACAGAATTAGTGAAATCTGAATTCGCTTTGTGGATTACACTGATGTGAATACCCTCATCTTAATTTTTTATTACAAGTTAAGCAAGATATAACCAGGGGGAAAATATGGTAAAGGGTAGGCAGGGCTGCCCTAACCATTTTCTTCAACATCTTATACACCTATAATTATTTCAAAATAATTTCTTATTAAAAATAAAAACCCTGCAAACAATTCTGAAATCTTATATGGAGGGTTAGTGTGATTCAGGAACTTTTATGAACTAGGCAGTATAAAGTAAATATATTAACATGAGAACAAAGGTGGTCACTAAAATAGAAAAGGCGCACATAAGCAACATGGAAGAAGATAAAAATGTGGAAGGTCGATGAAATTTCAGGGGAAAATTCAAACAGAAACTTATCTTTTTAAAACACACATTTCCTGACTCCTACTGAAAGGGCCTAGAATCAGTGATTCCAGGAGCCTCATGTCTTGAATTAGTAACTCAGAAGAGGGAGCGTAAGTCCAATCCAGTCTGGGGACAGGAAAGGCTTCAGAGAAGATCTGACTTCAGAATACTGAGGAGGAAGGAGCCTGGTTGCTGGAGAAGGTGTTCTGAGCAAAAGCATAATGGCTTGAAAGAGCTGCTGAATTTCATAAAGAAGTGCGGTGAATTGAGAAAGGCTTCAAGGATAGTGCAGAGGTGGGGTTGACAACAGGTGAGGTTGCAGTTAGGAGAGATCAGATCAGCATGGATCTGTATTACCAGGACAAAGAGCTTGGACCTCATTCCAATGACGACAAGGAAACTTTGAGGCATCTCTAAATGGGTGGCAATAATCAGGACAGGAAGAATGTAAACCAGTGAGAAAGAGGTACAGGAAGTAGAATTCACCAGGCTTGGTGACCAATCAGAGATGTAGAGGGTGAAGTTAGATTGACAGGAAGAACTGGAGAATGTTTCACTGTGAGAGCCAATCTGTGTATGGACAATGTTGGGCAGGGGTGCCATATAGAAAGTATCTAAGGTCACATCCCTGGAAATTGAATGTGGATGGTTAATGTCGCTTCCTTTGGCTGAAAATGGGGAGAAGGGAAGGATATCAGGGCAAAGGGTGGTACTCATAACTGAAATTAAAAATACAGGAGGAGGAGGAACAGGTATTGGATAGGAAGGACAAGTGTGTTGTTTCTACCATCCTCGACCAGAAAGGGTTACCCGTTCCTGCGGAATTCCTAGTACCTGGTATAAATTCAGTTCATGTGCTGGAGGAGTTCTAATGATAGCTAAATGGGAATTTAATGTATAGATTATTTACCAAATAGACTTTAGGGGCTCCTTCAATATATGCACTAAGGCGCATCTTCTGGATTTAGAGGATGGAGCCTTAACCAGAGGAGTCCCATTAGGTTTAATAGGATTTGCATAGCTAGAAGGCCTGGGGATACCAGAACGAAAGAGCTCTCAATCTGCTTTTGCATTTAATAATAATGAATAATAACAAAATCCTCTTCTCTGTGGGAGCTGAGCATAGACGCCAATGTCTGTCACAAAACCAAGTTCCCTGCCTTGGGTCTTAGTCCCGTGCCAAGGCTGGCCCCTTTCACTGGGGCCTGGGGGGCTGTCTAGCTTGAGACTCACATCGGGTGACTTATAATTAAAATGATTGCAATTATTTCTTTAAAATTTAATTCCAAATATAATTTCTCATTTGCCTCACAAGGGTATGGCATGCACAGCGGCCTGTCTGTGGGGAAATTAAGGAGAAGCAGGAGGATAAGCGGCACACTATGCTTATATTAAAATAATCACTCATATTTTTCTGGCAACCCTTTTTAATAAGTGTCAAATCTTTATTACTTTCTTTGGTATTTTCACCCACATTCATCATGTCAAATTCATATGTTATTTATTTCTGGAAATTGTACAAATCAATACAAGGGCTCCTCTAAGCTGTTCAGATCTACTCCAGGGTCATAGATCTGTGGAAGAGGCGCCGGCTCAGGAAGCAGCTTGCAGGCAGACTCCTAGCTTTCTGGTGGCCATGGGGAACAGAGGAGGCGACACAGCTCCGTTCTGACTCATGTGTCCTGTAGGATCAGGCTGCTCCTGGGGAAAATGTGGCATAGAAAATACACACATATCTGTAGCTTAGGTGAGGAGGCTGGTGCCCCCTGAGCTTTCCCTTCACGGTGCAGGAACCCTGTAGACACTTGCTGGTTCTCCTGGGCTTGACTCTATAAATCATGAAAGGAGCACTCTTTGTAAGGTGGAGGCTGGAAACAGAAAGCTGCCTGGTGTAAATGAGCACACCCCTAGGAAGGAGGAGATCTAGTCCCGCTGCCACCTCTCTCTGAAATGCTCGTGAGATTTTCTTCTCTTGATCTGTTCACAGGCCTTTCAGACGGGTCGATCTGGCGGTGCCTCAGCCTCTGCCAGTTCCTGAACTGAGGAGTGACATCATCTAATACCTTCAACTGCAGTACAAGACTTAGAGCAGAAAACAGGGAGGATATGATGGCCTCGATGCTAAGCTTGGCCCAAAGAGGAAGTGACACTCAGGGGATGAACTTAGTCAATCATCCTCACCCTTAGGCAACAACCTACAATTCTGACACTGTGGAAACAGAAGAGGCGAGACATCTAGGCTTTCTCTGGATTTCACGCATTAAGAAAGACAAAAATAGGAAGACTACAGCCCGCAAGATCCTCCAGAATCACAGAATGGAAAGAACTGGAGTCAGAGATTTCTAGCTGTCAACCCCAATCCATTATGTGCTAAGAAATGATGAACCCCTATCAATGTAACACCGATCATCAGCCAAGGACAAGGCAGCTCAGAATAAAGTTCACCTCTGCCAGCCTCTCTTGCTTTTAGATGTGTGCAGGTGAACATCTTGCAGCTAATGCAAAGTGATAGGAAGCTATATGTATAACTCAAAGGAAACCTCTCATAAAGGCAGGAGTTACTCTGCATCCCCAAATCCCATTTTCCCCTCCTGCTTTTTGGGACATGGTCATGGATCAGGAGGCAAGGCCAACACCCTAGGGGAGATAGAGCAATAACACAGCGGAGCCTGGGTCTCTGGATAACCACAGGGATCAAAACCAAGCCAGCAGTGGAATTCCTACTCAGGAGCTATGTTTAAGGAAAAACTATTATGTAAGCCATGTCCTCTTTTTAAGTCAAACCTACTTTGTAACCAAAAATAAAGGCAAAATATCAGGTGTACCGGAAATAGCAGTGTCCTCTTAGAGCTCTTCCTTTTACATGCCAGACCCACCATTCTCTACCTGTGTGACCTGGGGCAATTTGTATCCCCTCCCTGGAACTTATTTTCCCCAGGCCCCTGTTCAACGAGCACGGGTTTCAGTTCCAACGAGATGAGTAAGTTCTAAAGCTCTGCTGTACAACACTGTCCCCATATTTAACAATGGTGTACTGTGCACTTAAAAATGTGTTCAGAAGGCAAATCTCAGATTTACTGCGAGAACTTCTGGAGGTGCTTTGGACACTCTAAGGCACAATGTAGCTCAGTGACAGTGCTCAATGTCACCTAGGGCTCTCTGGGTTACAAGGCACAGAAACCCACTAACAGAAGCACACTGCAAGGAAGGAGAGGCAAGAAAACAGAGTCACGGCCTGTCTCTCCCCAGGGTTGTGTGTTGAGATCCTAGCCCGCAATGCAATGATATTTGGAGATGGATGTGTGAGCGATAAGCAGGTTTAGATGTGGGCCTCGTGATGGGATTAGTATCTTTATAAGAGGGGGAGACACCAAAGAGCTACTTCCTCTTTTCCCCTTGAATGTGAATATGGAGAGACGGTCAGAAGACCTACAGGTCAGAAGACAGCCTTCACCAAGAATCAGCTGTAATGGCACCCCATGTCAAAGTCTAGGCTCCAGAATTAAGAGAAAATAAATGTCTACTGCTTAAGCCACCTAGGCTATGGTATTCAGTTATGGTGTCCTGGTAGACTAGGACCCATAGACATCCAAGAAAGGGCAACTGGGCCTTTAGGAGGGCTAAAACCAGAAAATCAGAAACAAAAGCCACATTCCTTTTCAATGGGGGAGCAGATGAACTCTACCCTTCCAGTTTCTTCAACACGTTGTGACCAATTAGCTTTGGTATTCACCATGTGACCATAGTCTTTGGGCCTTCCTCCAGATTCCTCCCAGAAGATCCAATTGGTGGATGCCATCAGCTGTGGCAAGGACTGGAGTCATGTGGCAGGGAGGGCCAACCTTCCCAGGAGGTTGATGGGTTATGTCCTCTACAGGGGTAATTGGAGAGGTAGCCAGTACTCCTCCTGGTACAAAATGAGGATAATAATAAAGATGATGTTGAGTATTCCTGGCAGGAGAAAGGGTATAAACAAATGCCTAGAAGTTTCAGCTTTATTTGCAAAAATTTTTTACTTCTCCCAATAGTCCACTTTTTTACCAGTGTAATGAGTCTTACAATATGTTTCCAATGATCAACACAAATGAAAACTCATTTTCTTAGCAGTTAGCATGACCTTGCTTACCACATTATAATATACTGGTTGTACGGTCATAAGACTGTCATGCTGTGCCTTATCTTTCATGACACAAGTGAAAAGTGGGACGCTGACAGGGATAAAAGGGCATGGCTTCTTTTCACCACATTCTGCCACTCAGAGCCATGTGAATTTTCTTTCAATTTTTATTTATTTATTTTTTTGGTACCAGGGATCGAACTCAGGACCTTGCGCTTATAAGGCAGATGGCAGAACCACTGAGCCAAATCCCCGGCCCTCAATTTTTATTTTTTATTAGTACATCTTTGCAGTTTGTAAGATCACATTCCTTGTGGGGAGTTGGTACATGTACATTCCCTCCCCATCTTACATCTCTTTGACCCTTTCCCATTTGTGAAAGCTCTTATCTACCAATTTCCTGTTCACTTTTTTAAAATTTTGCTCTTTAATCTATATTTAGGGTTTCTCATGTGATATTTAAGCTTATGTGTCTGATTAATTTCACTTAACATTACGGTGTCAAAGTGGATTAATTTTCCTACAAATGACTCAAGTTTATTCTTCTGTATGCCAGAATAGCACTCCATTGCTTATCCATTGCCACCTTTTATCCATTCATCTGTTGATGGCCATATAGGACACTTCCAAGATTTAACTCCTATGAGCTGTGCTGCCATGAACAAGGGTATGCATGTATCACAGTAAGGTGATGTCTTTGACACTTTGAGGAAGATACCTAAAAGGGAAAGAGTTGGCTGGACTCGAATTCCTATTTTTAGGTTTTTGAGGAATCTCCATACTGAAGTTCAAATGGTTATACTAGTTTACATCCCCACCAACAATGTCCTCTTTCCTTGCAGCCTCGCCAACATCTATCATTCTATTTCTTGATGATAGCCATTCTTTCTGGAGTAAGATGAAATCTCGGTGTTGTTTTAATTTGCATTTCTCTAACAGCCAGAGATGTTGAACATTTTTCATGTATTTATTTCTTCGGAGAAGTGCCTATTCTTTTCTGTGGCTCATTTTTTATTAAGTCTTTGATTTGGGGAGGTCTCTTTTTTTTGTTTTGTTTTGTTTTGTTTTTTTGAGGTCTTAGATATTAGTCCTCTCTCCAAGGAATAGCTGACAAAATCTTTTTCCATTTTTTTTTGGTTGTTTCCTTTGCCGTGCAGAAGCTTAATTTTATACGATTCCATTTGTTGATTCTTAATATTATTTCCTGTGCAGTTTGAGTTGTGTTCCAAAAGTCCTTGCCTATCCCGATGTCTTCAAGATTTTTACCTATTTTATCTTCCAACTGCTTAAGTGTATCCATTTTAATATTTAGCCATTTGATCCATTTAGATTTTAGTTCAGCACTTGGAGAGCGATACAGGCTTAGACTCAGTCTTCTGCATGTGGATTGTACCTCTTCCTTGTTCAGTCCTTGGACTTGAGCCCTGTGAATTTTTGTCCTCACAGAACCTTGGTTTCTCTATAATTTCCAACTCTTCAGTGTGACTCGCTTCCTAGTAATAGACTTGTACCTTTCCCTTTGCAAAAGGAAAAGCACAGAGAAAATCTTATCCAAGGCTGTAAGGAAAGGGAGAAAAAAATTTTTTCTTGGCTTCACAGTTGTGCCCTCCTGCTAGAAGAAATAGCATCTTATGCCCAGCCAAGAGCTTTCTTCTTGCTTTTTAGCTTGGAGGAGAAAGTACTTTTAGAAAGCAAATGTGAAAATAAGTTAAGCCTATTTATTGCTAACCATGCCAAATGGAAAGGGAGAATTAAAAATTTTTAAGCTTTAGCTACCTTAATTTCACTTTTATTCCTTCTAATGAGATCAACACCTTCCAGAAGATTTACATTCACCTTATGTTGATCTATATAACCATCTGCACAGGTGTGTGAATGTATGTGGACCACTTGTACACAGAAGTGATTTGTGAGCAATGGAAGTTTTTCATTTTGCAGGACATGGTCCAGTGGGAGGTTTTCTTCACATTGGAGAGACCATTCAGAAGCAAAAAGTGAACACAGATGTCCAGTCCTATGGAACGCGAGTAATTTAAAAAATCACCATGTCACATTTCTTCTCTTATTTGTGCGCACTGTTATGTGTACTTGCTCCTACTTCCCTCCTTTCAGTAAGCTAAGTATCAAAATAAATGCCAAAAGTGGTTTGAAATAAGAGCAAGCCTGATTTGACTTTCTTTTCACCTAATAATATAAAAAGCTTAATATCCAGTATATATTTTATATTATTCTGTATGGGGGTATGAATTATCTAAAAGTTTCCTACATGGCTATAATTCTAGTCATGTTAATTTTTTTTAGCCTGGGTAATAGTTGATGGGTATTTTGAGTGTTCTACTGGGGAGCAAGACATGTATGTAGTGATTTTGCATTTGAATAATTAACTCCTGGTTTGTCTTGTTTTGTTTTTAGCCTGTAGCTCCCTTCTTTGGGGGACCATACCCCAATTTCCCTCTGAGTCTCATTGTCTCCAACCATGCCGTGGCGTGTTTTGGGTGGAGATTACTTTTCCTATATGTCTAGAAGAGGCTTAAGCCAGAAAAATCAGACACTGTTTTCTTCTGTCATAATTAAAGAAATGGCATGTGACTCAACAGAGACAATGAGATTTAAATAATGCTGCTAGGACTAATAATTCCTTCCTTCTGGGCTTAAGCCTAAGTAGATATGAGCCTGAAGATTCTGCCATCATGTCAGACACTCTGAGGAGAAACTGTCTGGAATTTACTTAATACAGAGGAATTAACACCAAGAATTGTAGACATTGGGACACTGGATTACGGAGATAGAGTGCAAACCCTCCAACTACCTGTCTGAAAGCCCTGTTAACTTGTTAATGGATACTTGGATTGCTTCCAGACTCGAGCTATTACAAATAAAACTGCTAGAAACATTCCCAAACAAGCCTTCCTATGAACAGATAGTCTTTTCTCTTGGCTAAATAACTAAAAGTGACATGGCTGGATCCTATGGTGTAGGAATAATCTTTTTTTTTTTTTAATTACTAAACTTTGGGTCAGGGATTTGATTTAGCTCAGTGGTTCTGCAGCCTGCAAGCTCAAGGTTCCAAGTTTGATTCCCCATACCAAAAAAAAAAAAAAAAAAAAAAAAAAATTACTAAACTTTGCTGAGGTGGTTGCACAATTTTAATTTCCATCTGCTGGGTATGAGAGTTCTAGTTCCTCCACAACCTTGCCAGCATTTAATACTGTATTTTAATTTTTGAACAATCTAAGACATATACAGTGGTAAAACAAAATAAATTTTAATTTGTACTTCTTTAATGCCTAATAATCCAGAAATCATTTATACATGCCTACTTTTTACCTTTTAATCTCCTAAAATAGAATATCTATTGAAATTTTTTCTATTTTTAAAAATTGCTTGTTTTCTTCTTAATGAGATTAGAGAAATCCTTACATATTCTGGATATGTTATTTATAAATATGTTATTTTCAAACATTTCCCCATGCCTTTCAAAGAGTAGAGGTTCTGAATTTTGAAAAAGTCCAAATTATTATTTTTCTTTCACAGATTTATGTTGGTGGTATATCTAGGTTATCTATGCCTAACCTAAAAGCTCATAGAAAATTGCTCCTATTTTTTTTTCTAATAGTTTGATAGTTTTAGGTCTCACATTAAAATCTATGATTTTTAAAAGGATTTCTAGGTTGACTATTTTCTTTAAAAGTATTCTTTATGTTAAATAGTATGTCATTTTTATGTACAATTTGTTATTCTCTGACTTGCATTATTTCTGAGAGTTTATATAGTTGCTTTAAATTTAGGACTTTTGAAGCTACTGAAAATGTGAAGCATTTTGTAGTTCATTATTAAAGATTCTTATGCCTTATTCTTTGATACAATTAAGTGGTTTAAAAACAATTCAATTCTCTGAATCTTGGTTTTAAGTTTCCTTGGTTGAAATGAAAGCGGTGATTCTCTAGAGTCAATTTGACCTCATTATTGAGGCAAACGCCTTCTGAATACATGATGTAAGACCTGTAAATTATGAGCTTTCCACCTCAGATCACGGGAATAGGATCTACTTCTGGCCTTTGTGAGCTCTATGGACAGGGGAGTTCATCCCTCAGTCTCAGTTTATACACACATGCACCCTGATCAATAATTAGCTGAAACAACCCTCTGCAGATCTCTGGAGTTCTCTTTCTGCGAGTTTCTCTTTCTAGTGCTTTGTCCTAAAACCTTGACTTTGGCTTCTTTGGGTTGCTAGCCTTGTCCCCAACCTCATGGACTCTGCTGGACTCCACTGTGATCCTCTCTCTACACTGTGGCCTAGAAACTCTCCAGCCACTACGCTGGGCAATTATGGAACCCTCCTCGCTTGCTGTCCTAGTCTCTAAGATGGCATTACTCACTGCCTGTTAACCACCCAATGTCGTCAAAGCCTGTGTCTCATACGCATTACCTGCGTTGTTCTATTTTTTCAGCTGCTTCATAAGTCCTTACTGTCTCATAAGGTTCAGAAGTGTAAGTCTCCCACAGTATGATTTTTGAGAAACACTATAAGACATCAACATTTCTTGTTTAAGCAAACCAATCATTTGAAAGCCTTCCCTGTGTAGAGACATTAACTTTCTCAATTTGATCTGCAAAAATGTATCTCATTTCATTTCCATTTCTTCAAGAAGCCAACCTCTAGAAGTCACTGATGTAATGATTTATGACAGGCTGTTATCCACTGACTACTAATATGTGTTAAGCAGCTGTAGGTGTTGAGGAAAATGGGGATTCATTAGTGGACAAAGTAACAAAATCCCTGTCCTTAGAAAAGTGCCTCTTACATGTAACTACTAGAGATATGCACTTTACATATATTAACTCTAATGCACATAACAGCCCTATTAACCCTCCTATCCCCCACTCCAAGATGAGCTAAGGCAAAGAGACTTTCAGCCACTCCAGGTGACACCGTCATTTTCATGGGGAGAGAGTCAGAGCTGGGATTCAACGCAGGTACTTTGACTCCAGAACCTCTGCCCTGGGCTACGGTGTGGTCTCACACACCTTGTGTTGGAGACATCGAGATTCATACACACCCTGGTGCAGATAAAGTAGAATGAGGCAGTAAGGACCCAATGTGCTATCTTACAGAGAGGCCCACTCAATTCATCCTTAGGAGGTGACATTTGAGGGAGAGAGCGGAGTAAAGGGAAGAAGAGAGCTGTGCTACAATCTTGGGAGAATTTTTCGGGCAGAGGGTGCAACATGTGCCATGGCCCTGAGATGGAAACGTTTCACAATCTCAAGCAACAGCAGAAGGGAAGGAAGGGTGTTTGAGAGAAGGAATTAATGTGATTTACCTAAAGCCCTACCATAATGCATGTAGAACAGAATATGCTCTCTAAGGTACGGATAACATCATCATCATCATTACTATTATGTGTGAGTGCTCTGAGACAAAAATGACTTGAGAGGAAAGAGGTATCGTCCATGGCTTGGGTGGATTAGCAAAGTCCTCCTGGAATTAGGACTTAAGCTGAGCTTTCAAGCATAGGACATTTCACCATTTTTCAAGTGACACAGTGAAGCCTCAGTCATCACATCCAGGCATGGGGATGGGGAGGCGGGTGGTTCTTGTAATTTGAGAAGAGGGCCCAAAGCTGTGCTGTCTGATGGCTCATGGGAGAGACACTAAATGTTATTAACATTTCCTTCTAGATGAGTGTTCTCTGTTTTTTTTTTTTTTTTGAGACAGGGTCTCACTATGTAGATGAGACTGACCTGGAACTCACTATGTAGCGCAGGGTGGTCTTGAACTCACACCGATTCTCCTGCCTCAGCCTCCCGTATGCTGGGATTATAGGCGTGAGCCACCACGCCAGGCAAGTGTTCTCTGGTTTGATCTGAAACCCATCCTATTAGCCCTTTGACATCAGAATATCTCCATTTTTCTGGATCTTTTGTGGATTTTGAAAGGAACTAGCCAATGAATATGCTCCCTGGGGATGAGTGCCCACTGGAGCGAATCGAATCAGTCAGGAAAATCCTGAACGGTCTCCACCATGGGAAGTTTCCACCAGCACTATTTTAGCATAATAGGGACAACTTCTCGGAAAGTCCAACTGACACAGGGTGGGCAGAGGAGAGAATTAGCTCTGATCAAGAAGCATCCCCTGACCTTGCCTGTCAGAGACCCTGGCAGCTCATCTTACAGAGAGACCAGCTGGTCACAGAGGTCAGGATGAAAGAACAGGGGAGGGAGGAGCCTTGAGCAGAACCATTCTGACATGCCACACAGCTTCTCAGCTGTAAATGTCTAGTCCGCTTTCTTAGACAACCTCGACTCATGTTACTTTGACTCTCCCTGTTTGTGATATGGGATGGCTGATTTTCCTGGGTTTACCTTTCCAACCTGTTACAAGGAAGGGGGAAGAAGAGAGCTCTGAGTAAGTAGCCCGCTGGGTCTTAAAGACTCCCCCTAAACAGAGCCTCCGAGAGTAGCCCCTCAAGGTCAACGCTGTCACAGATGAATTCTCAGGCACCCAAGAGCACACCCACACTGGCATCTGCTCTCTCAGCAGCTTCTGGAAAGGTCATCACGGTGAAGGTGAGCTGTTAGTTCTTAACCCTGTCTCTGCACAGGATCACTTGGAGAGGGTAGAACACTGTAGATGGCTGGGCCCACTCCTGAGGTCCTGCGGCAACATTCTGTGGCAAGCCCAGTCTTGTCTTTATTGCTCGTTTTCTTTCTCCCAAGATCATTCTAATATGCAGCCGAGTTTGAGAACTGCCAGGTAAGACAGCAGGAGTAGGAGCAGCACCACCAGCGGCCATAGAGCCAGGTGGGCACTGGGGATGCACGAAGCCAACTGCCTAGGATGGTGAAAAAGAAACACAAGTCCATCCAAAGATAGCAGCCATTCGGCAACTGCTACCTCCCGCTGCCCCATGGAAGCACCTAGTTTTGCCAACTCCTCTGATTTCAGGTGAAGTCAGAAGTAAGGTTTTCATAAGAAATCTGGGTTTTCAACGTCTGAAAAGGGTATAAAATGTGTAAATGAGTTTGTGCAGAACAGGACATATCCACTGGACACCATGGTTCAGAGACTGTGCATGAGTTCCGCTTGCGAGTTTGCAGCCTGTGCACCAGGCTGGGAGCCCCTTCATAGCGACGTCTCCTTAGGGATGTACTCCCACAATGCCCATGGGTTTGGGTGTGGGCCCGCCTGCCTTCCCAGAATTTCTCTTCTCTGACCTGGATTTGTCAGATTTCCTGACCATCTGAGGCCAGAGAAGTTAATAGTGTAATAATTATAAGAAAGCACACTTGACATGATTTTCTCCCTGCAGAATCTTATATTAAACAAATATTTGTAGGAATTTTTATAAATTACAACTGAGAATGATTTCCTTCCTATCAAATTCACGAACAGTCTTACTTCTCTGAATGCCTTTACCACATTTAGAACATGTTCTCTGACTTTTAACATGCGTTAAAAGCTCCAGGAGTGTGTGTAAAAATGTAATTAAAACCAGAACTTTCCTGGGAAAGAAAGGAACTGTTAAGGATACAGCGCAAGCCTACGTATGCAGTCAGCTCGGCCTGGCTTCCCTCACAGAAGTCCCAGGTCAGCGGACGATGCTGGAACCAGGGACGCCGCAAGTGAAACCAATGTAGGTGGTCTGTGCTTTACACGCAGAACTGACTTAGAAGGCAGGAGAGAGTAGAAAGCCGCCCATTTGGAGGAAGGAAACTGAGCTCGGAGACAGGCTAGGGCCCAGCTGCACTGTGATGCCCGATTCATTCTGCAATAACGGCCAGCGTCTATCTCCAAATTCCCCACAAAAGTAATTTGTTAGCTCTGCTTGATTACATAGCACTTGACTGTCTTCAAGTAGATGCCTAAAGGCAACTGGTAATTAATGAGGTGTGGATAAGCATTGTGATAAGCAATAAACATGCTGCACATATGCATTTCTATGAAGCCATGCTAAGGAATCTTAGCACCTCACACTGAGAGCCTAACAGCAGAAGCAGCTCTTCCTTCTTTATTCATTTTAGCCAACAACCAAGTGATGGGTAATGAGTTCACCCGGGGCTGGCTCTCCTTGCTATGGGCTCCGGGACTCCCTAATGGAATTGTTTACATTGCTGCAGAAGCCCAGGGAGTGAAGCTGTTTCCAGGAACTCAGAATCACGAACAGGATTCGCATTTTATTTCTGTTAGCCATGATCACACACCCGCATGACATGAGCTGGTCAAGAAGCGCCGTTGTCTTGTTGGTTTTGTTTGTAATTGGCTGACTCTCGGCTAATGAATTCGAGTCAGAGGCCTCTGAGGGGACCTGCACACCCTGCATCTGTTCCAGACAAGACAGAAGAAGTTTGAAGCTTAGAGCCTTGCGAGCCTGCTGCTTGGGTGCGAGTCCTAGCTCTGCCTCTTGTCTCCGTGTCCTAGATTTGCACTTCCTCGGACCTCAGTTTCCCCATTTGTAAAATGGGGGAAAGTACTTACTGTATAAGGCCGAGAGTAATAAATGAGCCAACACTTATGAAGCGCTTAAGAGGGTTGACAGGGAGCAAGAGCTCCGAATGTGTACCCTGTGGTTCAGAGGACCTGGCTTCTCCGGGAGCAGAGATCCTGCATGAAAGGCTGGGTCAAGCAACCTTGTGGTCGACCTTGATCCCTCAGCTTTCATCTGGGAAGCTTTTGCTGTGTTCCTCCACTGTGCTACCAAGACTCCCATTTCAGTTTCTTCAAAGCCCGAGAGATTCCTCTAGCACAATATTAACTTCTGGAACAATCTGTCCCATGATATGGTCTGTTGGTTGGTTTTAAAGAGAACACAAAGCTGTCAGCTAAAGAGAAAAAGGTTTTACCCAGGGAGTTTCGGAGCCCAAGTAGAGAGTGGATCAGAACACTGGCGCCTTTGTGTTCTTATAAACACACTGCAAGCAGCTGAGTGTGTTGCCCTTGACCATGCCCCAGCCTTCCTGGGCCCAGTAGTTGTCCTTCCCAATGTGAAATTTGCCCTTCCTCCCTCTTCTGCACCAGACATAGACCACATACCATCCTCTAATCTTCCTCTTGCCTGTACAAGAGGGACTGAAACTGTGCAAGCTCCATTTTTTCTCCTCTCCAAACATTCTGTGTTTAGAATCATAGGCACCTTTATTTTCAGCTTCAAGCAGCTGTTCCAGGCAGAAAATGCCTGCCAAGTGATCCAGATTGCAGTCAGGGGGTTTGAGCTCATGCTCTGCTGAGCAAAAGTCTGGGCTGACATTCTAGAAAACAGCCACACTTTGGGGCAGCAATGAGGTATCCCTCTTCTGTGGAGAAAGGTATTCCTGGGAGAGATTGGAGGTTCCAAAGAAATACTTACAGTGCCTTCTACTTGACATAACTATAGTTTACCAAGATCTTCCACATCTATGATTTCATGTGCATCTCATAACAACCCCGAGAAGTAGTCATGACAAGGATTAGGACTGTTACATTAGCGATGACAAGGCTGCAGATAGGAATAACTCAAGCATTTGACATTTCTGCCAGAGTCAAACTCTCTTGATTTTCAAGCTGGGCATGGTGGCTCACGCCTATAATCCCAGCACAGGCAGGAGGATCACTGTGAGTTCGGGACCAGCCTGGGCTACATAGTGAGTTCCAGGTCAGTCTCAACTACATGGTGAGACCCTATCTCAAAAAAAACAAAAACAAAAACAAAACAAACTCTTGATTTTCAAACTACCTGGGTCTACAACTTGCCAACTGCTAACATGAACTTAGCATCATTTTTATTTCAATGAAAGTCCCCTGAGTTAAATGAGGAAGTGTTGTAGTCAGTGCCAAATAAACTGATACAGTAATAAATAAGCCCTGATTTCTTGGAAGCTTAGCCAAATTTGGATTTCTTTTTCATTTCAAAATCTAATGCACTAAAGGTGTAGGGGAAGTGGGAAGGGTAGGGGAAAGGAAATAAGGGAATAGAAAATATTAGAAAATGAAAAAATGGAAATAAAGTTTTTGTAAATAGGGAGGGGAGGAGGGGGTGAAGGGAGGGCAGGGACAAGGGGAAAAAATGAGAACAAAGACCTGTCATGTAAAGGTACAATTTCCCAATGATGAATGTAACTGTACTGTATACCTAAAATGTACCAATAAATTCAATGAGAAAAAAAATCTAATGCAGGTCCAGATAGTTCTTGGTAGTAGTTTTCCTTCACATGATAACTCAGGCATTCAGATCTCTTCTGTATTATCATTCTGCAAGTTGAAAAAATATGGTCTTGGAAATCCCTGGGAAATAGGAAAAGGGCCTCGCGGTTTCCCAGAAGGTCTCCTGGCTAGGCCTGGACGTAGAGCACGTCCCTTCCAGTTCCACAGTACGGCCTGAAGCCAGTCAGGAGCACAACCGAACTGCAAAGGACCTGATCATCTTCCTGGGTGCCCGGGAAAAACACAGGAAATATACCTGAGGAAGTACAAAGTGCCATATGCTTTCTGCCACCCCGACTTACACCAGCACTCGCTCCATGCTGCCTATGGAGGGTTGGAGAATCGAACCCCTTTGACTGTATGGCTGAGTATCCGGTACCAACAAAATACCTGAGAGGCAAATCATACCATTCCCAAGACTGTGCTCCCCACGAGTTAAGGTGCTGCGTATCAGAGCAGCTGACCAGGGCAAAGGGAAGGCAGAGGAATATGTACACCACGGAGACTGAAGTGGAAATTTTACTGTTTCGTTTGTGTTTTTGTATACCGTCTGCATATAAATGCTTTGGGTGGGTTTCTGTGATCAAAGCACACTTAAAAAGAAATAGTTATCAAAACCACATGAATTAGCTGTACTAAATACCTGGAATTCTTAGCTATCACATCTGAGCTCTGCACATCCTAGAAACTAAACTAAAAAGGAGACTGAGAAAATAGCATCTTGTGCACTTTCACTGATCCAGTTATTATGTGAATTAATTTGATGTGTGGATCAAATAAGCTGATAAAGGTAAAACATTTCACATTGTTTAAAGAATCAGAGAAAAAAAAATCATAGCACAGTACCCACAACATATTAAATAATTTACAGAGATCCAGGGCTAAATACCAATATTTAAACTATTGTTGTAAATATCAATATTTAAACTATTGTACCCATTTTATTACAAGAAAAGTGGAGGCTCAAAGAGCGAACATGAAAGAGCCTATACAGTCATGGCCAGACTGGCTTCCACCTCGGCCCTGTCCCGCTCTAAAAATCTGTGCTACCTCCATAAGCTCCTTTGTCATAAAAAAGGGAAGCATGTAATTAAGTTGGCACGAGAAAAAAAAAAAGAAAATACAAATGCTATTTTTATTAAAAGAAAGATAAGTTGAGAACTTAATGAGTTCCAAGTCAGTAGTTCTAAAACTTTCCTTAATATCTCAAACCACCTGGAAGTCAAGACCAAGTTCACACTGAAGATATCAATGGGGCAGGCAACAGGCCTGTAAGCAGGTGCGGGATTTGAAAGCCAAGGGGGCAAAACAGGCTGAGACTGTGTGTGAGGCCACACAGCGGGGCAGTGCCAGGCTGGCTGGTCTTTTCCCTGCATTCTGTTTATTAGATTAGACTAGATCAGATCTGAAGCCTAAATCTTAGAAAAGGGTAAATTTTCGTTTTTATAAAGGGACTAATGATAATGAGGAGAGAGGAAAACATCAGTTCCATTGAGTGCTCTTTACCATCGTGGGTTGATCCTTGGGTCATGGCTGGGCCTGTGAAATTTGCTGATAGCCTTGCTGCCTCCAGCACTGCCATTCTGCACTTTGGCTCCCTAATGAGCAGAGGTTTGCAGTTTGCTGCTGCACAGACTCAATGCCAAAAGAACATCATTTCCTAAAGCTGGAGCCCAGGCATGGCCAGGAACAGGCATTTGATGAGCATCTGCACCTGGCCTACCGCACAGGCACCTGAAGCGTCTCCAGGTCTCTAACAATACAAGCAGCCTTCACTTTGCAAACTTCTCCCTTTGCAGATTCCCGCTGCCATGATTTGGTTCAATACCATCAGCCTCCCAACAACATGGTTCAAGTATTAGTTACCACAGTACATTAACCGTCATTGAGTCAAGTATAAACTTTGCTGCCATGTCTTAAGTCCACGAGCCACTACAGAAACGACACATTCACCCTGTGACGGAGACCAACCAAATGACTCCTTGCAAAGTCTGCTGTGGTTAGTCACTGTACATCTGCTGTGCAGTTTATACACAGCCAGCCAAACACATCGTTGTGTGGTCTCCTTGTCTCCAGTAGTAAATCCACAGGCATTTTATAAAAACGGATACTAAAAAGAGAGAATGGGCCAACAAAGAGGCAAGTGTATCAAAGAAACAATACAAACTCTGAAAGTGAAATTCAAATCCTGCATAAACAGAGAACAACAGCTGGCCATGGGAGTGGCCCCCACCCACCCCATGCTATGTAAGGGTAAGGGACGAGACACAGCCAGAACTCAGTGAAGGTAACCTTGGGGCATAAGTGAGGAAAGAACTTGTGATGAAAAGGAGGAAAAACTTCACATTGAAAGAACCTTCGAAATTATGTCACAATACTGTAAGTACAAAGGACAAGCTATTGAAAACCAATCCAAACTTAGAAGTATGACAATCCAGCAGGGCACACAAATGACATTCGTTCATAACGTACAATCACCAGGAGGCAGGCGTGATTCAAGTACAGTCATCTTCACAACATTTACAAGAAATAAAACCTTTTAATACTCAATATTTGTAATATTTTCAGTAACACTGTGCTGAATAAATTGTTTCCCCTCAACATTTCCATATATAGTTATTTTATACATAACAGTAAGAAAGCTTTAATTTTTACATTTCCCTATACATTTATAAGTGACAGTAAGAAAGCTTTTAATGATTTCAATGGAAACATTTAAAGGTCACAGTACTCATGGAAATAGCTTCCATTGGTTATTAATATTATTTTTCTGTTGTTTCAGGTTGTATGGTCATTTTTTTTTTTTTTTTTTTTTTTTTTTGGTACCAGGGATTGAACTCACACCCTTCCGCTTGCAAGGGAGGTGGCAGAATCTCTGAGCTAAGTCCCTGGCCCTGTATGGTCATTTTTAAAATCTCACAATATTATGAAAAGCAGGGATGTGTGTGTCCTGAAGGCTTCTGCTCACCTAAGACACAACACAAAAATAGATGCTGTGTCATACACCAGAGAATGAGAGACACTCACTTGGTCACTCAGTTAACCTCTGATGATGGTTCCCAAGCCTGATTATAGGACGAAAATGAGAGGCAAGTGAACAAGGTGTGGGATATTGTCTAGACAGAGCTTCTGCAAAGTCCAAGTGGTAGATAGCTGGTCGAATATGGTATCCAAAAGGAAGATTCATACGTCTAAACCCAAGGGCCAAGAAGATGTGTGAAGCTTCTCATTTGAGTCTCAAAACACATTTGGACTAATTTGCTAACATATATATAACTGCAATGTACTTCACTATTGGGTAGAGCAAAAGCCATCAGATACAACTAAGATTCTACTCATGTAAGAAATAGTGAGGCAGATATTACTCAGCTCCTTTCACATTTTTACTTTTATGGATAAAGCCCAGCTTTTTTATTCACCTTCACAGTCTACATGTCTTCCCAGCCACAGTGCATAAGTCCTGATTAAGCTAATGCTGTGAAGGTTATTCCACACCCGCTGCAAGGTTTAGGCACAAGCTTGGAACACGACTCTGGCCATTGGGAAATGAAGGGTAGGGCCTTCCAGGAGTGTGTCCCTCGTGGTGAAAGGTGTTAGGCACCAAAGTGTCCATCTCAGTTGGTGAACCCATGTCCTTTGATAGCTGACCATGACACATGGGACTCTGCGAGCCACCTTATGAGAGGATGGACCTAAGGACCAAGCTAAAGAGCAGGCCAAAGAGGGAACAAAGAGTTGCTGAATAAACCAAGCTGCAACTGACCAAAGTGGGGATTTCCTGTTATGTGAGACAAACATCCCTACATTTTAAGCTGTCCCTTGTTGCTGGACTAACTTACTATGTCAGATGTTAACCTGAGAAATCACAGAGGCTGGGGGAGCCAGTAAAGGAGAGTAGAAGGAGTCAGAGAGGAAGTGAGCCATGAAGTTTCAAAGCAAAGACCCAGACAAAAATTCGTGGCTCCCATTGAACTTTCTGATCAAAGGTTTCAAAGCAAACAATCTACTAGAGGAAGTGAATGCAAGTTGCAGACCCCTTTCCAAATGCAAAAGACTTGAGATTTCAGTAAATAAAGGAATAGCAAGCACTATCACCACCTTAACCAGAAATGGTTTAGTGTTTATTTGTCCTCCTTAATCTTGTTGCATTTCTCAAGACTCTTCATAGAAAATGAGGGATGTGTGTCTTGGCCGGTGGTATAAAATGAACACGCAAAGACAATCACAAAAGGAATGAGATAGCCTGGAACTTTGGTAACTGTGAAATTACCCATGACCCGGGAGGAAATTAATAAAAAAACTGCCAATAAAGAACCAAGTGAAACTGCTGAAAACTACCCCCCCCAATCTTGTGTCTGCCTCTTAAATTAAACTGCATTGAGAAGAAATGTCTGTGGGAGATTTTGTTGTATGTTATTGACTTGGGATATCAAGACAGCATCATCGTCTCAAAGTCTTAACTAAATAAGAGATCCTTGTATAAAGAATGTGTCATGATTGTGATGAGACAGGGCCAACAAACCAAGATAATGTGACTTATTGCTATGCAGTTGGCACTGGAGTTATGTAAAGGAAAACATTTTTTTTCCACAATTGCATAAGTTAGGTAGAGTCAAGAGCGCAGGCTTTTGAGTCAGATCACCCTGGTAATGTGAATTCCCCTAATTACTTGAGTGTGGTCTTAATTAAGCAAGTCGCCAAGTCTCTAAGCTTCAGCTTCCATGCTTGAAAACAGATGCAATTATAACATTAGGCAATTATAAAGACTTAATGATATCGCATAACAACATAAATCAAAACGACAGAAATAATGTGGCAGACATTGTAAGAAAAATGCCAAAGAGAGGGGAAACAATGCCAAGTTCATCAACAATGCCAAGGCAGTGGTGACAAAAATGCATACTTGAATTGAAAATGTGGGGAATGTGGCTTTTCTCTCAGACGGAGCGGAGTGTGTAGTTTTAGCATGAATGGCCATTTCTTAGACAAATGAGGTGTTACTAGTATTAATTGCAGTGACCTCAATAGGACCTGTCCCCTGCAGTGGCTCCCTCATTTGCATTTTTAAACTCCATTACTAGTTCTCTTGTAAAGCTCTCCCCTCTCCTCGAAGTATTATGTAATAATGGACACTTGCTCTGCTAATTGTCCCGCTTCTTCCCTCCTCAAATCCTAACATCTTCTGGTCTCCTTTGAGAAACTGCACATTCCCCAAGTTTTGGTAGCTCCGGTCAGGCTTTCGGTCACTATTCCCCAGGATCCTGGCTACAGAGGTGGAAGGGGAGGATGAGAAGTGGAGGAGTACCACGAGAGCCAGCACTGAATGATCATTAAAATTGATTACTGCGCTGTGCGTGTTTGTGTTTCCTCGAGATTCACGTTGAAACCTGATCCATATGCAATAGTACTGTGAAGGGGGACTGCCAGGAGGTAATTATGCCATGAGAATGGGGTCCTTATGAATAAATCTCTTTACATGAGACCCAAGTGAGCTTGCTTGTCCGTCCACATGAAGACCCAGTGAAAAGGTGCCACGTGTGTGGAAGAGAGCCCTCGGTGAACACTGACTGGGCTGGTGTCCTTGGTCTTGGACTTCCCAACATCCAGAACCATGACTAATAGATTTCTATCATTCATGTTAGCCAGTCTAAGGCATTCTGTTATAGCAACTCAGAGAGACTAAAAATATGACCCAGGCTGGGCTGGTTACTCTAGGGTTTCTTTTAAGTGGATTCTCCGAGACAGAAATTCTGTTGCCTGGCTTATAGGCCAAAAGAATGTGACCCACAGAGCTACTGGCAGTCAGGTTACAACTACTAAGAAAGATATCCACACACACAAAGAAAAAATAAAATTAACACATAGAAACCAGAGGAATAGCAGAGATGAGACACAGGAGCCCTAAGTATATAGTCTGGGTTTGGGATTCAGTCACACAAGTTAGTAACCTCTCTGTCCCTCCCAGTTATGGAAACAAATTCTTATTTCTACTTAATCTAGTTTGAGTTGTGTTCTGCTACCCATATTCAAGAATCCTGATTATTATAGACCAAATCTAAAGCAAGTACATCATGATTTAAAAATAATAAAATTTTGTCGTGGAAAACACTCAGACATTTCTCAGACAAAGAAGTAAAAGCAGCAAGAAAATATTTGAAAAAATGTTCCACATCACTGGTCATTTGAGAGATGCAGATGAAAACAACACTGAAATTCCACCTCACCCCACATAGCACAAAGAATGGCTGCTATCAAGAAATCACGCAATAACAAATGTTGGCGGCGTTGTGGGGAGAAAGGAACCCTTCTCCATTGTGGGTGGGAGTGCAGACTGGTGCAACCACTATGGAAATCAATATGGAGATACCTCAAAGAGCTGGGACTAGAGGTTCCATTTGACCCAGCCATCCCTCTGCTGGGTATCTTTCCAAAAGAACTAAAAGAATCATATCACATTGACATATGTGCACCTATGTTTATAGCAGCACAGTTTGCAATAGCTAAAACATGGAAACAGCCCATTTGCCCATCAATTGGAAACTGGATAAAGAAGATGTGGTTTTTCTATAAAATGGAATACTACTCAGCCATAAAAAATGAGAAATTAGAGTCATTTGTAGGAAAATGGATACATTTTGAGGATATACTCCTAAGTGAAATAAATAAGTCACACATGTGTAAATACCGAATAGTTTCTCTGGTGTGAATAAACTATAATAGTACACAATATCCTAATGGGATAATTAACAATGTGAAATAGGAAGAAAAGGGCTAAAGGTGTAGGGAAAGTGGGAAGGGTAGGGGAAAGGGAATAAGAGAAAAGAAAAAAATATGAGAAAATGAAAAAATGGAAATAAAGTGTTTGTAAAGGGGGAGGGGAGGAGGGGGTGAAGGGAGGGCAGGGACAAGGGGGAAAAATGAGAACCAAGACCTGTCATGTAAAGGTACAAGGTCCCAGTAATGAATGTAACTGTACTGTATACCTAGAATGTACTAATAAACTCAATAACAAGAAAAAAAAAGAAAGTTGTAGGATGAAAATGCTTGAAACTTGCTGGTTTGTAACACAGCTCTACCTACAGATATATTCCAACACTTCCTTTGAGATTTCTTGGGGAAACTTTGTTCTGTGACTCTCTCTCTCCCCCAGAGGCAGACTTGTGACTAACTGGAAAGAACTCACTCCTTACTCCAGGTCAGTTGGCCCTTAGAAAATTATTTGCTGGAGTCATGGTACCAAAAGGCCTTTCAGATACTCAGGACATTTTCAAGTAAAGTGTTCTTGTCACCAGATTCTTAAAAGTGATATAAGAAGAAAGACATAGAGAACATAGGAAGAGAGGGCCTGTAGTTAGCTAGAGTTAACCCAGAAGATGTAACCACTCAATTCAAGAAAGCCAGGCCAGGAGCAGACACAGGAGAGATAAGACACCAGGGACAGTCCTGGGTCTACTGATGCCAGTAGAGGTAGCCCCCAGGTGAAATCTGCCTTTGGGCTTCCCATAGACTTACTAAGCAGTATTTGATGATGTTGGAGTTTCAAAAATAAATTCACTTAGGTCCAAAAGAGTCAGAAACATGGCATGAATAGGACATATTCCTATCTCTTAAGAGTATATTAAGCTTAATAAACTGACTATGGAATCTTTGTTTTCTTTTTTTAAAAACTTTTTCTTCTTTTTATTTTTGGTGGCACTGGGGATTAAACCAAGGGCATTCGTACTGAGCTACATCCCCTGGACTTTTCTGATTTTTCATTTTGAGACAGGGTCTCACTAAGTTGTTAAACTGCTGGGATAGGCTTGAATTTATGCTCTTTCAGCCTAGGCCTCCTGAAGTGCTGGAATTACAGGTGTGCACCACCAATCCTGGCTGGAACCCTTGTTTTTTTGTTTTGTTTTTTTTGTTGTTGTTTTTTTGAGACAGGGTCTCACTATGTAGTTGAGACTGACCTGGAACTCACTGTGTAGCCCAGGCTGGCCTCGAACTCACAGGGATTACAGGCGTGCACCACCACGCCTGGCCGAACCCTTGTTTTTTTGAACACATGTAATTATTGTCATTTTAGATAAGTGTCAGCATGCTATGGAACTATTAGGATTATCTTTAGTAAACTAAGACACCAGGCATGATCAAAGCAACTGACATGCAGTCCCACTCTCTCCTCACAGCAGTTATTTCCTGCAGTAAGGCCGATGAGCCCTACTCTATAGATGAGGAAACTAAGCCTTCATATGGCTAAACGACTTGAGCAGTACCAAAGTACTGCTCTGTGAGTACTGCTTTGCTATCAGTGAGGGAATAAGAACCTTGCAGGGGAATATCAACCAGTATGGTGCTTCTCTCATCGAGAATCTTGTCACAGAAAAAAAAACGTCACCAGAAATAAAAGCGTGCTTAGTGATGTGGCTGTTTTGCATCCTGGCACAAGCTTCTTCCCTCCTCGCTGCCTGGGAGCACATCATTTGTGGACTGGCAGTGATCTGTGACCTGTGTAGGTCACAGAACTACAGGAGGAGGAGAGCTGGCATTGAACACAAGTAAATCTGGCTTCAATACCTCCCCTCTGAAAGTCGCTATGATCTACCATCTTCTTAACCTCAATTTTACTCCCACCAGCCATGTTCCCAGTTTCCAGGCTATCAAAGCTAGATTTTTCAAGTCCCTGAGAAAGGTGCTCCAACAAGTAAATATTTGCCTTTGGAGGGGAACAAACCCATTAGTCCAAGCAGAGCCTGGGGAGCCCAAGAGACAAGGGCACAGCAGCCAATTGGGTTGACGCTTTCAGGGAGCAGGGAGTCTCTGAGCCCCCTTTCTGACTTATGACTCTGCTGCGACAGTGGGAGACCTTGCCACTGAGTTCCTTTTGAGACTTATCCACTTTAGCTTATAATTAGGCTTGTCGCTTTCATAGCTGAGTGAATTAGTGAAGCTGCCAAGGGGACCTGGCACAGGCTGGAATAGGAAGGCTTATTAAAATTAACAGCCAGAAAAAATGGATCTGAAACAGTGAGTCAGGCTTCTGGGAAGCAAGTGTCAGGAGTTTCACGAGGCAAGCTGTGATGGGTTACACAATAAAGTGGGGGGGCGGCTGCTTTCTTCCACACCTGTTTCCTGCCTGTATCTAAATTACCTCTAAAGTACACAATTTGCTGCCTTCTCTAACTCTTACAGGGACGACTACTAGAGTCTAAGAAAGCACAGTTTATTTCAGTTCAGCTCATTCATTTATTATTTTATTCAAACATTAAGACTTAGGACAGTACGTGTCAGGCATTGTATTATTAAACATTAAAAGAGAGGGGAAAAATAAAGAAGAGAGAGACAGTGAAGCAGCACAGAGTTTGAGATAAAGCAACTCTGCTGTTAGGGACCCAATCACAAAAGCTGAGATATAATAAAACTCTTAGGTTCACACCAGCATGGCACACAGGCCTACATCTGGATGCTGAGGCAAGTCTCTAGGGTAAATGCAGTAAGCAGTAGCACTTATTGACGCGCCGATTATTGTATTTCACACGTGTCATGCATTTAATTCTCCTAATTATTCTGAGGTCAGTCTTACTAGTTTCCTTTTAGGTGGAGAAACTGAGGCCCAGAGAACCCAGATAAGTTGTCAGTATTTACAGTTTACAGTAAGTGCAGGTTAGATTTCAACCACAAACCCATGAATTTTGGCTTCAAAGCTCTTGTTCTTGACTCTAAACCCTTTTGGAGTGTTAGGCTCCTTTTTTTCTACCAGCTGAAGACTATTTTCTTTTTTATCTAATTCATCATGAACTAGCAACTGCTAAAGTTAAACTCTGTATTTTTCTTGACTTGAGGACAGAGAAAGCAGTCAGGCCTAACCCATGGGCTGCTCTCCTGGGCTGACAGGACACGTACAAAAAGCCTTTGCCAGACATAACCTTTGACACAAGAAAACTATCTCCTGCTGCAATGTCAAACTGCATGATTCGCTCCATATGTTGGCTTTCCATCAAAATACCTGAGATAGTCAACGTGGAAGAAAAGTTAATTTTACTTACAGTTTTGGAGATTTTGATCTATGGTTGACTGGCTCGTTGTTTGGGGGCCTGCGTCTAGGCAGTAGATCATGTTCGGAGTATGTGGTAGAGAAACCCAGAGGAAACCGCTTATCTGAAGGAGGCCAGGAAATAAAAAGAGAAAGGAAACACCCCCATGACCTCACTTCCTTCCAGTAGACTCCACCTCCTCAAGGTTCCACAACTTTCCAATAGCACCAAAGATGGGGAGGGGAAGGCACACAACCAAGTCCTTCACGCATAGGGGACAGTTCACATCCAAATGATGGCACTCTGTCTGCAAAGAAGTAGAAATCTAGAGCGATAGTTCTCAAATTTGGAAACACCTGGTGAGTCAACAAAAAATGGATATCCATCGACAGAAAGTTAGATTTAATTTCCAGAGTACTGCATGGATGTCAGTCTTAACCTCTACCAGGTGATTTTAATGTGTAACAAGGTGTGGAATGATGACCCATTGTTTACTGTGTCATAAGTAAGGCTAAAAAAGCCAGAGGGATTGCTGTAGGTTATTTATGTGAACACAAGTGCCATATTACTGCCTACAGTCACAGACGTTCTGCATCAAGACTAAGGTGAACTAGTTGTTCTCAGTCTTGAATGGCCATTTAGGATCATCTGAAGAGCTTGTTAAAACAGATTCCTAGACCCACACTCAGAGCTCCTGATTCAGTGGGTCTCCATGAATGGTAAATTCAAGTGCCCTGTCAGTATTAGAGGCTTTTTTTTTACTAAATTTACTGAGAAGCAGAAAAAATCTTTAGCCAATAAAAACTAATATACGTGCAATTTTTGGATGTTAGGCAATCTGCTAATTAAGAGTTAGGCTAAAGCTCAGTGCTAGAGAAACTTATAATTAGATTTCGATATATCACTTATATCACTAAAGTTCCATATATATGGAGCCTTAATGATAGTTAAAAATACTTTCTGTTCAAGTATCTGAAAGAATAAAATTTTTATACAAATATCAGGATGACCTGAGGTTGGGGAGGTTGGGAGGGGCTTGTGGAGCTATTTATCCACGGTGAAAGGGATTGTGAATATGTTTACATGTATACATGTGTCTGCTCTTTATTTCCACTAAGTGTAGATTAAGACTTTATGGTTTTGTTGTGGGGGAGAAAACACAGTTTAAGCTTAGTTACAATATATTTGACTACATCAAGTCCTGTTGGCCATTTGGATAAATAGCACCTCCTCCAAATTAAAAAATATCAAATGCATGACGCACCAATTCTATGTGTTCATAGATTGATTAGTTATTAGTCTACTGAGAGGCCTTGTTTAAGGGAATGAATATGTGACATTAAGTTCATGGTTTTGAAGTAAAAACAAAATGCCGGACATAGTTTCTCAGCAGAATCTCCCATCTATTATGGGTCTGGAGTAAGAGGAGGGACACGTACCACATGGTTGCCGGTTTCTCAAAGACTGGCAGCGAAGGAATCCTACAAAGGTG
The DNA here is from genome assembly GCF_012274545.1 of Fukomys damarensis. Lineage (NCBI taxonomy): Eukaryota > Metazoa > Chordata > Mammalia > Rodentia > Bathyergidae > Fukomys > Fukomys damarensis. The sequence continues at coordinate 24,769,353 of NW_022900920.1, read as the reverse complement.
CTGCACATGTTGTCTAAAGGTTACCTAAGTGCACTGTGAATAATTGCTAAGTGTGGCCTGAGAATTTTTGTCTCTAAGAAATCCCCAGGTGATGCTAATGTTGCTGGTCTAGGAGCGACTGGTTTAAGATGCTTGTTGTAAGATAAACGTCTATGTAAAGTCACCAGCAATTGCTTTATTGGCAGTTGGAAGTAGCTCTTGGGTCTTAAAACGATTGAAAAGGAAAAGAACATTCTAAGTGTTAGGAATGTGTATCTCTTCAAGGGCAGAATCTTTTCTCCTTGCACAGAGGAACTAGTCTGCTGGCTTTATTCTTGCGTTCTTCCATTTCTTTTTCGCCCCTGGGGCAGACCAGAATCCAGGAATCCATCCGAATGTGGATGCTTCAGACATTTGAAGAATTGCATTTGTTAGTGCAACAGGCCCTTCCTATGGAGGACTAATTGCCACTCAATTCTAACACTGTTTGTTCTTTCTCTAGCGAGGTCCAGAAAGAGGGGGACTCAAGATTTGGGAAAGGCTGGGTAGGGTAGGAATGAGGAATTCTCAAATGGTGGCACAGTGAGAACTAGGAGGAAAGCAGAACACGAAGGCCCAGGGATCTGGGAACTCTAGGAGCAGTCACATCTGCTACCTGCTACTGAGTTTTCTTGCCTGTCACTCCTACTGCTACCTTTACAGCACGTACAATATTTCAGTAGACGTCCTCACTTCTTTACATCCCCATTCATCTGAGCCTCATAGCAGCCCTGTGGAGCAAATCCTATTATTACCTCTGCTTTATAGATGAGGAAACGGAGGCAGGAAGAAGTTAAGTAACTTGCCCAAGAACAGTTATTAGACAGCAGAGGTCTTGAACCCAGCAATCGGGTTCCAGAGTCTGTGCTTTTATCTTGCCACGATAATGACACAAGCTGACTCTTCCTGTATACATAGTTTTTCTTGGAGCCCAGATATTTCACAGGCATTATTTCAGGCAGTCCAGATGACAACTATGAACTAGGCACTACTATCATCCTACTCACTCCACAGAAAAGGAAAATTATTGTTAAAGATCTCCGCCTAGCAGTACCTGTGCTTGAGAGGAATGAAGACAAGAGCTGGGCCCATCTTTAGGAACAAGTAGTGAGGGGAAACACGATAGACCAGGACCCACTTTTAAGGGAGCCATAGTGGGACACACTGAGAAGCCAAGAGCAGCACTTTCAGCGAGAGGGGATGCACTTAGACTGGGCCCCTGGGAATCAAAAGTCTTGACTGGGGGCACAGGGAAGGGCTCAAGGGCACCACTGCTTGTAGTCATGGTGAATCATAACTGGGCATTTCAGGTGAGGTGTTTGCTCTAGGTCTGCAGAACTTGGGTTCATTCATTCAATAAATTTTTATGAATCTCTTCTATGACCCACACTCTGTTCTAGGAACTTGGGTTTGCTGTGAACTAAAGAGATGCAAACCACTCATCCTAAAGAATCACATGTGCTTTTAATTAGCAACTTGGCAGCAAAGCCCACGTGAAAGATTCCCTACCACAGGGAGTGCAGATCAGAATGGGATGAGACCTTTCTGTTACCTGGGTTGAAGTTTTCCATCATTCAAACTCTTAGCTGGAGTTTTCCTTTCTGTAAACTACAGTGTTCCTACTTTACTTATACAGTGGAGGTGCAAGAAGATAACAAATCGATGATACAAAGAAGCATCCTATATCCGCAAAAAAGCAAACTTGTGCTCTGCTTTAAACTACGTTGGTGTCGTTGTCATGAACACGTTGCTCCAGAGAGTGGGGAAGGACATGCTGTCTGTTATTCTTCGCTTGAACTCCTGGACTCCTTTTCTCCAGAGGGGCTTGGCAGATGATTAACAAGTCATCTGATGAATATGGAACACAATTCAGGCTTAATAAGCCCCACAGCTGTTGGGAACTCGACAAGGAAAACAAAGCCATGGGAATATGTGATATTGGAAAACTGACTGCCAAATTCCGAGTCCTTCACTGCCCCCAGTTCGGGTCTCCCAGACAGCCTGGGCTCTTCCTATAACACAACACATGCCAGTGCCAGGCGTCCTGACCCACTCCATGATGCCCACTCCAACAGCATACTCTGTTCCCCTTATAATCTGCCTTCTTATCCATCAGTCTCTCAATTCCTAACACACACCTCCTCTTGCTCACAAGTTAGAAGGAAGCAATGCTTACTTAGAGACAGGCCCTGTAGGAGCTAGGACCTAAGACAGAACTGAGTTAAGCCTTCCCCTTGAGTAGCTATGCAGTCTTGGCAACCGACTCATTTCATTTTTTAAGCTTTGGCTCTAGGCTCGGTAAAGTAGACATAGTAATACCTACTTTATACTGTTGTGATGAGATTGTTAGTAGAGCACTTGAAAGAGAGCAGGTGCTTAACAAGCCACTGTTATCAGGTGCATTAACATTATCAACACATCACCATTTCACACGGAAGAGATCAAAGTATGCTTCTGAGTTTTTGTGGACATTTGTTGATTTTCTTATCCCACATCTATTCCCCGCTTTTCTAGTACCAGCTTCATAATTTTCCTCTTCCCAAAGCATATGATGAAGATAAAACTGACTCTCTTGCTAGTTCCATAGACAGGCCACAATAATTCGTTCTTGGAAAGGCAAGTGACCTAATCCAAGCCACCATGCAATGTGCTAATGTGGCTGGAACTATTAGAAAAGAAAAAAACATCTTGGGGCCGGGGGTGGAGTTCGAGGGGTGGAGAGCATTTCAAGGATGCACAGGCCTCTGGGTCTGAGCACCAACTCTGCACAAAGAACAAAGCAAAGAGATCTCATTTAGCCTGGGCTTACACTCAGGAAAATGCACATGTGGAAGGACTAGGAATTCCGGGAGAGAAGATGACTGAGACCCACAAAATACAGGCCTGGCTGTTCTGATGATCGTCCGAGCCTCTGCACCATCACTGTCTGAAGCTTGGCCACAGGGGTGGCAAACCTGCGGCGCATTTGCCTGCCACTGTTTGCTGTCATTGAAAGCTCTAAAACGTTCTTTACTTTCGGCTACGCAAAGATCCAAGTTGTGGTGTTTAAATACTCCGACTTAAGGTTTGGGCAGGTTTGGTCACTTGTAAATTAAACAGTCCTGACTTTGTGCATCTTACTATATATAAATGAAACAATAAAATACAATTTTATGTCAGCAGGTGGTTTTTTCCTGAGTTTCATCTAGCCCGATATATCTTCCCAAGAGCGGTTCTCACTGTCATTTCCACGGAGACGTTTCTGGGTAACTCATTTTTGGCCCATAAATGTGGACCGAGTGCTAAAAGCAACAGGTTCACACCACTTCCTACAGTGTCTGTGATTTGACACAGTCTTGCATATTCAGTGATGCTAATGGATGCATTTTGCTCTAACAAAGCTAGATGGTTTTTAATGTCTAAAGATATATAAATTACAATTCACAGCATTTGTGGGCCTTGATGTTTGGTTTCTGTTTTCAAGATTCTTATTATAAAAGGTGGGGATTTTCCGGGGAAACATTACTGTCTTGCTTACATGCAAACCACATTTTAATTCTGCAAATCAAAGGAGTTTTATGGGACTTTTTGAGCGGAATGCACACAATACCAACCCCAGCCAGCTTCTTCTCTTCAAGCTTGCGATGTATGGCGGCCACATTTGCATCCTTGTTTTCCTTCAGTGGAGTGCTATTTGTGTTATGCCTTTCTCATCAACAGTTTGACTTGTTTTCAGCTCATTCAAGCCTGGGCAAAGCTAATGGGACATGTGCTCTGTCCACACAGTATGCCCTTACCTGGAGATGTGGCAGGTGAGTGTGGACTGAGAAGGGAAGGAAGCATGTGACTGAACACAGCGGCCTTGTCTGCTTCCAAAACCCAGCTCAGGAGGGGAAGCAACTGCAGGGGACAGTGTGTCCCCTACTTACTCACTTAGGGGTTCCGATGACAGCCACGTTACTCTCAGCACACGGTGACTGACCACCATTACAGCTACTTAATGTCTTTAAGACCTGTTCCATATTATATCTATTTAGATTATTACTCTTTCGGGAGTAGAAAAAACATGGCGCAATTTTGACACGCACATGCTTTAGAGCTGGACAGGCCTAAATGCAAATCCTGGTCATGTAAGCTTCAATCTGAGCCTTGATGTTTCTCATCTTTAAAACGGGGTCAATAATATCTACCTTCTGGGGTTACAGGGATGATTCAGCAGCCTAACCCCTGAGAGTCCCCTGGCCCAGGCTCTGGGGCCCAGGAGGTACTCTGTGGGTGCTTGTATTTGTCCTCCTCAGCTCCTCCAGTGTGATGCCCATACTTGTCTCCTCTTAGTGTGCACTCAGCTCTTAGGAAAACAGAGCATTCTAAATATTTTGGGGTCAAGTACATGAATAAGGGCAAATTTTGATACATGAGTGCAATAGTTTGATTAATGTTCTAGACTGGACTATGATGATCTGATTATTTTCCCTTCAGTACCAGCACAGTCCTGACACACAGTATGTATTAAGTAAATATTTGTTGAGTGAATGAAGGAGTGACCAAAAAGCATTACCACCATTATGAGGAATGATAAGAAACAGAGCTAAGCAGGCATAAGTGGTTGCAAATGCACACGAGTGTGTGTCTATTTATATTTCAAAATCAGAAGGGCCACTGAATTTTAATACAATTCCATTCCATTGCATTAGATCCTCAGCAAGACAAAGAAAGAGGTGACACCTAACAAAGGAATACAGTGATAAGAAGAACATTTAGGAAAAGCTGTAGAAGGGATGAAAGGAGTGCATCAAAGCCTGGCTTAGAGTTTCCTCCATAAAAGCCATCTTAAGGCAAAAGCAGTTTGGCTCCCAAACTCAACACCTTAAGATGCTAAGAAAAGTAAATGTTATTTATAGATGTCACTTCAGGTTGCAGGTACCAAATTTATGGTTTCTTATATTGTGGCTCCATCACTCAGGAGCATTTTCTTCGTTAGCTTGCCGAGATCGGGTACCTGGACCAGGCTGGCCACTATTTTGGTCCCACAGACTGCCTAGGTTTCTCTCCTGCCATCTACCACACAGGTCTGAAGGGGACCCAAGAAATCTGCCACCACGCCAGCCTGACTTCTTGTGTTCTGCCCCAGCCCGCTGCCCAGCTCTGGGTCCCGAGCCAAGAATGGCTTCTGCCTTCCCCATGGAGTTGCACAATTCCTAGCTCTTTGCTTGCCTAGCTCACCAGTTGAATGCAATATTTATTGTGATTTTTTTCTGATTATGAAAGGTACAGAGTTAAAAGTAAACACAAAAATGTAGAACATCAACATCACCTATATCCCCTCCCTAGAAATAATGACTACATAATTACACATTCATGTACTTCCTTCTCCCCTCCACAAAACTGAACTCTAACTCTTCATATGTTTGCAATATTTCTAATTTGGTTTTCTTCTTAGAAATAAGGAAGAGGGGCCGGGGAGTTAGCTCAGTGGTTTTGCTGCCTGCCTTGTAAGTACATGGTCCCAAGTTTGATCCCCAGTACTAGAAAACAAAAAAAACAAAAAAAAAAAGAAAGAAAAAGAAAAAAAGAAATAATGAAGAGTACATTCTGGTCATGCTTACTCCAGTATAACTATTCTCTGAGTTTTGACTTTTGGAAGCTGACAAAATCCACAATTTGATGTGCCGTAATTAATTTAATAAATCTCACATTGTCGGGCACAGGGTAGTTTCTCCTATTTTTTCACTATTATAAATCAGAATGTCTTTATAAGAAATTGATGGAATGAAATTACTTGGTCAAAAGCTATGTATTTTTAAAGAATTTTTGACACATGTTAACAAATTGTCTCACAGAAATGGAACACGCATTTCTCCAGTACACCCACCTCACCAGAGTACTGATACATCCTGAGATGCTTTTTATGATTAAAAGAAATCCATTTCCTAATAGGATTTGCTTTTATATAATGCAGTGTAAGAGCTACTTAATAAACTTATTAATCCTTTTGTTGTCCCTCTGCATTTCACCATTTCCCTATTTTTTTTGTTTTATTTTAGTTACATACATGGAATTTATTGATTCTTAGAATATTGATTCGCTTCCTAACTCCTAAAAACCATTTAAACACATTACTTAAACTGTTGTTATTTCTCTTTACCATTATTTACTTTTAATTTAAAACATTGTTTTGGGGTTTTTGGTTGGTTTTATTCACCTAACATGTAAAACAAGGAAATTATTATTTCTACTTTTCCAAAATGATCAACTACTGTATGAAAATTCTTTTCTGAATAATCCATTTGGAAAACTGATTGGCAGTGCTCCGTATATCATATAGGAGGTCCCTTTTTATTCTTGGGCCTGTTCAACTTACTGTTACTTGATAAAACTGATTTAATTTCTTGAGGAGCAAGACATTCTCTGGCCTATTATATTTTTTCCTCTTTATTTTCTTTTTTTTTTTTCTTTTTTCTTGCTTCTTCTCTCTCTTCCTTTCTTTTTACAAAATGTATTTGGCCTGGCTATATAATTTTTAAATCTTGTTGTACCAGAAGAAATGTATTACATTTTACATTTCATACTTGAAAGTCTCATTAGAATATTGATATTAGTTATCTTAATTTCATATAAACTTTTACTCTTCAAAGTCTTGAAACTTTTCACCTAGTAAATATGTTATGCAGTAATTTTTTGAAAAATACTTCTATGCCTTTTAGAAATTTTTTTAAATTTCCATTTATGTAGGTTGTGTGTATGTTTTACAAGGTTATATTTTTCTATTTTTAGTGAACACTGTTCATAAAATCTTTAACTTGGTAAAATTACTAATTTTTTCCAGTTTTTACCAGTGTATAGTAAAGCAATTTATATATATTTATTTTATAACCAATCAGCTTTCTCTACTCACTTCAGAATCTTTATTTATGCATTTGATCCTTTTTGCATTTTTTAGGAGCTCCATCACCACTTACAAATAGGGAGAATTTTAAATCCTTTTTATGATATATTGACTTTCGAATTGTTCTTTTCTTATTACAATTAGTAGAAATTCTAGGACCACTTTTGTTTTTGTTTATAAGTTAGATTTACCTTGAGCAGCAGTTTTTAGATTCGTAGAAAAATTGAGTGGAAGTTAGAGAATTCCCATGTACCTCCCTTCCCCACTAACACATGTGCACATTCATCATCAGAATCCTGCGTCTGTAAAGCATAGTTGATATAATCTATGAATGAAATCAACTTAGCTGTATCAAACAAAGTTCATAGTTTACATTAGGGTCCCTCTGCTTAAATTCAATGGATTTCTACAACTACATAATTATCATGTAAGAATTTCACTGTTCTAAAAGTTCTCTTCCAATCATTCGTCACCCTCCTTGCTGAGTCTCAGACACTACTGATCTCTACCATCTCCATAGAATTGTTTTCCCAGAATGTCATTTAGCTGAAATTATCCAGCATATAACTTTTCCAGATTGGGGTCTTTCCCTTAGCAATACGCCTTTAAAATTCTTGTGTGTCTTTTTATGGTTATCTTATTTCTTTTGAGCCCTGAATAATATTCCATTGTATGGATATACCACAATTTATCCATTCAACTGCTGAAGGACATCTTGTTTGATTCTAATTTGGGACAATTTTGAATAAAGCTTCTACAATCATTTCTGTACAGAGAAGTGTTTTCAACTCATTTCAGTAAATTCCAGAGGTACTAATTACTGGGAAATATGGTAAAATTATGTTCAGTTTTGTAAGGAACTGCTAAAGTGTCTTCCAAAGTGGCTATATTATTTTGGATCCCTATCAGTAATAGCGAGAATTTCTGTTGTTCAACATCCTCACCAGCATTTTGTTTTCAGCATTTTTAGATCTTAGCCATTCGGGTAGGTATGTAGTGGTATCTCACGGTTATATTAATTTATATTTCCCTAATGATGTGTGGTGAAGAGCTTCTTTTAAAATGTTTATGCGAAAACTATCACTTGGCAGGGTGCCTGTCCATTTTTAAAATGGGTCATTAATTTTCTTATTATTGAGATTTTAAGAGGGGTTTTGATGTATTTTGTATAATACTCCTTTATCAGACATAACTTTCCTACATATCTCCCTGCCCAGATCTCCTTTTAAATAGATTTAATAGTCCATATTCATGATTTCAGTGAGGTTATCCCTGCTACACCAACATTATTAGTACGGGAGCTTTGGATTTCTAATAATAAATAGTTTTGCCACAGTAAAGGCAATATGAATTCAAATATTCAAGTTACTAATCTGGTTGACAGAAATATATATTAACTACAGGTGTGAATAAGTTATGTTTTCCTTTTATCTATTAAGGTATGTATTAGTCAAGGTTTTCCAGAGGACCAATAGAAAATATATATGTATAATATTATATATATTAGCTCACATGATGGTAGAAGATACAAAGTCCCATGATATGCAATCCAGCACGTGGAAAATGAGGAAAGCCAGTGGTGTGATTCAGCCTGAGCCCGAAGGCCTGAGAAGCAGGGCCACCAAGAGTGTGACTCTCAGACACAGGCAGAAAGCCTGAGAATCCAGGGGTTTGAAGTCTGGACAACCAGAATTTCTAATGTCCAGGGGCAGGAAAAGACAGCTAGATATGTCCAGAGGTGAGAACAAATCTTTCTCTGTTTTTTTGTTTTATCCAAGCCCTCACAGGATTAGATGTTGCCCCTCCACATTAGTGAGAGCAGATTTTATTTACTCAGTCTACTGATTTTTATGCCAATCTCCTTTGTAACTATTCTCATGGGCACACCTAGAAATAATGTTTTACCAGCTCTTCCTCTATCTTTTAACCCAATCGAATTGACATATAAAATTAGCTCTTACATGATTGTGACTTTATTAAATCAACTCTTACTAGGTATTTTTGCACTTCTGAAATAAATCATGGTGGCATTCTTTTAATGTATAGTAGGATCCAAATCTCTAATATATTATTTAGATTGATATATTTTACTTTTGGTTTTAGCATCAGATTTAACCCGTAAAATAAACAGCGAAGATGTTTCTCTTCTTTAACAGGGCATGCAATTTATCATTTTCCTTGAAGCTTGAAAAAAATATATTACTTGTAAAAATTTATTTTTCCAGGCTGGGGATGTAGCTGAGAGGCACAGCACCTGCCTGGCAAGTGTGAAGCCCTGAGTTCTATTCCTGGTACCAAATATATACATATATACAATCAATCAATCTATTTCCATTATTTAGATTAATTTCTACCTCCTGCCTCTTATTATTCATTGTTTTCCTAACTCCTTATGTTTAATATTGAGCTTATTTTTTTCTTGTGTTCTATTCAAGAATAAAAGCATTTAAGGATGTGTCTCAATTTAGCTTTAGCTCTATATTTCCTTCTTATTGTTAACTTATAATGCTGTATTATTTATTTCTACATTTATCTTTGACACAAAATGTATTTGGGATATTTATATTTTTAAATAATTAGATTTGTAAAGTACATGCTTGTCATTAATTTTTCATGTTATTGCCTTTTGGGTAGAAAATTGTTGCCTTGAATGTAGAGGATATTATTGATTCAATTTCTGATTTGGGGGAATGATTTGGAATTCACTTTACACCCTGGTATATATTCTTCTTTTGTATATGCTTTATTAGAGCTTAAAAAGGATATATTCTTGTTATGGTATTGTTCTGTACATACTTATTAAATTAACCTTAATTTTTTTTCTTTTCAGAATCTCTACCTCTACTTTTATCTCTTTGGTTCATCAAGTACAAAAACATGTGGGCAAGTTACTTCCCATCTTCCTATTTTTCTGTTGTTTCCTCTTCGTGTTTTCATCAGCTTTTGCTTTATGAATTTGAAACGATAATGTTCGACAATTATCACCCTTCTGCCTTCTGCCTGTGCATTTTAAAAGAAGCTCTCTCCATCTTTCTGTTTTCACCTTTTCTATTGCTTCCCCAAACTTAGCTGTTGTTCTTGCACAAGCAGGGCACATTTGCCTTGATTCTATTCACTGTACCTCTATTTTGGTTTAGAATGCTCCACTTAAATCTTAACTAGGAGGTTTGAGTGATAAAAACTGTATTATAAGTGCAGCAATCCAGAAACCACATACTATAGACTGGCCATTGTGGGGAAAATTCTAAGCTGTTCCTTCTTTATTGTTCCTGAATCCCTTGTACCTGGGGACAGCTTTCTCATTCAGCTCTCTCTTTGCCTTGGCCTTCATGCCAGTGCCAGGATGCAGCTCAGCCCAGATGCCTGGCAAGTTCCTAACCGACTGCCATCATCTCGTCTCACCTGGTGCTAGGTAAATGCAGTGATCTCCAGGGCCACAAACTTGGAAGTGTGCTGACCTATGTGTTCAAAAAGCACCTGAAGTGTCACCTTTTGTGCTACAGAGCTTCCCATCTTCTTGAAAATTAGAGACCATCACCCAGGGTTTTCCCTTTCCTCCCGGTGCCTGACTCTACATCCTACGTCCTAGTCTGCCCAGGAGAGTCCCAGCTTGTATTTGTTATAAATACTTGCCCATTGATGATTTAGCGGGCCTTTCAACTTCCAAAAGTGTCTCAACTTTGAAGATAAATTATGTAATTTCATCTCAGCGATCAGTCTGGAGGTACTTGCATGGTGACTAGGTAAAGAAAGAGCCGATTTCCTCTGAAGAGGTCTGAACCATAAAGTAGCAAACCCTTCAGAAAGGGTTGAGAGCCCAATAAGGTTGCAGAGATGAGAGTGTATGCTTAGCACTGTGGTCCTGTGACAGCCTTCTTTCCCTGCCACTTGTTTAGAACCCACTGCCCAGAATCTAGGGAAACGCATCGGTCTGGAGTTGGAAAACAGCATTTCTAACACATCAAGCTTCATTATCAGAGGTTATCCCTCTGTTCAGCCTCACTCATCTCCTGCTCATTACTCATCCCTTCGGCTCCAGAAGGCCACAGCGGACACACATCTTTAGGAGACAGAAGAGGCTGATGCAAACATAACAAGTTATCAGCCTACTCAACCCTGAGCAGTAGGAGGCAATAACAATAATTGGGTTCAGAATAAATGCAAAAACTGGCAGGTAATGAAGTAGTCCAAGTTCCACTTGCTCACCGGGCAGTAAAGGCTGCTGTAGCACCCTTTGTGCGGCCCCTTCTTAGCCAGCTCGACAAATCAGATGTGGGGGTCATTTTGCTCATGAAATAATGAGCAGGCAGATTCTGGTGGAGGCAGGCTGGAGCCCTAACACAAACCCCACCTCTTTCCAAACTCTGGAGGCTTCGCTAGGAACCCAAAGTGGCAGTGAGAAAGAGGTTCAGGCTTTGTGCAATGCTGAGTGCTGGGGAAAGAAGCTGGGGTATGGGGTACCTCTGCTCCCCCGGCGCTCCTAACTTTACATTCATCTATGAGGAAAGTGGCTGTGATGCACACGTTGCTTTCTGCCAAAGAGTTTAAGAAAGAGGGTGACTACTGACTTCGGCTTTTCGCTTCTCCATCTGGAGATCTTGCCCTCCTTTAGAACCATGCTCATGAACACGGGATGTGAATCCAGGTAGACGGGGGCTCACATTCTTGTTTTATCACTGAATAACTGCAAAGTCTAAGAAAATGCACTTGCTTTCTCTGTGCCTTCTGTAAACTAAGAATAACTTCACCTTTCCCTCCTGTTAACTGCAAAGTTAGTGACATGGCATTTACAAAGTGCTTGGCTTGGTCCTGGCACATGTTCATGGTGGCTTTAATCATGATTAATATTTGTCAAATGAAGGAATAAATGAGTGGATGAAAACAAGTCTGCACCCCAGGAAGAAGAAATTGAATAAATATGTCAGTAATCACTTGGGGCTGAGCAATGGGCTAGGCACCAGGGGAGAAAGAGAGCAGACTTCAGATCTCATTTCTGCTGCCATAGATTGTATATACTCATGAGCCAACGCTTAGTTAGCAAAAAAGCAATACAGCACTGATAAATGTGCACTTTAAAATGGACTTCAGTGTTCTATGAGAGCATGAAGCAAAGGAGCCTTATCCCAGAAAATACTTTTTGAGGATGTGCCATTTCTCAAGAGATGATCGTAAGTCTGAAGGATAAGAGATGGTTAGGCACCTAGTGGTGAGCATTCTAGGAGAGCAAACAGCATGCCTGGAAGCATCACAGTAGAAGGAACATGATCGGTCAGGTCAGGGAACCAAAAGAAGAGCAAGGTGGGCAGGAGGTAAGCGGGCAACTGGATCCGTGGAGCTGAAAGGCAGAAGATGGCACCTGTGTGCTCAGGACACCTCTGTGCTAACCACATGGGGAGCTGGGAAGTTAAAAGTTCAGTGAAATTTAGGAGGCAAATCAAGAGAATATGTTACTATGGCAACCAGGGTATTTCGGTTACTATCGCCACATAATGAATATCTCCCAAATGTAGTACCTTGAAATAACCATTTTATGTTGCTCATGAGTTTGGGAATGGGAATTTGCAAAGGAAATTGCAAAGCCCAGTAGTCCTCAACCTGAGGGTTTTTGTGTAGTCACAGTCAGATGTCTGCTGGGGCCGCATTATTTGGAGGCTCTATGGGTGAGACAAGGCCAGCAGTAATAACTACTGCATCTGGGAACTCAGCTGCTGTCGAGACTCCACGGCTTGTGCAGGGCCGCACCATGTGGTGATCTCAAGGTAGTTGAAGTTCTTAAATGATAGCTGGTTTCCCCAGACTGAGTGTACCCGCAGAACCAGACATAGGCTTCTTAGCCTGTTTTTAGACTGTCTGTCACACAGTAACACTTCTGCTGTGCTCTATTAACTGAAGCAGCCACAAGACTATCCAGATTCAACATGGAGACACCCAGCCAAGCCTGTCAATGAGAGGAGTATGAACAAATAGTGGGGTTATGCTTTAAAGCACAAGAAAAAAAGAAAGAAAGGTGACTCAATAGGAAAGGCTCCTGGGAGCTAAACAATGAGCAATGAAGGATTCCTAGGGGCCACTGTTAACCTTAGAAAGAGAACTGTCTTGTGAGATAATGGGGGCTGACTTAGCCTTATGCACTGCTCAAGAAATATGGGTGATGTAGGAAGAAACATAGGATGGTGGCTAGAAAGGGGTTGGGAGATAATTTTCTTCATTTCTTCCTTCCCCTCTTCTTTTCCTTTTGTGAAGTTATTCATCACTTTCCTGCTATGGGGACAAAATACTAGACACCCGAAATTTAAAGAAGAGGTTTATTTTGACTCACGTTTCAGAGGATTTAGTCCATGGTCAACCAGCTTCAAAGCAGAAATGGTGTGAGGAGGACATCTGCTCACCTCATGGCAGCTAGGAAGCAGGGGGCAAAGAGAGAGAGAAAGATATCAAAGGAAACAATTTACCCTTCTAGGTCACAAGTCTAGTGACCCACCTCTAACCAGGCCCACCTCCTAACAGCAATCAGCTGTGAACCGAGTATCCTGTCCCTGTGACTCAATCACCTTCCAAACACGAGACTCTTAGGGCATATTTCTGATCCAAACTGTAATGTGGGGTAAGTTTAAGTGAGTTCAAGTGTTGATATGAAAATCTGAGGTGAAAGGAAGCCATTAAGTGCCCAGGAAAGTAGGCCGACTGACAGCCTGTGAGGCTCCTCAGAAAGTGGGGTAATGACAACCGAATCAAAAGTAGAGGGGGAATGAAGTCTTCTAAAGGCCTTTCCAGACTCATTGCCTTCATCTTTGTGTATCCTCAACGTTCCCTGCTCTGAAATTCCATAGCAACTGATCTCCGTTAATGTACCAAATACATCCATGTTCACTTGGCCCTGGTTTTTCATGTGTTTATGTTTTGTAGCTTTGGTGGTCTGTAAGGACTTGCCCCCTGCTGGAGTTCTCACAGTGCCTAGTACAGAGAAACTGATCTCAATAATGTCTCAGTCAATGTGTTGCTCATTATATACTTGGATCACAAACTCAGAAATCATTGAGGACAGAGTCAGATGATCAATTGTTGAGCGGACTCTTGGCGTTGGAAACAGAACTGAAGCGATATGGATGCTCCATACTTATTTAATAACCAAACCAGGAGACAAAGATGTTCCAATCTAATGCTTGTGGAGAGAATTAACCAATGAGGTCCACATCACCCTCACAAGTTCTCCCATCAAGGACTTTCCAGCTACTACTACTAACTGTTGAGATGATGTCACTCCTGGCCAATAGTGGAATTCCTCCAGAGATAAGGATCTAGGTTTTGTTTAGTATTAACTGAGGCTCTAATAGTATTTGCCAGATACTTTGGCCTGGGGTATAAATATTCCTCAGAAGTTGAAAGCTTCCTAAGACAGTAGATATTGGCTGCTATATTATGCATCCAAATGCCAAATTTCCAGGTGCCTTAGAGGAGGCTGCTTTATTTAGATAGCAAACAAAACTTTTGCTTTGAGGTTTTGAAAATGATGCCATCTATTTTTCCTTCCTCCTAGCTATTTTCTATTCTTATGTAATGTGTGTTCTACAAGGCTGTAGCTATGCCAGGAAGCAGAGAGCAGCAGGCAGAACACATCTCATATGCTCAAAACCAAGAGGCTACAGCTCCATGCCTGTTGACTCTGGACTTGCTAAATGCTTTGACTCAACAAGTCTTCAGCAGAACAAAGAACACGGGTGAGTTCAAACTGTAGTGATGAACTGTTGTAGGTTAGGTGAAGGCCTAAGCTAAGGACAGTTCTGAGTATTTGGAGAATGGACTTAATTTGGTTCACATTTCCAAGAAGAAGGGAAATTTGAGTCAAGGAGACCCTCCTTTCACTCGAGAACTTTTCTTTCAGACCCCTTTTGCTGGCTCTGTCCTTTGGGTGCCATTTTCTTCTTGGAACAAGTATTAGCAGGTGGCTTTTCAGCTGAATGAAAGGTAGACATTTTCTGACAGTTTACTGACAAACCTAGGAAGATATTAGATACCTGCGGGGGGCTTCTTCCCAGACTACATGTGATTTTTCTCTCCAAAGAAATGGGAAGACAGAATAAACTAGAATTTTAACCACCTCTTTCATATTTTTCTCTCTTTCTGTATTTTCCTTGCCAACTTCACATAAAATACAGGATGTCATACCTGTGAGATAAAGTGCACCCATTTTAGCTAGCTAGTAGCACTGTTGCTTGTACTCCTAAATCCTGAAGGTAGATATATATTTCATTTTATTTTATATTTAATTGAATTCATTTTAATAATTTTCTTTTTCAGAGCCCGGAAACACCCACTCCAATAGCTTTTAATTCAGTATAAAGTTTCTCTTGATCCTTTTACAAATCTTTCAGTACAAATGGGAGACGACAATTAGCATAAAGTGGCTGAAGAACACACAGTAAGCTCCATCTTTTGCCTAACACAAATTTGAATATTAATCACTTCGGCTGAAATGAGAAAGCATAAATGGCAGCTTTTGATACTGAAGTGCATTTCAAACTAAATTATATTCTTTCTTTTGCTTATTTGTGGAGAATTAGAAAGTATGGGCTAAACTTATCCTGTCAAAAGAAAGAGAATGAACATTCTCTAATCTGAGGCCTCTAGAATAATAATATCATAGTGTCTGTTTCCAGATGCACTGGGGTTTTAAGGGATACCTCCTGCAAACTGCCGATGAAAAAAGGAGACCCCTATACCCATCTGTATAATAGGCATCAGTGAGGCGGGAACTGAGTAAAACATTTGCTTAAAAATATTCATAAAAGGGCTGGGGATTTAGCTCAGTGGTTCTGCTGCCTGCCTCACAAGCACAAGGACCCAAGTTTGATCCCTGGTACCATAAAAAAAAAAAAAATTCAAACAATATTATAAAGGCAGAACACTAAGGTTCAGGAATGCCTCTCCCTTAGAGGCAGATGTCTTGGCACCCTGGTTTTCAACCATCTTTCAAACTACTTATTAACTAGAAGGATCTATCATATCTCTGCATGTCCAGTTGAAAATACGATATCATGAAATGTGTTACAATATCTTACTGTGCACCTTGAGCCTATTCTATTTTTCCACTGCCAATCAGCATCAAGCAGAACTGGTGTTACTTGTAAATCTTCTGCTTCCTTCCCTTCTGGTCCATCTCAACTCCCAACACCCCCCTTGGGCTCTCAGCACCACATCTATTACTCTGCCACAGCACCTTATTGTGACGTTCACCATTTTGAACAGGAGAGCTCAGGCCAGAAAGAAAGATCTAGATTTGAGTCTGATGCTCCTCCATTTTCTAGTTCTATGGACCCAGCTGAGTGAATCCACCTCACAGAGTTGCTGTCTCCATATCTACAACATAAGAAAAACAATGCTGACTTCCTGGAGCTGCTATAAGAATTAAACATAATAATATCTGAGAAATTCAAGTCAAATCAATCATGTCCTTGAGGATGGAATTTGATACTCCAAACATCTGGTATCTGAAAAGGAAAAAATAAATAAAAGCCAGGGCCCTAGGAGTTATTCCTTTTATTTGTTCAACATATCACTAGCTCCCTGCTATCCTGGGGGGGAAATCACAATCTTAGCTTTTGTGGCAATTTTATATAGCTACTTGCTAACAAGGAACACCTCAGACTATTTCTTAATTTTAGACTTTCTTTTCATGCATAAGTTTAGTACATACTTTTCCCTGCTACTTTCCTTTCCAGTCCATGGCTCCTCACTTACGTAGTTAGTGGAGATAAGGGAAATGTTAGGGGTTAGGGTGCCCTTCAAAATACTAAGAGATCTAGCTAGGGCTAAGGGTATAACTCAGAGGCACAGAGCCTGCCTGGCAAGGGCAAAGTCCTGAGTTCAATTTCTGGTACCTAAATAAATAAATCAAATACTAAGCAATCTCAGATTGACAAGACATTCAGTTAGTATTTACAGCTGTGATGAGTCTCCTCTTAGCACATTTCCATTGTGTTATAAAACTGAAACTCCCCATCTTATTTCTCCATTGCTGCAACAAATCAAGATAAGCTTGCTGGCTCAAAAGAAATACACACTTTTCCCCTGTAATGGAAATGTACCAATAAAATTAATTAAAAACTAAAGTCCTCAGAGAGAAAATTCTTGATGAACTCGAGTCTTGGAGTTGACATTGGGCAAGTGGGTACCTTCTGATATATTCTGAAAGTGGAGCCAACAGGATTTGTTAATGGCTGGTGCATGGAACGAGCGAGAAGTTAAAATTGACTCCTATATATTTTTAGAACTGGGTTAAACAATTGCCATTAAATTAGAAATGACTGAGAGGTGTTATGGGCCAATTTGTTCCCATAATATTATTATATACGGAGACAGGAATTTTAAATAGGTGATTAAACTCAGCCGTGGTTGTTCGGGTAGCCAGACTCTAGTGTGATTGATATACTTAGAAGAAGAGGACATTTGGACACACAGAGAGACAGGAGGGATTCATGTACTGTTATGGCCTGTGTCTAGTGGTCCCTCCCACAAAGCCTTGTGCAGTCATAGGTGGGGCTGTTTCAGAGATGGCTCCATTTAGTGTGTGATGCTGGGATTAAGGCTGTGTAATTACTAAATCAGTCCACTGATTGGATTGGCACTGTCTTAATTCTGGAAGCCTAGAAACAATATCAAAGGGGAAAAAAGACACTATTAAGGCACCTTGCTTGCTTACTCTTCTGCCTTCTGCCTTCATGTACTGCTTCTCCTCTGTGGTGCCCTTCTCCGTGTGCCACCCTGCCTTGGAGATAGACAATTATGGACCGAAACCTCTATAAATGGTGAGCTAAGTAAACCTTTCCTCCTTTAACTTTGCCTCAGCAGTGAGAAAAATACCTAAAACAGAATTTGCTCCCAGAGAAGTGGAGTCTTTGCTGATTAGATCTGACCATGTGGTTTAAGAGCCTTTGGAGCTGGCTTGTGGGAAAAGAAAGAGTTAGGAAAGGTTTAGAGATGCTGGGTGTAAAAGTAGAGCTGGAATATCAGAGGCTGTAGTTGATGGGAGAGTCTGGTCAGAGCTCAGAAGAACAGAAGGCTGATAGAAATTCTGCTGGTAAAGACCTGGCTCAGTAGGTTTTGGCAGGAAAGAAAGACTACATTGGCTGTTTGACTCCAGACAATGTGTGTCATACCTTGACAGAAGTTTTTGCATTTTGCTAATGCCACAGACTATGCCTGAGACTAAGATTAAGGGTGGTAGACTAATTAACTTTGCAGAAGAAATTTTAAGGCAGTCTGATGTTGAGGCTGTAGCATGGATACTGTTGGGAGCTTTTAGCTGGATTTAATTTTGTGAATCAAAAGCAAAGAGCCCAGCAGAATGATCTAAAACATTTTGAGCTTGGCCAGAAAGGAAGCACTAGTAAAGCTGTGGCCTGCAAAGATGGAATGGAGGAGAAACTGGTCACTGAAAGGACTAGCAAGTAAAAGCCAAGTACTTTAGAAGAGGACAATAGAAAAGATGGGCTGAGAACATCACATGAAACAGGAGAACTCCACTCTTTGCAGCCTCAGAGTTGCAAAGGTGAAAGACTTTGCTTTGAGAAGAGTCCCAGAACACCATGTTCCATAATGGCACCAGCCTGGTTATTTCTCAGGATTTGGTTCACAGGCACCTAACTCCTAGAGCCATGAGAGAAAGAAGCCTGGCTACTGTTCCAGCTGGTGGCAGACCTTGGCATCATCCACATGGTAGTGGTTTTAGGCACCTACAGAATGTAGAAGTTGTGGGGTCAGAAAGGCTTCCACCCAGATTTCAGAATAAGGCCTAGGAAACCAGGAAGTTTGTCCCTAAGAGAGCAGTGTGTGAAGCTGTGAGTGTGAAGCCAAAGGTGCAGTGGCGAGCCTAGATGTTTGAAGAATCCAGGAATGTGGATTGTCTGAGGAAAACCGCAAGGAGAGAGCCGAGCCAGCCCAAGAGAGCGGCCATGGGAGCTACAACCACTGGCAGTGCCATAGGGGCAGAGCCACCCAAGAACTTTGGAGTTTATATCTAGCTACAGATTGCCTCAGATGCCAGACATGGACCTACAGGACTTAATATTTGTCCTGCTGGAATTTGATCCCAGGCCTCTTATTTTTGTTTTTTTTTTTGGGGGGGGTGAGACAGGGTCTCACTGTGTAATTGAGAATGACCTGGAACTCACTATGTAGCCCAGGCTTTCTCAAACTTACAGCAATCCTCCTGCCTCAGCCTCTCAAGTGCTGGATCCCAGTCCTTTCTATCCCCTTATCTGTACATTTTGGAATGGTAATATTTATCTTATGCCATTGAATGTTGGAAGTGTTCAACTTCTTTTCATTTGCACAGGTGGTCAAAACTAGGTGTTTCTTTTAAAATCTCAGAGGAGACTTTGGACTTGGGCTTTTCAGCAATGCTGAAACTGTTAGCACTTTGGCAACTCTTGGAGATGGATTAAATGCCTTTTGCATAAAGTGATGCACGTGAGTCTTTGGGGGGTCCATGGCAGAATGTTATGGCCTGTGTCTAGATGTCCCCACCAGAGCCTCGTGCAGTCATAGTTGGGGCTTTTGTAGAGGTGGCTTGATCTAGAGTGTGTGAGGCTGGTGAGGATGAGTGATTACAGAATCAGTCCACTGAGTGGCTTGGTGCTACCCTAATCCCAGGAGTCTAGAAACAATATCAAAGGGTCAGAAAGACACTGTTAAGGCCCCTTGCTTGCTTGCTTGCTTGCTTGCTTTGCTACCTTCCACCTGCCACATCCTGTTTCTCCACAGTGATGCCTGTTTACCATATCACCCTGCCTTACAGCCAGATGAGAATGGACTGAAACCTCTACAAACTGTGAGATAGATAAACCTTTTTTCTTTAACTTTGGATGTTAGATATTTTGTTTCAGTGACAAGAAAATTCAGTGCACAGAGGAGACCCCACATCTGGACACAGCAAGGAGGTGACATTCTGGAAACCATGAAGCCTCTGAAAATAATGAACCTGCTTTGACCTTCATCTTAGACTTCTAGCTTCCAAACATATGTTACAATAAATTTCTGTTTTTTATGCCAAAAGAAAACCATGCCTTTTATCACATAGTTTGTAGATCAGAGGTTCAAACTGGGTTGAGGCCTCACTGGTTTGAAACTAAGTTACCGTAGGGCTTTCTAGATTTTCTGGAGGCCCTTGGGTGAGTATCTGTTTCCCTGTCTGGTGCTGACTTCTGGAAACATAATCCATGGCTCTTTACTCCATTTTCAAAGTCAGCAATATTATGGCTCTCAGACCATTTTTCCTCAGGGACATCTGCCTGAATCTCTTCTTCTGCTTCCCTTTTCCATTTTTAGGGACCTCTGTGATAGCATTATATCCACCTGGCTAATCTCTTTATCTTAAAGTCAGGTGATTAGCAATTTCAGCTTCTCTTTCCCATGTATGCTAATGTAGTCCATGTTACATAGATTTAAAAAAATGGACATCACCAGGAGGTTCTTACTATGCTTACCAAATTTCCCATTTCTTCTCTTACCTTGAGTGCTATTACCAAATGTTCTCTTTAATTACTCTTACTTCAATAAATCCCATGTCCCATTAAAAGAAGTTAACTGGTGAGGCCCTAGGAAAAGGGATAGGGATAATACATCATTCTTTATATCTAAAAAATATTACTGCATATATTATACAAAGATTCAATAAATGTTAGTCTCTTCCATTGATAGAAAACCAGCATTCTATTTACTACTAGATAGGAGCTGACATTTCTGGTCCAACATCCATGGCGCTGTGAAGTCTGGTTCACTTTACCCATACATATCACAGTTATCTGAGTATTGTCTCTAGATGTCATTCAAACTAAAGAAGTCCTTGGAGAATCCATCTTTTGCTATAGGTGCAGTCCAAATGCAGGTTAAAGACATTTAATTTAAAGACATTTAATTTAACCTCTTCAAAGGCCTTTTATTAGAGTGGAGCAGTCTGTTCGAGTGGAAGAATTTCACCATCTTTTTCTTCCTAGCACTCTGCAATCCCACTGTAGGCCTCTTGGCATCTTCTCAAGCCATCTCCCTTTCCCTGTGCATGGATCAGTCACCTCTTCTGTGAAGTCTGTTAAGAAGTTACCTCTTCCCAGTTTTAAGGGATCTCTTCCCTGAGAATTTAGTGCATATATTAAGGCATACTCATCGGTTGATGTAGTTTTTAAATAGACTTCAAATATTTTCTGAGTCATTTTTCCCCAACTAAAATGCAGTTTCCTCAAGGGCAAAAACTGTGTCTCCTTTTTCAATCTCAAAAATCAGGAATGAACATTAAATTGAAGGAGTACAACAATGAAGCTTTGTTTAAAATGAGTAGGGATTGCAGAATGGCATCAAAAATTATGCAATAGTTTACTGGTCATTAATGCTATCTGACTTTATCTCTTCTCTGAATATGAGGAATTGACCATATCAGCTTCCTTGAAGGTAGCTGTGACTCGCTTTTGTCAATGAAAATGTGAGCAGAAATGACATAGTCACTTTCTATGAAGTTCTACAAGTATATGATCTGTCCTTCTTGTCTTCTACCCATGGTAACTAGCTAGAGTCAGATCTGTGGTTCCAAGAACCAATGTCCTCGAATGAGGCAGAATGGAGCCTGCTCAAAATGAACTGAGACAGACATGGAACAAAAGTGAAAATTAGACTTGATTCTTTGAAGACATTAAGATTTGACTGTTGTTTTAAAAGGCTACTTTCAGAACAGATTTATAAAAAATTGCGAAGATAGTACATAGTTTCCAGGTAGACACCCTGCACACCATTTTCACTATCATTAACATCTAGCAACAGTGTGATACCTTTGTTACAATTAATACACCAATATTGATACATCACTATCACTATCGCCTAACATCCCTATTTCAATTGGATCTCATTAGTTTTCACTAAATGTCTCTTTTCTCTTCCATGATCCCATAAGGAATACCACATTCCATTGCTGTCCTGTCTCCTTTAGGCTCTTCAAGACTGTGACAATTTTTTGGACAGCTTTGATTACTTCCATAATTTTAAGTAATACTCATCAGATATATTCTAGCATGCCCCTCTCTGGGTTTATCTGATATCTTTCTTGTGATTGGACTGGGAATACGTGTTTTGAGAAAGTAGAACACAGACAGTTCTGCTTTTCATCAAATCATATCGAGGGCACAGATTATTAACACAACAGCATTATTGATATTGGTCTTGATCACTTGGGTCAGGTAGAATTTTCCTCCACTGTAAAGTTACTCTATATTTGGCTCCTTTCACATTCTCTCCTTTTTTTTCTTGTATCAGGGATTGTACTCAGGTCCTTGTGCTTGCGAGGCAGGTAGTGGAACAACTGAGCTAAATCCCCGGCCCTCTCTACTCTTGAAGGCAGTCACGATATACATCCCTCACTTAAACACTGGGAAGTTATGCTACTTCTGTTTAGGGTTCGATGTACTGAGTTATTTGGAGTTTTCTACCTAGAAGATTTATTTCTCCTTTCTTTTTGTTATTTTATTCAAAAATGTATTAATATGAGCATGAACGCATAGATATTTATTATATGTTTTTGTTATAGTGCAATATTGCTTTTTGATACTATTATTTAAATTTCTCTAACTTGGTGAACTGGTTGCCCTCCTATGTTGCTTTGATATGCCTCAATTGTTTGGGAGGTTTTGTGAACATTTCTTTGTGGAACTATTAAATGTTCCAGGATCATTCTATATATTCCTTGCCCCAGAACTAAAATCAGCTATTTCTCTAAGAATCCTTTGTTCCCTTTATTGGGGAATGCTTTAGAAGCCAATTGTCCTTTTAGTGTCCACATTCAGGTAAAATTCTACCCTTGTCATTTCCCGTCTTGTCCACAAACGACTTTCCCAAAGCCACAGAGCAGTTGAGTCTTGACCATATCCTTGAGGTTTGACAAGTGGCAAACTTGAATTCTTCTGGGTAGCAAGAAGCCCACAAGAAGCAGTAATGGTGATATGTTCAGTCTTCTCTCATCCTGCACCTTAACCAAGGATGCCCCTCAGCTGCCAAGAGTTGCCACATACCAAAGTCTTAGGACCTCCACAATTGCATTTTCAATATTGTTTTCTTATAGAAGATCTTATGTTAATGGAGTTCTGACTGGGGCCTTGGAGAATCCAAAGCTTAAGGAGGAGAAACCACAAAAGACTGGCTCCTCAACTGGTGTTAAACATGACTTTCATTTTATTTGAGTACTGCATTCAGGTATGGTGGCTCTGCCTGCATGAACTGATCTGAATTGTGCACACACAGAGAAATATCTGCCTGCTTGTCAAATAGGGGAACAAAATTATGTTTCTAAGCAGCAGCAAATCTCTTGTCAAAAGGGATTGTTTTAAAACTCCAGGGAGTTGTTAGCACCGAGTAATTAATAATAAGAAAATGCTTGCAAATTAGCAGAATATGCTAACATTAACATTGACAGAAAAAACGTAGGAGTGTGAGTACACAACCGCCACACACACACACACACACACACACACACACACACACAGTCTTTTTCTCAAGGCAACCACCTCTCCTACTTAGAGTGCACATTTGGAATGATTTTTAAATTATGATATGCATTTAAATACTGTACTAAGTGTTCATTAAAATTCACATTTAGGAAGCTTCGGTAAACAGGAACTGCTACTACAATGGCCTCCTTGGACATTTTTTTGTTTGTTTAATTTTCAAGCTATGTTTATTCAACATCGCCACATGTTGTCACCAATGTTGAAAACAATCACCCAGCGTTCTAACCTACGAGATGTATGTAGTCCCGATACCTGAGCAGTGTGAGGACTCTCCTCTTATAACCAGAATGCCAGCATGCACCTGTCAAAGCATTGAGCTCTATTGAAAGCAAGAGAGAATAAGTCAAATATAATTTTGAAATGTAATGTGTCGATCTAAAAACCACTGTTCACAGTATGGCTAGGCAACCAATTTCAGAGGAGCAGGTCACAAGTGGTAAACAAATTCCCACAGCTAAGCAATTGCTGATATAAATTGTCTGAAATGAAAGATATTTATTCATGACCAGAGTGGGCTCAAAAAATTAATTCAGAGAAGTTTTTTTTATGTTCCCTGGAGTAGGCGACTCTTAAATAAGTGATCAATAGCTGACTTGAGCCAAATAGAAGGACTTGTCCAGGATCAGGCAGGTAATTACTTACAGTGATGAGCTGAGGAAGTAAGGCAGCCAGGGACATGGTAGCATTAATCACAGATTTAAACTGTTTCTCCCTTTCTGGTTGAATCATCTGAAAAAAAATATCACTGAACAACTTGGTCCACTAGAAAATTCATAGACCAAGGTGCATATTTCAGACACCTCCATTTTCAGAACAACCCCCTAGAGTGAGGAGAAAGAATTATTAATGGAAAGCAATATCATTTTGCACCTATTAAGAGACATTGGAATTACTGGTTAGCTGGGAGAGGCTGAGTGAATGGGGACTGAGGAGGTGAATGAGACATGAGCAATTTGGCCTGTAAATACCTGTTTAGTTCCCTGCTGGGAATAGAGGATAGAACATTTGCTTCATTCAGTCCTCAGAACAAAATACCCACAGCTGGTGCTGAAACTTTCCACCTCTGCAAGCTGCGCCAAGACGAAAAGGCTAAAGTGGAGTAAGTCTGGCACTTGGGCCCTGGAAGTGGCTTCATGTTTTCCCAAGGGTGATCCGCCTGCCGCCTATGGAAGACAATGGTAGCAGAGTGTGGCAAAACAGAAGGAACTCTGGATGGACAGATATGTTGACCCCAAAATTCCACTTCTCACAACTGAGAAGTGCTTGTTCAAAGGTAAGCATAGCCAAAGTTAATTCAGTAAACAATCTATTGACCTTCACGGGGGAGGTTACATTTAAAAAAATCTTATCATCATAGAATTGATAAGACAGATCATATATTAGTAATTGGAATAATTCTCTAGACAAAAAAAGCTAGAGACAGAAAAATATAATTTATTTCCATTTGTAGAAAAGAACACATATTTATAAATATTTCATATGTTATTACATATACATAGAAACATTTTGGAAAATAGCCAGGAAACTTTACTTTGAGAAGTAGGGATTAGAGAAGGATTAATATTTCCCTTTGTGTTTAATTTTTTTTTGGCTGAAACCATATATTGATTATAAAGTTAAAATCAAGTTAATAAAAAGATCCCCTTTCATTAAGAGGAACATGGATCTAAGTGTTGGTAGCCTTGGTTCCAAAGTTCTTACCAATAACCGATAATTACTAAAATGCCCCCCAAAAGGTTTAGAGTGGACTATAGCAGCTGCATGACCTTGGACAGGTGCCTTGTAGGTTTGCTAAACAAGTGAATAGGTCAGACTAGACCTTGGATGTTCAAAGGAAAGGGAGGCCTCTTGCTTTAGCTAATGGTGTGGAAGACTAGAAAAGAAGCAGAAGGATTCCAGATTCCCTGTACATATTTTCATGTCCAGAGTGGATCCATCCTTATTAAGAACGTATATATATATATGAATCTTCCACAAAAATTTTAAAGAAATGTTCCTGAGACTAAAATATATTGAAACTTTTAAAACCCCATGGATGTCACAAATATGTATCTAACATTGGTTTTCACATATTGAGTACTTGTGATGTGTTAAGTATTGGACTAATGACTTTATTTTCAGCTTTTGTATTAACCCTCACAAAAACCCATGTGGTAGTTACTATTATCATTTGGTATGGCTTGTGCCTAGATATCCCCCCAAAGCCTCCTGCAGTCCACAGGTGGAGCTTTTCAGAGGTGGCTAGATCTAGAGTGTGTGATGCTGGGATCAAGGATGTGTGATTACTAAATTAGTCCACTGATTGGTTTGGCATAGATCTGGGTGTGGATAACGGGAAGGCCCACCCTGAACATGAGTGTTACCTGCCCAAAGGTAGTGTAGCCTGGATAGGATATAAGGGATAGAAAAAGGCCTGCAATAATTGCTTGCTGCTTCACTACCTTGCTATCATCTACCTGCCATGCACTGTTTCTCCTCTGTGATGCCCCTTTGCGCCATTCTACCCTGCCTTGGAGCCAGCCAACTATGAACTGAGACCTCTGCTAACAGTGAGCCACAGTGAACCTTTCCTCCTTTAACTTTGAGGGTTGGGTATTTTGTCTTAGCAATGAGAAAAGTAACTAAGACATCATTCTCATAATAGGGTTAAGGAAAGCAATAAATTTTCTTGCCTTGGCCTATACCCCACAGTAGGAAAATATTAGGGCAAGGATGGAGAACAGGGCCGGGGATTTAGCTCAGTGGTTCTGCCACCTGCCTTGCAAGTGCAAAGACCCGAGTTCGATCCCTGGTGCAAAAAACAAAACAAAACAAAAAAAAACAAAGATGGAGAAAAAATCCAAGAACATCCAAGTCCATGTACTTGATCATATAAGATGCCTGATAGGCATCAGAACAGGAGAAGGTATGTTCCTAGCTTACCTGATCCACTGGATAAGCACGTTAAGGTACATGCTTGGCCCATGATGTTTATAGAGTGTCTGGAAATGAGAGGTATTACTTGAAAGCATGGAAGAAATACAACATCATGAGCTCTACCCCAGAATGACTGAGTCAATATCTCTTGAGCTTAGATCTTTCCATCTGCATTTTAGTTAGATCTTCAAAGAGTCATAGTTTTCTTCAGGTCTGAGAAGTAATCTGAAACTCATACTCAGTACTCGTCCAAGAACAGTAGATCTCATCCTTCCTTAATATTAGAATTATCTGGAAAGT
Source organism: Fukomys damarensis (assembly GCF_012274545.1). Taxonomy (NCBI): domain Eukaryota; kingdom Metazoa; phylum Chordata; class Mammalia; order Rodentia; family Bathyergidae; genus Fukomys; species Fukomys damarensis. Next base: position 24,742,710 of record NW_022900920.1, on the reverse strand, counting down.
TTTTAAGACTATTGTTGCCCAAACCCTACTACAGCCCAATGAAGTCAGAGATACACCCCAAACATGTGTACTTTTAGTATCTGCCTAGATTATTACAATGTACAATGAAAATTGAGAACCACTTTTCTAGACATAAAACTCCAGTGAGTTTCAGTCTTTAGTTGCAAACTGAAATCACCAGTGAGCATTAAAAAATACTGGTGCCTGAATCTCAGAGGTTTTGTTTCAGCTTTTCTGGAGAACAGTCTGAACTTCAGGAATTTTTAACCCTTCCCCCCCATATTTGAGCATACAATCAATTAAGAACTACTCTAAGTATGGAAGGGAAGGCCCAGCACAAATCTGGTTTCTGATTTTACCTGGTTTTGTCTTCCCATATAGAAGCAGCAGAAGCCTAAGGCTAAAGGCAAAGTTGTCCCTGTGGATTTCCCACCAGCTTCTGGACACTACAAGCGAATTCCTAGGCACTTGAGGACACTTATTTGTCAACCTGACCACAGTGTAAATGTTTTGCTGCATATTATTCCTTCCTGTTGCCTCCTCCAAACCCTTAGACAAGTAACAATGAAGATACTGCATGTTGCGAGTGTGACACTTCCTTAGCTGTAACCTCAGAAATCTGACTCATCGATCCCAGGGAGCAGCTAATATTGCTGCCTGTTGGGAAGGGGAAGCGCAAAGGAAATAAACTCAGATCCAAACTGCTCCTGAGAAAATTACACCTTTCGGGGAAGGACAATGCATCATACCTTTTAATGAACAGGATACATTCACTTGGGTCTCATGTTAATTTACAGCTAATGCTAATCCCAGTGGAGGCATCAAAATTTGCATTTATATAGAGGCTGAATATTCTATCAAAAGACATCTGGCCTAAAAAATGTGTTTTTTTATATAAAAGTTAGTGAGGTTTAAATGACACCATCTTTGGGCAGGGGTAATAGAAAAAACACAAGATTTTAACTCAGAGAGATCCAAATTCAAGTCTGGCCTTTGATTTTTACTAGTCAAGTAAGTTATTCCATTTCTCTAAGGTACTACTTCCTCATCTATTAAATAGGAATAACATCTCTTCTGCAGGTTGATTAGTAAAAAGCAAATAAAATGATGTACATAAGTCCCTTATCACAGCAATCCAAATGTTATTGGCACCAAACCAATGTGCGTCTCCATCTCTTATGGTATTTTTTTCCAAACTAACAGGACATAAAATGGATTTATTACCATTCATTGAAATCCTCTCAGATACGATAACATACACATATTAGATGTTACCCAGACCAGTCAAGGCCAACTTTTACTTCTTGTGGACCTTATACATTCTCTAAGCTCTTCGTAAACAAAAGGGACCACCATAATTGACATCAGCAAAGCTAACATCCGAAACTAAAGAGAAAGGAGAGCCTTGAAAGCCAGCCAAGAGAACAGAACTAAGACTAACAAACTGTAAATTTTAAAATGGGATAGAATTTGGTCCATTTGCCCGTAACTTGATTATCCCAGGCATTCATAAAAATACGCCCTCCCATGTTTCTTTCTCAATCCCAGGCTCCCAGCACGCTCTCTCTTACCACCCCACCTCCCTTCTTCCATCCTGCTCCGCCAGCATCCTCTCTCCCCAAGAAAATTGGCTAAAAATAACCAAGAGGCCAATATAGTATTAGACATATTTGGTAATATGTTCCTCTCTTTAGCGTCATGGATTTCAATTCTTCCCTAACTGAGCCCTGCCAATTTCCAGCCTTTTTAAATAAGATGTAAAAATAGATTCTGGGAGGTGCAGGTAATTGAGTGAAGATAATGTTCAACCAAACTTTCTCCTTGGATCGAAACTCGGACCATGAGATGAAAGCACAGCCAAAGCCGAATAAAGGTGGTTGGTTACAAGCAGAGGAGGGGTATGTTGGAGATGTGAGGACGAAACAAACCAGTCCCCTCAAGAAGGCTCAGCTGAGAGAGCAATTCACACCCACTCCTCTGCTGCTCAGCTTCCGCAGGAGCGAGTGCAGGAGCCTCTCTCACCTGGCACTGTGGCTCTGTGCTCTACTCTGCACACTTCCTCCACAGCTGCTCTGAGCCACTCATTCTTGGACATCCGACATCTCCTTTTGTCTTTACCTCATGCTCTTCTCCGGCTGCCTGTTGTGTGCTTTGTTCTTGGAAAGAAGAGAAGACAGCGGAAGGCATAAACCCACCATCTTGTCTTCACCCATGAGTTCAAGGACACCACTTTTAGAGTTATTCCAAATCTATTCTCCACTCCCTGCTCCTCTGGGAAGCTTCAAATCTCAATATCCAGCGCCTGTTGGGTAGAGGAATCATGATTTCCCACTGAAATCTGAATCGAACATATCTAAAACTTAGCCAGTATTTTCCCCAAAATGTTTAATAGTTTTTATAATTCCTATCCTAGTGAAAGATGCCTCCAATAATATAGTTATGTAAGTCAAAACTTATCTATGATCTTTTATTCTCCCACAGCTAGTCAATACGGCCTGATAATTTGATTTTGGTTTCATTAATTAATCAGATGGGTCTAGAATCTGTCTACTTACTCCTTGCCAGGCCAGATGTTCACATGTAAAATATTAATATCAGTAAAAGGCAATTTTCATTCACTTGTTCAAAGAAATATGTAATGAAGTTTTATTCAATGGTAGACATTGCCCTCGGACCTTGAATAGAGAAAAAGAAAACAGAAACTCTTCCCGTGAGAAGTTCATAGACTAAAACAGGAAGAACTGACTCATTGTCAGTGACTAAATCCAGAGTTGGCTATGATAGTTAAAACACAGTCTCAACATTTTGAGAAGACCTCATAAGGACAGAGAATTTGAGCAGGAGATACAGGCTAAAATAAACAATAAGAAGATACTACTGCTATAATTACCACCATTACCGGCCAACTGGTTTATTAAAGACCTTATTATATACAGAGCTCTGTGTTCATAACACAATATCTATTCTCTTATTCAATCCTTATAAAAGCCCAGTGTGACAGAGGTTGTATAAAAACATTTCCTTTTTTGCTGATTAAGAAACTGGAGTTCACAGAAGTTGACTTTTGCCTAAGGTCACACAATTGATAAAAGGCTGGGGCTCAGACCCAGGTCTATTCCTTGAATTCCTAAGCCTCAGAGAGAATGGCATTGTCTAACAGAGTAAAGGATACATTTCACAGGAATACCATAGGTGAGGTTCAAGACCGCTAGGCACACGTGACTTCTGAGCACTTTGCACCTAGTCCAAATTGAAAAATGTACCATGAATGTAAAGTACAGATCACGCTTGGAGGACTGATGAACAGAAGAGTGCAGAATGTCTCAGTTGTAATTTTTACATTGCTCGCACACAGAAATGGCAATATTTTAGATATATTGAGTTGGGTCGAATGTATTTTTATTTATTTATTTTATTTTATTTTATTTATTTATTTGGGGGGGTTGAGACAGGATCTCACTATGTAGTTGATACTGACCTGGAACTCACTATGTAGTCCAGGCTGGTCTTGAACTCACAGTGATCCTCCTGCCTCAGCCTCCCAAGTGCTGGGATTACAGGCGTGCGCCACCACACCCAGCTCCAAATGTATTTTTAAAATCCATCTTACCGGGTTCTTTTTAGTTTTTCGGTGTGGCTACTGGAAAGTGTTAAACTGTATATGAGGTGCACAGCTGTGACTTGTGTTGTATTTCTGCTGGACAGGAATGGGCTAGGGTGTTGCAGGGCGGTAAGCTGACTGTGAGCGAGCCACACAAGAAGATAGTGCAGAAGCACTAAGGCCTGAACTGCAGGTTCTGCAGGATGAGCAGTGAGAGTAGGGGCAGAGTTTTCAAGTGGAAGGAACAGTGAAGGAGAAAGAGAAAAGAGGAGAGGGCAGCAGAAGCTGAAACACAGGGCACCAGTGCATAAATTAAAACTCATTTTGACCGATGTCTGCAAGCAGAACACACCTTTTATTGAATTCCTCACTGGGGGCCTTTGGTGATTCTATTGCAAAAAGATGTTGATTGCCAGTGTAGAATCACTGCGCCAGTTGGAGAGCTATTCTTTTGTGAAAATGTTAGGTAAGGCAGGTCCTCAGAAACACCGGATCATGATCTGCTCATCCTCGAAAATTTCAAGTACACTGTCACTAACTGGAAGGCGGCACTCTCGTAAAGCAAAGGTATTTTATCTCAGATGAAAGGTTACACTTCGGACTAGAAACTGTAGCCTGAAATACTGGCCCTAAATTCTGTGAAGCATTTCCTGTTCATAAATATGCATGCAAATTCATGCAGTTATCTGCAGTAGACATCACGGTTGTTTGTAAATAAGAAGTTGAGGTGACACTTTGTGGGGAAGGGCATGGTCTTCGGAGTCAGAGAGATCTGCGTTCCCACTCTGGCTCTCCTGCTTTCTTACTGGCCTATTAGCTACCCTGAACCTAAATAGTCACATCTGTGAATTGGGGGCCACCTACTAACCTACTCAGACAAGTGGTACAATCTAAGTGAACAAGGGGAGGTGGGCATTTAGTACATGTTGGGGCATGGGGTGAAAGATCAGAGGACAGAAACACCCATTTCCATCCTCCTATTCACAGCTGGTGGGAGAATTGCAGCCTTGATTTTTAAACAGACCGACTGTGAATGCTAAATGGGCAAGAAAAGGCAAGCACAGAGCTGTACATACGGCTTCCTAATGTGCCAGGGAGCTGCAAAAATCCATTCTGCTCCAGGCTGCCTTAAGCAGTCTTCAGAATGTTCAATTAATGACAAATGATCTGAGAATATAGCATCTTTATAATAAGGAGAGATCCTTAAACGAGATGGAGATGTAGTATTGCAGACCAAGAAGTATATCTTAAGGAGGCATGTTGATTGAATCCCAAGCCTAGACTTGCAGAGCAAAGCAACACAGTGGGAAATACAGAGGATCTGGCCATTCAGTCAACCATGATGACTCGTTTACCTTCATCCCTTTACACAAATACAAACAACAAAGACAATTCTGAGTTAACTTGTGCCTATCTCTGGAAGAGTACACTGGATATTTTATGACATTGATTCTTAAGATTCACAGCAAGTCTTCAAACCATTTGAACCTCAAGCACGAGCACCGTCATATCCATACTTGATGCCCCAACAACGACTAGCTCTAGTGCCAGCCAAATATTTAAGTAGATGAACCAAAGAATAAATGAGCTGATGAGAAGATTCACACATTTTTACATGTTTTATGGAGAATGAATCCACTCTAGTTCAGGCAAAAAGTGTTGGACCAGACAGAGTTACTCAAACCCTACTAATAATTGAAGAGTGAAAAGGATGATTTTTAAATTAACCCCCTTCCCCCAGTTCTAACTTTGTATTTCTTCTTGGGCGGCGGGGTGGGGGGGCACCTGGGATTGAATTCAGGACCTCGTGCCTGCAAGGCAGGTGTGGCGCCACTGAGCTAATCCCTGGCCCCACTAACCTTGTATTTCGAAAGGGAAAAAAAAAAAATCTTCTACCTAGGTATTTTGTACAATCAAACAGGCTCGGTACTCTGTCTCTGGGTGATTAGGGAAATATGAACACTGAGACCAGGTAAAATTTAATGAGGCCCCAGTCAGAATCCCAAAAATCTTCCATACTGGGAGTAAGACAGCTAAATGGGTACTTCAACAAAGAAAGATTTCAAAATTCTTGAAGCAGTGATAAATAATTAATTCTGCCCCCAAGAGAATGGGCATGAGTTCTTTACATAGTTCCATCATCACAGGCTTATTAGGTGGATGCATTTATCACGACATCAGTTGCATCATTAGTGGGACAGACTTTTCTCTGGTGATCTCTGTTGCCACCTTAACAAATGAAATGTGTGGGTCAGTTAGGTTGTCTTGAAGTCAGACTGGCAATTGAGATGATTCTTTCCCTAATTGGCTTAACTAGGAAAGAAGAAAAGGCACCAGTGTAAAAGTACATCAAGGTAGTCAAGGACTTCAGCTGTCACGTCCCCACTGTGTAATGTAGCAGGGTAGATTTATGAAAGGTTGAGCATGCCTGTGGACATGGCACTTCACAAAGGACCAAAGGGTCACAAGGACAAGGTGGCCAGTGAGGTTTTCCATGAACTCAGAGGCCAGGGTGGAGTGGATGCTTTACTGTAAGATTGAAAGTAGATTCCAGCAGCCTTTCCTCACTGCAGGAGTCAAGCAGGAGTTAGTGTGTTTATCAGAGGATCAGCCAGTGTGCACAAATTCAAATACAGGCAGAAAGGAGATGCACATTCACTCAAGAAATGCTTACTTGGCCAGTGTGGCTTGGTGCAGGATTACAGGTGAATGGAGTAACTGTCTGCTTGCACTTCTGAAGGTCTTTTGGAAAATAACAGCTTGGATATGGGCAGGGAGAGTTGTCTGATTAATAATTATGTCTCCCAGGATGTCCAGTCTAAACAGAATTGGAAGGTGTCAAGAGGGGTAGACAGAGAGGCAAGGGTAATCAGCAGTGTTCATTTGACTTAAATTTAATTGGACTCCATAGATTTTTTTAATTCCCACTCTTCCCATGACTGGCAGCATGGGCTTGGACAAGTCAGCTTTCTAATCCTATTCCCCATCTGTAGAAGGAAACAAAAACCTCCTAGCTGGGTGACTCCTGCTTAGTTCAGTCGAAGTCAGGTGATATTCCCCATCTGTTGGCACATGACTGGACTGCGAGGTCTGTTTTCAAAGGTAAATAAAGTACTCTTTCTCTAGAGGTTCAGTTACCACCCAAGACATGGTAACAGTTTCACTCTCACTCTTTCTTTAAAGGCTGAAATAAAGAGAAACCTTCAGCTTCATTGAGACCAGTTGAAAACTTTGCTGACATGAAGTTTGATCACTCATTCTCCAGGGCATGTGCCATGTGGCCTTGTGAAATCAGTCATCTGTGGCAACATAAATCAATATCTAATTTGCGTCAAATATGTCAACAAGTTAAGAAAAAGACAGCCGGGCTGCTACTTTTGGCACTTGTAGTCTCTCTGGCAGCTAATTTACAAGCTAAATTGAATCATCAGCACCCAATTAAATTCCGCCTGCATCACAGCACAAAATGCTCATTTTTATTTTCTTGATGAAGGAAGGAAAATGGAGAAGAAAGGGAAAGCTATTACACTCTCATCCATGTGTTTCCATGAATTAGAGTGTGTTTCACTCTTGAATTCATCCAGTTTCCCAAGTCTAGCGAAGGAAGGAAATGTTATAATTATATTTCCTGGTCGCCTACATATTTATCTCCTTTGGTATAATCTCAGTTACTCATTAAACTCCCACTGACTCTATCAAGGTTAAAAAATTTATCTGCACAGATTTCAATATCCACTGCAGTCCCCAAGCACCCATGAGCTAGCAGCTTTTGCATGGAATCTCATCCAGGGAAGGGGTTCATCATTTCTAGATGGGATCTGCCAATGAAATATTAAAGTCCTTTTTGTCTCTGCAACCACCACTAAAAACCAACTGTTCTGTCTAACTGGGACAAAATGGAAGTTATTCTTCTTGAAAGGAAGGTTGCTAAGTAGGAAGCCACACCACCCAGATGCAACTTTCAAAGTCCTCGGCCACTATCCAACTGGTACCCCTCTATGCCCAGCAAACATAAAGACAAGTTACAGTACCTCAGTCGCTACCAAAGCCAATCTCATTTCTGCCTGGACTCTGATTCACTGCCACATCTCCTATGTACAACCTCAATCTTGCCCTCTAGACTTGACGTTTGGATGAATATGCTCCAGATATAAATAAAGGCCACAGCTCAAGACTGTTCTTCCCACTTTCCCAGTTCAGTCTCCCCTTGGCTTGGTTTCAGCTTGGGCTCCTCCAAAGCAGATCCTGAGTCAAAGATTTAGGTCCAAGATCTTGTCAGAAATCACTTAAAGGGAAGGAAGGAAATCAGATGCTACAGAATATGTTAATAAAAAGGTTACTGTCCTGGGAAAATTGTACTCAATCCTACCAGGCATTGTCCAAGAGATGGTGCAGAAATAACCGAAAGTTGTGCTGTGCATAAGTGAGGAAGAGGAAGACTATTAACAAACTTCCATCTCTCCTTACTGGCTGAGGGTCCCTTATACAGCATCTGCTCCACACACATCTTCTCCCTTGAAACATCCAGCTTGTCCTATAGTCAAGTTATCCTCCACTCCCAAAGTTGGCTTTCAGGTAGGGATCCTAGGAGGCCATGGGATATCTGTGATGATCCCCCAGTAGGCTGACAGGGTATAACCACCAAGTAGAGGTCTCCAAGAGAGGCATTTCCTACTTCAGAATGAGTAAAACCTTATTGGTCACTTGCAGAAGGGTCCAACACCAATCAGAGACAGTGTTGTAGTAGTTAGTCTCTCCTTCCAAGAATACCTCTCACAAGAGTAACACAGATGAACACAGTGAAGCAAATACAGTACTTACGAATGAATTTACTTATGAATGAATTCCATTCCAGGAGAATGTTTGGAAGTCAGATTTGTTCATTAAGTCCAACCAAATGAGGCTTACATTTTTGACACAAATATACACTATAAAGCATAAAAACACCATGCACACAAAATACGTACAGTGATTTCCTTACTGCACTGTACACCGCCACACTGTACAGTGAGCACACAGCAGCACAGCTATGATAATGTCCCACAGACACGTGAGCTGCTCCATGATTTGTTCCATCTATGAATGTTCGTAATGCAAAATCTGTTCATATCTGGTGTCTTTGAAAGTTCACAACTTGAATGTTTATGAACTTTGACCATTATGAGGATAGAAAGAAATAACTGAAGAACTCCGAAAAAATGCAGAGCAATGCACAGATCTTGCTGTAGATTTAACTTTCACAATAACTTTGTGAAGTGGACTTTTGTAGGCTTATTTCACAGGTGCACCTTCTGACATTTGAAGAAATCAACAAATTTACTGAAAGTTAGACTCCATCTACAACCCTCCCACATCACCTTCCTCTTGCTAGGCCACATGCTTCTTTCTCCTCCTAAAGCAGAAGAGGCCTGCTGGGGAGGTAGAATAGAGCCCACTGTCTGAAGGAACTTTAGGGATTCTGGGAAGAACACCTTCCTCCCTCTCTCCTACACCATCACCCCGCACATGCTAAACATCTCCATTCCCAGACTGTAACTGATACCGAATATTTCACAATCATCAGTCCAATCCTTTGGGGCAAGCAAAAAAGAAAAAGACCACATAATTCTCTGGGTAGCACAGCAAACAAATCTATCAGACTGAGCTAATCCAGGGCAACGACCCTGTGAAGCATCGTTTTATCTCCAGCAGCTAGTACAGAGCTTGGTGTGTTAAAATGCTCCCAGTGTTCATCTGTAAAACAAATGAATAAGCTTTAATGTGAATAAGTTTAGAAAATACATGAAGGGTATAAAGCTAAATATAAAGCAGAAGAGAATAAACAATGCAGGCAAGGAGAATTTAGAATTTTTCCTATTTCCTATTAGTCCTATTAACCTAGAAATCTGTGTCAAAATTTACTTTTCATTTCTCTAATCAGTACAGCTCCTTTTCCAAGGTTTTCCTCCTTATGTTTACTGCTTATGGCCTTAGTAGACTTCTAGATATCCCCCTAGATACAACATTCAGAGGGAATCTACTTTATCTGTTCTCCATTCCATCTTATCTTAGTTTCTAGATAATATTTGTCCCAACCCAGGAAGAGATGAGATATACAGATGAGATCTTTGAATTTGAATTATTGATCCCCACTGGAAAAACAAAAGTTTAAGATTGTCAGAGCACCTTCAGAGTTGTTTGCTACAAAGGGTATAAAGAGTATATGACCCTCAGCCTTACAGGAATACTCCTGAAATCTTGACAAGGGGTTGGGGAGTATATATAACATTTTCAAAAAAGACTACATTAGAGATAATGGGTTTCAGTGATCTCTCTACAAAGTATTCTCCTACAATATGAATTTCAAGACTGTATTTCTCTTTTCTATGGAGCATATTATAAGCATAATAAAATGCTCCAAGTCCTACCTATCAGATTTGTTACTGTCTTCTAGATTACCCCAAAACTGCTAGGAGGTAAACTCCAAACTAAAGCAAATGTGTCAGATCATCTTATTGCAGTCAGAAAGCTTCTACAAGCTCTTCTTACTCTCACCCATAGCGCTATAGCTTGTATTTAAATGTCCCCCCAAAGCCTCATATGGTCACGGGTGGAGATTTTTTTAGAGGGGGCTGGATCAAGCGTGTGTGATGCTGGAATCCATCCATGATGCAATGCTCAGCTCAAGGCCACTGGGACTAAGAATATGAATCCTACCCACCTTAGGTAGTCTGGATAGGATAAAAGGGGTCTGTTAAGGTTGCTTGCTTTTGCTGTCTTCTGCTGGCCATGTACTTCTCCGCAGTGCCCCACTGCCAAGACCCCTTGCCTTGGAGCCAGCCACTTACGGACTGAAACCTCTACCAACTGCACTAAATAAGCCGTTTCCCTCTTCAACTTTGTGTGTCTGGTATTTTATCTCAGCAATGAGAAAAGTAACTAAGACACAGAGTGAGACAGGAAGGTAGAACATGGCTACAACTGACTGGCAAAAGAGGTGTGGCAAGGTCCCAGAGAACATGTGGAGAACAGTTCCCAAAGCTCTCTATATGTGGACTTCTAGCGCACTCAAGAAGGTTTTCAATAGGATGACCTAGACCTGAGGTCAGCCTGAGGAGAGGATAATACAGAAAGTACAGTCCACATTGAGCTTTTGGCCCCTGTGTTCTCTTGCATGGTGGCCCACCCTCAGATGTTAGGGTGCACTTCTGTTTCTACTTTGACTTGGCCCACACTCACTCTGTAGAGGCTGTTTCATTTCCAGACTTTAATAAAACTGTGCTACCATTTGTGCTTCTCTTCACAGTTCTTCACTCAGAACAGAAAGAATCTAGAAACCACTCCCAGAAGGAGTCCAGCACCCCAAAACCTGGTAACAATAACATTACAAATAGTAAAGTAAAATAATTTGACAAATTAAGAAACTAAACTAGCAAATGACAAAAGAATTTAAGACTGGCAACCGGGACTGTAAGTGAAATGCTTTTAGTATTCCCAACTGATTAGTTATAGGAGCATTAAAAGGTCATTTTTTAAAAAAATAAGGTGAAATCATAACTTACATACAAATTTTAAAGAACACGTATCAAAAATTGTGTTTTCAGTCCAGTTAATGATGAAAGAATCAGTAAGATATTACAACTGGTTCAAAGAAGAAGCTCAAGAACAGATATACACACATAATAAACATTCAGGAAGCTGAAGTACATTTCTAATACCTGCCACACTGACCTCTTATACACAGAGGAAATCAAACTCATCTTTGTTGGACAAAACCCATTTGCGTTTCTATGCTCAACAACCATTTCCATCACCATCAGGCCTCTATAGGATTATTTCTATTGATACAGAGCAGAGAACAGCAAATATTTACAAAATAGCCAAAGACAATGAGAAGTACTGGACCCTCTACAATCAAAGGGCCCTGGAAGAATTCTGAAGACAATCCCCAAAAGGATTCCAAACAACCTTTTGCTCATTTCAACATCTTTCAGAATTCTTCCAGGGGCTCAGATGGCATGGGATGAAACATCTAAGGGCTCAGACAAAAGACAATCTATCTAGAATCCCTCCCATTCCCATTTCTATCCAGTGGTATTTCCTACTTTAAAATGGGAGTCAGAATCCCATCCCAGGGCCCAGGCAACTATGCCTAAGATGGAGAGAAGAGATACTGCAGAGATATGGCACTTTCTAAGTCTTCAGTAACGATCACTTATGATGCTTACTAATTTGTAGACTCTGAGTAACAGAGTCTGTTAGTAGCAGAAAAAGAATCCTGAAAACCGATCTGATCATATTTAGTATGCACTGAGGCAATGGTAACATTTAATATCAGACCCTTACTTAATAGGCCTTACAGTTCACATTGTACGGTCTGTAAGAAAGAAAACAAAAGGCCGGAATTTAGTTCAGTGGTTGTGCCGCCTATCTCCAAAGCTCAAGGACTCAAGTTTGATCCGGGGTACCAAAAAATAAAAGAAAAAGCTCTCATTAGTAAGATTAAGTCTTCTAGTTAAAAACTTATTTTCACCCATCCCAAAGGTCACCAGTTAATGGTGTTCATTTCTATACCGGAAAACCATTGTAGATGCTCCTGATGACAAGATGCTTTTAACAACAGCAGGTCTGAGTCTTGTAATGTCACATGAAGGACTTTTATGAGGCTATTGACTTTCTGCAAATAATCGCTTTAGGGTTACATCCTAAATGTAATTGTGAAGCTTTTTAACTTTAATATCACCTGAGCAGGGGAAAGCAGAAAGAAGGGTGGCTTCCTGCAAGATAAAACACTATGAAAAGGGGAGAGGCCCTGCCTGATAATCAAACAGAGGATGACTGGAAGAGTCCATCTAGAAGCAGAGAAGTCCTGTGGTTGAACAACCTGGTTTGGGGATCTATGCTAGCCTTCGATCGCAAACCTCAGACCTTAACCTCTCCGAGGTGATTTCCTTTGCCTTGATGCTAGTATCATATTATTAAACATGTCTCAAGACTAATGTGAGACTTCACTTAATGAGAGCATAAGTAGAAAGTGTTTGGCCCAAAAGTGATTATTATACATTCTGTCAGCACCATGATTATCATATATGTGCAATGCAAGGCCAAATCAGAGACTCTTTATCATGTCCCTTCATAGCAGTGAGAGTCCCCTTCTCGTGGAGAATTAGTACAGTCAGGAGTCTCTCAGGGGAAATGTTCTCTACCAGATAATCAAATTCCTTCTCTAAGTACACATTAAAAGCAAAGATTTTTCTGCAGACTTGTAGAGGTTTGTTTTATGTCTGCTTACATGAGGATTTTGTAAATAAAATCTGTGGTTGGAAAGTTTAGGCATGAGTGAAGGAGCAGAGAATTCCCTCCAAAAGTAAGTCCCCTGCCCTTATTTTTCTATCTGGAATATTATATTCTATCTAAATAAAGTTTCAAAATTTCCATTATGCCACCTGGAATCTGTTTTTCAACAGGGAAAAGAAAAGCACAGTTTACTTGAAAAGATGTTTTATTTGGAAAACAGTCTATGTTTTTAATCAAACAGGCTCCAGAGGCGAGAACAACAACAAAAAAAAGCAATCTTCAAAAGCAAAGTTCAGACACTTTGTTTGGATACATAGTAACAGGTACAGATGCAAGCCCACACACACCTGCAGACTAGAGTTCACAGACCTCAAATTACACCCAGGCAGAGCACTAGGGGTTGGGGTGGTGCTGCTTTACCAAATTGGGTTGCAGATGGGATAGTGTGTTTGGAGAAAAAAGTGTAAAAGGAGATGATTCTCACAAACAAATTGGCTCTTCAAAGGTATTTTCCAGCAAAGAGAATTCTGAAGAGTTTCAACAACAGGTTCCTGTATGGAATCCTGTTATGGATTGGGTCTAGATGTCCCCTCAAAGCCTCATGTGGTCATAAACTGAATCCAGAGTGTGTGAATCTGGAACTGATTCACCATGCAATGCTAGGCTCAAGGGCGCTAGGATTAAGGGTGTGAGTGCTGCCCACCCTAAGAGGTCTGAATAAGATAAAAGGGGCAGAGACACTGTTAGATCTCTCTTGTTGCTTTTGCTGTCTTCTGTCACCATGAACTGAAGTCCTTTTGCTACCTTTGCCGCCATGTGCGCGCCATGTTGTTTTTTCCTTTGGGATGCTTGTTTGCCATCCTAGCATCAGAACCAGATGGTGGTTATGGACTAAAAACTCTACTAACTGTAAGCCAAATAAACCCCTTCCCTTTTAACTTTGGATGTCAGGTATTTTTTCTCAGCAGTGAGAGAGGTAACTAACACAAATCCCAAATACATAAATTAACTGTCTTGCTAGAATTTGCTCATCAGCTCTCATCCAATTGATTTATGTCCCTCTTAATAAACTTTGAAAATCAGTTTGAGAACCCTAGGCATTCTCAATTTGGTAACCCGTCTAAACTCTTATTATTTGGGATGTCAGAGACAGAAACTCCCAGCTCAACTGGCTTAAATAAAAATGGGACATTTCTACGCAAGGTCTGAAAAGTTTTTATAATATCTTCCAATGTGACTGTATCAAAGTAGTTAAGCAGTGTCATCTGGCATATATTGTCTCAATTCCCCATTCTATGTGTCTGTGTTTCCCTAGACAGATTCTCTCCCTGAAGAAATAAAGATGCCTGGCGTGGTCTCCAGCTTACATCCAAAAAGACTTGAACTCCGACAGAAATAGGGCCTGTGAGTTCAGCAAAAACCTTAGGGCTTGCATTCATTCACCAACCTGCCATACAACCATGGGCTCATATACATAGAAGAGATAGGCACATGCTGGTTGTCAGATGCAGGAGACCAGCTTGAAACTGCACTGAGTAGGCTTCAGATACTATTTTAGCATGTAATTCAGCTACTGATTAAGATTATGAGCCACTCCAAAGCCTAAGTATTAACAGCTAACTGACCTCTCAGCTGGTGTTCAGAGATCGATCTCCCCATACCAACGGTCACAACTGAGGTCTCAATGATCATGGAGGTTTTGAGGTCTCTATAGCAAGAAAACACTGCAGCTGTGGAGGTATGACCCTCTGCAACCATTCTTTGAGATCAGACATTACCTAGGATGATGCAGGTGGTTCTCTAGTCAGGACCTGCAAGAGAGCCCAGGTGCCTTGTTAACTGTACCTGCCCTTCATGAGTATATATAGTTATGCCTCTTTTTTCAAGCCTAGCTCTTAAATGCATTAGTTCCATTTTTCCTTACATCTGCCTTCATGCCCCCTTGCTATGTTGTACAATCATAAATACTGTGTAATCCACAAGTCAAGATCTTAGCCAGGATAGAGTTGAGATCAGGTGGTCTTAGTCAGGAGAGAGCTTAAGATCAATTACCTGCTCCCCAGAAGTAATGAATTATTGTTTGTTCTTTATTCTTTATTTCTTGTTCTTTGTATGTTATTCTTTCATCGCCTGCTATCCCCTTATGGGACAACCAGGCATCCCCCAGTCAACTGGTCAGGTGATCCACCCAACAGTCAGACCTATACCACATTCCTATCCCAAAGCCATGAGCCAGAAATGAGGAGGAAGTCATCAAAGAAAAACAAAATTACTCATAGCTTAGGAGAGGAATGAGTAGATACCGGGACAAAATAAGTACACGTTTATTGCAAGCATCAAGAAAGGCTTTGAATTACCTAGAAATTACATGCAGGTACCTGAAGACAGATCAAGTTGACTTTTGACTCACTAGGCCAGAAAAAGTATTATAAAGTAGAAACAGGAAAGGGCTTGTTTTTGTTTCAGCAGATTTATATCAGGTTATCTGAATAGTGTACAAGTACACATTGTCAACAGAAAAAGTACATAATGACAAAAACTACCATGAATTCAGCAACACCTTTAAGATAATTATTAATCAAAAAGGTGCTGCATACACTTGAACAATAGCCTTTCAAGTATGTGCCAGACATCTATTTATTCAGTCTAGAGACAATTCTTGGTGCCCACAAGGATTCTTCAGCACCTTGCTGCGTTTGCTGCTCAGAGAATTATTAAGAATTATTGTTCCAATCTAACTCCTAGACTTGCCAAAAATAAAGCAATGTCTTCGGTCGAACTCAAGTAAAAATTCTCTCAGAAGCGACCCCATGGAGGAGATGGAATTTGAGGTAAACACCGCAGGAAGAGAGTAACTGCAACATTGAAAAAACAAGGCTTGGGCCGGGGATTTAGCTCAGTGGCTTGGTGGCCTGCCTTGCAAGGGCAAGGACCCGAGTTCAATCCTCAGTACCAAAAAAAAAAAAAAAAAAAAAAAAAAAAAAAAAAAAAAAAAAAAAAAGAAAAAGAAAAAACAAGGCTGCTTCAGTTTGGTGTGCATATCAGGAACAGAAGGGCATCAGGAGATCAGCTTGGTAGAGAAGAGGTGTGGGCTGGGTGTAGGGGTAGGCCAGAGTTGGGAGAGCCAGGAAATCAGTGTCTTGCTTCTATTTCTCTATACATTCTGAATGTATACTTTGATGTAATATTCAAGGGGAGGGGAGGTAAGGTCCTTAAATTGGCAGATCACAGAAGGAGCAGAATAATAAGTTATTTTAAAATGAAATCCTTAACTCTTTTAAGAAACCAGTTCTCCTGAATGTGTAGTGTTTGTAGAATTACAATAAACTCATTTCAGAGTACCAGTCTTAGCATGAAGATAAGCTATTTCAGGCTTCACTGAAGCTCATTTGGGTTATGGGCAGAGAACCAGCACTCTTGTTACCATTGTATACAATAAAGGAAATAGAGAATGAGTGGGAAATTACTCAGAGCAACAGAAGACCTACAATTTTTCTGATGAGGTGACTTTCCTGATGCTGTGGGATCAAATCAGAACTGTCAAAATGATTCTTGACCTCAAAGGTACTCCAAGAGACTGGTATCATGACTCTACAAGCCAGGTGACCAAAGTCACCTCCACTGCTCTGCTACTCTTCATCCTGGCTGTGAATGGTATGAGCTGCTAGGCAAACATCAGGCTGACAAAAAGGCCCACTCCTTTATCATGGAGAGGGCCAGGACAGGGGAGAGAAATTGAAGTCAGTTTGGATGTGATGTACTTGGAGACTATGTTATTGCATTCTCATTCAATTTCTTATTAACTCTCCTGAACAGAATGCATGCTAAGGTGTTACTGCCTTCATCTGAGAGGAGCTAGGCACTGAGAGAGCAGATGATGCACCTAAGGGTACATAGGTGGTAGTTGCAGGGTTGAAAATCACACCAAAGTCAGAGGCCAAAGTCTAGGAGCTTTCCAATATCTTATATAACTTTGACAAATCAGAGCATGAGGCAGCAGGGATGGCAAAATGGTTTTGTCCGTCATTTCCCCACAGCTATTAAAGTGAGAAATGCCAAGAATCTGGGATTACTCGGGAACCTTACTCTATCCACTTTCATTCCTTTATCTGGAATCACTCAATCAGCAGCCCACTTCTATCCAGTCAATTTTTTAAAATTCACCCACTGAGCTCGTATAATGTGAAAACTACTATCACACAACAAAATACCTGAGAAAATCAACTTGAAGAAAAAAACAAAAGATTTATGTAGGCTCACAATTCCAGAAGTTTCAGTCCATGGTCACATGGCTCTGTTATTTCTGGCTGAGGTAAGGCAGCACATCGTGTCAGGGATCAGGTCATGGAACAAAGCAGCTCACCTCCTGGCAGGTGGGAAGCAGGAAGGGAGACAAAATGTCCAAGGACAAAATATACCCTTCAAGCCATGTCCCCAGTGACCCTCCTCCACTCAAGCCTTACCTCATGAGTCTCCTCCACCTCCCAATAGCCCTTTAAACTATGAATTCATCAGTGGATTAATCCATTGGTGCTGTAGGAAGAGCCCTCATAATCCAACGACACCCCAAAGGCCCCACCCCTGAACGCTGCTGCACTGTGGACTGTCCAACACAGGAGAGTTTATCAAACAATAATGGAGTCCAGTACAAACCTTGCTTTAAACCCAAGCTCTCCTCAAAATGGCAGCACTGAGCCAGGCCTAGTACCTGATAGCATCTTAAGCCCCTGGGCCACTTTTCTCCAAAACCACCTGCCACAGACAGTTTCAATTAGGCTGCAGAGATCCACTGCCAGCTGAACATTCAGAAACCTCCTGCCTCAATTATTAACTTTCCCAAAAGAATGGCAACTCCAACAGGGTCCCTCCCTGCTCAAGGTCCCAGCTGCCAAGCAACAATTGGGTGTTCACTACACGGCTGAATGGTGCTGATGTTGCCAGATGTCATTAAACTGTCAAATCCCTTCCTGAAGTCCTAGTGGCCTGAAAAGCTAATTGTCAGGTATTGAAATCAACAAGTTTCAAAAGGTTTTGCAATTAACCTCCTTCTGCCTTTTGAAACATTATTGTTTTTCCTGCTGAGGCTGCTGCGCTCTGTTTCCATTGCTTAGTCTTCACGTACCCCTAGCCTTCAAGTCCAGAGAACACATACTCACTTTGCATGGCCGGTACTCAACATAAATAGGAAAGTAAATGAGCTACAACAAACCTATGTGTTGCATACTTTCAAAATAATTATTTATTTTCCTTTATTTTTTCACTATCTACCAGTTTTCTGCCATAGAACTATGAACTTTCCTTACTGTTAGAGAATTATTGTAGAGAATGAAAAGTTGAACTCTAACATGTAGTCCCAAATACCTAAATTCCCTTATCTGAGGTTGGAAGAGCTGTAAATATTCCTTCCTAGTCAACCAAGAAAACTTATATTCATAGATAAATGTGTAATCAAAAGAAATCTGCATTTCTTTGAATTATATATCTCTGTTTTAAAGCAACTTTGAAAGAAAAGTAGAGTAGTATTTTTAGCTCAAGGTAATGCAACTTTGATTAATGATGATCAAAATGTGAAATGGAAAATTATATTTTTAATTCCTCTTTTACTGCTCTTTTCTTTGGGCAACTTTACCCTTCAAGTATTTTCCAGACAGCATGGAGGGAGACTGAGGGCAGCTCAGAGGGCCAGAGTCCAGGGGCTGAAGGAAAGAAATATGCCTCCAGAAAGAATTTTGGTCTCCTGCAGATCCACTCCAGCCTCACTGGCCACTCTTACAATTTGAACAAACATTTGCTCATGATACTGTATTCTGTTGTATGTTAGGGCAGCCCTAGTACATTTAACAAGATGGTCCTCATGAGACAGGCTAAAAAAAATCAGTTCTCCCCCCTCTTTGGTACTGGCATTTGAACTCGGGCCCTTGAGCTTGCGAGGCAGGCAGCAAAACCAATGAGCTAAATCCCCAGCCCTAAAACATGAGTTCTTTAGTAATGATTTACAAAAATATTTCCTAGTACAGAAGGATGTACAATTCCTGCAAAAATTCAAAGAGGGGATAAGAGAGAAGTCAGGGAAGAATAGCATTCTACAGAAAGGAATATCCACAAAGGATGCACATTTGGGGGACTGTATCTCGTATGAAGTGGCTATGATGAAAGATGATGGAAAGGAGCTGGTCATATGCAGAGATAAGTTCCTCAGTGGTCCTGGAGGACCCCAAATACCACAAAAACATCTGAACATTATTCTGAGTAATAGGGAGCCATTACTTCTGCCACTGAAGAAGTTTGAGGTTCTTTAAATTGTATTTTAGAAAAATTTCTCTGACAGCAGTGGACAGAATGGATTAGGTAATCATAGAGGCATAAAAGTCCAAAACATGGCTATTAAACTGATCAATTTTTTAAAAATATGAGACAAAACAATTCATAGAGGGAGAAAGAAAAGCAGAATGGAGTCAAGAGATGTTGAGTACAATGAATTCATAGGAATACATGACAGATTAGAAGTAGAAGTAGAGGTAGAAGAGACCAAAGGCCACCGAATGACTTCTTAGTTTCTAATTTTAATGACTGGAAAGAGTCATGCATTCACCAGGGAAGAGGAGTCAGAGGGAGATGTTTAGAAGACCTATGGAGGGACACACCTGGACTTGTAGAAGAAGTTCACAGAGAAAATTAAGGACTATGGAGTGACTATGGAAGCTACAGGCAGGAATGGAATTTTCCACTGAGAATAGAGAACAACAGATGAAATCTTGAGGCAAACATCACCTTGATCAAGCAGGGGGCCTCGAATCAAGAATAGAAAGAGGTCGGTGAAACCATAACAGTAAGCTAAACTTGGTCATTCATTTAGCACCAGAAAGTCATTGCTAAATTTAATAAATTACTCTTTAAATGGTTCTAGTTAAATCTGAGAGGAAATGGTAAGAATAGAGTTGGTGTTTTTTTTTTTTCCTTAGAAGCAGGTTATCTCATTTGTACTGAAGCAATGGCCTTCAACTGTTTATATAAACATAAAATATTTATTCACATTTCATTATGTAGGTCAGGGGGAATAGGACTACTTTATCTGTTTAATACTCCTCATTTCTCTGAGTCTCAACTACTTCCCAGACTTGACTCTCTTCAGATGCCCAATTAGTAATGTCAATTTTAAAAACAGTACCCAAATACAAGCCGATGCCCCAGGTGGTTTTGTCTGGAGATGATGCTGTAGTCAAAGAAAGAACCATAACTATTTTTAAAGTATTTCCAATTACTACTTAAAGAACATAAAAGGGAAATTAGTTCATAATACATCCCTAATTTCCTTAGTATTTTTCCAACCCTCTTTGGAACCCTTCTCATGCCCCAGGAGCTGCCTCCACGCCTCATACTTAACCCCACTTTACCTCCTACCTCCAAAGCTTCCAAAGCCCCAGCATCTGCGGTGCCTTCCTCATCTCTTTAGTCTGTGAAGAAGTTACAAAAACTGAGCTCCATCATCCTAAAGAGAAAGGGAAGAGAAATCAGCTAAATAAGAAGGATGAGGTTCTCTCCTCAATAGCAGTGATCAGTTCAGAAAGGCTGGGAAATGCATATTTTAGTACATTTTGTCCCATATCTCTCTCTTTCTCTCTCTCTCTCTCTCTCTCTCTCTCTCTATCTATCTATCTATATATATATAAAACCTTTTCGAAACACACTCATGTTTATGCTCTCACACAATCCTCACACCATCATCTCTATGAGACCAGTGGAACTGATACCAATATCCTGAGAAAATTCACTGAATGCTACGGTTTGGATATGGCTTGAATGTGTTCCAGAAAGGTTCACAAACTGAAAGTTTGGTTCCCAATGTGGTGGTGGCAGAGTGTGCAGCCTTTCAGAGATGTGGCCTAGAAGATAGTTGTTAACTCAAGGAGGGCATGCTCTCAGAAAGGACTAATATAATTCTCATGGGATCCCAGCTGAATCCTTAAAAGAAAATTGCTAGAAGAAAAGAATAGGCCTGGCCCCTGAATCTCTCCAGTTTGCTGAATAACCTTGCGATCTGTTCTACACATGTATTATGTGATTTGATATTCCCCTAAAGCCTCATGCAGTTATAGGTGGGGCTTTTTCAGAGGTGGCTGGAGCTAGAGAGTGTGATGCTACAATTGATTCATGGTGTGATGCTAGGATCAAGGGCACTAGGATTAAGGTGTGAGTGCTCCTGGATAAGATATAAGGAATAGAAAGAGCTATGGATGTACCTTGTTGCTTTGCTACCTTCCGCCCACCATGAACTGTTTCTCCTCTGTGATGCCACCCTGCCTTTAAACCAGCAAATTATAGACTAAAACTGTGAGCTAAATAAATTTTTCCTCCCTTAACTTTGAGCATTGGGCATTTTGTCTCAGCAATGAGAAACGTAACTTAGACAACATGTTACCACTACTTCAGTGCCAAGTGCCAGAAGGCACACAACAGAGGCTGAGTAGATAGTGCTTCCCAATCTGCACAAGAGCCAGGTGGACCTGCTGCCCAGAGGTCTGGCTCCTGTACCTCACCTCTCCTTCCTCAGCCTCAACAGATGCTTTGCAAGTTGTCTGAACCTCCTGAGAATGAAGGTGGGAGTGGGAGGCACCTATGAACCACGCATCTAAGGTCATCCCATGCATAAAAAATGATGAGTAGAGAGAGAAATGAACCCATTCTCTCAAATGTTTACTACAGCTGGCGCCCAGCAACCTCCTGTGATCTTAGGCTGGGAACTTAAAAATATCATATCTCTTTTATATGCTTAAATTTTTCAGAACTATGATTTTTGTTGAAATAGCACCATTTCCTGCCTCCTGCCTGATAGATAACACCCCACACACACATACACACATCTCATCATCTGCCAGATGCACAAATTTGGAAGTAAATGCTAGGAACCTAGCCCCCTTCCCTTCAGAGATGATTACGTATGAATTATTCAGGAATTCTGCATGACTGAGCAATATTTCGGAAGCGATTTTGCCCAGCACCCACCTTAACCCACGGTACGACATAAAATTCAGTCTTCCATAGCATATCTTATTTCATATTTCCCTAAATTTCAAATTGTCTAACTCGACAAATTTAAAAAAAATTTTTTTTTCACCGAAAGAAAATCATGCACCTAACATCAGATAGTTGCTTTTGTGTCACACTGCTTGGATGAGAAGAGACCTGACAGCAATTTTAGTTAACAGCAGTTCTTTGCTAGGCAGCTAGGCAGAAACCTGGTTTCTTTTTCTGCCAGCAAAGTCAAGGACTTGAGTGGAGAATAAGTGTTAGAGCTTTGTTTACTCTGAACATCTTGGGGAAATATTGCTGGAAAATTAAAAATAATATTGGCACCAGGTGCAGGCTAAGAATGTAAGTAGTGCTGTTCATTTCCTCTAATGAATTAATTACAGTAATGCCCAGGTCTACCGGGAAATTCTCTGGAAAGAGAAATTGAATGGCAAACGGCAGCTCCCGTGCTGTGTCATTGCTCGTGGCGGAGGAAGTTCACCGCAGAAGAGCTGCTCTGGGAAATCTAGGGCAGAGAGAAAGACTGAAAGAGACCCCGGGTATCTTCTGTATTTTGGTGGTTTTCAGAACTCTTCAGAACACCTGGAGGGCTTGTCACCACCCACCCTGCCGATCCCTACCCCAGAGGTGATGGTTGAGTTCTAACGGTTTCCAAGATGAAACTGCCGCTGTTATTGGTATCGAAATGACACACTTTAACACTACAGTTCTACACAACTGGCCCACAGGGCAGGAGGCAGAATGGGCTCCGGAATCAGCCAGATTGGGCTTAACTTCCAGCTCCACTGAGCGGGGGACCAGGGAGGTATGATTAATATTCAGTCTAAGATAGATTGCTCTTCTGTAAATGTGGATACTAGCAGAACACAAGGCACTGTTGTACAGAAGATGACCAAAGTCTGACACAACCTGGGTCCTATGGCTTCTTGTGGCTGTTGATAGGTAGCAGCAGTCACCACAAAACCCCACCTTTCCTATTCAGTTAACATGAGGCTTCATCAGCATACAGTTGGGAAGGGATATAAATTTGCCCTAGCAATGTCCTCTTGGTGCCCCTTTGGCCCAGAGATTGTATCAAAATCACCACTGGCAAGTAAGGACCACCACCACATGCAGAATGAAATACAACACTGAACGATAATGACAACAGTGACCAATATCTGATAAACACTTCCAAATGCCAGCCACCGTGCCTACTTTCAAACCACACAGCCACCATATAAGGTAGGAAGTATCATCACCCCTATAACAGGGTAGCTGGGAAAGAACTGAGTTTTCTGATGGAGTCACTCACCTTGAGTCAACCCACCAGTGAGCAATGGAACTAGGATTCAAACCAAAATGGGTCCAACTCTAGAGCACGCATACAAGCCACTCTTGGTGTGAGGTTGCTAGGAAAGTGACAGCAATATTTTCATTTGCTCTGTGCTTTTCAGTTTCTACAGAAGCCATCTTCAGTATGATGGCTGACCTCCCACAGCCCCACAGAGGAGGGGCAGGATGAGCCTCACACAGCCCACTGTACACACTGGTGGAGGAAACAGGTAGCACCACTGGAGCTCGCTACCTATAATACACTGTGCACTGTTTTTTCACGACAACCGGACAAGCCTTGCTGGTCTGGTTTATTGTAATGCTACCTCCTTTTCCAGGAGGATCAGCCAGGTGGTTACATACTTAGATGGTAAACACTTGCCTCAATCTTTAGCCTCATAGTCCAAGTGGCATTAGGCTGATTTCTGTCTTTTGCTACTATCTTTCTGGGGGTCCATGCCATAGTGGAAGTACTTAGGTCATAGAGAAATCAGCAAACACTACAACTCCCCATCTCTTCTCTGTAGTCACTTTACCAGTACACTGTTATCCCATGCATCCTTTCATATTTCTTTTCCATAAAGGTTGGTCTTCTAATAAGCAACAGAGAGGTTACCAAGAGTAAACCATTGCTTAATATTCTGGGGAGAAAGCTAATATTGCTTTGATTTTAAAAAATGGGTTAACAGAAAGAGATTTTTTTTTCCTTTCCCTTGTTCAATCACTGGTCAGTGTCCATTAAGTCCAGAGCCCAAGCACAGAATGAGTGCTCCAGGTGCATTATTCCATGTACTCCATTAGACCTCATCAGATCTTGCAGTGACAGTTGACTACCAGCCCCGCAGCAATGTAAGAGCATCAGCAGTGTCCTCTTTTCCCCTCTTGCCTCAGACCAAACAAAGCGAATGAAAATGTTTAACATTAAGGACAGAAAGAGGAATCTTCCTTTGTACCTCAGGATACACCTTTCTAAGGACCATAGAAAACTTCTTCCTGGGCTCGTGAAACACAAGGTCTTCTTTTCAATACTGACACTGTATGCTACATTTGTGGTTGGAAACAGAAACATTTATTTCCTCTCAGTAGGATGATTAAATGAATCAAAAGAAGGCCTTTACCTTCTCTTGCCTTTAAGTTGTCCTTCACACTCCACACACTTCCTGGCACTCATTAGGAGTTTCATGTCTGACACTTCTTTCTTCGACCTTCACAGATATTAGAATATAAGAAATTCTGCTAGCAGGCCTCTTTTACAATTCCACAAGAGCAAAAATTAAGTTCTTTTTACATTTCTTCATCTGACAAACATAATTAAAAATAAGAGTTTAACAACCATGAAAATTTGCTTCTTTTTATTTCACCTTATATAGAAGGTACCTTGTCTTGCTGATGGTCCCTGGCTCTTCTTATCCTCTTGTTATTCTTTTCAGGGAGCACTTGATTTTTGCTTTCTTGCTAATAATCCCTATACTCGCTCTGTAGTTTTGAAATCCATCCTCCTGCTGAGAGAACAACTGGACAGAGCTGGAATTTAGAGTGGCTCTGTGAGGGCCATCACTGGGAAATAGGAGAGCAACTCGAGCCTATGGGACAAAAGCCACCCAGAACCTCTAGAGCTGTCATCAAAGATTGGAGCTCTTAAAAACCTCTCCTGAAGCTTAAGAACTTCCTTGTTAGCCATAAAGAAATAAGATAGTTTCACATAGGAAATATAACCTGATTTCGTATTTGCTTTTTATTTGTTTGTTTGTTTTGGTACCAGTGATCCAACTTGGGTCCTTGTGCTTGTGAGGCAGGCGGCAGAACCACTGAGCTAAATCCTCAGCCCAAACAGAACCTGATTTTAATTCTCTAGTCTAATCTTTCAGTGAAAGTGTGCTATGCACTAAGCAAACAAAGATTCTTGGAAGGAAATTTTTCTCATCAACAGAGCATTGAAAGGTAATCTGTCTTACTTATCTTTTTCTTTTTTTTTTTTTTTTTTTTTTTTTTTTTTTTTTTTTTTTTTTGTAATGCTTTTCTTTTCTTTTTTATCAGGGATTGAACTGGGGGCCTAGTGCTCGCGAGGCAAGTGGCAGAACCACTGAGCCAAACCCCCAGCCCTTCATGCTTTTCTTAATCACATCTACAAAATACCTTCTCGGCAACAAGTAGACTAGATCTGACCAGACAACTGAGCACCAGCCAAGTTGTCACATATAACTAATTATCAAACTATATGATTCTGTTGTGCAGCTCAAGGGGAGAACCACTGTCATAGAATAAAATTATTTGGGAGGTGAGTTTTAGGAATATTATAAAGATATTCAAAAATACCTCAGGTCCCTAAGACATTGGATAACTTGGACCATTAGTCAAAACAAAACTTTGTCTCCCTGTTCTCTTTCAATTAAAATTCGCTTTTGGAGCCTTGTAACAGGTGCTAATTTGAGCACCCTGTGAATTATTCAAGTATAATCCTGCCTTCAATGGGTTCACAGTCCAGTGAGAGAGGATGAAACACTGCTACCTGTTCCAGAAGCTCTCAGGATATTCAGCTAACATTTGTCCTCCTTCGCTCCCTTGCTCTTCTCCACAGTAATTGTTTCTGAGCATTTCTACTCTCCTGAGTCATCCAGCACATCCTCACTTCCTTCACTGACACAGACGAGCTTGCATCCTACCTCACTGAAAAGATGGCGGCAAACAAAAGTGAGATTTCTGCTCTAATGAAAGTTTCAGTATCTACCAATGAAACTCTTTAAACTTTAAACTCTTTAACTGTGTTAAAACTAATTAGTCCAGAAGAGGAATCCGTTGGGAAACTATGTCTGTAGTTGTAGCCTTGGTGTTCCCACCCAGTTATTCCTGTTGGTTCTGACACCATCCCTTCTCAGCAATGGATGTGCTCCACAAAGCGATATGGATAGTCTTCATTCGGTCTAGTAGCATGTGAATCACAGTTTCCACATGAGTAATTCCAGAAGTTGCTTCCATCATTGAGAACTGTCATTCTAAATGGGCCCTGAAACTTGGGCATTCATTCTGCTCTAGGTACATGCTGCTGATGATCGGGATTATCTGTCATTGTGACTATTGCAACAGAAACAAGAAGAGTAAAATTAAAACTTTAAAGAAGTACACAGAAAGACAACTATATAAACAGGGAATACTACCAAGAACTCTACACTCATACATTTTATAATGCAGATTAAATGGATGAATAAATTTTTAAAAAAAAAATAAGTTGGTATAATTTACTGTTGTAACTAATAAAGAAATTTGGGTTCTTAATTTCAAAAGTCTTTAAAAAAAGAAATCTCCAAACCAGATGGTTTAAACAGAGAATTCTATTTAACATCTAAAGAAGAACTGACATCAAGTCTACATAATTTCTTTGAGAAAATAAGGGAGGATGGAATACTATACAGTACACAATAGGAAGAAAAAATTATAAATATTTCTCATGCACATAGTCATCAGTACACAAAAAAGAATTATATACTACTGCCAAGAAGAGTTTTCTTCTAATATTCCAAAGTCAATAAACATAATCTATAATACTAACAAACTAAGGAAGAAAAATATGAATTTATATAGAAAATATTGGACAAAATTTAATAATCTTTTATATAGAAAGTCTTAGAAAAGTAGGAACAGAGATAAACTTCCTCTACTCAATAAGGAGCAGCTAATAAAATATGACAGCTTTTGTACCCAACAGTGAAAAGGCTAAATAATTTCTTCCTAAGACTGAGAACACGACAAGAATATCTGCTGTCACCACCCCTACTGAACACGGGCCTGGCAATTCCTGCCAGTGCAATAAGAAAAGGAAACAGAAAACAGAAAAATTGGAGAGGAAGAAATAAAAATGTGACTTTGAAACCCAGACTTGTCAATTCTTAGTAATGTGATTTTGAATACTTCATGGAAGCTATATATGTTTATATATAAAGCTATATATGTTATATATAAGACATATACATATATAATATACATTTATATGTTTATATGTCTTATATATGCTACATATATAAAACACATAAGCTATATACGCTTATATATAAAATGAAGCTAAAGCTCAACATATATTTACTTATATTAAATGAGTTTAATATATATTTTATGTAACAGGAATCAAATGTATAATAGGAAATGTATAGAAAGAATTGATATAGAAATATATCTTCAGATCACAGAGTACTATATTTCTTTCAGAGCCAAAAGATTTAATATATCCCTCTGTTTATCATGGCCATTAATCTTGGCCAAGTTCTGAGGGGCTATGGTTGCCATCATTTGACTTAACTGCTTATCAAGGATGACCATCCAAAGTAGAAGCAAAGGTACAACCTTACAAAGGATCAGAGTTTCTCAGCTTCTGAAAATCATGATGGGTTATGCAAATTAGTCATAAGTAATGCGTCCAATATAATGATTCCTTATCCTTTGGGATAAGCATCTTGCAACAAAATATTTCTTATAAAGAGATTTTGTTGGTGTTAGGGTGTCTCAAATGTAAAGTTCCCAAATTAATCTCATAAAATGCCAGGGGACAGGCAGAAAATTCTAATTAAGTTGGGGAATACCATACACTAATCCCTTCCCTTGGAGATTCACAATAAATATTAGCAAATTAAGGAATGAATCCAAGAGTAACTTTAACCCAATACTTTCCAAATTTCTTTAACCAAAGAAGCCATCTTAAGTATGTTCTACCATTGGTTTCCTGAGAAGAAAACAAGATAAGGATTTGAATGCAAATAGATCAGAAGAAGGCCAATATAAGGTGTGTTACTGAGCAGGTAGCCTGTGTGGGTTCTTCTGAGGACAAGTACAGTCACAGTGTAAAAACATGTCTGAGAGTTTGTCCACTTAAAGGGCCAAAAACTGGGGTTTTTATAAGCTTCTTTCCATTTTTAGCTAATCATTAAAGGTCCACCAACTCCTTTAGCATCTCTGTTATGTCCCACATACTGCCTGAGTTCACTAGAGCGAGCCTCGGATAGGGAGTTCCAGGTAACTGTAGGGAGAAGCCCTCAGAGTTCCTGGAGCAGTGAGTGTCACGATGAACTGGGCGGACACTGACAACATCAGCTACACTGTGTGATGAGGCGACAGATGTGGAATTAGAATCTCATGTGCCGTACTGATTTAGAGAAGGGTGAATTCTGATGACAATCATTATGAGGGCTCTTTTCACTGTTAGGTTCAGGGTTAAGAAGAAAATGGTGAAAAGAAGATGCCTCATTTTAACCCTTCTTCTCTTCTGACCACCTCTTCTGGAAACTATTCTCATTTTTACCAAGACTTATTTCAACGACTGTGATTCTTAACTGCCTGTTTCCCTCAGTCAGAAAACACTGAAAGGTCATTTACTACTTTCTAGGTTGGTTACATAGAGTTCAGTAAGCCCAGGTCCCGCCATATAAGAAAGGGAAGCACTTTCTTAGCCAAGGTAAATAAAATAGATCGTGTTTTATATGTTCTTTGGCTTGTTAGTCTAATTTTCAATTTGTATATATGATAATTAATTTCATGAGCTCTTATAAGATAAACACATGATCTCATGCTGAAAAAATAAAGGGGAGTGATGGAGGGAAGGGGAGAAAACTAATTAAAATGTGTTAAGTGTATGTACCAATTCCCTACAGTGAATGTTATTATGTACTGCAAATATATACTAATAAAAATAAAAAATAAACACTAATAAACCTCATAAGAAGCAATAATTTTAAAAAGACTTCATTCCCAAGGAAACTGAGTCCCGTCAGAAATTAGGGTCTTCAAAGAGACATCTAGTCAAAGAAATGACAGCATTTATCCATCTGAAGGAACCATCACTTACTAACCAATTCTGCTAGTGAGTCTATCAGAAATGTTAAAATACCCATTAAAGTTAAACCTATAACACCATTCATAAGGAAGAAGATGGGGCACATACAACCATAACATGAGAATGTCACTGCCAAGTTGAATGTCCAGCAATAGTTTGCAAAAATCAATCAATAGCAAATAGCTTGTTTAATAACATCTCATCCTCAGTGACAACTGAACCATAGAAATAATACCTTGAGAGTTTTCCTGGGATACTCATGCTAATCAGTAGCCCTTCAAATATCTTATTTCTCTATATACAAGTTCTTTTGACACAGTTAATGATGATCTCTAGCCAGGGTAAGAAGCACAGTTAAACTTCAACACCTGCAAGCTTATTAAGAAGGAATCACCACTTTGCATGACTCAGTTCAGTAAGTCATTTATTTGGGAAATATAGCAGTGTTTCCTGTGCATTGACACAAGTCTTTGTCCTCCAGAAACTTGTGTTCATTTCAAAATAATGAGAGGCCAGTGCTATCCCGCACTCAATGTCATAATAAAGGAGTTTTTGAATGGATTGGAAAAGAACATAGGGCAGACATCTATCTAATCTTTAGGGGTGAGGGAAGATTTCCAAGAGGACATATTAGGGTGATTTCTATTAGGCTGGTTTCTATTTTAAAGTATCAAAAGAAAACACTTGAAATAGCTCAGATAAAGGCACTCTTCAGTTGGTGCACATCAGAGACTGAGGAGGCCATATATTCTTCAAGTCAGAGCAGAACGAGAGACTTAAAATGAAAAAGCAACAGAAGGATGTGTGTCTGTGTAGTTGGGCTTGGGTAGCAGTTTTGTCTTTTACCACTGCAAAAGTTGCACTTGTAGCAGTAGGAGGCTGTTCTGGTCTTCTGTCTCTCAGTTAAGCTCACTGGTGCAATGTTGTTCTTTTAGAACATTAATTTCAAGAACTATTTTAGCAAGCCTTATAGTTTTTCAGTCAATTATATTTCAAGGCAGGGAAGATAACAAAAACAAAAGGTGAAAAGAACAAAATTAAAGAAAGGTAAGGGTCAAAAGCGAGGCGAACTGGAGACTGTCATATCTGATTTCACCTTTTTTTTTTTTAAATGGACTCCTATTAATGTTATGGGTCTTGCTTTCATCACCTTTAAAGAACAAAATGGCAAGGGGTCCTCTATTCTTATGAAATGCTTAGCTGGGTTTCTCATGGGCTCAGCTGGCAGTTTCACAGAATTCCTCCAACCAAACACTACAGTTATCAACGTCTAAGTGAAAACTCTGCCTATTAACATGCAGATATTGGAAGCACATGTCAAGTACCTGTGATTATTAAAAACTTTGTTATTTCTGAGCATTTATTAACTAACACTAGGAAAGAAAGGATTTATGATGAGGCACACCCAGTCTTCGAGCTTCTGGAATGTGCCTTGGTGCTGGGCCTTGGTGACTTTCAACATGGTCAAATGCACATCCTGGGCAGGAGCCAGCACTGGCAACATTGCAATATGCTGCCACTCTGGTCCAAACAGGATTTGAGAATAAAGGGGCATTTGGATGCCTCTTAGGATGCATCCTGCAGTGGTCGTACTTGCAGATGTGGGGGAATCATCCTGGTGGATGACAATGATTTTTCCATCTCCATCTTGGTCAGCACCCCATACTGAATCTGCCCCAAGCAAAACACTGCTAACGAAGGAGTATTTGTTATTAATATACGTGCCCTTGTTCTTCTAATGTGCCGGAAGTAGATGCGTACAGTAAACAAGAAGCTTCTCTTTGTCCTTCTCTCAGACTCTCTTCTTGTTTTGGACCACTTTTGATTGGCTCACTAGTCTACGTACCTGCCACCTCTTTGCCCTCTAAGACAATGCTACAAATTTAGGTTTTACGAACTTAATCTTTAGATCCTGTAATGCAATGCATTTAGTACACATGTCCTATTTTGAATGTTCCAGACAGCATAAGCATCATTTTAAGAATGGTTGGTGATGCTGCATCTGTAACAGAGACAGGCTTTTCACAGGCTCTACTCTACCTTCAGATCTTTGCATAGAGTCATAGGCAACTATTCACAAGTGTTTTTTCTTTTAATTCATTACCTGTTGCCTAAGAGACGAGAAAAGTTGCTACCTATGTTTACAATGACAGGTGAATAAATACATGCTGTATTAATATTTGATTAATAAGTCTTAAGATCGGCTTGAATGAGCCACATTCTGCCAACTGAGATGACTTGAAAATGTTTTGGTATTTTCAGAAAAAGGACACAGCCTGTTCTCAAGCTGTTATTTTGGATGCTATGATTCACGAAGATAAGTATATATGCTAATGACAATTTTTTGAGTAGCAAAAATGGTAGTAAAAAATTCTCACAACTGAATTTCTTTGCCAATGTTAATATTTATGTTTGAGGAAAATGAGAAACCAACATATTTTCTTAAACACATTGATTTTTCTTTCTATACAAAGTGCCTCAGCACCTTCCCATGAGGACATTGAAAGCCATCACTGGGAAGGTTTGTCCTGATTAAACATTTCAGCAATCTGTACTTGGCTTGTATGTCAGGCAGCCGGGTGGAGATTGCATCACCTTGCACCTTTTGACCTGATTTTGGAGACAAATCCATTCCTGAAAATGGAAGCGTTCCCCCCTTTGTGATATTCAAAGATCCATGTTAGGGCAGAAAATTATGCTGGACGGAGAAGAAAAACAGAAAGAGAAAAATGTAACCAATTGCTCATGGATAAATATAGTGATTCCCGTCAGCTTTCTGTTGCTATAAAAAAATTTTTTCCTGAAACAATCAACTTAAAAACTTAGGGGACCAGGGATTTAGCTCAGTGGTTCTGCTGCCTGCCTGGCAAGCATAAGGTCCCGAGCTCTATCCCTGGTACCAAAAAAAAAAAAAAGAGAGCGAAAGAGAGAAAAAAACTTAGTTCACCATTTTGGAGGGGAGGCAGAATATCCTGTCAGGAAGCATGCAGTTAAGGAAGGTTTTCATCTCATGGTGACTGGAAGGCAAAAAGGAAGGAAGAAGAAGGGCCAGAGTCTCTTGTATCCTCTTGCAGGACATGTTCTCAGTAACAAACTTCTTTCCAGTAGGCCCACCTCCTAAAGGTCCAATAGGAGCAGGGCTGGGGACTTAGCCCTCAGCACATGGTTTCTTAGGTATTAGAGAAACAAAGCCCCCATTTCACAAATTGTTTTTATAACTGAATCATGGGCAAAGAAGATAATCAAAGATGGTCAGGAAACAGAAAACTTTTTTGATAAGAACTCAAACAATTGGTTTTGTGTTTAAAGAGTAAGGGACACAAACATTAAGAGAAGAAAAGAGTAGTGATCAAATGTAGGTATACGTAGACAAGCCTTGCAATAAAATCTTATACAGCTCTTGCTAGACCTTTATGTGTTTATCCTACTATGACTTGCATCCTGGTAATTCTCCAGGATAATAGGACCACCAAGAGTGGTCCAAGAGCATTTAATAAAAAGGGGTCAACCAACCCATTGCCTCTAGAATATAATGCAACCACACCCATTTCTATTTGTTAGTCATCTTGACGTAAAATTATTCACTAAATTTAAGCCATTAATAACTACTGTGCCTATGAATCACAGATTTTTAAGGGTAATGATAGGACCTACACCTCAACCATTGGAATATAATTTTAGAGTAATTATTTAACCAATTGTTGTTTCCTGAAGGTTGCAAATGAAATGCTCTTTTCAAATTGAAAGAATATTTTGCTGTCTTTGTTTTGGTTGTACAGGGAGCTGCTGTTGTTGAATTTCGTTTTGTTTTGTTTTGTTTGATATTCAATGATTTTTCAGCACATGGCCTTGTCTTTTAGACACCTAATGTCTCTTACGTTTTGATAACTGTTGCATATTTCCTTAGCACCAAAGGCCATTTTTTAACCCTGTATGCCCCAAACTCCCCAATAAAAAGAATTCTCAGCAATTCCATAGAAAGTTTCACCTCAGGGAGGAACACAGTAGGGAGTAACTAAATACAGGGCCTTTCTCTCTTTAGATTTTCTGAATCTCAGCCACCCAGCCGTGTTAGTGCCACTTCATCTCTGGTTGTCTCTCTCCAGAGCTGCTCTCTAAATTGCCCACACGTTGAATACTGCAGCTCTTTTGCCTTCTTCTTCTGAGAGCTGAAACCATCTACCCCATGAGCTCACTCTGTCTGCAGTAAAATGATTTTACCAAATCACCGTCTTCATCAATAAACTTTACCAAACTCTTTTCTAGGCAAACAATGTCTTTATTATAAGAACATCCTAGAAGTCTTAAGCAGAAAGAACCAGCACATAGCTTTCACACTAGGATTTATGAGACTTTTACCTTGCTTCTCTCACCAATCCTAAATTTAGCCATATTGTGATCCTCATAGAAGACCTAGCCAAGTGAAAAGCATCTTGCTTATTACTCATCATACCTATTCAATAGATATTTAATGGATTTTAAAATAACATGCTTTGCATTCTGGTATGAATTCAGAACTTGGTGGGATGAGCACTGGACTCAGAACTGAGAATGTTGACCCCTGACCTTGGCTCTGATACAACAAATCGTGTGAACTTGAACTAGTCTTTTCCCCTTCTCTGGTTTTTACTTTCATCATTTGAAAAAGTTGGGGATTCATTTATTCAGTATTTATGCAATACATTCATACTGTATCTATACAGTACTAGGCATTGTCAGATATTTCCAGACTAAGTTTCTATAGTTTTTTAAAACCCAGAACTTAGTAGGGGTGAAGACAGATCCACCAGCACGCTGGACTTTCACCACCATACTTTGCTTCATTAAGTCGTAAACAACAGCACTTCCCAATGTGACAGTTCCAAAAGTCATACTCTGACCACATTTACAATTACAGCCAGTTTCTCCAAATGAATTAATTCTATGGCAGGCTAGTTAAATTTTAGACACTATTTATATAATATACACAGCAGAAGAAAAGAAATATTAAGACTGTCAGATTCAAGAAGGCAGCAGGGTATGTTTTATACATTTTAAAATAATTCTCTTGTTAATTAATGCTTGTTCTTATACTTTTTATAAAACAAAGAAGTTCCTTGTAGAGAGAGTGCATCATATCCTGGAGAGTTAGCTGTTGCCCTGCTCTTCCAAAGCCTTTCTTTATGCATAAAAGGCTTTTAGCATTAGGAATTTTTAACAGCCCAAGTCCTTAGGGACAGCAAAAAAGTAGAACATTCAGGATGAGTCTAAAGAGGCAAAAATCTAGTTAGGAACTACCCAGGAGGATTGAGACAAATACAAAATGCTTAAGCCCTGCCATAGAGATTTAAAAGTAAATAAAATCAGACTACAATGACCCAGATACCTTTTTTGTCTAAGGACATCTTTAGTGTGTGTGTTTATATCTATTTAACATGGGGAATGTGTTGATAGATGGTTAGAGAACAAGTTAAGAGGGATAAATGTCTGCCTGCCAGTGGCACTATCTGGTTGTGCGGCTTTGAAAACACTAATCTTTCCTGACCCTCTGCTTCTTAATTTGAGAAATAGGAATCATACAACTCATCCTACCTAGTCACTGGGAAATGAGACAACATATATGCTCCAGCAACTGTAAATATCATTTCGTTACAGTTCAATAGCATGGACTGCCAAGCATCACTTGTATTAACCAGTGCACTGGGGTCAGGTTTGTGGCCAGAACAAACAGTGTAGGCATCTACACTGGACCTTGTAAGTGTCCTTATCATCCCCTTGCACCACATGACCAACCCAAAACCAAGCCAGTTATCCTAAGCCATTCCCTTGCCAGAAGTTTGTCTGGGGTTGGAGGCAGGTTGGGCAAGCTTGGGCCAGAGAGAGACAGGAAAAGCAGAGTCGGGAACGAGGAAAAAACTCATCTCTCCCTACATGGGATCCACATAAAGAAGTGGATAAACCCAGCCTTGGTGGCAGCCACTGGTATGCCAATGCCATAGGGTAAAGCAGAGATTAGACAAGATACAGAAAGAACCTGCGCACCTAAGGAGAAATCAGCCCATCCTAGTTCAGGCTCTGCCTCCCCCTGACCAGATACAAGTTGCATCATGCACGAGCTGGGAGATCTGGCTAAGGAGCTACTTTCAGAGTTCACACCCTAACCCTACCACTGATCACTATGCCTGCAGGCCAGTTAACTAATCCCCTCTCGACCTCAGTTTCTCACCTGTAGCATGGCATATATAATCAATGAGGGTTGTTAAGGGGATTGAGCAAGTAAATAATTTTAAGGCTCTTTGTTTCTAGCACATGATAGGTACTTGATAGGATGTTTTGTTGATAAATAAATAAAAATTTAGAAATGTATTTTTCACTTTTTAAAAACAGTCTGGTTTGGGTTTGTATTATTTGGTCCCAAAGGGCAACTAAACAGACTGATTTTATTAGTGCTCTGAGTCAGGTGTCCCTAACTGTAATGCCAAAAAGCAGTGATATATAGAAAGACAATTTTAGCATCAGCACGCTGGACTTTCACCACCATACTTTGCTTCATTAAGTCGTAAACAACAGCACTTCCCAATGTGACAGTTCCAAAAGTCATACTCTGACCACATTTACAATTACAGCCAGTTTCTCCAAATGAATTAATTCTATGGCAGGCTAGTTAAATTTTAGACACTATTTATATAATATACACAGCAGAAGAAAAGAAATATTAAGACTGTCAGATTCAAGAAGGCAGCAGGGTATGTTTTATACATTTTAAAATAATTCTCTTGTTAATTAATGCTTGTTCTTATACTTTTTATAAAACAAAGAAGTTCCTTGTAGAGAGAGTGCATCATATCCTGGAGAGTTAGCTGTTGCCCTGCTCTTCCAAAGCCTTTCTTTATGCATAAAAGGCTTTTAGCATTAGGAATTTTTAACAGCCCAAGTCCTTAGGGACAGCAAAAAAGTAGAACATTCAGGATGAGTCTAAAGAGGCAAAAATCTAGTTAGGAACTACCCAGGAGGATTGAGACAAATACAAAATGCTTAAGCCCTGCCATAGAGATTTAAAAGTAAATAAAATCAGACTACAATGACCCAGATACCTTTTTTGTCTAAGGACATCTTTAGTGTGTGTGTTTATATCTATTTAACATGGGGAATGTGTTGATAGATGGTTAGAGAACAAGTTAAGAGGGATAAATGTCTGCCTGCCAGTGGCACTATCTGGTTGTGCGGCTTTGAAAACACTAATCTTTCCTGACCCTCTGCTTCTTAATTTGAGAAATAGGAATCATACAACTCATCCTACCTAGTCACTGGGAAATGAGACAACATATATGCTCCAGCAACTGTAAATATCATTTCGTTACAGTTCAATAGCATGGACTGCCAAGCATCACTTGTATTAACCAGTGCACTGGGGTCAGGTTTGTGGCCAGAACAAACAGTGTAGGCATCTACACTGGACCTTGTAAGTGTCCTTATCATCCCCTTGCACCACATGACCAACCCAAAACCAAGCCAGTTATCCTAAGCCATTCCCTTGCCAGAAGTTTGTCTGGGGTTGGAGGCAGGTTGGGCAAGCTTGGGCCAGAGAGAGACAGGAAAAGCATAGTCGGGAACGAGGAAAAAACTCATCTCTCCCTACATGGGATCCACATAAAGAAGTGGATAAACCCAGCCTTGGTGGCAGCCACTGGTATGCCAATGCCATAGGGTAAAGCAGAGATTAGACAAGATACAGAAAGAACCTGCGCACCTAAGGAGAAATCAGCCCATCCTAGTTCAGGCTCTGCCTCCCCCTGACCAGATACAAGTTGCATCATGCACGAGCTGGGAGATCTGGCTAAGGAGCTACTTTCAGAGTTCACACCCTAACCCTACCACTGATCACTATGCCTGCAGGCCAGTTAACTAATCCCCTCTCGACCTCAGTTTCTCACCTGTAGCATGGCATATATAATCAATGAGGGTTGTTAAGGGGATTGAGCAAGTAAATAATTTTAAGGCTCTTTGTTTCTAGCACATGATAGGTACTTGATAGGATGTTTTGTTGATAAATAAATAAAAATTTAGAAATGTATTTTTCACTTTTTAAAAACAGTCTGGTTTGGGTTTGTATTATTTGGTCCCAAAGGGCAACTAAACAGACTGATTTTATTAGTGCTCTGAGTCAGGTGTCCCTAACTGTAATGCCAAAAAGCAGTGATATATAGAAAGACAATTTTAGCAATTAAGATATTTGGGTTCTGAAATTATGAATTTTAATATCTGTGTGTGTGTGTGTGTGTGTGTGTGTGTATATATATAAAGAGAGAAAGAGAGAGAGAGAGAGAAGTATGTGTATTTAGGTACATGCACAGGTGTGTGTATGTCTATATGCTTGTGTGTAAATAAAGGGAGAAAAAGAGAGGCAAATCCAATATTGTACCAGTACCAACACTATTTTTAGAGACTTTGCCACAATTAGCTATGTGGTCCAGAGTAGATACTTTGCTTCTCTGGCTTGCAGTTTCTTAAGAAATGGCAGGCATTATATAGAGTAATATGCAGGAAATTGAGAATGGCCCTGGACTGTTCTAGAGGAGTAAGTTGCACACATACATGGGCCAAAGGTTTCACACTAGTTCTAAACCTCCACGCTGAGCCCAGCAGCAACCTAGTGTAGGACCAAATCTACCCACCTGCTCTGTCATCCTGCTGTGGGAGAATCACTCTCTCTGAACTTGGCCTCTGTGACAGGGATGAGCCAAGTGTTCCCTCACCCACTGCCTCTCTTCCCTGGGGACTTGGCGAGACTCCAGAATGAGCATGGGATTGAGATTTAGCTGGGGGAATGTGTGTAGTAGCAAGGTAAGCCACTTCCAGGCTTGGTCCACAAAATCCAACCACACTTGATGTTTCATTCTTTCTCTTCATCCGTGCTCTGAATGGAGGAGGTTCTGAGGGCTGGGAAAGATGAAGCACATGCTGGAAAGAAAAGAGTCCTTAAGTGACCAGTAGAAGGCCAACTGTCCAGCATCAAATGCACTCAATAGTGATGGGAACCAGAAATAACTTTGTCCTAAATTCCTAAAGAATTCGGGTTTTATCCATTAAAATAACTCATGTTCTCCTAAGTAATAACTTCAACAAAAAGAAAACTGATGTCTTTAAACAACCCACCACCATGCTCTGAAAGAAGCTTGCTGCTCCCCCCCACACACACACAGTTGTGCTATCAGAAAGAATTCTGAGTAATGAGGTGAGTTACTGGATTTGTTTGGTTGTTTGCATGTGACAAGAATACAGGTGAAGATTGCTATGTTCCTCTATAAGGCTCTATCCTAGCACGCACAGTCACTTCCGGTTTTCACTGACTGCCTACAAGGCCCACAGGACACATGCTGTGTCTCTTTGCTGTGAAGAGTGAATGTCAGTGCATTCAGCCAGCAGTCATAAAGACAAAGGTTACGAGTCTACTTTCCATTATGACTCTTCTCTGTCGAGGGTGATAGGACTGTCAGAACAACTTTCAGAAGCCCATAAAAAGCGTGTGGGAACTCCTACAGTGAACTCAGCAGCACCGATCAATCGCATGCCCTCTTGCAAGGGGACTGCTGTGTTATGGAACGCTGGTAATTCACCTGTTTCCAAGCTAACTGCTCCTAATCCATTACAAAGAACACATGAGAGGTAAGTGGGATGGAATTAAGCAAAGAAGCTGCTGCCAACCTGACAGTCATTCTAGACTATTCTCTACTGCGTATCCCTCCTGCGGTCTCTAACTAGATAGAACATAGACAACAGATGCTCTGCCCATCCCTGTCTCACACCCTCCTTCTCGCTTCCCTGGCTGATTTTTCAGACCTGTTTTTAAATAAGTGTGTCAACTGTGACACCAGCTACTTTTGTATTACTCTTCAGGCCCATTTCTTTAAGGATGGCTCCCAGGTACTTAGCTGGATGATATCCTAAGCCCAAGGCCGAGGAGCTCATGTAAAAGCCTGATTAGAAATCTTAGCCCAAGGAGGACATTATTTAAAACAATCACACTTAAAAATCTCTCTGCAGACATGCATGTTAAGTGTTTCCCCAGGTAACCTGAAAAAGTAGAGGACTGAAAGTAGCAAATAGTCAAAAATTCAGAACCTACCCCCTCTTCACCCTAGCTCCTTCTGACCTTCATTCAGGGATAAATGATGGTCTATGGTGGTCAAGAACATCAATGACCTCTGCTATTTTTATATTCAAATCCACTTAGACATTAACACACCTCCTACCACGTGACAGGTACTCTTCAGTCCTACTCGAGAGCTAACTGAAACTACTCTTCTGTTTTATACTTTTTCATTGCTTGTGTAGAATATTTCCACTCTGCTAAAAATTATAAGCTTCTACCTTTAAAAAATTAACTTTAAAAGATGGCCTAAGAGTCTAATCGTTGCTCTTCTTGATATTTATCAGGGAAAATGCACTCTGGTTCCAAACAACAGTCTTTTATTTCTTCATAGCTTCTTTGTCACCTCTTTGCCCAAAACGAATTTTAGACATTTTCAGATAAATAAGAGAACTCTAAAACTATTTCAACAAAGAGGAGAACACACTGTAGCAGGAAGAAGCTATTAAAATAGGGGCCTAAGTCAATAAAATAATTCATGAATACAAATATTTTCAATTTCCTTCTACAAGACAAGCTTATGGCATGGAATACAATAGGAAAAGTCCCAGTTATCATGAAATGTAGTTTAGGATGTCACAGCAGGGAGAATGGTAGAAAAGCTCAAAGCGTGGATAACGAAAACAAGCCATACCTAAATAATTCCAGACAGTAACAAAGACAAGATGAGCTATGAGTTCTGTAGACCGAATAGTAACCCCCTAAAATGCATGTCCAAGACCTCAAAATACGATTTTACTTAAAACTAGTCTTTGCAGATGGAATCAGTCAAGAGAAAATAAGTTCATCCTCTATAATCCACAGTGGAGTAACGAGTGAGAAGTTCAGGTGAACATGCAGAAGCACTAAGGAAGGTGGCCATGAGAAGATGGAAACAGAAATTAGAGCGATACAGCCAAGAACTGTCATCAACCGGCAAGGTGGGAGAGACCAGGAAGGAGACTTCCCCCACGGCCCACGGCCCCGCCGACCTCTTGATCTAAGACTTCTACTCTGTGAAAACTGGGACAATGAAGTAAGTTCTTTTTTTTTTTTTCTGAGCCTCCCAGTTTGTGGTGCTTTGTCATAGTAAACCTAGCAAGCTTAACACAAGTTAGAGTAACTAGAAAAGAAGCTATTTAATATAAGGGGTTGGATGGATAAGTCACCTTTCTCGAAAAGTGACAACATGGGTTTCATTGATGTTAAAAATCATGCACACTTGTGTTTATTTAAGGGAACAAACATTTTAGCAGCTACCTTACAAGTGAATATTAAGGACTAGAACCCGTCTTCAGATTATGGATACTTTACCATAAGGCTCACTCTTCCTATATCTTCCCAAAAGCTAATTTTTAAAAAGTGAAACCACCCAGTTACTTGTAATATCGCCCTCTTTTTCTGAGCCCAGGGGATGTGTTTAAATGCAGACCAGGGCTGGTAATCCTGGTCTCCCCAGCCCTGACATTCATTCTGCTTTGGACTCAGTTCTGCAGGAAAGAAATAAACTGTGTTATGTTCATAGTTTACTTTTCATAGCAGTTTTAAGGTAATATTTGTTACCTGCCATTCTTAAAATTTAAATTATTCAGTAGAGAAAATAGTATTTGACATAAATTATAGAAAACAAGGATGAGATGACACTGTGCTACCTAGAGAAGAATTTCAGCATTCTGTCATAATACTATTACAAAGATAAAGAGAAATGAAAAGACCAGGTCAGAGAAAACAAGATGGGCTCTGAGATCAGCTCCTCAGAAGTGTCAGTGAGGGGGGAGAATCACAGAAGGCAGAGTTATGATTATTCTCACCATGTTGCTTAAATATCATCCATTTTAAAATGCCAGCTATAGAACATTATATGCACTTGGCAGGATGTGTGGCATTAATTCCGATGGAAGGCAACAAGACTGGTCCTATCTCTGTATTCTATTGAGATCTAAATAAAGCTTAGGGGTAGTAGAAGTTCTGGATAAAAACCTTACTTTCTCATCACCCCAACCTTTATAGTAGGTTAGAAGTCTACCAAGTTCTCCTAGGCAAAGTTATAGGACTAAGTCCCGCTTCAAAAGAGGAGAAGCTTCGTTTCTCTCTTTCATGTAAAGATCCTCTGTGTATGAGTTCCTTTTTTAAAAGAACTCTAGCATTTTGTGGTTTTGTTTTTCAATAGAAAAGTGAGTTTTTGCGGTGTATACCAAAAAAAGTACTGATAAAGTCATAAAAAACTTGAGTTTAATGGCCTGGAACTATACCTCCAGGAAAGGTCATCATTTTATTTTGGAGAGAAGGCTATTTGAAAGAGGATTTTGAAATATATTGGTACATTGCTCAGTAAGATCCAAGAGACTCCCACAGCTAGCTACTTAGAGATTCCAAAACAAGTTGTTTATCTTAGACTTAACATGGCTCACCTCTGGCACCTGCCTTTAAAGTCAGGGTCTGGTTTTGTGAGCACAGCCCTTGTGGATCCAATAAAATGACTCACATTAATCCAGGATAAGAGAGAGTGATTTAAAAGCCATAGACCAAGCAATTTGTTAACATGATGAGAAATAGAAGTGTCACATTAAGCAGAACTCTCAAACAGATATGACTAATGCAGTCTCTGTCTGTAGACAAATCTAAATAAAATGTCAAACAAAAGACTGAGGAACTATTCCTTGTATTCAATGAAACAAGTATAGAAGTGCTCAAGCATGTTCACTTTTTCTGCCCAGCGTCCATTTTCCTCGAATCCCAGCCTTCTAGTGAGGAAGGTTTCAGCTCAATAGCAATCCAAGGTACTTTAATGCACTTAACCCCTTCCCCAGTGTTGGCTGAGTGGGTACAAAGCAGCGAGTGAGTGGGACAGAGTAGATTCACTCTGCTTAGATTCCTGGGAATGGCCCCATCTCTAGGGTTCGTCAGATGCAACCGGCTTTGACAAGCTGTTACCAAAGTGACCACCCCATCTCGACCAAGCAAGAGCAACTATATTTAAGGGAATTTTTAAAGGCATTAACTTATCTTGCCTCTTGGGGATGGAGCCTGAACCTGAGGCTGCAGAGCAAGTCAATCATATTTGCATATTTTATTCCAGCAGCCATTCTTCTTATTTTGAATTTTAAATCCTTCCTGCTTAAAGCAGACAACCTGTCCTTCATGGTTACTGCATCTTACTAAAGAGAACGCCCCCCCCGCTTATAACTGATTAGACTTGTTACCTTGCATAATCAATTTCCGCCAGGCCAAATGATCATTTTAGAGAGCCTGCAAACACCAAATCCATAATCACTGAGTACACTCACTTTTTTTGGATGTCTTTTTCTAGGGTAATCTATCTCTCTTCTGCTCATAGTCTCTTTCTCACCCTATGCAATATGATTTGGTTTCTACCTGATGAATTACATGTCCTGTGTTGTCTCTTTGAGAATATATTCAGGTTGATTTATATGGAGCTCTGGATGTCTCAGAATTGGAGTGTTGCGTGTCTCAGAGTTTTCAGTTTGTGATGGAATCTCAGGTTACTCTTACAATCAAGTTGATGACATATGTAGGTTTTATCAGTTTTGCTTTCAGAGAACAATGTGCACTTTAGTCTGGGTCTTGTTAGCCTTACATCATGCTCACAGTACTGATAACCTTGGAGCGGTGTTGGCTGACTCACCAGCTGTTTTATCTCAGCTTCTATGCTCTGCCCATGGTGGTGGGGCTGAACTCTGCAAAACATATCTTTCCTTCATTGTCTAGCTTTCTATTATTTTACCGGTATGGGGCTCTGGAGGGAGGGCTAGAAGTTGAGAGGCACCTTAGTCCATTTTTTGCCTTTGACCTTCTAAGAAATCTTTTTAATAATTTTTAATTTTTATTAGTACATATTGGCAGTATATAATGATTACATTCATCATGGGGAGCTGGTAAACGTACACAACACATCTTAATTCTTTTTATTTCGTTCTCTTCTTCCCCCCTCTTTCCATCTCTTGGTCCCTTTCCCATTTGCAAGAGATCTATCTCCCTGTTCCTATCATCTATCTTTTATTTTACTCTTTAATGTATTTATCACTATTACAAAACTTCTGAGGCAGGCTACTTTATAAACAAAAGAGACCTATTTTAGCTCTCTGATGTGAAAGTACAGGCCATGATCTGGTGACGGCCTTCTTGTCAGCAGGCATCATGGACAGGCCAGGGACAGGAAGTGTGCAAATGTATCCTCTGATTGCTCTCCCTTCTTATAAACTCAACAGGGTTCAGTCATGGAGCCCTCCCCCTGATGACTCTCTAATCCAGAGCATTCCCAAAAGCTCCATCTCTTAATGCTATGGTGGGATTAAATGTGCACCTTCTCAATTTCTCACAGCAAGGGTTAAATTTCAACACATGAACCCATGGAGGACACACTCAAACTGTAGCAGGAGGGAAGAAGCAGGGACCAGCTTGCTCCTTCCTATTTGCATGCAGGTAGCAGTATTCATTACTAACATAAAGCACAAACTTGTAATTATTTTTCCTAGTTATCCTAAATTTTCTGAAATTGTAGAAAGCAACTAAAGTTTGGGATCCTAAGCAGATGCAGACCAGGCTCTTTATGGGACCGAGGCCAGAGCCTGACAAACTCAGTCTGAAGGCCAAATCTACCTGCCATCTTATTTTGTAAAAATGTTTTATTGAACCATAAACATGTTTACTCACTTCTGTATTACTTA
This sequence comes from Fukomys damarensis, assembly GCF_012274545.1. Classification (NCBI taxonomy): domain Eukaryota; kingdom Metazoa; phylum Chordata; class Mammalia; order Rodentia; family Bathyergidae; genus Fukomys; species Fukomys damarensis. Next base: position 24,698,875 of record NW_022900920.1, on the reverse strand, counting down.
TGGCTGCTTCCTCTTGAGGGCACAGTGGAGAAGCTGAGGCAGAGGTCATATGGCTCACAAAGCCTAAAATATTTACTATCTGGCCTCTTTCAGGAAGGAGCCTGTCATCCGCTGATGGAGAGGATAATAAACCCTCACTGCCAGCTTCACAAGATGTTCGCATCCTACCTAACCTCACTCCCATCCACGAAGACCCTCACAGAAGACCTATAATTACATCAAATCGAGACAAAATGGAGAGCTCCCGTCTGGATGAGGATAAAGTTAAAAGCCCTTGATTTTACTCAAGAAACACTCATTGTGGCTTATTAACAGCAGTCATGATTGCCAAAGAAAGTAGAAAGAGTGACTCTTTGATCTTTCAAAGGCCATAGTCATCTCAATTAGAGTAGACTTTTACAGTCAAGGGCAAGCACTTTCATCAGTCTTCCAAATACACAGCCCAACTCCAAACCATCCATAAGCCTTTTTCTTTTTGGCCTCTGCAAGTGATGCATGAAAGTGGAAGCTCCCCCAGATGGTCCCCTCCCATTTCCCAGAAGCAAAATAAAAATCAATGTATCATCACTTTTTAGAATTCTGACAGTATATCCAGTTTGTAGCCATGAATTGGGCGAGAAAGACTCAGAGAAAGCCAATTTATTGTGTTCACCTGGAAGGGCCTGAAGCCCAAAGAGTAGAATAGAGTTTATACACCTGAAGCAGAGTTGCCAAATTCTTGGAAGTAGGGCTCATTCATTCATTGGGACAACATCCATCGGCTTTAAGAAAAAAGATAAAATGTATGTGCATGCATACACAATGCGGTCTTTCAAGGACTTAATAATGTAATATAAAGGTGACAAATCACTGGACAAAATAATGACAGTGTTCTCCAATTAGTTCTCTAGACAGTATAGATGTTTTTGACACATAGGAGCAAATAACAATGCCAGAAGGATTGGAAAGGATTTGCAGGAAAGATGCTGGACCTGTCCTAAATGGATCTGGGAGTTTGCTCAAGCCAACACAGTCCAGGCAGAAGGAACATCCTTACCATGTCAGGATGCTCCCCAACTTGCCATATAGCCACAACATTACAGGGGAGCCAAGGCTTTCAGAAGAATGTCAGAGATCTATGATACAGAGAACTTTTGTATATAATCTACAAACCTACAACATGTTAGAAAAATGTAAAATGACTTCTGTCTCTAATAGCAGTCTGCTTTTTTTAGTTCAAAATTAACAGACACTGGAGGCATTGACCATGATATGGGACATCTGACCTCATCCCTAACCTTTTACACCTCCTTCCTGTGCACTAGAATAGAGAGCTAGAGGAATCTTAAGGTAAACTCTCCAAGTGCAAAGAACTGTTACATCTGGGTTAAAGTTAGCTATCTTGTGACCATGATGTGAACTATGAGAATGAAGTGTAACCAACCAAATGAAGTCAAGGCTATAAAACCCTATAAAAGGAGGAGTTGTAACCTAGTGTGTCATCGATCCAGGCACTGCTTATGTGCAATCAACCCTCGTCGATGAGTAAATGTGTTATTTTACTTCCATTCTGCTGCCTCTCTGTGTGTCACTTGCAAATTCCTTCCACAACAAGCTATGAAATCATCCATCCTTAGAAGACATTCACAGTTTCAAGATTCCTACAAGGAACATGACACCTGAAATTAGAACCAAAGTGTAAAAACCATATTGTGGTCATTCACAGGGCCAAGTCCTTTTCCACAGATATATCAGCACCATCCTCTCTTCTCTCTGTAGCAGTCAACTAGCATAGACAGGACAAATGGCCCCAAAGGGTCTATTTCCCCCTAATTTTTCCCTATGAAAGAATGTCTTCCCAGAGTTCATCTTTCACCTTCAGTTCCAGATATGCATGAGTGAAAGGTGTAGTTATTCAATTTGCAGTCCACAGCTGAGATTCATCAACATCACTCAGAAACACCCTAGAACTACAAATTCTTCAACCATATCCCAAATCTCCCGAATGAGACATTCGTGGAATGGAGAACAGAAATCTATGTCTTGACACTCTCCAGGGACCTCTACTACGCACTGAAGACCACAAGACTAAACAGATCTTGATGTCACAGAATAATGCTCAGAATCCTAAAAATTATCCTCCAGTAAATACGTGGAGAAAGAAAATAGTTCTGGCTGTACCATCACTTCAAGAATTGAAGAAAACACAAACATTACTGGATGTCCTAATCTATAGATTGGTCAAGGCCAAATGTTAGAAAAATATAGAATAAATGACAAGAGAGAAGAATTGACTGTATATCCCAGGCCAGCAAAGTAGATGAGAACACCAGTCCACATTTTCAAATGAACGTTCCCCCTTTTCCTCTATCAAAGATTGTGGCAAAGGTGCAGCAACTTGGATGAGTACAGAGTCTGTTGAGGGGCACTCCTGCAGCAAGAGTGAGGAAGCAGAGTAAAATTGGCCATAAATGTTGATGGCAGCAATACCATAAAAGGCTGAGTCCTTCTTATGCATTGGGACTTTCTTCTCCTAGAAAACAGGACTCCAGCAAAACTATCTTTGTTGTCTGAGCAGCATGGTGATATAAGGGGGCCTGGGTTTCAGATTAGTACTCTGGCAGCAAAGGTAGGGTAGACCTGGTAATACCGGAGAGAAAAATGGAAGTTTGCTGCAAGAAGCTATCATCCCAGACATGAGTACCCAAATAAGGCCCTCACAAAAGGGAAAAAGAGAAAAATCCAATTATAGGCAACTTTCAGAATGAACTTTCATGGTTCCAGGTTTGGTATGAAAAGAATAGGGAGGGTTTAGTGAAGTGACTCAGATATCCATTTGCAGTGTACATGAAAAATGGAGCCACTCAAAAGGAGCGCACCAGGAAGAAGATTTAGGGGGAGCACAAGTTTTATTTTGAACAGAATGCTTATGTAGTCTGTGTGAAATTCACAGAAACATGTAATGCTACTTAATCTCTTTATCCATAAGGATGGACTGCACATAGCAAGTTCATACTATAGTCTCATCTTCACGTCTTCAGAGAGTCACATGCATGTTTGCTAGTCTGTAACCTGAAATAGGAAAATGTACCACACATAGAGGCTCTGCAAAAATTCAGGTGCATCTATGCAATCCTGGTGTACCTGTAAAACCCATCATTGCAGGCTGGGAGTAGGGGCACATGCCTGTAAACCCAGCACTCGGGAGGCTGAGGCAGGAGGACTGCTGTGAGTTCGAGACCAGCCTGAGCTACATAGTGAGTTCCAGGTCAGTCTCAACTACGTAGTGAGACCCTGTCTCAAAAACAACAACAACAAAAAAAAATCCATCATTGCAGAATGACTGAAAAATTGAGACACCCTGGAAAAGTTTAGATTGTTAGCATTTAAGATTTTATTTGTGAAGTGGCTTCTCTAACCAATTTTTCAGATCTTGGTTGGTTTGAGCTGCAAATTAAACCAATGTATAACAAATTCATCCCATTCACTTATCAGAGACCCCTGCAGCAGATCCAGATCTCCTGGTTAGTGCTACAATGCAAAGCCAAAAGAAAGACTCAGAAACAGATTTAAAATTAGAGATGGGGAGCTGGGATGGCCTGTGCTTAACAAGCAGCAAACACGCTGGCCAGTCAGAACTGCTGATATATATTGGTGACACAATCATGGTTAAGTTGAGGTAAAGGGGCTATGTGTGGTTGCTAAGGATACCTTGCTGATATAGGCATGGCTTGTAAAAGAAGAGACAAAGCATTCTTGTGTTATAAACAGAACAGACAAGATATCAGTTGTGGTTAAAAAAATAACACTGCCTTTTTAGTTATGAAGGTTTTAATTTGGGGAATGGAATTTGGATAGGAGTCTCTCTGACCTTGGCTGTATGTTATATCATATTATGCCCTCACACCCTCATAGGCCATTTCTCTGGCCTATGCCATGGCCATTGGTGCTAGGGAGGGGTGGTACCAGCACACCATCTGCAATGCTCCTATGAGTCATGTAGGCTTCAGCCAGCCTCACTTCTTTATACAAGCCAATTGTGAGGTTAACTCTTTACAGACTGCACTGCTTACAGCCTGCTTTGGGTATAATCAATGGGGCAATCACTGGCATCCCAATGTTCTAAAGGATAAGAATTAAAAGATACTGCTGGTTTTCTGACAGCCTATGATATGACTGTCATGCACATTAACAGAGAAGGCTTTTGACAAGTTTTAATCAATAGTAGTGAGAAGTAAAATGGTACCAGCCTTGACAATAAAGCTGTTTCCTCAATCTCTCCATACACATTGATTTCTCTTGTCCTCTCAAACCTCTTAAGAAGAAAATACATCTTCCTGGCATTCTTAGTTCCTTCTTTCTGTTTCTGGTTGCTGAAGGCTGAGGAAAATTCTCAACGGTATGATCTAATTTTGAGAAATGTGCTAGAGTTCTTTCTAATCTGAAACATTTCCTTGAGTCTAAGAGAGTCACCTCTGATCATACAGTTTCTCCTTTGTCCAAGTTGTAAAGTAAGTTAGAGGAAATGAGCCATATCTTAGCAGTGGATCTCGCAAGGCACTCCATTACCATATTTTAGGTTTGCATACTGACTCAGAGTGTCTTCCAAAAGCACACTGGCTACTAGTGAATAACGCAAGGTATAATTGAAAATCACTGCTAATGTTTACATTAAAAAATGTTATTATAGCAAAAGGCACATTTCCAAGAAAAATGAGATAAGCATGTTTCAAGTGAGGAAGAGTATTTAAGTTTTTAAGGGAGATGAATGGCAATATGGCTTGAACTGTAATAAACCTGTTAATGTAAATGTTTTCACCTTATTTTTGATCACATCTAATTGATAAAATGCTTACAGGAATTTCTGACAAAAACATCATAGTAGGTGCAAAGGGGAAGGGGAAGGAGTAGGGGAAAAGAAAGATGGGAATGAAATTAACATGAGAAAAAGAAACAATGGAAATAAAGTCTTTGTAGATAGGGAGGGGTGGAGGGGTTGAATGGAGGGCAGGAGAAGGGGGAAAAAATAAGAACCAAGATGGATTATGCAAAGGTGCAAATTTCCAATGATGAATGTGATTACATTGTATACCTTAAATGTACCTATAAATTTAATTAATTGAAAAAAGCAAGAGTATGGAAGTGCCTCAAAAAATTAAAAATAAAACTACTATATGACACCCCCCCAAAAAAAAACCAAACAAAAACATTACACTGTGTCCTCATCCACCCTATTCACCAGATCTGGCACCATGTGACTCCTGGCTCTTCCCATAGTCAAAGGGCCATGAAAGGTAAGTGTTTTGGATCAATTTAAGACATCAAAGCAGCAATAACAGTGCACCCAAAGACACAAAAGAAGAATTCCAGAATGAGCTTATGAAGCAAGTGGTAAGAAAAAAGGGATAAATATTTTCAGAGCAAAGGGAAGCATTTTGAGAGGGTTGGTTAATGGCAATGTGCCTTTTACTATAATAATTTTTTTAAATTTAGCATTCACTGTATTTTTTAATCATACATCAGATCTTGCTTGAAATGTCTGTGGCGTAATTAGTGAAAAGAGCATAGGCAAACATAGTATCTTCTGCCGATAACTCATTTTCACTTAAACAGCCTCAGAGCCATTGATCTGATCATACTGGACCAAAGTGTCTGAGGTTAAACTCTCAGTGAACCAAATGCTGAAGAAAACACTGCAAGAGGAAACAGCATGCTCTATTTTCTGAGAAAATTATAAATACACACTACCCTCTGGTCACTTAAACATTACTAATGCAGAATCACTTGGCTATAGGGATTATTATTTGGACAAGAATGCCAGATCAAAAAGAGGCATTGGACCCTTCATAAGATGACTCTAGGCATCGCATCAGAGTTATAGAAAGACTGTTTTTTTTCAGAAGTTAAGAAAAAATATGGCTAATTGCTCTGAGCAAGGGCTGAGTGGTCCTGAAAGTTAGGGGGAGAAGGGCTAAAGAGCAGCTACTCCCACAGTCTAGCCCTTTCCATTAAACCCAATGTCTAGGGGCATAAAGGCTGAGGCTTGGGAGGGCAAGAGGCAGAGTGTTTGTGTGTGCATGCAAAATGGATGAAACATCTGCTTTTCTGGGAGGACAAGAAGAATCTGAGATAAATAGTTGGCACTGGATAAAACATTTTACCTTAACAACTAATATAATGATAGTGTCAACAAAGCAAACATTTCGGCAACCACCTGGACTGTTGAGAAAGGGTTGGGTCCTCAGAAGGTTGCCCATGATTCCACAAGCACACATTCCTTTGGCATGGCTCCATGCTAGGTAATAACAGCATACAGAATTGTCACTACAAATGCAAGTCCTAAAACCTGCTTGACAGGCTGCCCTCACTTCACCAGCAACATTACCCCTGCCTTTGTCATCCCCCAGTCACCCTTTGGGCAGGAACAGTAGGCAGCTAACCCATAGTCCAAATAGAATCTGACAGGCCATTCTGGTTGTGATCACTAAGAGTCCTTTAAATCAGGCATTGCACACCCAATCTATAATGGTGTGGCTTCCCCTGCTCGGTGCTAAGTGTCAAATGGGAAGTCCATTGCCAGTTGTCAGACCACACGGCTTTCCAAGAAAAGTCAGCACATCAACTCTCACATCAATCTTGTGGGGTTTAATACTCTGTAGATATTTTGTGCGTCAAACAAAACACTGCAAGGAGGTCTTCATTTTCATCGTAGAAGGGAAAACATACACGTCCAAGTCAAACCCTGGGGAAATTAGACATTTCCTTTCTTAGGAGATGGGAAAGTGAGAATGAAGAATATGTGTTGTATGTTCCCGAAGAAGACCACACTGAGAGGGAAGAAAAGTCAGGGGACCAGGAATATTTTATTTTTGTAAGCACTGTTTTCAGGTAACCAGTAACAACTTAATGCCTAAAACCACTCTTGGGGCGTATGTGTGTGTGTGTGTGTGTGTGTGTGTGTGTGTGTGCCTGCGTGTGTGCCCATTGGGTAGGGATGTGTGGACAAGAGGAGTAGAGTCCTGTGAGTACCTTAGGAGGTGCTGCATAAATCATTCTCCTAGATCAGGTCCTTTCCTCTCTTCACATGTTTTCCATCAATTCAAAAGATGTTCATAACCATTCTGAAAAGAAGGCAAGAATCAGGCTCATTAATAATTAGCATATTAATTGAATTTTTATTATTTAAATGATGCTCAAAGGATCTCATTGGTGTGGCTTAAAGGAATGGACATTGTGAGGAACAAATTTGGTGAGTGAGATAAAAAAATATAGTGAGTGGATCAGGTAGCCCACTCTGTGTCCCACTTCCTACCAGGCAGCGGTCCCCAGGGCACCGGCAATCAGGGCAGCTTTACTAAAATCCCACTCCAAGGCAGGAATCTCACTACAAAGGGTCTGCTTACTTTTTCAGACAGAAAACAGCTTCAAAGTGCACTTTTTTTTTTTTTTGGCTTTGGTTTCCCTTTGCACAAAATAAAAGGGGAGCACAAAGGGAATTCAGAACCTCTTTTTTGGCCACAGGCCACCCTGTAGGCAACCTAAATTCAGATGTGCCAGAGAAGCTCTGGTCTGCTCCTCCATGTGGCCAACACGGCTCTTGTCATGGAAGGCAGAGTCCCAAAGCTACTTTCTCAACCAGTGGCAGGTAGAAGTTCTCTTCTCAGGACCAGGAACTCAGCTGAGAGCAAAGCTAAGAAATGTGTCCTGGGTCTCAAACCACATTCACGGCCCCAACTGCCCTTAACACCTTGGTGTAATAACAGGAGCTCCACAGTTGGGCTTGCTGGTTTCAAGCTCTGCTCTGTCACTTAGCTCTGTGACCTTGGTCAAGTTACTTAGGCTCTCTGTGATTCCATCTGCTCACTTCTAATGATAATAGGAGCTACCCTACAATGCATTCTCCAGGTGCCCAGGAAACACTGAGCAAATGTCTTTTTGTGGTAGGCTATTTTCTTCCCTGATTTGTTCTAGAGAGACTTCATAAATAAGCTCCTCTAGACCAGTGGAAATAATGAATCTAAAGAGCACCGAGTAAGAGGTCAGAAGATCAAAAAGTGGGAGCCAGCATTTCAGCCAAAGAGCTGACCGGCCAGATGACCCTTGTCAAGTGGGACCTTCTTGAGTCTCAATTCTGTCACCTATAAAATGGGAATACTCACCCTTTACCCTCTAGAAGGTTTTTGTTACATTCTGTGTCGGTCTATTCCATGATGCATTATATCAGTGTCAGTTATGCCTATTCTCACTCTCTAGGTGACTCTCAGCTTACCTCTTCACTTCTGGTTCCTAACACACACTGAAAGCATGGCTAACACCACTGAGGAGGAAGAAAAGAGAAGGAAAGGGGGAGGGAAGGGTCAGATGTGGAGAGGAGAAGGGAAGGAAAGCCGTGAAAGACTGTTTACTTGCTCAAAAAGAAGTATGCTGATCTTTTTTCAATTCAGAAAATTTAGAAAATTCCCCTCAATCTACTTTCCTTTGGAGAACTGATATTGACTACCCTGAATGTAAGTAAAGTATTTTCTACATTAAGGAAATGAGTGTTAAATTGTTACAAATCTTTTAGAAAGCTGTATCCGGATGCTTCAGGCACAATTAAGTAGCTTATTCCCCATGACTCCCTAATCCTACTTCTGGGGATTTGTTCTGAGAAGTGTTTTTTAAAAACCAAAAAAAAAAACAAAAAAACAAAAAGATTATTAAATTAAACTGATCATTGCAGTACTATGACTCACAGTAAAACACTGAAAACAATCTGAATGTCCAGCTTCGGGGGCTAGTACTTTACAGGATATTAACTTCACCCCGATGTTGCAGGTTGTAGAAATGAAGGTCATGGCCCTTGCTAGCAGCATTAAGAAGCAGAATACCAAATTTCACATAGATCACACTCACTACTATCTAAAGTAAAGCATCTATATGGATGCCGTGAAGTTAGTTACGGAGGATGTTAACAGTGTTAAATGTACTTTCAAGTTTAATATTGTTCTTGGTAATAAATAACATCAGTAGATGAACATTTTGCAAGTGTGTAGCCATCAGGCCCTTTGGCCTGGAAACAGGAAGATTGAAAAGCAATGGCTGTCTCTAAGGTATGCTTGGTTCGGTCCAGCCAAATGGCCAAGTGTGGCCTCCTGGGGCTGTTTTTCCAAAGGGGTCTAGTCTAGCTCACAAAATGCAAGCACTCCTTTATAGTGTTTCTTAATCCCAAGAAACAGCTGTATTCTAAAAGGAATCTCTGCTACCAAGCTTTTCAGACCCAAAGAATGAGCTACAAATCAACAATAGATCATTGGGCTCAAAATTTTAGAGTTGACAGAGAAAAGAAAACATGTACTGAAACCTCCCTTTCCTGGATCTCTGCCAAGGATTTACATATTCACCCACACATTGGCCACTCACAAAAACCTCATGAGACTGGCAAAGCATTATCAACTATATTTGCAGGGTAGCTCAGAATAATAGCTTGGAATCTCAGTCTAAGTTTTCAGCCATAGCTCCTATCTTCAGTGCTGTTAATAAGCTAAAAGTCAGGCAACAAGAGACTCAAATTCTAATCCAATACGAAATGTACAGGGACTGTAAAACAACACAGACAACTTTACTTGGTATAGTTGGCTGACAGAAACACAAATCAAAGTCAAACTGTAATTACTACAGTACAAAGGCATTGTACTCATTTAGAAAGAAACGGGTAAAATTAAAACAGTTTCCCAAGAGTGATGAAATTGGGAGGGATTTTTTTCCTCTCAATTTTTTTTATTATTACAATCTTGTTTCTGCCATAAGGAGGCCCATGCTATTTTGATTACACCACATTATACCATGGAGGCCTGGGATGCCCTGGCTTAAGCCATAATTATATTAAAAATGAAACTAAATAAATGAATGATAATGATAACAACGAGAGCTGCTGTGAATTAACCATGATTGTCATGATGATTAGAGTGACTCTGAATTAGGAAGCCAATTGTAGCTGCAGTGGCCACTGAGATAATGAGTTAGAAAATAAAAGCATCTGTAAGGAAAGGGGATGTATGGCTGAGGATGGTGGAGATGGAACATTACAAGAACATTGTTCCAGCCAAGCATGGACCCCAACAAAAGCATCAACCAAAAGGATTCTCCCACCCAGTGGCTTGGGATGGACCCAGGTGACAAGAGCAAATGTATGATGTACCAGGTATCAACTGTCGGCCAGAGGCTTCAGGCATGAAGATAGCAGGGATAGGTTCCTCCTAAAGGAATGAAGACCTGAAAACTATCCAACAAAGTTGCTAGGGCTATACCTGATACTGTCCTCATGAGTGGGATGTACTGATTCTGATTCCGGGTAAAATAAACTCTATTTAGAGTTCTATATTGATAGAACTAATTCAGTAAATGGAGTGAGGACTTGGATTGATTTTGCATATCGATACTGCAAGTGTGACTTTTCAGAATGTGAACTCATCAACTAGCAGCCCTTTAGACAACATAAATAATATTTTACAGTGAATAAGATTAAGTGATACAGCAATTCATAAACCAAAATTTTACTCTTAACTAAAATTGCACATGAATTAATAAACTGTCTGTCTTGAGATTATGCACTAGAAAAAGATGTCTTAATAGATTGGAGGCAGGTGACTGAGGCCAGCATAACTTGTCTGAAATGTTGGCAGTGAGGTTGTATCTGTTTCCAGTATAGGGATTCAGTAATAAGAGGAAAGGAATGAAAGCATGAGATTTTTTTTAGATTAGACAAGGAACTTGGCACCAAGGAAGTTTAGGGAGTTGTCAGAGAGAGGTAACATTCTATTGGGGTCTGTAAAAAAATAAATGGTACATAGAAATACAAGTGTTTAGAAAATGTTTATCAGCTATAAAACAATAATTACTAGCAAAAAATTATGTGCCAATACCAACAGCCAATATTAATTGGGGGCTTAGTAAGTGCCAAGCAAGATTATATGAGCTTTGTGTATATTAACTCATTAGTGAGGCAGCATGATGAAACAGTGGAGAGAGATGAAGTAACTTGCTCAAGACTACAGTAATGTAACTGGTATTTAAGCCAAGTGATCAGGCCAAAGAGCCACTATGGGAGAGTGATCAACAGTTCAGATATATCATTTCTAAATTATAAATACAACCCTACAAATCATGCATTTTATTTCCATTTTACTCAATTTTATAGGTGAGGGACTTTAGCTCAGTGATAAATCAATGCTGTAGGTAGGAAGTGAGATTGGAAATAGCCCTGTGGGAAGAGCATCCTGAGACTAAAACAGCCATCCTTATCACAGGGCCTATTCTAAGACCTCCAGGGCATGGCTGAAACTGCAGATGTTATGGAACCCTTTCTAGACACCATGCTTTTCCTATGTGCACATACCTACTATCAAGTTTAACATAAATTTGGTACAGTAAAAAAAACAACAAAAATAATATGTAGAACAACCAGAATAACCATACTGGAATAAAATTGCCAGCATCATAGGCTTACACTTAGGGCAATTGAGTAAAATAAACATTACTGGAAAACAACCATTGTGGTATCTGAAGTCAATCTGATTACAGAGCTGGCTATAGATGATATCTGGATAATGCATAAAGCATGGATACGCTGGACAAAAGGACAATTCACATCTCTAGCTGGACCCAGGAGGACAGTGGGAAGTTTCATGATGCTCCTCACAACTGCACTCATTTTAAACTTTGCAAACTGTTTCATTCTGGAGTTTTCCATGTATCATTTTCAGACCTTAGTTGACCACAGATAACTGAAAGTTGAAACCTCAGATGAAAGGAGTATTATAACAATGGTTTAAATCACCAGTACACAATAAGCAGATTGATTTCTATTTCCTTTCGTTATTGTTTTAAATTTTCTAGAAACAGTGCACCGTTTTTTTCACCAGCATCCAGGGTAGGCCCCTCTCTCTACTTCCATCCCATCCCAGCCCATATGCATACTTGGCATGTCTCTGGCTCAGAAATCTATGACCAAGGTCACATAGCTATTAAGCATTAGATCCCCTACGTTCAGCGAGGCTCACCTGGTTTCAAAGAGCACAATAGTATGAAGTAGGAAGGCATTGAGTCTGAATCTTCTCCATTCATTAATTCATTAATTAGAATCTCTTGGGAGGCTTAAAAACAACAGTAATGCCCAAACCTGTCCTACAGGCTGATTTATTCAAAGTGCCTGATGGTAACGATTTGCATCAATATTTTATTTTATTTTATTTTATTTTTTATTTATTTATTTATTTTTGCTGCTATTATTGCTATTTTATTGTCATTTTTTTTCTTTTTATTGAGGTTATTGGTACAATCTAGGTATACAAATACAGTTACATTCATCATTGGGATTCTGTACCTTTACATAATAGGTCTTGATTCTCATTTTTCCCTTTGTCCCTGCCCTCCTTTC
>NW_022900920.1:24642709-24684582 GCF_012274545.1 Fukomys damarensis | reverse complement strand
GTCCATTTTCCATTTCTGTACAATGCCAAGTTAACACAGTAAATTGGGATGACTTTTTCCAAAGTTAGCAGCACCGTTAAAGCCTGCTCCCGACCCAGCAGCCATTGCTTAAGCGCCGGGAGGTAGGCCAGGCCCCGACCCACCACGGGAAGGAGAACCACGCCTGCTCCCGACCTAGCCACCATCGCTCAAGCGCCGTGAAGGTAGCCACGCGGTAGCCCCTGAACCCCCATAAGTCCCTCCCACCGCACTCTCAGACCTCCTGACTGTGCAAGTCTTTGGACCCACTCTGCAAAGACAGAGGTGGTCATCAGGGTATTTTTCTGAGTTCCCAACTTTGAACATCTTTAAAGAAAGGGCGGGGAAACCTGTAATAGAACGTTGCAGAGTTCAACCATTCAGAAGGATGGGGAACTCAATCTGGGCCTTGCGGCCCGAGGTCAGTCAGCGTCATGGGGTTCAGCAATCAGCTAACTGAGATCAGGGGTCTTCCATCCTCGCTCTGTCTGAGCCATTAAATGGTTAATATACTATATTGAAAAGTTTGTTCACTGCAGACATGTTCTGGACTGCTTCTTGATTTCAGTTTAATTCAAATGATTTAAAGGTGATAGACTAATGACTACCACAGGTGGTCAGTGTCCAAGTTGTGCTTGATGTTAATGTGTTACTGATTGTATCAGTTGGGGTAAAGCATTGCTGTTGATTTGATGAGCTGTTTTCTCTGATGTTATGAAGATGAGAATGTCCGTGGGTCATTCAGAAGCTAGGGTGCAACTATATCAGGAAGATTTGGGTGATAATCCAGAGATTAAACCAAGGACAGCCCAACAACAAAAATTAAAATGAGAAAACACTTAAGCAAGACACAAGGACAGACTTCCAGTTTACCAATGGCAAACAATAGGGCAAATGAGGATGAAAAGGCCCATAGTGAACCACCAGGACACCCTGAACTGAAAGCACAGGAAGTAACAAAACAGATCAATCAGGCTCTAGGAAAAATTCAAAACAGAAATAATTTCCCAGATAACCACAGAGATAGTGAGCAAAATGGAAGTTGTGATTCGAGACTCTAGAGCAGAAACTGACAAAAAAATAGATGAGCTCAGGACCATGATAGAAGCCATGAAGGCCCAGCATAAGAAAGAAATGGAAAAAATAAACGCCCAACATAGGAAAGAAAGGGAATCCATAAAACAGATTCAAACAGATATCCAGGAGATTAAACACTCTATTGAAAGTGTACGCAACAGAATAAAAGAATGCAAAGATAGGCTCTCAGATATAGAAGATAAGATTGCAGTCAGTGACCATGAAAAGAGAGGTCTCTGCATCAATATTTTAAAGCTCACTACATTTATTCTAAAGTTCACTCCAAATTGAGACTTTTAGCAAGCTGGTAGAATTTCAATCTGGAATACATTTGTTTATCTTACAAAGCAATCTCTAGGTATAGCTCCTATTTAAAGACAGCCATGCGCTGAATTATCTTCCAAGAGGAATTCTCAGCCCTGAGAAAAAGAACCAGGCTGACCCAAGAAGTCTGAGTATCTAGAATTGGAGTGCAGTATCTTCAAGTGCCATGTCACCCTTCTTGATGGAGACTTCCCAGACTCTTAAAAGAAAATATAAAATGTCATATATTCATGAGAAGTAGGAAACTGTAAACAGAACAGAGAATTTCTTCTTCCAAAGACAGCCTTGTGCTGACTGCTTTCACGTCCAACACTATTTGGTGGTGTGCTGAATCATTCTAGTCTATATTGGTGAGGCTATTGATAAAGTTCTGTGTTCAGAAATATTTCAGATCCTTCCCCTATGTTCACGCCAGAGGCTGAGACATCTTGGATACTAATATTACCATTAATGGTGTACTTAATTTGAACAATTCCTGACTATCCCTGCAGGCCATCAGAGCAGGTGGTAAGAGGAGGAAATCAGCCAGGGCCAGAATTGAGATTCATTAAGAACGTTGTAAAAACATGTACTTTAAATTCCTGGGCTCCTCATAACTCTTCTCATTCAAGATCTCCAAGAACAAGGAGATTTACATTTACAGAGCTCCCACAGTATGGGTCCAAAGTGCCTAGTCTGGTTCCCATGTGGCAGAGATCTTGGCTATGGTGTGACTGGAATGTGTGCCAACACCAGAAGAGTTGTCATTCAGTTGATGCCCCTTCAAGTCAAACAAGCATGGCCCAGGAGCTTCATGAGTGCAGTCAATTGCAGAAGGAGGTTCTTTAGGGGGACTCCAGGCACCACTCAGGTAACTCTGGGTATGGAGCACGTGTGGGCACAACTGAGTCCAAGTACTTCACTTCCGCAGACACACACGGGCTTTGAAGTCAGCCAGTTTGGAGCCTATTCTTGCCTCGGCTGCCGTAGCAGTGAGGAATGGCAGAATCATTAACTTCATCTTCCCCAGCCTAATACGCACACCAGTGAAGTGGGGAAGAAAAACACCCCCCCTCCTATCTACAGCAATGATGTTTTGTGCCAGTCCTGGCCCTTCCGTTCCTCAGATCTATCCTCATCCTTCCACGGGTCTACTCTGTACAGTAGGGGGGCTGTTCCTGTAGGCTGTGATTCTCAGCTGACTCCTGGCAGGTTTGACTAACTGGAGACAACATTGCAGCCTGGACGTTGGGAGCAGGAGAAGCCATGGCATCCACTCTGTCTGACTTGGTGGCATCCCTGCACTGGTTTGTTTATCGCGGTTCTTGCTCTCACAAAATAATCCCAACACGATTCCAGCTTCCATGATTTTCCAACATCCTGTGGCCTCCAGTTACCCCATGTGCTCCTGCTCTCTTTCCAGCCCAATGTAAAGATGGGTTCCTGCCACATCCCCGCTCTGGGCAGCTTCATTTGTTCCTCAGCTGTCAATCCTCTGGTTTATTTCCCCTCTCTCGCAAGCACTTAAGTGGTTCCTTTTCTTTTCCTTTCACGAATTGGAGTCTTACATTATGCTACTCCAAGTATAGGACTTTAGTACTATTCATACCCAATAAGTAGAACTTTTATTATTACATATACTACAAGCAGCCAGTGTTCATTCCCCAGTTGCCTCCTGCCATGGCCCTGCGTATGCGTGCTCAGTGGCAAAGTGGCTGACTGCAGGCATGTCTGAGTTCTCCAACACTTGAAATAATAATAACCATCAACATTTATATAATGCTTGCTCTGTGTCAAGCCTGGTTCTAATTGTGTTGTTTAAATGAACTCATTTAATCTTTACCGTAGCCCTCGGAGGTAGACACTATTTTCTTTGCTTTGAAAACAGGGCCAAAAAAAGAGGGACTTGTCCATGGTCCTAGAACTAGTAAGTGACAGCAAAGCTCAACCCTGGGATGGCTGGCACCAGAAACTACTCCCCAACCTGTATTTCATAGTAACTCAACATGACTGCCTGGGATCCAGGAGAAACAATCCATTCTCATGCCCAGAGGCCACTACCACTCAGTTCTGAAACTTCTTGCGTGAGGGGCCCCTGTCTCTCAGTTTCAGACCACTGTGAGCTATGATGCCTTTAAAGTGCTCCTTGCCCAGCCTGGCCCACGAAGGCCCACCATCTAGCTGAGAAGTGCTTGGCCTTCACTTCTTTATTAATTGTAATAGACTTGTCTGCTGGAGCCTGACCATGAGAGAATCCATAAGCCATTAACTGAAGCTATATTAAGCCTATAAAAGCCAATTGCTAACATCCCAATGACCTTATTATAAATTGGCCTATCAGATGGTTTTACTCATCCACTAATTAACTGAAGGCAAAAGGGAACTAACATTTATTGAGGGTTTCCTCTGTGTCCAGTCCTGTGCCAGAGGCTCTGCATATAACATCTCTTTTCCCTTTCATCCTCCTAGCAACCCGCATGGGTTGATTCCACTTTACAGACAACTTGGAGACACTGAGTGGCATCAGAGTGAGGATATCATTTAAACCCTCATCGCTGACTCCATTGCACTGCAGTCTCCTCTGAGCCAATATAAAAATGCTGTCTAAATGGGAGTTGTTGAAGTGCGGTCCCAAAATGCATAGTTATGGTGTTTGGGGCACTTCCCATGGAGATTTTTGAATATCTATGGAGCGCATAGTTTCCTTCTGTGGGGCAGGAACATCTGCCAGAGGCATCCTGTGCTTACAACTGATAACTGTCTCCTTGATTTCACAGAGCCTCGTACTGAAGGGACCTGTACTCAAGGACTAGAGTCAAGGAGTCTGATCTACACCTGAACATGACATAGATCAGTATATTCAGGATTTTGAACAGATGCTGGGGTGGAATGCAGCATTTGCTGCCTTGCCATGCAAGTAAGAGAGATGCAAACTGTCAGAGTCAGAGGGCAGAAGTGGAAGGCAGCCTCTGGTTACCATCCCCAGGGATCCCAAACCCTGGAATCCCATCCTTGTACAATTCCCAGTCCTTGTGGGCTGCCTCTGACTTGCTTCTGATGAATAAGACAATAGAAGGCTTACAGGAGACTCTGGTGTGTGTTGTGCTCACTCTCTCCTGCCCCTTCTCACCTGTGCAGTCTGATGGACCTGTGTTGTGAGCAGCCCATCAGAGAGGTCCACTGTAGCAAGGAACCAAGGGACATCTCAGGCCAACTACCAGCAAATCAACATGCATTGAGTACTCACTAACATTTTAACTACCAAAATTAGAGATTTATGATCAGATTTAATCTTCCCAAGAAAACTTTATCTTTACCCTCCAACACAACCTAAAAACGCTTCACATCACAAAACCGGTGTCGGAGATGAGGATTGGAACACAGCCCCTTCAGCCTGCAAAGCCAGTGCACTTTGCAGTAATCACTGTGTTGGAAGAGGAAACTATGCTGCACCTACTTACACAGCAGCTGCTTTGCCACATTATTTCATTGGTTTAAATTGATCAGCAGACAGTAAGAGAGAGACATTGCGCCTGTGTTTGAAAAAATGTTAAAAGACATAGAAGGAAGCTGTTCGAAGGGAGAAGAGGACACAATTCTACACTCCCTCTTCCTGTCCAAGACTAGTTTCTCTTCCTCCCCATCTAACTTTGTTTAGCTCTTTATTTGCAGATGAACAAGCAGATCAATTCCATTTTGGGGAGAACTCCAGAGTCCATGCTTGGCTGAAAAGGAAAACGATCCCTGAACATTGTGGGAGATGGAAGCGGGGTGGTGGTGGGGAGTGAGGGCAGACACAAAGAGGCAATGCCTTGAAAACTCGAAACCTCTACTGGCAAAAGGGACACAAGGAAAAAAAATCAGTGTAAAAGTAGGTCTTTGTTCTCAGTCTGGTTTTCAATATTTCCTCCCCAAGCCAAGCCTCTATTCTCTGTATATCATTGCCCGGCCTCTCAAGGGACTTTTCTCAATCATGCTCTAGCAAATGTTTCATCTCAAGTTGAAAGGCTATAGGAAGAATAACTTCAAGGATAGCATTTAGGGGGCGGGAGATTTAGCTCAGTGACACCATGCCTGCCTCCCAAGCAAAAGATCCTGAGTACGATCCCTGACACCAAAAAATAAAAATAAAGTTAAAAAAAAATCTCAGGAGATCAAGAATATCATATAGTATTTTTTGGCATATCAAGTACATCTTTTAATTAAAAGATTTGAATTAATTACAAATTTCAATGAAATTACAAGAAATAAGAAAAGAGAGATCTTGTGTACTCTCTAAAGGTCACTACCATGATAACACATGGCAAAACTATTACACCAGGGCCAGGGATTTAACTCAGTGCTTCTGCCACCTGTCTCGCAAGCACAGGACTCCAGTTCAATCCCCAGTACAAAACAAAACAAAAACTGTAACACCACATCAGGATATTGACTCAAGACTCAGAGTATTTCCATCAACACAAAGGCTCCTTACGACTACCCTTTCAAGACACAGGCACTTGTCTCTCACTGCCCTCAGCCTCCGTGTCAGGTAGCTAGGACTGCCACAACAAGGCACCACAGACTCACCGGGTGGCATAAACATAGAAATTCATTATCATGCATTCCTGGAAGATGAAGGTCAAGATCCTTGTGTCAGTAAGGCTGGTTTCTTATGAAGAGAGCTTTCTGGTTCCATCTTCTAGCTTCCAAGAGCATGCTGTCCATTGTGGGTATTCCGTGACTTGCAGATCTCTGCTTTCCACATGGCATCCTTCCTAAAAATGTGTTCCTCCAAATTTCTGCCTTCTACAATATACCAGTCGTACTGGATGAGCAAATCACACTGGTGCAATTTGATCTCATTAACTTAACAGTTATATTTGCAGTGATACCATTCCCAAATAAAACTATATTCCCAGGTATTGGGGCTCAGGAGTTCCACCTAGAAATGTAGGAGAAGCACACTTCAACCTACAATACCTCACTCTATTCTCAACTTCTATCAACTGCTACTATGTTCTCCATGTTTATAATACTCCAAGAATATTATATAAGTGGAATTTTATAGCAATATGGATACTTCTGGATCTTAGCTTTTTTCAGTCAAATTTCTTTAGAGGTTCATCTAAGCAGTGGGGAACATTAATTGTTCATTCCTTGTTTTTGCTGAGCAGTAGGCTCAGTGTGGTGAGAATTTTACAATAGACCACAATGTTTTTAACCTTTCAACTCTTGAAGGGTACCTGGGCTTGCTCCAATAATTTTTGCCATTAAAAATAAAGATGCATATGATTTGTATACAGATTTGTGTATGAACATGAATTCTCATGTTCGTTTATCTGGGATAAACACTCAGGAAGGAAATCACTAGATCGTATAGCAGGAGTGTGTTTAGTCTGATGAGAAGCTGACAAATGATTCTCCAGAATAACAGTAACATTTTACATCTCCAGTTGCAAGGTGTGACCGATTTGACTTGTCTGCAACTTTGGGAGCATTTGTTGTTACAAGTTTTTGTTTGCTTGTGTGCTTGTTTTTAAATTTGAAGTGTTCTGAAAGCTCATCATGGTTTCAGTGTGGCTTGATGGTTGAAATGTCAAATACTTGGTTCTTTGCCTCTATATCTTTTGCCCATTTTCTAACTGGATTATTTGCTTTTTTTGGAAAAAAAAATGCTCAGCTTGAGAATTCTATACATACTCTAGATACAGGTCTTTTGTCAGATATATAGATGGCAGATACTATTCCCACTATGTAGTTTATCTTTTTATCCTCTTCACGTGGATTCTCTCATAGTAGAAGTTATTAATTTTGATGAGATCTAATTTGCTGGTTTTTCTTTTTGTAGATTGTGTTTTTACTATCAAATCAACTTTGCTCTAAATCTTAAAACATTTCTGATTTTTTGAAGAGCTTTATCATTTTGTAATTTTATGTTTCACGTGTAAATGCATGATCTGTAATTACTATGTAATCTCTGAGGTTTAGAGCAAAGGTTTTTTTGTTTTGTTTTGTTTTGTTTCTCTGAATATTCACTTGTTCAGTAACATTCTTGGGTAGATGGATGACTTCTTGCATCCTATAGAATTTGTTGATTGTGTAAAGAGGCTCTCATCCTATTCAAATCTCTGAATTCAGCAGGATGAGCTACTGTTTGGGTCTCACTTATGTGTCTTACTTTTGTAGGCTATGGTTTCGATAAAAGTTTAATTGTCAGAGCCTTTATGTTATACTTTGGTTTGGTTGGTGTCGGGGCCCAGTCATGGCCCACTGGAGTTTGACATTTGGAAAATAACTTCTTCCTGTATAATTAAGGCATCAACATTTGCTACTTTTCAAGGAAACTGTTTGTTGAGCTTGTTTTGATTCTTTGACCCTGATATAACAGGAAACTCGTTAGTCGAAGATCTGATGTTATCTGTAAGAGTCAGGAAATCCGGTCTTTGCATAAAGATAAAAACAATTGCTTGGTGTTTTCTGTTGTTGTGTGCCCTTAAAAGCTTCCTGTTGATGTGAACCTATAAAAGGAGCTGTTTCTGTGAAATAAATCAGACTTCTCTTTGTCTCCACTCAGGCTGGAGTGTTCTTTCCTTTCTCAATCCTCACTCCCCAACTCAGGCATGTTCGTGTTGTGACGGCTGGACTTCCACAGGTTGGTAGGTTAGTTACTTTTCTCTCATTACTGAGACAAAATACCTGACACCCAAAGTAAAAAGGGAAAAGGTTTATGTGGCTCACGTTTTGCAGAGACTTGCATCCCTAATCAGCTGACTCCAAGGCAAGGTGGCAGAGGGGCAACAGTTCATGGTGGCAGAAGACAGCGAAGCAACAGGGACCTTAACAGGGTCTTTCTGCCCCGTTCATTTCATCCAGAGTACTGGGATTAAGGCAGTGCCAAACCGATCATTCACAATCACTCAAGTGGTTACTAATCACATGCCTCTAGTCCCAGCATCAAACACTCTAGATTCAGCCCCACCTTACCACTGTGTGAGGCTTGGGGAGACATCTAGAAACAGCCATAACAGTTGGTTTATCTGGTGTCACAGGGGCTCCTTTGGTCCCTGCTGGTTCTGCTGGAAAGAGTGATGGGACCAATGAGTGTGAGAGGGGGACAGAATAATCTTAACCAGGAAAATTACATAATCAGCCTTATATTTCAGGATTGCTTTTTGTTCACACAATGTTATTGTGTACACATTACATTTTACTGTATTACTTTTCATGTGAACCCTGAGTAACATCATCTTTAATGGTTCTTATGTTTTTTTAACACCTGTGTTAATCCAGAAGCTATGATATGAGAAGTTAGGACTACTAAAGTTCCTGTCTCATTTTGCTTTTTAAGGTGCGTCTGTGAGATCATTTCAACTGATCCTGTAGTTTGGATGTGGAATGTTCCCCCAAATTCTCATGCACTCAGAGGTAGAGCTTTTGGAGTGTGGCTGCATTGTGGGGGTGCTATACTCATCACTGTACCCCTCACTGATGAGTTCAGCAGCTGAGTATGCTGTTGGAAGCTGGGGCCTGGTTAGAGGCAGGTCACTGGAGATGTGATCTGGAAGGTTATATCTCTCTCCTACTCTTTCGGCTTCCTGAACACCATGATGTGAGCAGATTTTTGATCACAGTGCCCCACTGCCATCTCCTTTCTGCTTTGGAGCTGGCCAACCATTGCTGCAACCATGAGTCAAAATGAACTCCTCCTTCAAGTTGTGGGTGACAGGTATTGTGTCTCGGGGACTAGGAAAGTGAGTAAGACAGCTGGTGTCTTTCTTTCTCCCTTAACATTTTGGTGAGGTGATTTTCATGAAAATGAGTTTCAGAGGCAAATGAGTGCCACTTTTAAGTACTAACCCAGCTCAGGAATTTGAATTATGGGTACCAGTTTCCCTTTTCAACATGAAATGAGAGTTTGTATTTTTAATTATAAGAGACTGAATTTTAAGAACATGTAAATTAAGTCCATTAAGTATGATCTACAGACCTTCTGGCCGGCTAATTAGACATACAAGCTCTATGCATCTTGAGAATCCTCTCACAAGCATCAAACAAAGGACCCAGAGTCCCTGCCTAACTCCATGTCACAAGTGCGTCTGACCGTTCTTTAGCCATCTCAAATCTATCACCCTAGTTTGTAACATCCTTGCTTAGCCCGGCCTTCCTCAATGGACAGTTTTTCCCTGAAATAGCAAGAATTTCCAAGAAATAGCTTCACCTGGCTTGTAAAAACCATGGTCTTTTTCTCACTTTTTCAGACTCTAGACATGTTTTTCCAGTTTGAGGAATATCTTGTCTTAGTTACTTTTCTCTCATTGCTGACACAAAATACCCAACACCCAAAATTAAAAGGGAAAGCATTTATTTAGCTCACAGTTTGTAGAGGTTTCCGTCCACAATTGTCTGGCTCCAGGACAGGGTGGCACATGGCAGAGGGGCAACAATTCATGGTGGTGGAAGTGAGCAAAAACAACAAAGGACTTTCTGTTCCTTTTATCTTATCCACACTACTGGCGTGAGGGCAGTGCCAAACCAATGAGTGGACTGGTTTAGTAATCACACGCCCTTAATCCCCAGCATCACACACTCTAGGTTCAGCCACCTCTGAAAAGCCACCTATGATTGCACGAGGCTTTGGGGGGACCTCTAGACCCAAACCTAACAGTTCTTTCACAGATCTTCACAGACTGGACCCTAGGACATATTACGGTTTCCAACCCTGGCTCTATTACTTTTGATGCAGATTGTCTTGAATAAAAACCTTCTACCTCCCTCTTTTGGATAAGTGCCCAGTTTCCTTATCCATAAAATGGAAATAAAAACAGAACCCGCCTCACAGGATGTTATAAAAATTTTAAAAATAAATGAATAATACACACACACACACACACACACACACACACACACACACTCCAGATAAGGATCATTTGTATTCTTATTTCTAAGGCACTTCTGTTCTTCCCCACCAGAGTACCATAAGCTACTTCAGAGCTAAAGGTACTGAAAGTCAAAGTCAGGCAGAAATGGATATTTCAAACCATGCTTACCCTTTGCACAGCCACGAACTTTGCTTAAGTCAGAAAGCCAGAGCCTGCTGTCCCCCAGGGAGAATGGAAAGGAAGAAGATTAGAAGTTATTACCTGCAAAGATTACCCTGTCACTCATGGTGGTGATTTTAGGACTGCATACATCTGTCAAATCTCACAAAATGGTGTCCTTAAAATGGGTGGATTTTATTATATGTAAATTATTCCTCAATAAAGCTGACAACAATTATCTTGCTACATGAATAACACTATATCCAGAGAGGAGAAACAGCTTAAATGTGCTTTTTTTAAAAAGAAAAATTGGGGAAATTATCATCCTAGATTATCTCTTTCCCTCCAAATTCCTCCACTATGAGTTAAAGGCAAAGCATGGAGTCACAAACTACCACTGGCTTGGGTGGTGAAGAATGATGTTGGCCTCTCTATGTACTCAGCAAGAAAAAGTAGAAAACAGAATCCTCTGCCCCCCCACCTAAAAAAGTTATTTTTATATCCTGGAATCATGCACTAATTTAGAGTCGGAAACCCCTTTGGAGTCCACCTCATTGACCACTGCAGTAGCCAGGTATCCACAAGGCAGGTATTGGGCCTGCTTCACAGGTGAGATGCTCTGGTCCACAATGCAAAGGTGACTTGTTCAAGGTCATACGAGTGGGAGTCCCGTGTCCTTCAGCTGAATGCCACCCTTTTTTTACTACACCACTGGACATAGTGATCATATTTTCAGGCCCTAGCATCGGACACATTTCCCTCTGGGGTCTAACAGTACAAATTCCTACTCTGAGATAGGACTCTGTCGGTCCAAGTGTAGAGTCCAGGATGTGCTGTCGTCCTGCAGGGAATACCATATTGTTATCATGCTGGCTGCCCAGGAACAGATGGAGAGAAAGGGCAGAATGTTCCTCCTCCTGCTCCTGGTGTCCTGAGCCACATGAATTGTGGTGCAGCAAAGAGGAAATGAAAGGGTACCAGTTCACCTCTAAAGCATCAAACTGCCATCTGGTCTGGAGAGCATTGTTTATTATGTAACCATTGCCACATCGGATTCGTGGCAGCTCCAAAAAGAGGTTTTTTGTTTTGCCTAGTGGAGACAGGACGGTTTCAGAAGCAAATTTCACCACCTCTTTGGTTCCTGGCCCACCAAAATTAAACAACTAATCAACGTCCCCCCTGTATAGGGAAGAAAGCAAGGATTTTTCTAGAATTATAGAAAGAAGACTGGAGAATCAAGGAAGAAAGCAAGGATTTTCTAGAATTATAGAAAGAAGACTGGAAAATCAAGGGAAGAGGAACTCGATTTCCATCTGCAGGAGGGACCCAACTGAGGTTTGCAGTGGAAACCTTGAAGCAACCTGGAAAGAATCAAATTTAATTACTGAGCACAGGAGACAATCTCCATGGGCAACAGTGGAGCTGGACGTGCATAGTCTCCTCATAGTAGTTTTTCAGGGTTGCCGTGATTACATTGGCTGAGTGGCCTAACAACAAATGTTTATTTTATGAAGTTATAAAGACTGGGAGACCAAGATCAAGGGGCATTAGGGTTTCTTCTGAAGCTTTCCTCTACACTCTATGAATTTCTGTCTTCTCTTTGTATCTCCACATGGTCTCCCCTCTGTACATGTCAGGGTCCAAACTTCCTCTAGGCCTTCCTTAATGACCTCCTTTTAGCATAATTATCTCTTTAAAATCGTATCCCTAAGTACTGTTACTTTCTGAGATACTGAAGCTTAGGACTTCAATATACAAATTTGGAGGCAAGAAAGGGAACACAATTCAGCACATAAAACTCTCTATGTTATCTCTTGTGCTGAAAACTTTCAGACCTATTTCTAATTTCTTTTCTGTTTCTAATTTTTAACCTGTTCTAGTCTGTGTTGCAGAAAACTACACTTCCAGGTTTCCTTGCCAATTGGCCGTAGGTAGAGAGAAGGCACTGGTGAAATACTAACTCGCAAGAGGAGGGCAGAAACCAGTCTGTCTCCCCCTCTTCCCTGAGAGATGTCTCTACAAATGGATGACCCCTGCCTCCCCTGACCCAGCACCTACCATGATGCTCCTCCTTTACGGACCTCATTCCTACAGAGAGGCCCTGACATGGCCACAGCCTCAGTAAGATAGCTGAGTTCGGGATGATACTGACCTGTCCTCTTATCTTTCCACCCCTAGGGGTAGAAATAGCTTTCAGCATTTTTGCTTGGCTTTTCAGCAGTCTATCACCTGACTAACCATTTCAACTTACTTTCCTCTTTCGGACTTCAGTGTCTTCAGTTTCACGGTTGAACTCTGAATGCTGTATCCTTAACCTGAGACAGATGTTTTTCTAACAGAAGACAGAAGGTAAAGCTCAGCCCAGAATTTTAAAACACAAAACTGTGCCTACTCTGTGACAATGAAATAAGGAACAAAATCCACATATTCTGTCTACATACAGAGTCCTTTTCTAGGTGAGAAGATAAATATTAATAAATGTCTTACAACGTGCAAAACACCCAGAAGCCAACTGCTACTGAGACAGTTTAATCTTCTGGGTCTGCAGCCTGCCCTGACCCCTTTCACTGACCCAGCTATCTACCACCACGCAGCGTCAGAACTACCACCAGTTAAAGACCCTAATGGACTCCTCCCGACCATGTGGCCCTCCTTCCTCCACAAGGTAACCACATGCTGAACGCGATGTTTATCATTACCTTATGCCTCTTCCCACTTTCCCTTAATATGGCAGAGAGGTACTCTTACCTACCTGCATAAAAATATATTAAAGGGCAGGGGGTGTAGCTCAGCAGCACCACACCTGCCTGGCAAGCATGAGGCCCTGAGTTTGATCTCTGTTACCAGAAAAATAAAGAAAGGATATATTTAGTATTGTAATAAAGACTAGGGCTGGGGATTTAGTTCAGTGGTGCCATTGTCCGCCTCACAAGTGCAAGGACCCGAGTCCAATCCCTGGTACCCCCCCAAAAAAAATCAATAAAAATAAGGATATAAATAAAGAATAAAAATGCATCTAGTTGCTTTTTGCCCAATTAGATCTGTGTTTGGCCCAATGAGGAAGATTTGGATGATTTCCGAAATGCCTAAATATCCAGTAGGTGTTTCATTTTCTAATTTTCAGTTCTGATGTTTCTTTAGATTCTGTTTTTTAAAATATTTATTGGTACATTTTTTACATATATAATGATCACATTCATTGATTCTGTTTTATATAGGTTCATTTTCTGGTAATGCCCTATCTGTTCAATAATTATGACTCTCTTTTCTTTTACCCCCTTGGGAATATTTATGCTAACTTCTTTGTAGTGCTTTGTTGTCTAATTTCATCGTCAGAACCAGTACACATTTTTTTCTATTTCCTACTTTTTCTCCTCACTATAGATAAAATTTTCCTACTTCTCTGCATGTCCAGTACTTCTTTCAGCACTGATACACTGTCGAGACTAGATTTTGTCTTCTTCCTCTGAAGAGTTTTGATTTTTGTTTCAGGAGACAGTCTGGTAACTGTCTGACAGTTTTAGTTTGTAGAGACTAGGTTTTACCTTTTTGCTGTGGATCTATCTAGATGTTGCCCTTCATTTAAAGGAAAGTCCCTTAGATGGTGAAATTCCAGTGGAAAGCTCATGGCATTTACCACGTTCCACTAACTTGGAAGGACTAACTCATTAAATCTGTCTCCTCAACAGTAGGCAGACATTAGAGAGTCTCCTTAAGCCTTTCTAGCTTTCAGCTCTAGCTTTCTGCTGAGTCCCTTTAGGATCCTCCCATTTACACATGCAGCTGACTGTCAGTTGAGGGTCTGGGCAGAGTGACCATAAGGGCCCCCCTCTGCACTCTGGAATATCCTCCTTCACTTCCCAGATGCTGTGGTGGCTCCAAATTGTGTCTTTTCACATGTCAAGCCGACGACACTGCACCTTTCTGGATTGTTTCTGATTATTCATGGCATATGAACTAGGAGATCCAAAGAGAAAAGCTGTATGTATGTGTACTTCATCTGTTTCCCTCTTTTAGGGATTAAATCCTTTTGATCTCCACCTACTTTGGTCACTCCATAGTGACTTTGAATACTTTTGTTTTATGTTTGTCCAAAAGCTTATACATATTATCTATCTGCAGAAGCATTAGCTGATATTTGCTACTGTACCACATCATGGCTCAGATTTTACATTTTTTTACTAATTGCAAACAAGCTTTAAATACAATCTAGCAATACCTTCTCTTTTTGGACATGAGGGATATGTTTGAACTAGCTATTCAAGGAAGGTTAGTTTTTCCAACAACTTGGGAACCATCTCACACAAAAATATGACTTATATTTTGCTGGTAAGTAGAGGCTGCCTTGCAGGAGCTAATATACCCTAGGAACTCTTTTCATCATCAACCCAACCCTCCACAACCAAGATATTAATTGGGACAGATTATTCTTCTAAACTGAATTTATCCTCCACAAAAACTTCAGTTATGATAGGATATACTTAAGTAAAATATCTGATACAATTCTGCATGTAAGCTTCTCAATGACTCATCAAGTAAATACAGTTCTGCAGTAGGCATTAGAATTTCTGTTTCCCATATGAAAATAAAGCACCAAATACTCAAATTTACTTTTCCCGGGTACCTGGATTTTCCAACAAGGGTCAGCAGTTACACATTTATAGAACCCTCCAGGAATCCAACCCCATCGATCTAGTCTACCACTCATCCTGACCTAACACAGATTCAACTGTGAAAACTCAATACAGAATAGAGATGAAGGCAGAAGTTCTTCATTTGAAGTAGATTAAGACCCCAAGAACCATGTTCACTGACATGTGTACTCCAGTAAAAGAATTTCTGAGATCCATCTCAACAGATCTCAGGAGGAGATAGTCTGGAAACCATTCCAGGGCAAGAGGGTCGGTGAACTTTTTCTGCAAAGGGCCAGAAAGTAAATATTTTTAGGCTTCGTGAACGATACAATCTGCATCACAACTACCACACTTCAAAAGCAGGCATGAACAATGGATAAATGAAGGGATATGACAGTGTTCCGATGCATATTTACTTATAAAAACAAGTGCTGCATTGAATTTGGCCCACAGGTTATAGCACGTTAATGTCTGAGAGGGCAAAGGGAATCTTCTTAGAAAGCTTGGGGAACTCCTAGAAAGTCAGCATGTGGCCTTCAGAAAGGGAAAAGTTAGGTCCTCATCACCATCTAAGAATTTAGTGCTGAGGATAATGTGGCCGTTACTGGTAACATTCTGCTTCCTCCATCTGTTAAAGGAGTAACCATCAGCATCTGAGAAGAGCTATTGTACGTGTATAAAAAGTACTCTGGAGAGAAGACAGAGCATTAGTTGTGATGATCAACAAATATCACCCATACTGGCTTTGTAAACACAGGCATTCACCTTCATGTCTCTGAGCCCCCTTCAGCTTCTACAAAAGTGTGGATCCCCATCTCTACTATGAAAAGCATAGCTGCTGTTTTACAGAATTGTCATGAGGGTTAAAGAATTTTATAATCAGTACTGCACAGACCTGCTTCCTTTCTTACTAGGCATAAAAGACAAGGATAAATTCCACTTTAGACAAACGGAGTGAAAAGAACAAAATATAAAATGCGATTTGCCTGGAGAATTACCTAGTAATTCCTTTCAAAATGTCAAAATTACTTTAGAGAAGCTCAAATTCCTCTCTATCAGTGGAATGTGAAATAGGTTCGGTTCACTACCGCAGAGAAATCTCGAAATTAAGACAAAGGCCCAAGTGACCCACATTCTTGCTCTACCTCTGTTCTGTGACTTTGAAAGTGACTTCTCTTTATTCCCAATTCCCTTCATGTCCTCAGTTGTCCAGAAAAAGGTGGCTGGATTAGGTTGATGGTCTCCAAACTGCCAGAAAACCATCATCAAAGACTCTTGAATTCATGCAAGCATTATTATCTGGATAAAATAATCTCCTACAGGGTAGGAAAAACTTCACATAATCACCAGGCCTAGAGAGCATGAGCCTAGGAGGGATAGGATGACAGAGTCCTGCCAGTTCAGACAACCCTTGTTTCAGTGAAACTGCAATTCTATGATTTCCATGCGCATCACATAAACATGATTACCAATATGACATTGTTATTCAGGATACATTTATTAGTCACCCAGAGTTCACCCTGTAAAAGCAGATCTGGGATATGGAGTCTTTCCTTGGCTGAAAGTCAGTTGAAGCTGGCTCAGCTATGGGAAGGCACAGCAAAAATGCACGCCAGCAATCTTCCCCTCCTGCAAAAGTCATAGTGGCCAGTGACGAGCTAACAGGTTCCTGTGATGGAGGAACAGATGTGAGGCAGGAGTTCAAGAGTTGCCAGAGTGAAGTAATTCAAGTAGGCAAGCTCCCAGCTGCTGCTCTTGAAGGAGGAGTAAATTCTAGGAGACAGGAGTCGTTTTCACCTGCTGAGCACCCATTCCATCTCGTTGCAGAGACCCAGTGTTCCATGGAAGCGGAGGGAAGGTAAGTCATGCTCATCCTGTGTGACTGGTTTCTAGCTGGACGGTCTCATGAAACAGGATAAGCTATCTTTCTGTCCATGGGGGTAGATTTGGAATTAGAACATGAATCAGGTAGATACACATTCTTACTGGAATTATTCAATAAAGATTTATTCCCTTTCCTTTTAGATGATTTGACTGATAGAATGAAAACCATATTAGCCACTACTACAATCTATGCACACATGAACACACACACACACACACACACACACACACACACACACACTCCTTTCAATTTACAAATACAAATTACCAGAACCCTGAATACAGCTGTGCCTGAAGGTAACAGTATGGATTTTTCAATTATGAGGCCTGATACATTCGTGGGTCTTTTTCTTGAGATGGTATAAATTAGATTTATGTGCCAGGCAACTGAAACAGGCCTGATTGACTCAGAAATGTCCTGGAGCAAATGAACACATCAAGGCTCTATTGAATATAGACACATGCATATTCCTTTATCCAAGAGACAAAATTTTGCCCATTGACTTGGGTCAAAAAAACAGAAATCATTCTTGCCTCCATGTCTCATCTCCCTCAACTCCTCAAACATGTTTATCCAATTGCCAAGTCCTACTGATTCTATCTCTTATATACTTCTGGAGCTTCATTTTTTTCCAACCTTATAGCGAGGGCTTACAAGTCTTCATTCATCCTCAGCGTGATTATTCCACACCCTCCTAAAGAATCTTCTGCATGTGACATGATTACCCCAAACTCCACCCCAACCCTGTCAATGCTCTTCTGCCAGAGCAATATTTTATAATATAAATATAACTAAACTCCTTAAAATGCGTCAAACTTTCCATTGTCCTCAGTGTAATCCAAGTCCCAGAGCACCGAATGCAAAACTAGTGTCCAGACTTCCATTGTTCTCCAGCCCTGTTTTTAACAACAGTCTTCGGTCCCTCGTCTCTCTTTCCTCCTCCCTGCCATACACAGTGCACTTCTTTGTGTTGAACTACTCTATTTGCCAGAGCAGACAATATTGCCTCTTTCTGTTTTTAGAATTAACTGGCCTCAACCAGCAGCATCTTTTTCAGAACTATATCCTGTTATGTCTCCTCTGTCAGAACTCACCATATGCTCACAAGTTGCCAAACACTGTGCTTCTATTAACTACATGCAAATTAGAACAACTGCATTTTGTTCTGCTTTGACACAGTCTCTGCTAGGCCAAAACTCTGGAGACTATTTCCAAACGGCATTGTGGATATTACTATAAATGGTTAAAGTCAACAAAGAAAAAAAATGAGTGATTAAAACCTTCAGCTTTTCTGATACTTTCTCTAGTTGATTACGTATGAAAATAGCCATATTTGTGGCCTTCACTTCTTAGAGTACCAGCTTTTACCCAACCCCCATGCTTAACCAAAACTCAAATACAACATGTAAGCAAAATGCTGGACACTAGGTCACAAAGAGAGACAAGACAAAAGGTGAATCACAGGACTGATCCAGCACCCTTCCTTTCCGGGTTATGGCACAGAAAAAGGAAATCTGCTGCAGACTGCTGCACTCATTGAATTGAGGAGACAGGACTGAGAGTCTCGGGAGACAGAGGCTGCTAGAGCTCGGAGGATGGGAGAGAGCTGCACAGTGAGAACACCCCAGGGATGTGCAGAAGTTCCCTCAATCATTCAGCGGAGTACTGTGCTTCCCACAAAGGCAACACAGCTTTAAAAAGGAAAGAAATTGAAAACATCACCTAATTTCAAGTCTTATAATGAAGTTCTCACTAGCAAGACAGTGTGGTATTAGCATAAAGGGACCACAATGGAAAAAGAGATAAATTTAAAAACAAGCCCACGCATATGGAGACAACTGAGTTTCAATAAGGATGCAAAATAAATTCGATGGAGAGAACAACCATTGTTGCACAAATGATGCTGAAACACTTGGATATCTGTACCTCACACCATATATACACACTGAATCAAAATAAATGTAGCACCAACACTATAAACCTTAAAGTGAAAAGCATAAAATTTCTAGAAGAAAACATAGGGGAAAGTCTTAATGAGTTTGAGTTAAGAAGAATGGTTTTAGACACATCAAAAGTAACATAAAGTTTATAAATTGCACCTCAATAAAGTTTAATACTTTTGCTCTTCGAAAAGCAATGTTAAAAGAATAAAAAGAAATGGACTACTACTCTGCCATATATAAAGATAATTTTGAGTTATTTGTAGGAAATGTGATGCACCTTGAGACCATAATGTTAAGTGAAATAAAGCAAACACACAAGTTTAAATATTCCATGGTTTATTTTATATGAAAAACCTGAAATATAAATAAAGAGCAAAATAAAAGATAGATAATAGGAAGTAGGAAGACAGATCTTTCTCAAATGCAAAGAGGATCAAAAGATGGAAGGAAGAGGGCTGGGGATTTAGTTCAGTGGTTCCACTGCCTGGCTTGCAAGTGCAAGGGCCCGAGTTCAATCGCCAGTACCAAAAAACAAGAAAGAGATGGAGGGAAAAAAAGGTAGGGGAGGGAAAGGGGGTGAAAAAAAAAGAATCATGACATGTTTTGTACATGCACCAACTCCCCACAAGGAATGTAATCATTATACACTACAAGCATATACCAAAAAAATGACATTTTTAAATTAATACATAGAAATCTTTGCCTCCCAACACCATGGACTTTGGGAGGTGATTGGGTTGTGGGGATAGAGTCACCTGAATGGAATTAATCTGTTATAAAAGAAGGTCAAGAGAAACCCCATCATTCCTTCTGCCATGTGAGGATACAGACAGAATCCCTTTTATAAACCAGAAAGAAGGCTCTCACCAGAAAAAAGCTAAATATACTGAGACTTTGGTCTTTGAGTTTCAACCTCCAAGACTGAGACATTTTTCTTTTTAATTCATCCAACCTATGGTATTTTGTTATAACAGCCTGAATGGACTGAGACATATCTTAAGTAAATAACAAGTACTTTCTATTTTAAGAAAAGTTAAAAGACAAAAAGTGTTAACTTCCAGTGAACAAAGATAAAACTCAGACAAATTAGAGAAAAATGCCGGTCCGCACAGGCAAGGACCAGGATGTTGGAATAAAAAAACTTCCATTCACAATTGCTAAGAGGTAAAGACACACAGTTTGAAGACAGAAGAGAAGCCGTAAGATTAAGCTGCAAAAAAAAAAAAAAAAAAAAAAGGAACTGGATTCATCAATTACAAACATTTTCCGTTTGCAGTGTATGTTTTTTTAAAGGTTTAAACATATAGTTTTCAAGTGAACCTTCCACACCAGAGACATTGAGCCAAGAGAGCAGTGGATAGTTCATTGCTATATACAACTCCTTTCTAAACTGGAGAAAGAAGGTATCGACTCTCCCAGAGATATGACCACTCAATACCAGGGTCATTCCAACACTAAGAGAATATATATTGTGTGTGTGTGTGTGTGTGTGTGTGTGTGTGTGTGTATTCATTTAAGTAGCAAAAGTATGAAATGCTCCTTGCTCCTTATAGTAAGAAAATCTAAAAGGAAGAGAAATGAAGGGAAGGAAGGGAAAAGAGGGGAAGAGGAGGGGAGGGGAGGGAAGGGAAGAAAGGCAGGCCAACTCCTGGAGCCCCCTATGCCATCTCTGTTGTTCATCTACTATAAAAGAGAACAGTTAGTCGCCTCAGAGGGTCATGTCCACAGAGCTTGATCTTTCATGGACCTATTTTTGTACCCTCCTAAGACACGATGGATCATTAGCTCCACACTGATGCCAGAAATAACTAACAGCCAGTAGTTACGCCCTTACAGCTAAGGACTAAAGAACCGGCAAGATCAATATTTCATGTGATTAGAAAATGAAATGGATGCAACTTTAAAGCTCTCCTGACTACTCTCCAGCTTTCAGTTCTGAACTCTCCTCCACCAGTTTTAGAGAGAGTGAATGCACTAATCCCTGATCTGCTCAGGGAAGCAAGTCTCCCCGTGCTTCTGAGACAGACACCCTGGAGGGCTGCTGACACAAAAGGAAGTCCTTCTGCAGCACTTCAGGAGCCGTCCCAGTCCCCCGGTGCCAGTCACGCAGAGCTGACATGACCTTACAGACCTGGGTGCAGCTTCTGCCCTGGAGCCCCGGGCAGCCCATGCATATGCTGATGCTCTCTGGCAGTGGTGAACCTACGGCATGTGGGCTCCAGCAGGCTGCCTGTATCCCTGAGAGCTCTAAAAAGAGGTCCCCATCCCTGCTCTATGCGGAGCTCCCACCGGCAACTCAGCCTTCCCAATCACACCTTCCCCAGTCCTGGGAAAGCTTTTACATCAATGAGGAAGTCTATTTTTAAACTCGTCATTTCTAAGATTTGCTTTCTTTTCATTTTTTTTTCATAGCTTTGTACCTTTCATCGTCAAAAGTACGTTTCCCAATCACACCTTCCCCAGTCCTGGGAAAGCTTTTACATCAATGAGGAAGTCTATTTTTAAGCTCGTCATTTCTAAGATTTGCTTTCTTTTCATTTTTTTTTTCATAGCTTTGTACCTTTCATCGTCAAAAGTACAGTATCATTTAAATAAAGGTGAAGACTGACATTTCTAAGAAAATCATTGCTGCTTGGGGACAGCACCATTAATTTTAAAAGGTTATTGCTTCAAAGAACACCCTTTTAGTGCAGAGTGTTAAACTGCGTGAAACTTAGCATGCTGACAAGCTATGCACAGCTATTTCCCTTTGGTTCTGAGACCCCAAAGAGCATCTTGTGTGTGAAAGTAGCTGGACTGCACTTCAGGCTCCCTCACCACCAACATTGCCGGCGACAAGGCACCAAGCCAAGGCCAAGACCACCTGCTCAATCAGCAAAATGCATGCTCTCCCTCTCCAAGAACCATGGAAAGGAAGCCAAGTTATTTCCTTTTCATGTATTAAGGACACATTTTCATTACAGGTGTTTCCAACTTCTGGCTCTACCTGAAAACAGAACATCTCAGTAGCTACAACAGGGAGGCTGGGGCCCCCTGAACGTGTGAACCCTCTGGTTGTGTGTAAGTGTGAGGAATGTCACCACGAGATGCCAAAGAGACCTATCCGGCACAGCTTTGTATAGACCACCACGGTTGATTAAAGGGTCCATAAACCAGAGTCCAAAATGAGCTGGTCACAGTCCGTTTCACCAGCAGAGTGTATCAAGTGCCCTCCAGATGCACCGGCCTCTGGAACTGCAGCCAACAGTGGACACAATTCCACAGGAAAGAAGGGAGTAAAGGAGAATTACAGAATCTTCCACCCGAAGTCCCAGGAGCACACATTGTAAGAGGAAAATGAGTTTGAAAATGCATTCCCGATACATTCTGCAGTAACACACTTCACCCGTCAGGAAATTACTGTCATCATCATACATATTACTTCTGCTAACAAAACCAGGCTCTTTCATCTCATCTCTCCTCAATTTAACCTTGTGGTTGTGCAGCAGAGGCCAACATTCAGTCCAGATGCACTATCAGTACTAGAGAAAATAAATGCTGTCACTAGGACAAATAACATTAAAGGCATTGTATCAAACTGAAGATCTATATCCAACTCTGTTGAAATTTCATGAGGGTTTGCCCACTATCAAAAAAGAAAGAAAAAAAGAGGAAAAACTCTAATTTCCTGGAAAGAGCTTGACAAATGAAGATGTGGCCGGTGGACACCCGTCCACTGTGCAAATGGATTGTTCACACAGGAAAATGACAATCCGCTCTGTCAAATCAGTGCCCCGGTGACAGCCGAATCACTGGTGCTAACAGTGAATGCCACGTTCCCCGCCTTGCCCCTTTCTCTCTATAAGTGCGACTTCTCCATCGCATGGGAAGGGTTGACAGTTTCAGTCACGCAGGAGAATGTAACGCGTGCTGAGGACATGGGGCACTTTCCCCCAAAGCTCTCCCATGTGAGGGTGCGATACTGACAGCAGCAGCACAATCAGGCGCCTTTTCAAGGCTGGGCCTCCAAAGGCATCCAGATTCTCTCTTAGAGACCAGAGAATTTGCAGACTGGTGGGCTCCGTTCCACATGCCAGGCTTAGATCTCAGTACCCATCTTTTTCTGACCCCCACACCGATTCGGTGGCAGTGCAGATTAAAGAACTAAAGTCAGATTCTGTCAGAGCGGGTTGCACATCCTCCCTCCTTTAATACTGCAAGCATCTGCTGCCTGCATTAGCTGTCTGGAGCAAGCAGCACCAAAAGAATGGAGCCTGGTGCAGGCCATTACCCTGAGCAATTTATACCCTCTCTGTGTTCGGCTCCTCTGCTACAAAAGCATTCAACTCAATATTGCCCGAGGTACTTTTCTGTTCTCAGTTTATTTGCCTAGAAACCACCAAGGGAAAAGGAAATATACATTAAAATACTTATGATTCAACCTCTAAATGTTTTGAAACTCCTTTAAAGTGCCTTTAATTAAGTAGCAAGTTTCTGACTTTTTTAAGCAAAAAGGAAATTCCTATCTTTGAATGGAGGAGCCAACATCAAAAGAAGCAGGGCAAGGAGAGAAACCAGCTATGGTAATACCATTCAAGCATCGGAGGTAACCATTCCTGAAGCAGACATGTTTCAGGGCCTTTCAGAAATGGAAGCCAATAAATTGTTTTTATGCTCAATCATATGTAGGCCATGTTCTCCAGTCACTCAAAATAAATTGATTATTCCTGAGGACTAGCAGACAGAAGGGGGAATCTTTTTTTTTTATAATGATTGAACTCGAACTCGGGTCCTTGCGCTTGCAAGGCAGGCCACTGAACCACTGAGCTAAATCCCCTGCTGAAAGGGGGAATCTTAAGGCCTCTGAAGGGTGCTCATTATTTTAGCATTTCTCTCTCTCAGGACTGTACACGATTTATGTACTTCAACCACAGAAATGTGATCTTTAAAAGATTTCGGGGACTTTATGACTCACCTTCTCACGTGGAAATCTGCACTCATCTGGATTGGTTTAAAATCCAGGGGGGGAAATCTGTGTAACCTCTACTGAAGGAAGGAGGAAAATGTACAGGAGGAGCAGGAGTTACCTGCAGGGATGAAGTAGCAAATGCAGAGCCCCACATCTCAGAGGCCCAGGAGGACCACACCAAGGCACCAGCCAAGACTACTGAGGCCACATGGTGTCCCGGAAGCCAGGGGGTGGCGCAGAGTAGCCAAGGGCAGATGGTGGCATGAAACAAGGGCATCTCACACTGCCAAGTTACAGACTGCCAAGTTACAAACCTGGAAAGCCAAAATACACCACCAGGTCTGGCGAATTAACCCTGGGCTGAAACCAGAGCAAGACAGATTCAGACCCTGAATCAAGGAGGCCGGTAGAGCGACCTGGGCAGGGCTGGACATTCACTCCTTCCTGCAGGCAGCCCCACAGCCTGGCACACAGGGCCAGCAGAGTAGACAGAAGGTGGCACTTGTTTAGGTTTAGGAAATATAAGAAACAGGAGAAAAGAGAAAAGCAGACTAGAAGAGGAAAGAAGCCAGGACAGGAAACATCACAAAGTCCAAAGGCAGAATCAGCACTTCTGGAAGCCTAGGCCTGGATTCCATTCTGATTTGAGGTCTGCTCCTTCCTAAGAGAACTCTGCTTTTGTTGTTGTTGTTGTTGTTTTTTTTGGTTTTTGAGACAGGGTCTCACTACGTAGTTGAGACTGACCTGGAACTCACTATGTAGTCCAGGCTGGTCTTGAACTCACAGCAATCTTCCTGCCTCAGCTTCCCAAGTGCTGGGATTACAGGCGTGCGCCACCACGCCTGGCTCTAAGAGAACTTTTGATTTGTGGACATTTGGATAAATGGAATAAAACCACAGGAAGTCTCCTACATCTGGCTTTCTTTTACTCTGTATCATATTTTGAGGCAATTGTCAAAAGTTTGTTCCTTTATATTGCTGAGTAGTGGTTCATCGTGGGGCTACAGGATACAATACCTTCAGCCTCTATGTCCTTACCTGTAAAATAAGGGTAACAGTAAGAGAACCAATTTGAAAGGGCGTCACACGGATAAATGAAACAATGCACATAAGGGCTCAGCACAGCATCTGGCACCTAAAGCCTGCATAATTAACGGTAAGAAGCTGCAAAGGTAATGTGGAAAAAGCATTGCTATCGTATCTTTCCTCCACTCTCTGACTTTATAAACATCACCGACTCAGCAAAGAAAAGCAAGTGCATTCATCGGCCTTCTTAAGAAAAGAAAAGGGAAACGAAAGTGAAGTGATGGTCTCTGGCCACAGGATAACCTCTGGGCCAAGTGAGGTGAGGAGAGGTGCTTTGGCGCACATGATGCCTGAAATGTCACATCTCTGAGATAGCATTTCCCTGGCTGTCAAAGAAGCTATTGCTTTTCAGTGTGTACAAGAAGAGTTGGCAGGGGTAGGTCTAAAATGCACAGTCTCACTTTTCTAAGAAATGATATGATAACAATACAAGAGAAGTGTGGTGGGGGGAAGGTGTGAAACTGAGGAAAGGAACAGATACCAGTGAATTGCAGAGTGCTGTCCTGATTGTGACGCATATTCGGCTGCTTCAGGGTCTTCCCAAAGGAACTGGAGGCGCAGCCCTGCTCCAGCTGTCAAAGCTCAGCAGGACAAAGGAAGGGCCCCATGCCACTGTCAGGCATCCTGTGGCGTTGGCCATTGATTTGGCCTTTTCTCCCTTTTGTGAAGTAGCTGAGTAAATTTTTCATTATTCCTGCCAGTAAATCTATACTAACAAAATAAAGAAATGTGCACAAAGAAATGGATTCTAGGTTCCAAGGAAAGAAGGACTACAGAGGCCTACAGCTGAGGAATTTCAAACATAGCCCGACCTTTAAGAAGAGAAATGACAAGATTCCAAAAGGGGGGGATTTTATGCATTGAAGACATTTACATGTTCCTGAAAGTAGCAAATCTCCAATCAAAATTTTCATTTCAGGTAGAGCGTAGAGTTGCTAGAAAGACCCTTAGCAACCTCTCAACCAGCCCTTTCCTTGAATACCCAGATGAAAAAGGAAGAATAGAAACATGCACACACGCACACCATGACCGGCCCTGGGCAAGTAAAGTACTCTTGTTCTTAATTAGGTCCAGAATGAAATAACGGAAAAACCATAATTTCATCCAGGTGTGGTGGCACACACTTGTAATCCTAGCCCTCTGGGAGGGTGAAGCAAAAGAATCACTATGCTAACAAGAATCTAGGGGGCAGAGGGAGGCAGACAGCTATCGTCCTTCTGTGCTCAGGACACCACCACTGCAAAGAGCTATGCCCCCCAAAAGGTCAACAGTGCTGTGGAGGGATAGAAAGGACTAACTGTCAACATCCAGGAGAGCTGGGGATTAAATCTAAAGACAACCAGGGACCAAGTTGTTTATGTGCTTGGAAATACCAAGATCTCTCTTTCCATTTCCCCAAATAGAAGTCTGTTACACAACAGCTTTGTGGTACGGATGCTTTGGAGAATAAAGGAGTAGAGAGATAGGATGACCAAGAGTCGAAGGCAGGGACCCACAGTGATGTTTCACAAGAACAGAGGGCGACAGCAGGGCAGGCTGACCTGTTCTTCCTGCAGGAATCTCCCTTATTGGGAAAAGGATGGAATCTCTGTCCATGTACAGCAGCCTGGGCAGGTGACAACACCAGGAAGGATACACCAGGGTAGTAAACTTGTTTGTTGCATAGTGGTTAAATGGTAGACAGACTTGCACTTAGACCCAAAATCAGCCAGAGCTATGGTTCCGTGTGTGTTGCATCCTCCTTTCATCCCTGATTGCAGAGCCTAGCACAGCTCTCCTGCATATATAAGTATAACGAACGCACCATCCTATCTATATATTGGGATTTTCGTTACAGCCTGCCATTGTGGTTATTCTCTTATTTTTCTTCTGTCGCTTTTACATTCTTAGTAAAAATAAAATTTCACACTCAAAACCAAATAAAGACACAAGAAATCCTAGGTACAAGATCACACAGCTTTGTTCTTAACAACTGCAATCTCTGAGCCAAAGTTCTTGGCCAGATGGGGCGCAGGACACTTCCAGTCATCATAACAAGGCCGTGACACACACTGCATTAGCCCCACTTTGCAAATAAGGAACCTGAGGCTTGGAAACACAAAGTGATCTCTGCTTTGCATTCGCACAGGTGGCAAACGCTCCATCCAGGCCTGAATCCCTGCACTCTTGACTTTAAATGTCAAGGAACAAGTTAGAGTCAAGATACCACCGAGAATGCAATAGAAATGAGTTCCCAGCATGTAAATGTATGTTCCATGTTAGGAGCTTGAATCAATGTAAATTAAAGTCAGACGTCTCTTTAAAAATCTATTTGTGGATCTAAAGAAAAAGTAAAGGTTAAGGGAGAATAAGCATACTTTCTGAAAAGCCAGATAGCAGTAAATATATAGAGTTCTGGCAATATTCCTATTTTTGACCAACTGGTCTTATTTACAGAAACCTATTGTAGAGAAATAACCTAAATGAGGGCTGAGATTTATGATAAATGTTATTATAAAGGGATCATTTATTACAGTAAAGAGGTGGTTGGCTCAATGTCATTATTAGAAAAAACAATAAACTTTAGCATGTGCATAACATGGGATTTTATCATTAAAATTTTCTTTGCCAAAATATTTAATAATATAGAAGGAACCAAAATAAAGGAACAGAAATGACGGCAGCTTCATGATGCCAACTTAAAAAAAAATCTTTTAAAATATGGAAATAAGATATCCAAAAATACGGTCATAGTACTTTTTTCTTTTAAATGTCTATGTTTTTCAAATTTTCTTTAAAAAGTCTACCTTTCATTTATAATCACAAAGAAAATTTAAGGAAAAGAAACGTAGGTGTTACGATAACATGCAAATTTTATTTCCTAAAAGA
This sequence comes from Fukomys damarensis, assembly GCF_012274545.1. NCBI lineage: Eukaryota > Metazoa > Chordata > Mammalia > Rodentia > Bathyergidae > Fukomys > Fukomys damarensis. The sequence goes on along the minus strand of NW_022900920.1, from coordinate 24,656,800 downwards.
TAATTAGCTTGGGTAGCAGCAGGCAACCAAAAAGGCCTTTAACAAAGCAATGTACTAGACTGGCAAGAAGGGAAGCCAAGCAGCAGGGATTCCGGAGTGGCCAGAAGGCGGAGAGGAGGAGACTGAGCTGCAGCTATACATCCTTGGAGAAGACTGAATTGTGGGCTCTTGGAGGATGAACTTCCAAAATCACAGGCAGTGCTTTGTCAGATGAATGATTAGCTGACCTGCTGGTCCCTGCCGATCCACAGCAGCCCTTTAAACTCTGCTTGTGCTTCTCTCACCCTCCCCAGGCCCCTGCTCTTTGGCCCACCTCAGCCCAAATCAGGCCACTGCCCCTCCTGAGAATAGGCTGGCCTCGGGCTGGAACATTCTGTGATCTACGGCCTGGTTACTTCCGGCTTCCATCTCACTTCCCCACACCTAGGTTTTTCTCACCTTCTTTACTCCCCTTAGTAAAAGAAAATTCCTTTGGGCCTAATGTTTTGAGATACTGTTAGAGGCTACAGTCTGAGCATCCACTCTGTTGCAACAGTCCCTCTGAGGCCTTTGCAATAACATTCCTGGAGAAATCTCCCCTTCCCAAATTAGGACTTGCTTTTCATTTGACAGGCTATGTATGATGCGGCCCTTTGCTCACTCTGTTGCTTTCTCAGCTGCCCTCTCCCTCCACCCTAGCCTTACTATCCTTGCTGAGCGTGTTTCCCTTCCAGAGTTTTTATACTCTTGATTCCTTGTGCCTGAAGTTTCCAGTGTACACTTACACCTCCTGGTCACTCCTGCGTCCACTCCAGTGATGGCTCAGAAGCCTTCCAGAGAGCTCCTGATGAAACAGCTAGCCCTCTGCTCCCCTGTCTCCTTCATCGCTGTTTTCTCTCTCTTCCTTGTTCTTACCACCCACTTGCCATGCAGTTCGTTGCTGTCTCTCACAGCATTTAGGGTGTAAACTCTCTGTGACTAGTGACTTTTTTTTTTAATTGTCTAGTCCTTCAGTGTCTAGAATGTTGCCTAGAATGGGACTGAGTCAGCTTTCAATAAATATTTGACTAGTAAAGTGCTAGCTACATCAAACAAAATGAAAACTATCAGCTACACTTACTGAACATGTTCTAGGTATCAGCACTGCTGTGGTTTCCCATTACAATCATCTATCTAGACGGGGATTAGCATCCCCTTCTAAGGATGAGGACGCTGAGTTGCAAAGGTTTACTTCAATGCCCACATTTTCATAGTTATGACGTCCCCCGCCTGTACTCGAATTGCTTCAAACCCTTTACCTTCTCACTGTACCATGGCAGCCTGCCTTCTAAACCTTGATAGGTGCTGCAGTGCAAAGAAAAGCAGAGATGAATCTCAAAGCGCCACTTCCCTTTGGCGCACTTGGAACTGGGAAGAGGCTGAGAGGGACTGTGCTGGAGGTGGTATTTAAGAGTCCCCTACAGAATCGGTAGAATCAGCATTTAGATAAGCAGGAGGAGAAAGGTCCTCAAGTCCTATGGGGGCCTGATGCCAGCTTTTCCATGTCTGACCCTGGGTATGCATGGCCTCCAAGAGATGTTCCCGCCACAGCCACCATTTCACAGAGTCACAAAACTGTTAAACTGGAACTGGAATGCATGATTCACTTAGTTCCCTCAAAACCCGCCCTAAATATTCCAGGCAAAAATTATAGATATGGAATACGGTTACCATTTCTCCATGTGGTCAATGAATTATTAAATAGACCTACATATTTTTGGCTGAAAAATATTTATCAAACATAATTATGACTTAGCTTTTTTCTAAATTCCTAATCCACGTCAGGTATAATTCTAGGTACAATACACATATTTATACATGCATTTCATTCTTACAAAAATCTTGTGAGACCAAGATTATGTCCATTTTACAAAAAGGAGGCTAAAGCTCAGAGAAGTCCAGAGTTAATCAGTTATCAAACTAGGGTGCAAGCTCGGATCTCTGACCTAATGACATTACTCCACTGATGACATCATTTTTCTTTCCAAACATGCCAGTTCTACTAACCAACGTCTTCACATTTTGCTATCTTAAGCTTCCACAAAAGCTCCCTTCCTGTGGGTCCTTCCCACAGGAAACCATCCCGTTAGGCAGAGCGTTATCCAGCATAGTAATTGTTGTATAAAATTGCAGGTGTGCTCTTGCTTCATGAATGCTGAGAGTGGGAAAACAAACAGCAATCAGATAAATTAAGAGCAGCTACTTACTTCTCAAAAGGCATCTGTCTTTCACAAAAGATCGGAGACATTGTCTCCATGTATTTCATCTGTGAGTGGCTGTGACTCAAGGTCTCTTACAAGGTTGCAGTCAAACTGGGCTGTTGGTGAGTGGGTCTCCCGCCACCACAAGGCTTGGTTGGAGCTGGAGAATCTGCTTCTAGGCTACTCACACGGTTTTGGCAGGCTCCATCTTTGGCAAGAGAGACCAAGGTGAAAGCCACAGTCCTCAATAACATTAGCCAGAAAAGAAAGGTCACATGACGGGAGGGAGGCACCACGTGTGGCCCTCTTGGTGACTCTGCTATAGGGAGATCTCAGCTTCAAGTAACCAAAAGAATATCAGTTAGGATATCAGCCATATCGGTGGACATAGAGTCCTAGCAATATCAGCCATTCGAAATCTAGTTCGAAATCCAAATAGGCCCCTTAAGCACAAAAATTTCCATAAAGTCTTTGTATTTTTTCTTACATAGATAGATCCACTCTTGGTCCCTCAACAGTTGGCAAAAAAAAAAATGGAAAAAAAAAAAAAAAAAAAAAAAAAAAAAGATAACAGATTAAAAGCAATAAAAGAAGGCTTCCTTTTGAATGACTTAAATAACAGACAGACATCACCAGAGTTAATTGTTCCACGCAGTGTTGAAGCAAAATGTTTAGAAATTGTATAGGGAAGGTAAAGTTACGCTACGGTAACGAAGTAAACAAGAAAGCTTTGTGGCTTAAAACAAGTCCCATTCCATGCCCATTGTGGGTTGACTTCATTCTGTTCATGGTTGCTGTCATTCTCCCTTCGGCACCAGGGCCAAAAGAGCACCCTCCATCTGGACCACTCCCAATTGCAACGGCAAAGCATCTCTCGGATCAACTACGACTTGTCTTAGTGAGATGTACCTGTTTTAAAAGAGCAGATGTGAATGCTACCAAACCAATTAGAGTTCGTGCCTTCACCTACATGCGGTGCCATATATACTTCATCAGGGACACTAGGAGACTGATGTGTGAAACTGTGGCTGTGCAATGCTACATACGGAAAGCGAAAGAGGCAGTCGACCCCAGGGACAAGTGCCAATTCCACTGGATTTCTTTCCAAACTCCATCTTAACTACTCTGGGGCTCTGAGCAAGTCACTTAACTGCTGGACCCGGGTTCCCTCATGTTTCAGTCACTTTTCTCATTGCTGAGACAAAATACTTGACACCCAATGTTAAAGGGGAAAGATTTATTTGGCTTACAGTTTGTAGAGGTTTCAGTCCGTAATTGGCTGGTTCCAAAGCAGGGTGGCAAAGGGGCAACATTTCATGGCAGCGGAAGACAGCGAAAGTAACAAGGGACCTTAATGGTGCCTTTCTGCCCCTTTTATCTTATTCAGATGATGTAGGGCAGGTAGCACTCATGCCCTTAAGCCTGGTGTGCTTGGGCCTGGCCCCACCATGAATCAATCACACGCTCTAGAGTTAGCTACCTCTGAAAAAGCACGAGGCTTTGGGGTGCCAGAGCACCTCACCAGTAGAAGAGGCTGGTAGTAGTGGTGGCGCACACCCGTAAGCCCTGCACTCTAAGAGGCTGAAGCAGGGATCACAAATTCAAGCCCATCCTGGCAACTTCGTGAGACCTCATCTCAAAATAAAAATTTTCAAAAGGGAGTGGGAGCGGGTGGTGAGGGGCAAGGGAGGTAGCTCAGTGTAAAGGCCCTGGCAAAAGAAATTTAAAAAGCAATTCTTTCTTAGAAATGATGAAAGACAGTGCTTCATAAAGTCATGTGAAGAGCTTAGAACAGCACCTGGGATGGCACCAGGTGGTGACCAAGTTCAGTTCTTGCCAGTGTCCCCTGCTACTCAGTATGCCACTTAACGACCATTACAGGAACCCCAAGGCATGTCAGTCTGCTCCCCACAACACACATGAAGAACAAAAGGTAGAGTAAATACATTTTCTCAGCCAGGTAGTGTCACACAGGGAGAGGCATGGGAGCTTGGAAAGAGTGCTCTCTGTTCTTCTTTTGTACAGAGAAATTTCAAACTGTCCTCCCTCCTCACATCTTGTAATGTTCCTCTACTTCTCTCCCTTGGTTAAAATAAAAAGTTCAAATGGCTCTTCAATGCTAATGAGGGCAAAGTGCAAAGTTCTCGGCCTAGTGTTTCGGAATATTCTTAGCCTGGGCCCAGAGTTTTCACGCCAACCTTTCAGGTGATTTATTTCTTGGACATACTGCCTGCTTCAGAGACACAGGGTTCCTTGACCTTGTCTTGGCCCTGAAGGGCTTCGCTCCATCTTTCTTTTTGTCACTCTTCTTCTCGCTTTGATCTTTCTCTCTGGATCTCACTGGTGACCCAAGGCCCACTTTAATCTCCATCTGCTGCACCTAACCTGTGCCTGGCTGTGCACTCAGGGGTGACTGCCCTACTCCTGAGTTCCCGTGAGTCTGGGCTTGATGGGAATGCATCTGTTCACTTGGTTTGACTGTTATTGGCAATTGATTCATTTTTCCATGTGAGACAGAAAAGAGTTAAGACTTTACAATGCATATACAAATAAGTTTCAGATGGATTAAAATCCTAACTAGAGTGAATAGGCAATTTATAGAGACAGAAGTTGGATGGAAATGAGAAATGACCACTAATGGGTAAAGAGTTTCTCTTTGTGATGATGACAATGTTCTAAAATTGATTGTGGTATTTATTGTACAATCCTATAAATATGTTAAAAGCACTGAATGGCACAATTTTTTTGAAAAATTGTGCAGTACATATGCTGTACCTCTGTTAAATCTATAAAAAGGCATTTTCAATAGAAAAAGCTAATCAGAGACTCATAATTTGTATATTTTCTGTCTGTGTACTACATATCAACAACGAGCTTATTTTCAAAAATTTAACTGAATCAAAAGAGAACTACAGAATTCCTAGGAGTCATTACAAGAAAACAATTATTTTAAAAATATTTAAATGGCAAAGAATTTCCTCAGCATAACAAAACCCCCAAAAGCCATAAAAGAAAAACTGATTCACATTTTACTACCTGTGTGTAACAAATTAAATTTCCTGTAAGTGACATCATAAAAACTTGGAAGATCAGAAGAGTATTGCTATATATTTGAATATATGTATATATGTATATATATATATATATACATATATATATATATACATATATGTAAGAATTCAATGTCCTTCATATAAAAAGAGCTCTGGTGAATCAATAAAAACATAAACAGCCAAATATAAAATAAAGCAGGCAAAGATATAAGAGATATGAGAGATACAGAGGCGGTGAACAAAACAAAGTATCTAATGTTGATATGAAGGCTGTGTGTATGTGTTTTGGTAAAAACCCTTCTGGTTCATATTTATCTCTGTAAATTAAAGATGATTTTTCTCCTGTTGGGTGGCTGCAGCCTAAACTGATTCACTGCTCTCCCACACTGCATTGGGTGTGATCTGTTGAGAATGAATGCATAACATTTTAATCAGGGAGAAGAGGAACATGGGTAGCAGCATGTTATCAAGAATTCCACCCTCACTATAATATGGAAAAATTATCACGCTTTCATGAAGTTAAAGTGATTACCTCTGGCAAAAAATGGCATTTCCCGTTTGCTGATGAAAACACTAAAGATGTATAGGGTACTAAATTGGCCTCCAAGGTACATCTCCCTCCTTAAATAGTACTTGGAGGGGGAGATGCACATAGGTGTATAGAAAGAAGTAAAAGGAAAATCTTAGTCTTGGTTTAGCTACCACAACATGATGAGAACAATAAGGTGATTTTTTTTTCCCTTGTGCTGAGGAATTTAATGGAAAAAATAATCCTCTCAGGAAATGGATTTCTCATGCTTCATTTCCTCACCATCTTCTGAGTTTGAGAGTAGGACCAAAGACAAAGCATTGAAATTCCAAATACCATCCCTTCCCCACAGGCCGTAGCCTGCATTTTAAGAAATGGACTGAAATTTCTCCAGGCACCTCAGATGCTACAGGCTAATGCCCCCGGAGAAGCATTTTTTGCAGTGCAACCTGCAAACCCTGTCACCCAGGTGAAACACTGGGCCTTTTGGATTTCTCCCACCCTTTCCCTCACATCACCCACTGAGCCCAGAAAAGCTTGCCTCTGAGAAATCTCTGAGACCCCCTTTTCCCTACATGGCTCTTCCATAGACACAGCCCTGGTTCAAATCCTCACCATGCTTCAACTTTTTAATGGTCTTTAATAGGTTTCTCTATTTCCAAGTTATTAACCCTTAAACCCCTTCCCTCCTCCCTTGCCTTCCCATGCCCTCCCCACCCCAAAAGCAAATCCACCCTTGGCACCATACCAATAAAATGGTCCAGTAACTTCCTGTCAGAAATCCCCTTGGCTAAGTCACGCAAGTCCGGTCTTGGCCACCACTGCCTCCTCAACCTACTCCCCGCATGGCCCTCCAGCCTCATTTCTCCATTGCTTCCCCTCAGTGGGGTCTCCCTTTCCCACAAGCTGGTCAAGGTATTAGATGCACGCTGCATTTCGCTAGGTATCCACTTTTGCCGGTACAGAAATCTGTGCCTAGAGCACCACACTTCTTTATTTGACCACACATCCTATTGCTACTTCAACATTCCTCAAGCCCCTAAACAGCCAAGTCTTCCTGCTGCCCACTCTCATCTCCATTACAGCGCTTAGTACATCACACTGGTATGGCTTGCCCATGGATCTGCTTCCTTTGTTCTTGTCATCTTCGTATCATCGACAGCTAACAAAACTGTCTGCTCCATAGGAGATGCACAATAATTACACACGAAACACAACTGGACTGGGTGACCATTTCAGTGTCCTCTTCTTCAGCAGGCACTTATAAGGTACCTCCTTGAATGAGGCATGTCTTCTTCCCCTAGAAAGCAGACATCCCCACATACCTTCAAGGAGTGCTACCCACCATGTAGAGGAACTTTCCTTCTAAGCATCAATGAAATCTTGTCTATAATACTAATTTTCAAACCTAGCTGTACAAGAGAATTACCTGGGGAGCTTTTATAATATTTCTATGTCCGGTACAAATCTCAGACCATTGAAATCAGAATCTTCTAGGGTAAGTTATTTTTGGTTTGCTTTTTTGTTTTTGTTTTTTTGTACCAGGAATGCAACTCAGGTCCTTGTGCTTGTAAGGCAGGCAGTGGAACCACTGAGCTACATCCCCAGCCCAGGGATAGGTTGATTTTAATAGGCTTTCTTATTTAGTAGGCTTTCCTATTTCCTGATAGTAATGGGAAAACTGAGATAAGAAATGCAAGTCTGCGTATAAAGTAAAATAATACAGAGCTAAAAGTTCTCCCTGAGGCATCACCTTTGGTCAAAAAGCAAGGTCTTCACCCAGAGGTACACACTTGGAATTCCTTCCTCATAAACATCTGAGCCCCACTCAGATGCCAGGAATTGGTGCAGGCCTAGGCAGGGAGGCCCAACTATACAGACCACAGTAACCCCCTTTGAGGCTCCTTTGCATTATCTGCCCTCTGGGGAGGTTGGCTGGATGCCCTAAGGAATTATATGATTCATATCTACATGGTAATGTCAGGGTCTGGGGGCCAGGCTCCCATTCCAGGAAAGAAAGCCAGTAAGCCAATTGCTCCCTCTGGTTGGCACAATATTTCCTCCATGGGGTACTATGTGACTGGGTCACTAAAATACTCTGATGTGCTGACTTTGAGTGCCTCACATCAAACAAAAGATGAGTAGATGCCCTCGTGCACTGCCAACTCTTGGGCTGCAGCTTGGTGTATGAGCCTGGTGTGCAGTGACTGTCCTCATACTGAATGTGCTGCCACTCTGTCTCGCTGCGTCTAAGGATATAACTGGGGATGGGATGGCAGGCACCCTGTATCCTTAGTCCTCTCCGTGACCATCTTCAGAAGACTCCACAACAGGCAAGCAGGGGTGTGTGGCTGTACCTATCCCTCAGAGGCTCCACAGTTCCTATAGGCCCCACAAATTGATAACCCCTTGCCTCTGATCGTTGGAGTAACATCATCCTCTTGGGGACCAGTCCGAAGTTATGCCAGACAAAGAAAGGACCCTTCTTGTACGAATGGGACCACTCTTTCAAGTCCCTCAGTGGGAATCTCACCTACCATCCCCACAGAGGAGGGTGTGTGGACAACCTGGACATGGTCAATAGTGAAGGAGATCACACTCCAGGAATGCAGGAGATAGTGGAAGAGTTTAAAAGAAGAGAGCTGAAAGACGTGTCACTCTGTGTTTATAGCATGGTATTCTGAGCTGTGAATTTTAAATGACTAGAAAATGAATTATCATTCACCCCTGCCCAGATGCTCTGGTAAGACTTGAATTTGTGGTCATCATTAAGAACACACAGAAACTTCCTCAGAGTCACTGAAAACCAGGACTCAAAGGCAGCATGACAGACGATACAGTGCTGTGAGTAATGATACAGCCAGTGATAAACAGGCAGAATTGGGAAATTACAGGCAGGAAGTCCACAATGATGCCATATGAACAGGTTCAAAAGAGCCATGAACACAGTGAGTAACAACAAAGTTGCCTCTTTTTCTCTCAGCTTTAGATGTGGAATCAGCCAGAAATGGTTCATGTGACAGGAAAGAATATGAAGAAATTATTTCAGTTCTAAATACAAAGAAACCGTGTCTGAATGCCGAGAAGAATCTTCATGCTTTGGACAATAAACAACTGCATCAGCATCTCTTTTGTGCTGTTGCTGTAAATCTTTATCAGTATGTCATTATAATACACACGGGTCCATGATCGTGTAATACATTTTTATTTATCCCTGTCCCCAAATTATTGGCAAGGAAGAATAAAGCATTTTAAAGAACTTGGATTCTGATAAATATTTCATCATATTTTGCTTAAATTTCATTTGCGACCTGTGATGTGGCTCCCTTCACTGATAGAGCTCCTGAAATTCAGTGGGTGATAAATTGCAGACCTGCTATTCATTCATCTTTGTATTTTCAAGGAGACTCTGACACGTAACATGTGCTAAATAAATGTGTGATGAATGAATAATGGTCATGCACATGCCCTTGATTTTTGTCTTCATAGAAATCATCAAAGGATCTCCCACTAGTTTGTAGTCATAAAATATCTCTGAAAGCTTTTGGTCTCTAACTAAAGGGTAGACTTTCTGATTTATGAAATGCACTATAAGATGCATTGTATCATCAGCTAGGGAACACTTCCTGAGCTCTCCTATCCGTCTGACTCTGGGTAACAAAGATGAAAATTCACTGCTGTCGAGGAATGAAAAGTCCGCGTAAGAAGGTGTCAGACATGCTGCAAAAAGGCAGCGTGGCAAAGGTTGACGCAGAAGCTGAACAAATTCTCAGGCAGTCGAGAGGAGGGACGTGAGAGCTGGAAGAAGTGCCTTCAAAAGATCAACTTGAGACATAAGGGAGCTGTCACTGTGCATGATCAGAGGGAAATAAGATCTTTATAGAACTTAGATAACAGAATGTGGCTTCCGTCTTTATCCTCTAATGACTTTCCATCACTTTCCATTACTCTGATGAGAAAACTCATTATCATCTTCTAGTTGGCCTTCAAAGCTCTCCATGACCAAGCTGCCTGCCTCTCCTATCATATTTCTTATGGAGTTCTGTGCCACTCCTGTGTTTCATTCTCCACTCGCTTTGACGTTCATCAGATGCACCAACCTGTTCCTGCATTGCAGCCTTGACATTTGGCCATCGCTCTCCCTGGAACACACCACTGGCCCTGACCTTCATTCAGCCCACTCAGGCCTCCTGTTCAATGTCATCTCCTTAGAGGCAGCCTTGACCATCATTCACTTCCTTACTTACCTGCATAATATCACATCTTTTACTCTAGAGATTTTCTAAAAGAGAGTTGGAAAGAATGGCGGAGAGCACTCATAAAGGAGAAGCAGACTTGTGAAGGTATTTGAATATCATGCTATAAAATTTGAACTTGGCTATATAGGGAACAGGAAACAAACATAATTATTTTAAGCAAAGAAATGATAAGAAGACCCTTGTTTCAGGGAGATTAATTTGATTGTAATATTGAGAGCATTTGGGAATGGTTGGGTTGAAACTGCATGCAGTCTGGTTAGTAGGCAGAAATCCAGATAACAGCAAATAAAGAATAAAGAAAAGACTAATTTGAAAGACACACAGGAAGTAGAACAATTCACCCATTGATTATACAGGAAAGAGTAACATGATCTCTATGACTGGATACATGGCAGGTATTCATCAAATCAACCTGGTTTGGGCTATTTAGTATCCAATGAGTCAATTGGCCAAATTCGGTCATGTAAGGGTGTGAGAAAACTGGTGGTAGAAGACACAATAAGCCCTTATATGAACATGTTGTAGGTGGCCTTCCTATAATACATCTTCAGGCATGAGGTCAAGATATAAAGCTCAGGAGAGAAGTTTGGGCTGGATAAATGATTAGAGGTAACTTCTGAAAGGAGAGTCTTTTCTGAAAGGAGAGGATCAGTGAGTATTGATTACTGGGGCATGCCACATGTAAAACAGAAAAAGAGACTTAAGAGGAATGACTGGGAGTATCCAAAAAGAGATGTAGTGAAAGCAAAACCCTACTGGTCAACTGGTGATGGGATTAGATCCAGTCCTCTTGTCTCCACTTCACCAATGTGAAAAATGAGAAGAAATTTGAGACTCAGCTGAGACTACAGAGGGAGCCGGGAACAGAGGCAGGACTCCCAACCAGGACTTCTCACTGAGAGTTTCAAGCTCTTTAACCAAGCGCTACACCCAAGACAAGGGCAGACTTGTGCTAAGCTCTGTGATTTGAGGAGCCCCAGATGGCTCCAGACATATTTACTTCACTTACCTCCCTAACTGCCTGAACATTTTCATCACTCACATTACTGTTTGGGGTAAAGCAATTTTCAGAAGGCCTTTAGTGTTGCACATTTGCAGGAAGGATTTTAACACATGAATATATTAGCAACTCTTAACATGATTTTCTCTCAGGACAGGCCTGCTCACGGCTCCATTTCATCAAATTTCCAAAGCAGAAATGACAGGTCGTGAAGGATATCAGAACACTAGAAGGAGAGAGGAGAAACGGCTTTTCTGAGACGGCTGACCTTCTCAGAAGTTACCAATTAACTGTGCTTCCACCAAAGCAAATGGGGGTAACGTCAAGAACCGGGGACTGGAGGGGGATCCTGCCGCCAGGATGGTGTCTGGGTGATCAAAGTTAGACTTTGGTTATGCATGGCTGGGTTGAAGCACAAGATGCCCAGGTGAGGCATCACAGGTGCTGAGTCACAAGGCAGGCAGGCGTAAAACATCCAAGACAGTCCATGACTGGCAGGGAGATCAGAGAACCAAATAAGACTTGGTGCTGGACCTGGTGGCACACACCTATAATCACAGCACTCTGAGAGACTGAGGCAGGAAGACTACAAGTCTGAGCCCAACCTGGGCAACTTGGCAACTTAGTGAGACCCTGTCTCAAAATTTAAAAATTAAATAAAAGGGCTTGGAATATAGCTCAGTGTGAAGGACCTCTGGGTTCAATATTCTGTACCACAAAAGAAAATAAACAGGGACACACAATTGAGAAGGAATATGACTGCAAACAATCAGGAACATTTACAACTAATGTTCATAAGCCCATGAGTGCATGGATCGGTCCAGAGTACGCCCAGAACCATGAACATCTGGCTGTGTGACCTTGGGAGAGACATTTTGCCTTTCTCAATCCCTCATCGCTCATCTGTACAAATAGTAAATTTGATTAAATTATTTCTAAGACCATCTCTGAATCTGCCATCAAATAAATTTTCTCCTCTATTGCTGAAATCAGAGCTACCTTACACTTCTACCTCAAACCCCAAAGCCAAATCACACTCAGGATTTTTAAAAAATCCATTTCTTATCTACATTAAGGAAACTGTCAGATGCTCAAGAAAAATAAGTCACCCATTGATTTATTCCTTACCTTCTAAACAGCTATTCCTTTCATCAAGATTAAAGTGAAACAAGCCAAAGGGTGGGAATAAGAGGGCATTTTAAATCTCCAAATTGAAATAGAAAAGCAAGAAAGGTTTAAAGGTAGCATAATAACAGCTTTTCTGTTTTCCCACTAAGAGCATTTTATCTAAAAGGTTCACCCAGAATGTTAACAAGGCAAAGCTTCAAAAATCCATCACATGAAACCATTCCCGTTTCCAATAGCATTAATCTTCTCTCCGGATCAGCAAGGATTAAAAGTAACCGTAAGGAGCTGGCATCCCCCAGATGCTTTCCAAGTATGCCTGTCCAGGTGTGCTGAGGCAAGGGCTCCACATTCCTGCAGCAGCTCCCTGGACCTCTTCTGGAGCCTGTCATCCCCTGCCGTCACCTGGTCACTGCAAAGGGCACCAGTCAGATCCCAGCTGGATAAGCATTTACCAGCTCTTCTTGTGCCAGAGGCAGCTATTTTCCAGCATAAATCCATCATATCATTTATGTCAATAACATTTTTCTATTAAGAAATAAAAAAAGACCTGGGATATAGCTCAGTGGTACAATGCTTATCCAGCATGTATAAGGCTGGCCCTGGGTTTAAGCCCCAGCATTGCAAAACCAACATTCTGTCTTAAAAAGAAATAAAACAAGAAATATCCCACATAAATAAAAATACAAGATTGGGTAGATTTTCCCTTCTGTGTGATTTTTAAAGATTCATTTATTCTGTAAATCCCAGTGGGACTAGCTGGTCACATTTGGAGATACTCAGTCTATTTTAATACTGGTGGGTTATGTCTTTGACTACTGCCTTAGCCCATTTTTAGTCCAATACTAAATTGGGTCACTTAAAAACAATACAAGTTTATTTGAATTGAGAGAGGAATCAAGCTGAATCCACCCTTCTGTCGGGAACCTAACTAACCCACCCCCAAGAGGGACGGTAATCCACTCATGATCTCCTCATTTCATAAAAGTCTGGCCACCTAACACTGTTACAAGGGAATTAAACTTTAATTATGAGTTTAGGAAGGGACATTCAAACATCAAAAATAACTATACCAAAAAGTAGCCTTCTTATACTTTTAACATGTTGAAAATATGAATAGAGGAATGTTTGTAAGCAGTGTTTTAGACTCTCCAGGGACCTCCTGGACAAGTTCAGCACAGGCAACATCAAATCCTGCTGTTGCTTGATGAAGACTTTGGGTTGGCACAACCTGCTGTATCCTCTACCTTCTGTTTCCAATCCAAGCTTAGAAAATAAGAGGCCACTCATGGAGGATAAGCATCCTTTGAATCTCATCAAAATGATCTTTAAAGTTCTGTTTTTAAAAGAGCATCTATAATTTTCAGCTCCAAAATACTCAGTAATTAGAGATGCTGCTCATCAGGAGGAAAATGACAAAGTTGACATTTCTACTGAAAAGTCGCAAGAGCCAAGGAATCAGTCTCCAAATGTAATAATTACAGGAAGCTGCTTTGGATGGTGGTTGGTGGTAATCACTATATTAAAAATGTTTTGCTTCCATCAATTCTACCAATTCCACCAGCCCCTTAGAAGTCTCATCTCCTTATGAAGTACTGTCCAATAATGGGCTTTACTTTCATAGAATATGGTATAAATTAGACTCCTTAAATGCGAACGGAGTCTACCAAACTGTGGGGATGGGCCTAGAGTTCAAATTGTCATTGACAGGTTGGATTCTCTGGCAAAATCCAAGCCAGTGTCTTCAAGGGACACACACAGAGCAGTCTCTGAAGTTGAAAGGGATGAACTTGGGGTGTCTCAGCCTTGCTGCTCTACAGTAGTCAAAAGGCTGAGAGGCTCAGTTCTACTCTTTTTTTTTTTAATTGAGTTTATTGGTACATTTTAGGGATACAGTACAGTTACA
>NW_022900920.1:24574323-24642574 GCF_012274545.1 Fukomys damarensis | reverse complement strand
TTCCCCTTGTCCCTGCCCTCCCTTCACCCCCTCCTCCCCTCCCCATTTACAAACACTTTATTTCCATCTTTTCATTTTCTCATATTGTTTCTTTTCCCTTATTACCCTTCCCCCACCCATCCCACCTTCCCTACCCTTAGCTCACAGTTTACCAAGAACAAAGTCCAAGTATGAAGGTGAACATGTACTCCCTTTCTGTCCCTTTCAGGCATCTGTTTGATAAGCACTGGAGAGCCTTCCCATAAGAGTACCCCAAAGGCCTTCACTTGCTTTTCCCTTCCTCCTCTTTTCCTACCAGTCTCCTCCCAAAGTCATCTGGAGCTTTCCCCTGTGTGGAAGGTCTATGGCTCCCTTCGTTCAGGCAGTTGCTTCTTGACTTTTACTCAGCAAGTTACAGTTTCACACTGATACCCCAAGAATCTACCTTGGCAAGTGCAGTTGGTCTGGATCTGCATACCATTAAGGTCCTAACTTTCTCTTCACAATAGAGATCACCTCTCACTGTGACTTACATGTTTTCTTATGCTAAGATCTCTATCTCCCTTGGCTAGAAAGAGGAGAAAAGGGAGTAACTTGCTCTGCCCAATGCACACACCCGGATTAGGGTCCAGAACTACCATTACTAATTATGTGTATTTAGACAACACACTTCTTACAGGGCCTCAGTTTCCTCTTCTGTAAAATAACTCTCAGGTCTTCAGGTTCCCTTCTGGCACCAATGTTCTCCAAGTCTCATCCTTACATTAGTCTCTTGCCTTCAATCCACCTCATACTCTTTGTCCCTGCAGTGTGACGTCCTCAGGCTGTTCACTGCATTTTATTTCTTTCCAATTTTACCATAAAATCACCAACTCACTGTATCTTAGCACTTGAAGGGATTCTACCTTTTCTGATTCATGTCTATGTGCTTCCCCAAGAGCCTCGTGTGCTTTTGCAACGTCGTTGGATTATGAGGGCATTGTAGCAGACTTGCCATGTGGAGGAGGGTTCTACCAGGGGTCGTTGGGGCCATGACCTCGAAGATTATATCTCACTCCCTGGCTCCTCTCTTCATTCTTTCTGTTCCTGATCACCATGAGGTGAGCAACATTCCTCTTCCAGACCCTTCCACCATGGCTTCCTGCCTTGAGCCAGCTATGAACTGAAACATGAACCAAAATAATCCTCACCTCCTTTAAATTGTAAGGGTGGGATATTTTGTCCCAGTGAAAAGTAACTAAGACACTAGCCAACTTCTAATCAGCCTGGGAAAGGAGGAACGGTCAGCCAAAACTTAAAGTTGTTGCATATGTACCTAATATTGTTCCAAACAAGATATATGGCAGCTTAGCAAGATACATTATAAACCCAAGATAGGATAAAATTAATAGAAGAAAACTAGAATGCAAAGCAAGGGTGAAAGCACATATGAAACTTGAAATAAACAAGAAAATCCCTCTTTGCCCATTTTTGACTTTAAAATATTTAATTGACAAATAAAATTTTATATGTTCAGTATGTTCAGTGTGATGATTTGATATACATACATCATTTACTAATTAACATAGCCAAATTAATTAGTACATTATCATGACCATAATACTTATATGCCCTGTGTATAGTAAGGACACTTAAAATCTTCTTTTTGATTTTCAAGAAAATAAATTATAAACTATGTCACCACATATTTCATTAGATTTCCAAGAATTATTCACTTTACAAAAAAATCTGTGCCCTATGATAAATATTTCCCCATTTGCCCCATTCTGTAACCACTAGCAACCTCCATTGTAACCTCTGCTTCTATGAATACAAATTTTTAGATTTCACATATGAGATGAGTATAATGATATTGGCCTTTCTCTGTCTTATTTCACATAATGACATCCTCCAGATTCATTCTGTTGTCACAAATGGCAAGATTTTATCTTTATGACTGAAGAATATTTCATTATGTTTGTATATATGTATATATATTTTACCCATTCATTTATTGATGACCATATGATTGTCTCAATATCTTGCTATTGTGACTCATTCTCAGCAAACATGAGAAATGCAGATATCCATTTGAGACACTGGTTTTATGTCTTTTGGATATATATACCCATAAATGAGATTGCTAGATTATAGGGTAGTTCTGTCTTTAATTTTTTGAGAAACTGCCATAATGGCTATACCAATTTGCATTCCCAATAATAGCATACAAGGATTCTCTTTTCTGTATGCCCTCATTGTTAGTTATTTCTTGTCTTGTTGATAGTAGTCATCCTCCAAGTGTGAGATGACATATCACTGTGGTTTTGGTTTGCACTTCCCTGATGGTTAGTGGTACTGAGAACCTTCTCATAAATATGTTAGAATTTATATGTCTTCTTTGGCAAAATATCCATTCAGGTCTGAATTAGCCCCCTTCCCACTGCTGGGACAAAGAACCAGATACTCACAATTTGAGGAGAGGTTTATTTGACTTATAGTTTCAGAAGAAGCAGTTGGCTGCTTGATGGCTGGCTTCAAGGAAGAAAGACATGATGAAAAGGCATAGAAAAGAGCAGCTGCTCAATCAGGCAGCCAGGAAGTATGGAGAAAAAGGAAGACCCAGGAACAAAAATACAGTCTTCCAAATCACACCCCCAGTACTTGCCTCCTCCAACCAGGCTCCACCATCTAAAAGTTCTACACATCTATACATTCAGCTATAAAGTCATCAGTGGATTAATCAACTGATAAGTACAGCGCCCCCATAAACCAACTGCCTTCTAAAAGCCCCATCTCTAACCACATTAGACTTCTGGAGAAACATAGTTCTGGAGGAACATAGATCTAAACTATAACATGCTGTTCCTGACCATCCAAAAAGCACACATACACCTCATTATACAAAATGCATTTAGTCTATCTCTAAAAGCCACCGAAGTCTTAACAGTTTCCACAGTGCTGAAAAGTCCATGTACAAAGTCTCCTCTGAGACCCAAGGCAAACTCGTAGCTGTGTGCTTCTGTTTAGAATAAAAGTTAAATAATTCTAATATACAATGGCATAGAGCAAACATTCCTGCTTCAAAAGGGAAGAAGGGGGGATAGAAACAAATCAGACAAAACCCAGATTGAGAACCAACAGGACAAATATTAAGTCCTATAGCTCCATGTCTAGCATCCAGGGAAAGTTGGGGATATGAACCCTAAATAGCCCTTCATAGCCTAGCCATTTACATTTCCTCAGGTTTTTCCCACAGACTTTCTACCGTCCTGGTATCTACAATTTCCTGTAGTCTCCGCTACACAATTGTCCTCTTCATGTACTGCCCTCTCTGGGGCTCCTTACATAGCCTCCAGGCCTTCCTTTGAAATCTGAGTAGAAGTCTCCATGACCATATAACTCTTGCATTCTGCATGCTGGTAAAACTAGCACCACAAGTATGATGTCAGGGTCTGTAGCAAACTCAAAGCAGTAGCCAGGATCTAATGGACAATGGCTACCATAGCTTTTGAATGCCTGAAACACTGAATTCAGGGAAATACCTCCCTAGGCAGCCCACTCTGGGGCTGTCTTTTCAAAGCAAAGTCTTTCAAAGGAATTTAGCATTTTATATCCTTAAGCCTGCAATGCATATGGTTTGATCAATTCCTCAGATTTCCTCAAGGTATTTTTTTCTCTTGTTCTGAGGAAAAGTATTTAGCTTCATGTTAATGCCTCTAGTTATTCCAGCAAACATATTCTTCTCAGTCCCTACTTTACAGGTACTTTCTTTTAAAGCTGTGCAATTTTTATACCTTTCAGCTCTGCTTTTTGCTCCTGATTCTCATTGTAAATCTGGCTAAAAGCACCCAGCAGTACCCATGCCACAGCCATTGGGCTACTCTGAAATTCCCTTGACCAGATCAGTCTTTAAATTCAACCTCATGCAGTCTTAGGATGTAGGCAAAATGAAATTCTTTGCCAAAATGTAACAGCCTTGACCTGTAGCCCATTTTCAAATAGAGTTATCATCCCTATCTGAAACCTGATGATCTTAGCCTTTATCATTCACATTCTTATCTGCATTCTGGTCTTCTCAGCTCTGGCTGAGAAATCACAAAGTCATCACATAATGCATTACTGACATGTTTATGGTGAAGATAGTTTAAATAAATCTAAGCCTTATGTTCAGCATTCTAGGTCAGTAATGGCAAACCTTTTAAAGACCGAGTGCCCAAACTGAAATCCAAAACCCACTTATTTATTCTCAAAGTGCCAACATTGCAATTAAACCTGAATACTGGGGTTTGGGTTTAGAAAACACGACTCATACATTGACATCTTTTGCTTTAAAATAAAAACACAATAACACAGCTTGCAATGATACTAATAGCTTTTTTTTGAAAGGTAAAAGTTTGCATTTGGCATACTTTTGCACAATTAATATGATTTTTGCTGTTATACACATGCTAATAATTTGTAGAACCTTGGCTGGGGTGACCTGGCTCACATGCCAACAGAGAAGGCTCTGCACGTCTAGCAGCAGTGTGCATTCCATAGGTTCACCACCACTGTTCTAGGAATTCTCTAGCCTACATCTATAAGCCTTTCAAACTCCTCCCACAAACCAATTCCTAAGACTTCTTGACTACATGGTCAGGTACATGCATACAAATGTATTTAATTTGCTAGTATCAACTTTCTGTGCTATTTACTTTTCCCACAGTGGGCATAAAAATATCTGACACCCGCAACTTAAAGAAAGAAAGTTACTTTTGGCTCATGGTTTCAGAGGCTTCAATCCATGGTTGTCTGGGCTACAAGGCAAAAAATGGCATAGTACAATGGCATGGTGGAGGAAAGCTGCTCAATCCATGGCTGCGAAGAAGCATAGAGAAAGGAAGGGAAGGGAAGGGAAGAGAAGAACCAAAGACATGAGCACATCTTTCTAGGTCACGTCACCAGTGACCCACTTCTGTCTGCCAGGCCCCATCTCTTAAGAGCGCATTCAGCTACAAACTCATCAATGGATTAATCTACTGATGAGTATTGTGCTCCCTTGATCTAATTATCTTCCAAAAGTTTCACCTCTGAACACATGAGACTTTGGGAAACATTTTAGATCTAAACCACAAGTTTCTTTGTCAATTTTTTTTTCTGTGGGGGGTGGGGGTACCGGGTATTGAAATCAGGACCTGTGCTTACAAGGCAGGCAGTGGAACCACTGTGCTAAATCCCCAGCCCTCTTTTGTCAATTTTTAATTAAGTTATTTGGGATTTTAATTTTATTCTGTTTTTTCTTAAATTGCATGAGTTCCTTATAAATGTGGGCATTATCCCCTTACCAGGTAAGTATTTAGAAATATTTTCTCCCACATAGAAGCTTGGGTTTTCATTTTATTGATTTCTTCCTCTGCTGTGCAAAAGCTTTTTGTTTAATATAGTCCTGCTTATTAATTTTTTCTTTTGTTGCCTATGCTTTTGGTGTTATATTAAAAAAAAAAAAGCCATCACCAAGACCAATGTCAAGGAGCTTTTCCCCAGTGTTTTCTCTGATGAGTTTTACAGTTTCAGATCTGCCATTTAAGTCTTTAATCTATTAGAGTTAATCCTCATTTAGTTCCTTTTCTGGTTGCCATTACTGAATACCATAGAGTGAGGAATTTATAAAGAATACAGGTTTATTCAGCTCATGGTTCTGATGGCTGGAACGCTGAAGACTGGGTGAACTCTTTCTTACTGGTGAGGACTTGCTGCAGAGTCCTTGCTAACACAGGGCTTCATGCTGGAAATCGGAAAAATCTTGTTGATTTGGGTCTCTCTCCTCTTACAACGCCACTGATGTAATCATCCTGCCCCACTTTCGTCACCCATTAAGCCTTAATTACCTCCCCATTATGGTTTAGAAATAAAATGGCTCCCAAAGCCTCATGTGTTGGGGAGCGGTTGCATTATGGGGGCATTATAGCGAAGTTAGTGTTGGGGGTTCTGGTCAGAAGAGGCTGGTCATGGCGGGTGTGAGATGGAAGTATGCCAGAGCCTTGACTCTTTGCTTCCTGGCCACCATAAAGTGAGCAACTGTCCTCCACCATGCATCTCTGCCAAGTCTTTCGTTCTTTAGAGGCAGCCAAAGAACCACAAACCAAAACATGTACCAAAATAAACCTTTCCCATTCTAACCTGTGGGTGTCAGATAATTCTGTCTGGTAATGAGAAAGTGTGACTAAGACAATCCTGTGCATCTCATTTCCAAATACCATAGTCAGATTAAGTTTCTACCTCCTTCCTACACTTGTATCATATATGGCATGATAAGATTATAATGGGAGGTGAAAATTTCCTGTCTCCTAATGACATTGCAGCTGTCACAAAGTCATCGCATAATGCATTACTCATATGTTTATGGTGATGATAGTTTAAATAAATCTGCTTCACTCCTAGGTGTTTAAAAGTGTAGCACATACAATTTTATACAGGATATAATACTTGATAGTAAATGAGTGTGTGTGTGTGTGTTAGTCACCTGTTCATCAATAGAACAAAATACCCTACATACCTAACTCAGAAGAGAAAAGGTTTATTTTGGTCCATGGTTTCAGAGGTTTCAACTCATGGTGAACTGGCTCCAAGAAGAAACAGTATGGTGGAGAAAAGCTGCTCAATTCATGGAAGCTGGGAAGTAGAGAGCATAAGAAAGCCAGAGAGAAAGAGAGATCAAAGGGCCAGGAACAAGAATATCCTCTTTCAGATACACCCCAGCAACCTACTTCCTTCAAGCAGCCCTTACCTGTCAGCAGTGTGTTGAGCTATGAGCTCATCCACATTGATGAGATGACTGCCCCGTGATCTTCATCACCTTCCAAAAGCCCCAACTCTGAACATGTGAACCACATACAGTAGAAGACACTGGGTTTGAGAACTGAGTAATGAGGTCCAGGATCTGCCTCAAATTAACTTACTGTGTGACCTTTGTAAAGTTACTTTCTCTTGGGGTGGGGGTAGGAGAGAATGAAAACTGTAATTCCAACATCGTCAGGCGAACTGAAGGCTAGTTTGACTGGAGTTGGAACATCTCTTTGCTGGAACATGGACTTCAGCGTCTCCTCACATTTGCTCTGTTCAGTAATCATAGGAAGTTTCTTGCTTACTTTTTTATTATTGAGATAGATATTTTAGCCACATCTAGAGCCTTTGCAAAAGACAGAGTAAGGGAGAAGGGTTAATTATTGTGACTAAGAAAATTTCAAGGCAGTCAAATATTCAGGTTATGGCTTGGGTGATGGGGGCTTTTAGCCAGCTCTATTTTATAAATCAAGAGCAAATAGCCCATCAAAATGATTTCACAAGTTTTTATTTTGACCAAAAAGAATGCTCCAATAAAGTTAGGGCCTGCAAAGATGGTGCAGAGAAAAATTTGTTGCTAAAACAAACAAACAAACAAACAAGAAAACCCAGTATTTTAAAAAAGCTGTACTGCAAACATGCAATAACAAAAATTTAAAAAACACATTTTTTTTATTTTAAAAGCCAAATACTTTAAAACAAGACAATAGGAAAAAATGCCTTAAAGTATTTTTTAACTCACCAGGCTCCACCCCTTCTGGTTCAAATTTGCAAAGGTAAAAGACTTTACCTTAAAAAGAGAGCACCAGAGACCACAGCCTAAAAAATAGAAATCGATTCCCCAGGATTCATTCAACTACACTCAGACATCCAGATACTCAGAGGTTTCTGCAGCCACGAGCATGATGCAAAAGGGCTCAGCTCCTGCTCCAGCTGGCAGCAGACCTTGCTGTTAACTGCGTGGTACTGGTTTTAGGTTAGGTACTGGTTTTAGGTACGTGGAGAATGCAACAGTTGTGTGATCAGGGAGGCTTCCATCCAGATTTCAAAAAAAGCCCAGGAATGCCAGGCAGTGTGCTCCTGAGAAGGCAAATTCTGGGAGGGGTAGAGTCAAAAGTACAGTAAAAATCCAACAATGTTTGTTTTTAAAGCCAGGAATATGAACTGTATGCTAAAAAGCTGCAAAAAGGGAGACTATGAGGGATACAACCACCAGCAGTGCCGCAGAAGTGGGGCTACCAAAGCCTGTGAGAGAAACACATCTTGTCAGAGATTGTCCAGGACGGTGGGCATAAGATTACAACATTTAATGTCTTCCCTGCTAGGTTTAGGTTTTTCTTTGGTCCCATTCCTTTCTATCCCTCTGTTTCTCCTTTTTGGAATGAAAATGTTTACCCTGTGCCTTTATATGTCAGTAGTATTTAACTTTCTTACATTTTTTACAGAGAGTCTACAGATAAAAGTTTGCTTTAAACCTCAAAAGAGACTCTAGACTTAGACTTTTTAGCAATGCTGAAACTATTAAGATTTTGACAACTCTAAGAGATAAACTAAATATATTTTTCAAAAACGGATGAGCATAAGTCTTTTGGGGGCAGTCAGGGTAGAATGTGATGGTTTATATTTAGAATCCCCCAAAGCCTCCTGTGCTCATAGGTTGGACTTTTGGAAGGTGACTGGATCATAGGGTTGCGATACTTATCAGTGGATTATAGCTCATTATGATGTTGGGAAGTAAAGCCTACTTAAAAGAAGTAGGTCACTGAAGGAGTGGCCTAAGAGAATATACATCCCTGTCTTCTCTCTTGATCCCTCTTTCTGCTCATGTCATGAGCCCTTTCCCTTCTGTCATACCCCTCTGCCCTGCTACCAGACCCTAACACAAATGTCCTTAAGTCGAACTGCCAGTGGAGTCTTCTTTCCGATCAAAACCTCTTGATCCTGTCTTTTTTGGCTACATTACTGGCAACATTTTGGTCATCTTAGCTCTGACCAAAATCTACCATCAAGCTCTGCTCCTACTATTTTAGGGATGCTTCTCCAGCCAGCATCTCCAAACTTTTTAAAACTCCTCCCACAAGCCAATTTTAAAGGCTTCTGAACCACATGGTCAGGTAGCAACAAAGTAACACCCCACTTCTGCCAGGGAAATCTGTTTTGCTTACTTTTTTGTTATTGGCACAGGATACCTGATTCCCATAAATTAAGGAATCAAGTTTATTTTGGCTCATAGCTTGTAGAGGTTTTAATCCATTGTCAGCTGGCTCCGCAGAGGGCCACCGCAGAGGTGAAAGAGCTCATGGCATTGGCAGCAGGAAGCAGAGTGGAACATCAAAGGAGGAGGGAGGGAGATGAACACTTCCAAGTCACACCCCTGTGACGCACCTCCTCCAACCAGCTTCACTCCCTACATCACGTGTAGCTATAAACTCATCAGTGGATTAATCATGCCCCATGACCCAGTCAATGCCCCAAAGTCGCAGTTATGGGGATTTAGGGGGCAATCTAGATATAAACCATAACAGGAAGAGAGCAACAAAAGTCTCAACTAAAAGATGTGATCACATGCAGGCAGCTTAAACCCCAATTTGCCTCTCAATCCAGGCATGAAAGACTTTATTATGAAGCAATCAGGTTACATGCTCAGAGCGGTAGGGACATTTTGCCTTGATAAATAAACTTTTCGACTACTTCATTTCCATCATCTTCACATAAACAAGATAATTATACCCCAGCTGCTCCAAACACAGCCCCTGTCACCTAATATAGAAGCCCCCGCTAGCATCCTCTGGTGCAGCTCAGGTGAATGAAAGGCAGTAGCCCTCGCCGTGTCTCTCATGCTTCTTCCTAACTTACAAAGTCCAGACCACCCCGCAGTTACTATAAATGAGAGCAACCTTATCCTGCAGGCAGTCTGTCAAGACCCATGATGAAAGCAAGGGGAAGAGAGTGCAGCTCTCTCCCCTGGTGCTGCCACCAGGATTCCAATACCAGCACTCGACCAGAGGCTGAGTACAGCTATGAAAACCTGCCCGATCTGCAAGAGGTTCCTGCTGCCAGAGCAAGAAAAGGCTAAAACAGGCCCCAAAATTCAGCATGGGCCACTTTAGAATTCCTTGTCAAGAAACATTCTGTTTCTGCTTTTCTGCTACATTTTCTTCTTGGTCCAGTTTGATCTTTTGCTCTAAATGCAATGTTTTCATCAGTTCTCCTTAAGGTTGCCCTGCTGTACAACGATGTAAACAAATGAGGCTTTTCTTTCATGGTGACCATGGACCATGCTTCTGCTTTGCATTGTCTACCCAGAAATGTCAGTGGCAAGCTATAGAGTGGGTGATTCTCTCCATTGTCTCCTGTAAACATGCAGGAAACAATAAATTTCAATTAATGCTCCTTTGAAAGACGTAGCTATTATGAAAATCACTGGGATGTCTTACTAGGATTCCAGGGGTGGAGGGAACAGTTTTGCTGCATTATGGCAGAAATTCATTGTTGCTGGTAAAATACAACTTACACACAATGCTGCCAATCACTTACTGTAGTGAGGTAGGCAGATGTAAAATCTCCTACAGTAGGATTATAGCTCCTACAGGTGTGTGCATGTGTGTGTGTGTGTGCATGTATGTCTGTGTGAGTTCAAATTGTGTTCCCTGCCAACATGACTCTGGAGACAAGAGAACTGTCTACCAGACTGACTTCAACCACGCATTTATATTTCACTATTGTGACAGCACAAGCTGTTGGTGACTTATCCGAGTCCTTTTTCATGTCAGTGCACTCACCCTCTCTCCAGTCTCTAACTGAGTATCGCCTTCCAAAGACTCACAGCTGTGAAATAGGAAGAAGAGGGACAAGGGGGTGGGATGGAAGGGGTAGGGGAAAGAAAAGAAGGGAATGGAATTAATGAGAAAATGAAAAGAAATGGAAACAAAGTCTTTGCAGATAGGGAAGGAGGGGTTGAAGGGAAGGCAGGGGAATTGGGGAAAAAATAAGAACCAAGATTGATTATGTAAAGGTACAAATTTCCAACAATGAATACCATTACACCATATATCTTAATCCATAGTAACCACTTTCCCCAGAAATGCCTGGGAGGCCACTCATGGAACAGCCCCACATAGAGGGCCAAGGAAGAAGCCTGCAGCCAATGACTTAGCGGGATGTAGTGTTGAAGACTGAACCCTTACCTCCCTTCCAGGAAAACTCAAGGGTGCTATAGGGAGCACCAGAGCTCCCTATCCCATCACACTGAGGCTACATTCACATCCTCATCTGGGTTCTTTCTTAGTCCTCTCTGCTTCCCCCTGGTCCTTAAAGGACCATACCTGAGAGAGTGGTCACTCAAGAAGTCACTTACTAAGAATCCTGTCTCTGATTCTAGGAAACTCAACTCAAGACCCTGAGTATGGAGCAAGTCTAAGCATGGGAAATCACACCTGTCTAACCGTGAATGCAGCCCTTGCTTTTGAAATGCATGTGTCATTTTCAGCTCATGGTGCTGTTCTGGCATCAAAGAACAGGAGTAACCCAGGACTTCAAAGGCTCCGTCTGTGAGTTGATAGGCACAAAGCCTTAATCTCACAGAACCAGCAAGATCATGCTCTAAGGAATGGTTACTATGGAAAATAGGCCTTAGAAATGTATGTATTCACCCAGGGATTTTAGGAAGACCTTATTAATTTCCAAGTAAGGGCACAGTTGAGTCATTTAATTGGAAGCGGGGTGAAGTTAGGGTTAGGCCAGATGTATCTAACCATCTAGGAAGTTCTATTTAAACTTGGTCAAACATTTTCAAGGGAACCCCTGATGCAAAGTTTTGTTAAGTGCCTTGCACTCGAGTGACAGTCTGTGAAACTAGAGCTCCACATCTGACTAATACTTAGAAATGTGAGTAGGACACAAGAATGTTAATTTTGTAGTAAAATCTGTAAGTAGCTTAAGTATTGCACAAGACTTTAAGCCCCTTAAACACTGAAATTGTTCTGGGTATGTATGTCCATCTGAAGTGGACATGCAGAGGGGGCTGTTGGGCAATGACTGTCACACTCACATCCCTTACTTCCCTTTGCATCCAGTCCCCAGTGGACCAATGGACGGACAGCTGGCTCAGGCCTGCCCTGGTTATTTAGCAGCTCACTAAGCCCTTCCAAAGGGAACATGGCTTGGCTGCCAGCCACGGTGCCCATCCCCTGCTCCTATCACTTCAGATTCTGCCTCTGCCTGTTTGAAGGAGGAAGGAGGCACCTTATCATCACTAAGAGTGGGCCGTTCGGGATCTGAGCCTGCTGATAATATCCCTAACCTCTCCAAACCCAGTTAGCTCTAATGGACACGACTAGCCCTCCCAAACATTCCCCAGTTTCAGCACTGCCATTTTTCTCAGAGGGTAACAGCTGTCAAGCAGACAGCGTATGTTACCCCACCACCACTGAATTGCTACCATGACAGCTGCAGCTATCCTGGACACATTTCTCCATCACCCCCGCCCCTTTACCTGCTTGGACCAATCCGCAGACCTGAGTTTGAACTAATTTCAGGCCTACATTTGGACTAATCACAGGTTTGCCATTGGTATATAAGCTGTCCTCTCTTCATACTTTTTGGATGAGTCTATAGGAGGGGTGCTTCTAGTATACTAACCTATCCTGTGCTCCCACACTGATCTTGTTAAAATAAAGACTTAGTCCACTGGCCCTGTAAATCTGCTCATGATTTATTTCTCAGATGTCATGGACTAATAAGGTCCTGTAAATCTACTCTAGATTTTTATCTTGAGTTGGGTGGACAGAGCAATTTTCTCAAAAGAAAGAGCCACATAGACTGGGGGCTCTTTTATGTCTAGCATTCCATTTTTGGAATAGCACATAAGAGTGGAACATAAAAAAATGTTCTTTTCAAATTCTTGTTCCTTGAATTTTTCTCAGTAAACATATATGTTTCATCCAAAAATTCAAAAATTGACAACTTTTGGCATTAAGAGCCCTTAAGAGATCCAAAGACCAACAGCCAATGAAGATCAGCAATACAGACCAGCACCTGCAGTCTCCTGATGGCCTTGGCAAAAGCCAGTACTTAACAGTGGCAGCCAAGAACAACAGAGAACAACAGCTGTCTTTATCAGGTACTGACAGTCAACACTGTCTGGCATTCCCTATATCTCATGGCGTTAGGACTACTAGCAGGGCTGTACTTTGCTGATTTATGATTTCCATCTAAACTGAGCAAAAGAACCCTCAGCCCATTGGCAACAAATTTTGAAATTAGTATCTACTATATTTTTGCCTGTCCAAAATTTAGATCTATTCTACCTCCTAGTACCAGCCACTTTGTAGGGCCAGACCCAGGCCCTTTTCAGAGGGTAGAGAAAGCAGCCTCTGTGCGGCTATGAGCAGCAAGCAGTTTTCGAGCAGCTTTGCAGTTTGAAGCTGACACGCTGTGGTTGGAATGCTTGGCTCTGTGTGGGCAGTGCTGCCCCTCCTAGTGCAGGTTGCCATGCCTACCCAGACTCCCCGATTAGCTCGCGAGACTGGACCCCTAGCAACAAGCCCAATACACAGTCAATCAAGAGTTGACCCTTGGAGGGATGGAGACAGGACCCCTACCCCAGAAAGCAGGACCAGATTCCATGGTGACTCAGCTCTGAGCAGTCCCACTCCTCCCCTGGAGTGGCTTTGTGCCACTTCCTGAAACACCTGCAATAACTTTATATTTGCTTTTCGCTGCTCTTCTCTGACTCCTCTTTCTCTTTCTACCTCAGTGAGGGACAGCCTGGAGAGGGCGAGTTTGGGGACCCCTAGACCCAAACCCTCCAGACATAAAACCTCGATCAGCTTTGTAAACTATGCCCCTCAACTCAGTGTAGGTGCTTCTGGTGGAGTTAGATCTGCTCCTTACATGCAGGGATAACTCAGGTCCAGAAAAAGAGATTATTACGTAGTGACAATGACCAGCTCAGGGATGGACCAGTGAGCCAAATCTGGACAGTCAGAGCCGAGGAAAGTCGGTCTAAGATTACTGCTAGAAAAACTGAAATATTTTTTCCTCCCACCCTATTGATGCTCATGGAATGCAGGCAAGGAGCTATTGACGCTATTGTTCTATAACAAAGAGATTCCCTGCAGGAGAATAAAACCAACAAAGAAGCCAGAGTACCTAAGAAATGAAAAAAACATTTTTAAACATAGCCTTGGTCTTTTCATTATAAAGAGCAATGAGTTTTTAAAAGTTTAGTCTGGTGTGAATAAACTATAATAGTACATAAGATCCTAATGATATAATGGGCAGTGTGAAATAGGAAGAAAGGGGCTAAAGGTGTAGGGAAAGTGGGAAGGGTAGGGGAAAGCTAATAAGGGAAAAGAAAAAAATATGAAAAAATGGAAATGAAGTGTTTGTAAAGGGGGAGGGGAGGAGGGGTGAAGGGAGGGTAGGGACAAGGGGAAAAAATGAGAAACAAGACCTGTCATATAAAGGTACAACATCCCAATGATGAATGTAACTGTACTGTATACCTAAAATGTACCAATAAACTCAATGAGAAAAAAAATTTTTTTTTAAATAAAAGTTTAGGTATTTTGTGTTGGATTTCTGTCAGTTTCAATCAAATTTCACAACTGAACTTTAAACCCACAGTACTTTTCATACGCGTTTTAGGTATATGTTAATTAGAATGCCTTATTACTTTCATTAGCAAGAACTAAATACTTTTAACCTTCAACTATTACATCTAGTTTAACTAATGAGCATTGATCACTTTCTCTGAGACAGCTAAAGGACCAAAATTTTTGAAGGATTCCAGGAAGATTAGGACATAATTCCTTCCCTTAAAATAGGTATAATAGTAGCATTAGGGGGAAAAATCCATTAGATTTTAGTGGTAACCTGTTGTACCCATCTCCATTGGAGATAGCACATGGACACCAATTTGAAAGTTTATGTTAGAAATGATTTATTAAACACCCAAAGGAAAATAGGTGAGTCAAGTTGTTTCCTGAATATAAACCCTGAATTGCTGTGCTAAGCCACAGATGATGACTCCACTGGGACACAGAAGACACATATTTTTAAACTTCTGAGGTTGGAGAGTAGCTTCACTAGAACCAAAAAGAACAGCTTGTCCTGCTGGATGACTCACTTGAGAAAGTTTCATTCTGTTTCCATATTAAAGCAGAATTTTCAGACTTAAAATGTGGGCTTCTAAGAAAGTAAATTGATATTTGAATACATTTCTTTTGGACTATTTTGTTCTCAACTCAGATACCATGGCCTTTGTGTTCCTCTTTTTCAATAATCATTAATTTCATTGTTTTTATAAGATTTGAGTAAATTCATGAGAACAGAACCATTAAGAGCTACAATATCTTCCTTTTACCTGGTACTTTCCAGTTTATAAAAATATTTTCTCAGGAATGTCTCCTTGGAAGCTGGGGTAGTCAATAACTAAATGTATCCAATAGTTACTTATCTTTTATGATGTATTATTTATTTTATTCATTTTTTGACCATTTTCTGAATTTTCTTTACCCTAATAGTCTCTCAATGTAGCTATCACTTGGATTTTATAATAACCTCACAATCTGTCTCAATTTCTTAGCATTTATTATCAATATTTCTCATGCATATCTCTGACCAGGTCATTTCCCAATTCACTGGCGCTCCATGCTTACTGGGAAAGACCCAGACATCTTAGTAGTTTGATGTTCTGCCTTACATACCTGGTACTGAATCCTTCGCATTCGTCACCCTAACAAATTTCACAGAGGAAGAACAAATTGGGATAATACTGAAGGACTGGGAGTATTTGAACAGGATGACAGAAACAGAAGCATGTTCTGGAGGAATGAGGGATCCAATGGGAAAAATAACGGCCATGAAAATGTTTTCACCATAACCTCAAAGGTTAAGGAGGTCAACTTGCTTGGAACAAAGCCCTGGGAGGAAAAAAAAAAAGGTGATGCTTAAAAAGCTTTGATTGCTCTAAATTTTCTTAATTCTTCCTCATAGCTCAGGAATATTCACCTAATAAATACGCCATGCCTCTGAAGGCACAAAAAAAGCAAAAGAAACAGAAAAGAGGCAGAAAGTTAACTCTAAATACAGAAAGTGGTGAGGCCTTTAGCCCCTCAAATCCAAGAAAGGAAATCGAGGAGAGCTCCTCTTCAGGGCACACAAGTCCCTGAGAGCTGTGCCTCATGGCTGAGTCCAGAGCCAAGATCCAAGCACAGTTTCATCTCTCAAGACTGCAGTGACCTCTCCTGAAAAGCCCTGAGATCAAAGTGGCGCTGAGCCCGCCAGCAACAGCTAGGGTGGTCCCAGGCTCCAACACCATTTCTGGGCCATCTGCCATGGCAGGCCACCAGTTGCTGAAGTAGCAGAAAAAGAAGCACATGGAAATTTCTATTGGACATCGGAGAACAGAGCAGCTCCCCTTTTCAAAGAGTACAAATCTGGTGTAGTACAGCAGCAGGTGGTGTGGAAGAGCATATGAGTAGCCCGTGAATAGCCCGAGGGGTGGTGACTGCTCCCTTGAGATGGTCCCACAACTTGTGCTGGGCAGGCTGATCCCAAGTGCCATTTCAGGACTCCAACTCAGAGATTCAACGCCAGTGAATCTGGGATGAGGCGCTAGAATTCCACATTGTTCACCACCACCCCAGCTTTAGGAAACAGGCCAAGCCTTCTCTTTCACTTGTCGCACACTGGAGCCTCTACTCTCTCACCCAACCTCCCATGCTGATAAACCTTATCAGCCTCTCCATAATGCCGAGCCATTTGCATGCAATGAGAATTGTCTGGAAGTCTTAAGAAGTTTCCAAGCTGGGTATGGTGGGACATACACCTGTAATCCCAGCACTTTGGGAGGCTGAAGCAGGAAGATCAAGAGTATGAGCACATCCTGGGCAACTTAGTGACTTAGCAAGGACCTGTCTCAAAAAGAAAAAGAAAAAGAAAGAACCTAGGATGTGCCTCAGTGTGAAGGTCCTGGGTTCACTCCCCATTATCATGACCCCCCTCAAAAGTTTCCAAATCTAGGCCACACTCCACCCCAATTAAGTCACAGTAGTAGTAGTCAGACATGTCAATATGTGAGCTCCCTGAGTAATTTCCAAGTACAGATAAGTTTAGAAAGGGCTGGTTTATAATCTTGGTACTGAAATAGTGGCCCATGAACCAATAGTCTCACTGTCTTGCAGGAGCTTGCTAGAAATTCAGAAACTCAGGCCCTACTCCAGCAGTACTGAATTAAAATCTGTACCTTAACAAATTTCCACATAACCGTCTGAAAAGTCCGGTTCTATTGATTTTAACCTCTCCATTTAGTAACATCAAGGTCAGTTTTAAAGAGGTATCTAGATAAGCAAACAAAATGGCTGCCCAGTAGACAGCCAATTTCCCGGGAACAAATGGAAAAAAAACTGGTTTTAAAGCCTAACGACCACAGCAAGGTTCAGCAGGTCTCCCAGTCTGTCAACATTTCGGACACCACCTGCTCATTCTGACACTGCTATTCAGTACCTGCCCAAGCTAGAAGGGCACTGTACGGGCGCTTGCAGAGAACCACGGAGTCTGTGCGGAGCCCAACATGCCCCAGATTCTGCAGGCCCAGCTTCTGTGCGGCGCAGCCCTGGGTGATGGCGGCTCAGCTGCGGAGCCGCCTGCTGCCCGTGGTGCTCCTTCCTGGGAGAGCAGGGAGAAGTTTGCAGAGAACTCAGCAGCAACAATGGACTCCTCTGAAGAAGGCGACGCACTGCTGAAACCACTGGCGGGCATGAGCGCATCTGTAATCGCCGATTTGTCCTGTGCTAGAGCCACAGCCTCACGTGACTAACTGTGCACAGGAAGCTGTGCTCATCACAGGAAGTGAAAATAGGTGGAAGCCTCGGACTGGTATGACCACTGAGCAGGACTCTGACACCACCTTGTGGGTCTGGCCCACCCAAAGGACGGGTCAGTCCTGCAGCAGGATTTCTCTCTCTCCCCTCTCATAGCAGCTGGTGAGATTGTTTTTTTCCAAAGCTCTTTAGATATGGCAAATTCATTATCATGTTTATCTGTCACTTTTTAGGGGGACAGTGAATGATCCCTATTTCCTTGCACTCTTTACTTGTAACTCAAAAAGGAAATAAGCTGACAGAGCCTTTACCAGTTTGCTGACTTCCGCACCAGTCACCTCTGGAAACAGCCTCGCAGACACCCCGGAAATGTGCTTTATTAGTCTCCCACTTAGTCCCGTCCGGTTGACAAAGATTAACAGGCACAGTTTTGTCTTGCTTTTACTTATTAGTTTCAGAAAGCTATTAAGTCTTCTTCCAAGCTTTTTCATGCTTTTTCTCCCTCTACTGACAATCTTCTCCCCTGTTGGTGCATTTTCTTGACTAATTTGAACTCATACTCAGGTCTTAAGTTTATTTATCACATTTTCCCAGAAGCTCTTCCAAAGCTTCCTTCCTACCTGCTTTTCAGCTGCCAGCCGAAGTTCCCTGCTTAGCTCCTCCATGGTTCCATTCCCCACCTTGACCAAGGCTCCATGATGCAATTCCTGACCGTTTTCCCACTGTGTCCTTGGCACCTAGCCCAAAGCCTGCCACAGAGTATGTGCTGAATAAATATTTGCTCAAAGAAGAAATCATAATATCCTCTCCTTTTGAGAGAAGTGATATATAGTTGCTGCTTAAAAATAACATACTTCTCATTTCCCATCACTTCTATTTGTTCAAAGGAAGAAAAGTTGGTGTCTTTGAGTTGCTGGTGCTGAGCATGTGCTAATGCCCCACCCCAACCTTTCTAACGAGCTTACAAGCATCCCTGAGCATCCACAGTAGGCAGGGAGGTAGGAGAGAGGCAAGTAAAATGTCTCCTGGGCTTCCAATCTGACAGTTTCCTGTGTTTGTTCCCCATTCCAGTTCCACGAAATGAAAAGACTCCTCCACACCCATCCCTTGATGTCTTGTAGCAGGCAGCAGACAGTAGAGGTGGAGGTGGATTTTATCCCCTTCCTCTGGGGTCTCCAAGAGGAACACTGGAACTCTGAGTCCCGAGAACACAGCAGCTCCCCCAGCAGCCAGACCCATTACAGAAGCCTCAGTTCCTCTGATTCAACCACAGAAGAAGGCCTGGCCTCTGCTGGGCTTGCTCTAGAGACTGATGGCTTTAATTTGATCTGAGAAATTCCTTTGGTAGCCCAGATGTCCCTTTCAGAGCTGCCACTTGGTAGGGACAACATCAAAGGCAAACCTCAGAAACAAGCTGAGACTGCAGGGTTGGGCTGCTCTTAGATCAACCTGCTGCTGGTGTGGAGCTCTGAACTCATCTTGCAGTGATCCCTCTGCCTACAGCCAAAGACCCAGCTGCCTGCCATTGGAGGCTTCTGTCAATGGCTATGACCTGCTTTTTCCATTCAATTATCATACTCCCCGGGATTGGGGGAGGTTACACATGACATCCCTGCCCTCACCTCTATCTGCCCTGCTCCCCAGTCCCTATTCCCTCAGCCAGAATGCCTGCACACCTCCCACCAAGTTTAGTCCAGGCCTTATCTCTCCTGGGAATACTTACCTGACAGCCTCAGCCTCAGGCAGTACAGAACATTCCCAAAGGAAACAATGGCATTTGCAATACTCAATTTGTGTCTTAAACACAATACTGTACAGCTCATACCTGGTCTCCCCAGCCAGAACACTCATTTCAGCCTCCAATGTCTTTATGTTCCAGAGCTTTGAGGCAGGAGCTGTCCAATAAGTGCTAAGAAAGATTTTTCAGTGAGAAAGCATTTGGCAAGTATTCTTTGTAATCTAATCTTCAGTTTCTAAAAACACTATGAACCAAAACTACAATACATAATTTATACTTATAAATCTAATCTGACCCTTTGACTCATTCAAGTACCGAGCATGTTGTGTGTGTGTATGTTTGTGCATACGCTGACCTAAACCTCACTGGTGTCTCTGAAACTTGAACATAAAGGCCATGGTCAAAAGCATCTCAGCAATTCCCTTTGAAGCAACTTGCTTTGGAAAACTGCCTCATATTACTTGATTTTGCCCCTATAAAACCCCTTTCCAAAGATTTTGTAGGAAGTCTCATGTCTGATTCCCACACACATACATGTCAGCAATAAAGCATTGATGAAAACTGGACCCGGTTGCTATGTTTATGAAAACACAGCCTACTTCCAGCCTCTTGCTCCAAGACATCCATTGCCCCTGAAATCGTCCCGCCAATCACCCTACTGTATCGCTTGTCACTACTACAGTAGCATAGCTTGCAGCCCACCTGCTTTGCATGTTGCTGACTTTTATTGTTTATTTAGGGAGAGGGGCTGACAGCTGTGCGTTTGACATAGCTAAAGCTAAACTTCTTTCTGCCTCATAGCTGCAATCTGCGAACATGTAAGGCGATCAAGAAAATCACTTTGTAACAAATGCTACCAGCAACAAGTGAAATGGTTTATTTTTTTAATTCAGTGGTTAACTTTGTCTTCATGGGTTCTCTGAAACCAGAAGAAAAAATGTATGCTATGCTTCTATTCTTCTCTTGCTCATATTTGTTTAATCTTTTGTATTTCGGTATCTTTTCAAATAAACTTGGAAGCATTTTACATAAACACATATGCTTGCATAACTTTAGGATAAAGGAGGAAATGTATGAAAGCAGGGAGTAAATTGCATTTTATAGAGGCACCAATATCTTCCACTCCAGCAGCTCTTCTCAGTGTGACCTTGACACCACCTCTCCTGTGAAGCACGGTCTATGTCTCTCTTTGCTTAGGTGGCTGCATGGCTCCCATGAAACGACAGAGTGTGGCAAATATAAAAAGAAAATTCAGCTCTGACTTGTCCTGTGAAATACTGATGTGTAAAAAAAAAAAGCTATCCTGAGGCAGCCAGGCTGGGAGGAAAACCAAACCCCAGGGAGAAGTCCCACATATGTTCTTCATTCAGAGTCCTGGTCTTCTTCCCATGCAAGCCCTGGACACACAAATGAAAAACCTTCAGATAATCCCAGCCACCAACAGCGGAGTCCCCGCTAACCTCCCGGTCTTCCCAATTGAGGCCTCTGTTCCTCATGGAACCGTTTCAGGTTATTCCCATTCTGTCCTTTTGGAATTCCTGAAATTCAGAATCTGTGAGCTTGATAAAAATGATGGTGGTGATTTGTTATTCAGCAGTAGTGAGCAGAATACTTTGTCATAATCGGAGCTCATAGACTTGCTTAATATACAGATTGTCGGCATTAACCCACAAGTAATTAGATTCCCTGATGTTCTAAGAGGACTTTGGGAAAGCTGCAGAATCATACTATCACTGGACTGTCTAGAAGTCAAAACACAGGCCATTTGATTCCAGCTGTGTTAATTCATAACTTGAAAAGCAATAATGTCCATATAAAGTCTCACCTGCTGAAAACATCCTTTTACAGTCATAACTTCATCTATTCTTGCCCCCCCAATCCTGTGAAGTAGAAGCAAGTGTTCATTTCTTTTAACCTCAGCTTCTACACTGTAAAAAACAGGGACAATGCTCTAATTACTTCATAAGGGTTTTCTTTTTTTAGAATCAAATGAGATATTACAAGTGAGCACCCATTTGGACAGCCTGAAAAAGGATTTGTCAGCTAAAGAGACAGAAACATCAACACAAGCGTAATATATTGGTCTTCTTAAAATGCACATAGTCGGTAGCTATACAAATAGTTTCATTCTAGAACAGACCTCATATTCTGACACCCCAGAATAAATAAAGTTGATTAAAAGCAGTTCAGTGGGAGAAACAGAAGCTTCCTTTTCCTGCCAAGTCATTCATGAAGACTGCTGGGTTTGGCCCATCCCTTCTAAGTCTGTCCATATGACCCCTTCCCAGACATCTCCTAGGCATCTTCATCTCATTTACTTCAACCATGCACAGTACATGGAGCACAGAGACTACCACGCCTGACAAAATCAGCTCGAGCTGGGAATGTCGTGAGGGGAAGATGGCGCAAATGAATACAAGACACTTCTCAGTGTTAATCTCCACATGCACCTTTTATTTTATCTCCCAGGAGTCTCATCTTTCAAGAATGAAGGTGAAGCACGCAGATGTCCCATCGAGCAAAAGGACCGATTTGCAAGAATGAGAACATCACAGCATCTGGAAGAAGGGGATATGACCTGAGAGTGTTTCACCGGCACCGCTAAATTTCAGGAGAGGAAAGAAGTCTGTGCCTGTGTCATCTCCCCAGCTCTGCCACCCATTTGTTCTTGGATAAGTCAGGGCTTATGAACCAGAACCTCCTTGAGAGCAGATCTTGCCCATCACTATATTCCTGGTACCAATATAGCATCTGGCACATAAAAGTTGCTCAAGAAATGGTTACTCGGTTTTAATGAAAAGCTTCATTAATGTGGTAGCTAGTATTGTGGATTATGCAATCAATAGACATAAATTCAAGTTCATCATTTCCTACTGTCTATTCAACTTCATGTCACAGTCTCCTCATCAGCAAAGTGAGGGTAGTAACATTCCCTTCCTGTAACAGGTATCTCTGGCCCATTCCCAATCTCAACTTTGCTGGAACACAGCTGAGTTTCCAGCTGTAGCTGACAGCTTCCCACCTTATACACACAGATCTCTTTGTTCTCTACTGGAGAACAGAGAAACATCACAAAGAATATCCAAGGGCAGATACAACCCCAAAGTGTGGGAGAGTTGCACAAGGCGGGAGTCTCTGGACAAATGTCTCTGTGTCCCCAGGCTCTAGCCACACAAATGTTCTGTGTGTTTCCCAGTAGGACTAAGGTCCAGTATCCCACCCCTCATAACATTATTGAGTAGCCTCTCTATATGTCTCTCTTCTCAAATGAACTGCTGTACCAAATTACCTCAGAGTCTTGTAGGCTAACCCATGTCCTCCCCATATTCGTATACTGAAGTCCTGACTCAAAGAGTGACCATAATGGAAAATAAGGCATTTAAAACAGTGATTACATTAACATGTAGCTGTTAGGCTGAGCCTGATTTCTACCTTTCTAGTGACTTATAAGGAGAAATTTGGGCACAAAGAAACACAGGGATGCACATTCACTGAGGAAAGATCAAGTTCACAATGAGAAGACAGCCACCAACTTGACAAAGACAGTGGCTTCAGAAAGAACCACACCTGCCAACACCTAGGTCTTGGACTTATAGCCTCTAGAACTTGAAAAAAGAAACTGCTATGCTTTAAGCCATCCACTCTGTGAATTTTGTTATGATAGCCCTCACAAAGAAGTACAGGGGCAACTCAAAATAAGTCACCACTTTACAGGTTCTTAGGAGAAACAAACAACACAGTTCACCCAAAGTGCCTGGCACACACCTGAAGACACTCTCAATAACTGCCACATGTGGGTATTGCTCCTGTTAGTAGTAACAGTAGTAGCAGAAACAGTAACACCATTGTCTTCAGTAACACAGTAACACCAGTAATACCACAGTCATCTATAATATAATCTCCCAGCTATGATTCCTGGGATAGTAGTTCTGAAGAACAGAGAAATGGTTACATGTAGAAAAATGTGCAATATTTAACATTCACTCACTATTTTCAATCAATGAACTTTTATTCTTACCATCCATGCCCCAGGTACCAGACTGAGTGCCAGAATTAGAGGATTGCATGGTTCAGTATCACACTCATACCATCACACGTTGCTCTCTAAGTTTAAATTATTTGACATGAAACTTATGATTCATGCTGGACACATGTCAAGTGGTTGCCATCCCCTGTACCTACTGCCTACTGTGTTGGACAGCAGACAGGATACTTCCAAGATCATGGACATTCCAGTGCACAGCACTGGTCACTGATACAGATGACAAAATTAATTTCCAATTTCAATAACTCTAAACTAATTACAAATGCAATCTGACAGTTATGGTATTTCTGGAAAACATACAAGTCCACCATGGCCAGGGAGGTCAGTCTGTATTTCTAAAGGGCAGGACAGTGATTATAGATATCCAAGTTCTGAGGACAGGCAGTTGTGATTCAAATAACTACCAGCCATAGCAAGGACATTTTCATTCATACACATGTAGGATGCCTGGTCTGTGAGAATCACAGAGCTGGTGCCACAGGGTGCACACAGAGAGGAACTGAGATGGTTAATCTCAACTGTCCACCTGATTGGCTTGAAAAATGGCTAATGTTAATGCTTTAGGAAAGCATACTTCTGGGTGTGTCTGGGTGGGTCACAGACCTTGAGGACTATAACTGATTCCTGGCCCCTTTTCTCTCTGGCATTCTCCTCTGTGCTCTGTTTCCCAACTACCATAAAAATGAGCAGCTTTATTATATCATGCCCCTCTGCCATGATGTCCCTATCTTGAAGCCAGCCAACCATGGACTAGATCCCCTGAAACCATGAGCCAGTCCAATCATAAGATGGATAGGCAGGGGTGGTCAGAAGTAGGGACAGAGAGAAGGCTCAAGAAATGAAGTTTTATCCTCACAGACCCTAGAGGTCCAGTCACAGTCCACAAAGCAGGGCCACACAGAAAATCACTGGAGTAGTCAGGATGCAGAAGGCAGGAGGAGCAGCAATGGGGGAGCAGGAGCCAAGGGGTTGGCCCAGAGCCTCTATTGGGATTTCACAGGAAAAGCAAATAAATCAGAGCAAACAATTTAGAATTTGCTAGT
Organism: Fukomys damarensis; assembly: GCF_012274545.1. Classification (NCBI taxonomy): domain Eukaryota; kingdom Metazoa; phylum Chordata; class Mammalia; order Rodentia; family Bathyergidae; genus Fukomys; species Fukomys damarensis. The sequence continues at coordinate 24,618,139 of NW_022900920.1, read as the reverse complement.
CTGAACCATTTCTAGGGGCTCCAAGCAATATGAGTGAGAACTTCTATACAGATTCAATGCAATTCCTATTGAAATCCCAACAGTATACTTCACAGAACTTGAGGAAACAATCCAAAAATTCATTTGGAACCAAAAGAGACCTAGAAGAGCAAAAACCATTCTAGGCAACAGAGATATGGCAGGGGGTTATCACAATTCCCAACTTGAAACTATACTACAAAGCCACTGTGATAAAAACAGCATGGCACTGGCAAATAAACATACCTGAGGATCAATGAAATAAATTAGAAGTTGGAGAAATAACTCCAGACATACTCAGCTACCTCATCCTTGACAAAGGAGCCAACCATCCTCACTGGAGGAAAGATAGCCTCTTTAATAAATGGTGTTGGAAAAACAGGCTTTCAACTTGCCAAAGATTAAAACTAGATCCCTATCTTTCACCACACACTAAACTAAAATCCAAGTGGATTAAAGATCTAAATGTCAATACAGAAATACTAAACTTACTGGAAAGTAAATTAGGTAGAACTCTTGAAGACATTGGCATAGGAGAAGACTTTATGAACAAGTCCTCAGTAGCAGAGGAACTAGCATAAAGAATCAATAACTGGGATTTCCTTGCATTAAAAAGTTTTTACAGTGCAAGATAAATCACCAATAGAGCTAAGAGACAGCCTACAATGTGTAAAACAATTTTACCAGCTGTTTCTCAGACAAAGGACTACTATCTAGAATATATAAAGAACTCAAAAAAATCAGACCACCCAAAGGCAAAGACGCAATTCAAAAATGGGCATCTGAAATGAACAGACATTTCTCAGACAAAGAAGTAAAAGCAGCAAATAAATATATGAAAAAATGTTCCACATCATCACTGGTCATTCAAGAGATGCAGATGAAAACAACACTGAGATTCCACCTCATCCCAGAAGGAATGGCTACTACCAAGAAATCAACCAATAACAAACGCTGGAGGGGATGTGGGGAGAAAGGAACCCTTCTCCATTGTTTATGGGAGTGCAGAGTGGTGTGGCCACTATGGAAATCAATACAGAGATACCTCAAAGAACTAGGATTAGATGTTGTATTTGATCCAGCTATCCCTCTGCTGGGTATCTTTCCAAAAGAATTAAAAGAATCATACCACACTGATATATGCTCACCCATATTTAAAGCGGTACAGTTCATAATAGCTAAAACTTGGAAACGACCCAAATGCCCATTAATTGGAGGCTGAATAAAGAAGATGTGGTTTTTCTAGCTATCCATTTATAGCTAAATGGATGTACATTGAGGCTATACTCTTAAGTGAAATAAATAGGACACACGAGTAAATACCAGTTCTCTGGTGTGAAAAACTAAAAGTGTAAATAAAGTTCAAATAGTATAACTGAAAGTGTGAAATAGGAAGAAAAATGACTAAAGGGGAAGTGGGAAGGGGAAAGGAAAGGAAATAAGGGAAAAGAAAAAAATGAAAAAAAGAAACAAAGTCTTGTAAATAGGGAAGGGTGAAGGGAGGGCAGGGGTATGGGGGAATAAAAGAACCAAGATACATCATGTAAAGGTACAAGATCCCAATGATAAATGTAACTGTATTGTTTCCTTTAAATGTACCAATAAACTTAATGGAAAAAAATACGAGTGAGACTTAGTTGCCTGTTTCCAGGCCCTGGGATGGTTTGTATAGAGGAATATCGCCTCCTGGGTTCACTGGCCAGCAGGTCTGGCTCTGGACTAGTTAGCTGTATAGGAGAGGCGTGCCTTTAACTGAGCCTTTGACTGTCTCTAATAAATGATCCAATCCCAGGATAGGCAATATCTCCTTAGCCTGAAAAGTTTATTAAATTGTTAAAACCTCACAATAAAACCAGCATGGTAGACCATGCATGTAATCACAGCACTCTGGAACGCTGAAGCAGGAAAATCACAAGTTTGAAACCAGCCAGGACAATTACTGACATAGCAAGAATTCTACCCCAAAATTAAAAGCGAAAAAAGGGCTGCAAATATAGTTCAAGTGAATGTTCTAGATTCATTCCTCAGCACAAAACATGCATAGAAAACCTCATACTATACTGAAAATAAATACACCACACATGCACACACATTTATAGACGCATACACACAACACACTCAGGATCACACAGTTCATAAGTAATGACCTCAGGCAGCCAGACCCACGCCTACGTGCTAAACCCCTAATAGGATGGCAATATTGTGGCTCGTGGTTGAGTACAAATGACTATGAAATCATGAGAGGACAGACTTGCAAAGTCAAAAGCTAGCACCCCTCATACATACCTGTCTTGCTTTGGGTTCCCTCCTTATATCTAGATGACCCTACAAAGCCCTGTAAGTGGGGCTTTTGGGAGGTGACTGGATCGTGGGTGTGTGACGCTGAATTATTCCACTGAAAGGTTTATAGCCGGGTATGAAGTTGGGGGTGAAGTCTGGTGGGAAGAGCTGGGTCACTGTGGGCACAGCCCAGAAGGATACATCTTTGTCCTCTTCCCTTGAACCCACTCTGCTTCTTGCTATCCTGTCATGAACTGTTTCTCCCCTGCCATGCCCCTTGGCTATGCCACCCTGCCTTAGAACCAGCCAACTGTGGACTGAAATCTCTACTACAAACTGTGAACCTAAAGAAACCTTTCTCCTTCAACGTGTGGGTGTCGGATATTTTGTCCCAGCAACAAGAAAGTAACCAAGACTCTTCCAAAGCAAAGCAAGAGTTCATGGCTAGGGTGCAGCATTTCATTTGGCAGATGATCACAGAAGGCAGGAGCAAACGAAACAAGGAAGGAGGAAAAGCCAGGACCAGTGTATTCCTGGAATCGCTGCTAGGAGCCACCAGGAATCACTTCCAAACATACAGGATGCCTTCCACAGTTATCCACCTAAACACAGGAGTTTCTCTACCAACATTTATTGGCCAGATCCTAGCCCTTATTTGCTTAGGGTTGTCCTAGGAGTTAATATTGTCCCCTTTCTAGTCTGTATTGCATAGCCACACAAACTCCTGTGAGGCAAGGAGCAGCTGGCAACACAGGCTGAGTCCACAATTGCGTCCAGCAGCCACAGCAGATTCACAGGTGGATGAGGGACGGGACACAGGCAGGCATCAGAGGCACCTGCTACCTGACTCAGACCCCACCTCCAAGCTCAGATTGTGATTCAGGCACTTAGGATGCCTTAGCCAAAACAGAACCCCAGCTCCATCCTCATGAAGCTCAGAGTCCAAAAAGAATTCATTTTCGAATGACCATTCTCAGTGTCTACCAAAGGTGCAGATCCCACACTGGAGAAACACCCACAACTTCACAAGTGCCTGAGTCCTTCTTCTGGTCACAGTTCTCACTGCTGTGTCCCAGAAACTTTTAAGCATTTTCCTCCTAAATTTTAGTTAGCAAAATTTCATTACTTTAACCTTATTTCAGCTACCAAAAAACATCACACACTTGCCCTCTGAGCTTGGAACATTACTCAGGAAGAAATAAACATGAAGGAGAAAAGAGAAAACTTACAAAGCAATATCATTAGGATTGTCTGTTCTGGAGCTGAACTGCTCACAACGTCGTTTCAGCTTTATGCATATTTACTCAATGCCCTTTAATTCTACTCTGACTTCCAAGCTTTAAAGCTTGCTTGGGAGGAAAAAAAAAAAGAGAGATGAGAAAAGCTTCATTAAAGTCTAAGGTGTTCAGATAAAGTTTGGTAACTTCATCATATCACTGAGTTCCAACAGTAGGTTTCTCATATGAAATTCTATTTAAAAAAAAAAAGCAGGAAGGCTTTAAGAAGATACGAAAATTAAAGCACTCTGTTGGGGCTCAACTTCTCTTGAGGCATAGCAACTTCAACATTCTAGAGGAAACTCATTTGAAGAATTTGTGCAAAGCATCTGGTGACCACTGGAATAAAAGGAAGCACCCTGGTCACTGTTCCAGGGACTTGTTATGAAAACAGGCTCGTCCCAGTTGAGAATTACTGATCTTCGTTTTACTGATTTCCATCACTCTCACTCCCATACCCTTAGTTTGGTCGAACCCAAAATGCAGAGATTTGTGCCTAAAGGAACAGGTACACGAGTAGCCCCAGATCTATTCAGCTTGTTTTGCTCCATTGTTAAGATTCTCAACCCATGATATTACTTTGAAATATAGGCTGTTGGTCAAAATAGAAGATGAGCAAGACAATGGATGGAACCAAGGAACCAATCCAAAATACTACAGAAATATGTGTTTTACGATGACAGATCAGAAAGCATGACAGGTTGTCACCTGCACAGGATGCATATTAGAGCTGAGTGGAGTTCTGTCTGGCTGTGATTCTTTGAATTCCTGCCATTAAGTATGGAAACCTCCAACCACAAGGCTAAGACAACTCATGCTACAGAACAAAAGGTATGAGGAGTGATCAAACTATACTAGGAATATTTGGGGGGTTTTAAATTTAATACAATAAAAAACATATTGTCATTAATTCCCCTCAAAATATTCTCCCTTGCTTCATACTTATCCATCATCCTGTCACTTTCTGAAGCAGTTCTGGACTTCCTCTTTCGCGAATGTCTTTACAAAGTGTGATCAAACATACAATGAATGCGGCTGCTGAGTGCCATCCAACGGAAAGCCAAATGGTGGAACACGCAGTGTCCTCATCCACATTACCTACAGTGCCGACTGTGTGACTTCCAGCTCTTCTCTGAAATCAAAATGACCATGAAAGGTAAACCTTTTACATCAGTTCAGAAAATCAAGGAAGCCATGGCAGCACAATTAAAGATACTCACAAAAAAGGACTTCCAGATCTGCTTCAGAAAATGTCCACAATGATGGGATATTTACTTGCTGTTTTTACTTCTTTGTCTGAGAAATGTCTGTTCATTTCAGATGCCCATTTTTGAACTGGGTCTTTATATTTGGGGGGGGCTGGTTGTTTTGAGTTATTTATATATTCTAGATAATAGTCCTTTGTCTGAGGAGCTGCTGGTAAAAATTTTCTCCCACATTGTAGGTTTTCTCTTAGTTCTGTTGATGGCTTCTTTTGCAGGGCAGAAGCTTTTTAATAAGATGAGATTCCCCCAAAAAAAGAAAATAAAAAAAGGGGCTGGGGTTTTAGCTTAGCAGTTCAGTAGCCTGCAAGGACCCGAGTTCAATCCCCAGTACAAAAAAAAAAAAAAAAAAAAAAAGATGAGATCCCAGTTGTTGATTCTTTATGCTAGTTCCCATGCTACTGAGGATTTGTTCATAAAGTCTTTTCCTATGCCAATGTCTTCGAGACCTCTACCTAATTTATCTCCCAACAAGTTTAGGGTTTCTGTTTTAATACTTAGATCTTTAATCCACTGGGATTTTAGTTTAGTGTATGGTGAAATATAAGGGTGTGGTTTTAATCTTTGGCAAATTGAGATCCAGTTTTTCCAACACCTTTTAATAAGAGGCTGTCTTTCATCCAGTGAGTATGGTTGGCTCCTTTGTCGAAGATGAACTGAGTATGACTGGAGTTGTTTCTGCATCTTCCAATGTATTCCATTGATCCTCGGGTCTGTTTCTTTGCCAGTACCGTGCAGTTTTTAACAAAGTGGCTTTGTAGCATAGTTTCAAGTTGGGAATTGTGATAACCCCCTGCCATGTCTCTGTTGCCTAGATTGAGTTTTGCTCTTCTAGGTCTCTTCTGGTTCCAAATTAGTTCTCGAATTATTTTCCCAAGTTTTGTGAAATATACTGTTGGGATTTCTATAGAGATTGCATTGAATCTGTATAGCAGTTTTGAAAGTATGGCCATTTTCACTATATTAGTTCTTCCCCTGCTACAATTGTATTAGTGTTTATTAGGTTTTGTATGTCAATTAATACTTGTTTTGTATAGTTGGGGCATTAGTATTTGGTGCAGATAGATTTATGATTGTCATCTCATCCTCTTGGATTGTTCCCTTTACAAGGATATAGTGACCTTCTTTGTCTCTCTTAATTAGTTTTGGTTTGAAATTTACTTTGAATATGAATAAGATAGCTACCCCTGCTTTTTTCTGGTTTCCTGTCACATGGATAACTGTTTTTTTTATCCTTTTGCTTTCAGTCTATGAATTTCTTTTTGAACTAGGTTCATTTCTCGTGCACAGCACATTGTTGGATCTTGCTTCTTAATCCATTCTGCCAGTCCATTTCTTTTGATTAGTGAATTGAGGCCATTAACATTGATGGTTATAACTGGTATGTACTGACTTATCATCATCATCACGTTATTTTCCTGTTGTTAGCTCTTTTTAATTTTTCCCCCTCTTTCCCTTTAATTTCTTGCCTTGCCTGCTGGATTTGCTCTGCTGGACCTCATAAAGTTGTAATCTTTGTTGTCTTTTTCTAGGATATCATTTAGAATTGTTTGGAGTACTCCTTTGGCATTCATGAAGTTTCTCAGGTGTTCTTTGTCATGGAAGTATCTTATTTCCCCATCAATTTTGAAAGAGAGTTTTGCAAGATATATCAGTATAGGTTGGAGATTGTTTTCTTTTAGGGCTTGAAATACCTCACTCCAGGCTCTCCTTGACTTGAGGGTTTGGGTTGAAAACTCTGCTGTGATTCTGATGGGCTTTCCTTTGCATGTGATTTGTTTCTTTTCTCTAACTGCTTGTAGTATTTTGTTCTCCTGTTGGTTTTCTGGGATCTTGATTATTATATGTCTATGTGCAGTTTTGTTTTGTTTTGTTTTTATCATGGCTAGTTGCAGTCCTATATGTCTCACTTATCTGTATGTCAAATTCTTTTGTTCTGTTTGGGAAGTTTTCTGTCATTAATTCTGTGAATAGTTTTTTATGTCATTTATAATTTCTCCTTTTTCATGGACTCCTATCAGCCTTATATTATTCTTCTTTGTATCATCTAGGAGCTTTTGGACTGACTTGTGTTCCTTTACTATTTTTAAGAGATCCTTCTTTTCAGGGTCACTGACCTCCATCCTGTCTTCTACATGATATCCTGTCTACAAATTGGCTCAGTTTATTATATATTTTCAGTAGAGTTTTTAATCTCCTGGATATGTTTGAATTTTTTTCATGGATTCCATTTCTTTCCTATGTTGTGCATTCATGGTTTCCATTTCTTTCCTTTACTGGGCATTCATGGCTTCTATCATGGTCCTGAGGTCCTCTATTTTTTTTTTTAATCTGTTTCTGTTCGAGTGTCTCTAAACATGTCTTTCATTCTGTTCTCATCATTTCTGTAGTTATCTGGGAAATTATTTTGAATTTTTCTAGAGCCTCATTCATCTGTTTTGTTACTTCCTGTGCTATCAGTTCAGGGTGTTCAGGTGGTTGATAATCAAATTTTTCCACCTCAATTCCCCCAGAGCTGGAAGCCTGTGTTTGTGCTTGTGCCTTGCTTGAATGCCTTCTCATTTCTTTCTTTTTTTTTTAGGTACTGGGATCAAACTGAGGCCCTTGCACTTGCAAGGCAGCCGTTGGAACTGCTGAGCTAACTCCTGGGCTCGTCTTCTCATTTCTATTTTTGTTGTTGGTACTGTCCTTGGTTTGATACCTGGGTTAATACTTCGATCTTCCTGTTATAGCTTATCTTTAGGTTTTGAGTTTCTAATGGCTCCGAGGCAATTTCTTTTTCATTATACCAGGAAGCACAACTGATTAGATCAATCACAGCACTTTAGCCCAAATGTACAATCAGCAACATAAAAACATCAAGCACAGCTTAGATAATGACAATTTGTGGTACTTGTTAATCTATCACCTTTAACCATGTGAATGAAATCAAAATAGAGGCTGCAGCTCAGGACAATGGCCTTTATAACTTTCTGTGCCAGGTACTAACCTTACCAGGAGGCCAGAAGTATGGGGGATGGGAGGGGCTGCAGGCACCCCTCTCACTGGTCTGCAGCCAAACTCAGGGGTGAGCTGGGGTAGGGACTGCAGGCTCTACTGTATACATTTTTAATTCAAGTATTCAGTATTCAATTACACCTTTCAGAAACCTTACATCAGTACCATAGGGACTGAAGTCTTTTGTTAGTGGCTATTTCTCTAATCACCAATCTGTTTCTCTAATCATCAAACTGTTTTTCATGACAGAATGAACTATTTTTTAGAAGTAACATGGAATGGAAGTAGAACTCTATGCTCCTGATCATTCTTATAAGATTTTCTCATCTCTGAAGTTAGAGTATAAACATTTGAAAAAGCTTCAAATACAGAGTATTTAGAATGCAATAAAGTAAGACATCAAATGCAGAATAAGTACTAGAAAGAAAAAGATGAATTATCATTATTTGAAGATGACATAATAATTTAGAAAATCTAAGCAGATTTTAGAGTTCATAAGCAATTTCAGAAAAGTGGTCAAAAGTAAGACCAGCACTTAAAAAATCAATGCTTTTCCTACATACCAGAGCTAACCCATTATAAAATACAATAGAATAATATATTCTTCTTTATAATAAAAGTATGAATATTGCTGAAAAGTAAAGTTCACAAAAATTTCTAGGACTTTAAAAAATCATGAACTGCCAAAGGGCATAAAAGAGGACTTCATAAAAAGACAAAAATTCCATTTCAAGATATTTAACTTAGAGAAAAACAATTACCTCAGCATAACAATTCATGTTTTATAATATTCCTTGCAATAATAAAAAAATTATCAAATATCCATTTGTCAGGGATTGAATAAGTAAACTATGGAACAATAATACTAGGAAAGTCTGTATGTAGCAAGTAAAAAGATAGAGTACTAACATGAAAAGAAAGTGTAATTTTTATAGCAAAAGAGAAAAATTTGTTGGAAGATAACAAATGCAAAATGTTCTCATTTGTTAAATAAAACAGCCACAAAACAGCAAGGCTTATTTTTCTTTCTGAATATGTCTCTGTACGCACATTCATTTGTATGGATATAAGCACCTGGATAGATACACACTAGGCTGAGGATGTCAGGGCCCTTCAGCGAGAGAGATGGTGCTTTTATCTGTTTGCTTGGACAGTTTTTCAATATATGTACAGGCAGATCACGTGCATATGAGTATGATCAAAATATACAGTGAATATTTACATATTTAACACATGTATTACAGTAAAAGACACATTGCCAATAATCCCCTTAAAAATACCACCCCTTGCCTCGAACACTTATCCTTTTATAATTGCCACTTTCTGAAGCAGTTCCAGAAGTCCTCTTCTGTGATGTCATTATAACATGTGACCAAAATCTGGAGAATGTTGCTGCCGAGTGCTGCCCAAAAGCAAGGCAGGCTGGTAAAAACTTTACAGCGTGTCCAAATCCACATTATTCACCAGATCTAGCCCTGGAAAAGTGCTGACTTTTCCCCTAAGTCAAAATAATGGGGAAAGGTAAATGTCTTGACCCCATCCAGACATCGAGGCAACGCTGACTACAACTAAAGATGTTCATAAAAGAGGCCTTCCAGGACTGCTGCAGAAAGAGGCAAGCAGGATGGGACAAGTGTGTTTGAAATGAGGGGAAATATTTTTAGGAGAATCAATGACGATGTGTCTTTCACTTTAAGAAATTGTTTTACTTTAAACACTCACTATATTTTTTTATCAAACCACCTACCTAAAGTAAAAGTAATATACCTGTTTTTGTAAGAGGAACATGCAGGAGAAGAGGAAAAACAAAGCACAGCCTTGGACTCCTTGGGGGGCCCTCTCAGTCCTTCCCTATGTCCCTGTGCGCGGTCAGTACCCTCCCTGGGCTGAAGGGAAATGGTTGGTGCACGGCACCATGACTCAGGTGCCTGGCTGCTAAGGCCAAACTGACAAAATCTAACAGTGAAAATAGTGGGCTCCTGGTAACTGAACTCTTTTCCCTAGAAATCAGGAGACAAAGAGGACTGGAGAAACATTTTGACCAGTGTTCTCCATGCAAATTCCCATGATTCGGTGCTCATCATATTTTCCCAGTTTGGTATGTTCTCTCCCCCTATAGGTATTAACTATCAGGCACTTTCTGTGTGCAAAACATTGTGCCTTGGGTGACTCAAAGAAACACTACAGTCACAGGCTTTTACCCTGATGCATCTGGTACTATTGCTGCAGACCTGCTTGGAGGGGCAGAGCACACAAAAGCCAACAAAGCAAGAGTGAGCCCAGGCCAAATCAGGACACAGAAAAAGCAATGGGACAGAGGAGGATCAATTACACTCACCTGGGCTCTCAGGTGCCACCCATAGAACCCTCTCAACCCACTGAAAGTCCTGCTGCCTATTAGAAAAGCCCTTAACTTGTCTTTTCCTTCCATAATAAGAAACAACATTTTCTGATGCTAGGCACAGTGCTCGGCACTTCATTTGCAGTATCTCAATCTTCACAACAACTGTCACATGCACGAGGTTATCTCTGCATGTGCTAAAAAAGCACCTGAGGCAAATAATTTGGTTACCTCCCCAAGGCCCCCAAGCATCATAAGGTTATAAATATGAATCCACTCCTCATCTATACAAACAAAAATAAAGAGAGATTATCATATTTTCAGGAAAACCAAGAGGTAGAGTAGCACAAGAGAGGCTTATGATGGAAAAGAAAAAATCCTAGGGAAAGAAAATAAACTGTTCTTGGTCCTGAAGACAGAAGACCCAATAAACCAATGACTTGTATTTCCAGCTATTAAGATAACCACCCAGCTGCCAGAGCAACAAGTGCAGCAAGTACTTGCACTTCCTCCCAAGATGGGGTATTCTATGACTCTATTAGAGGTACACACTTGGAGTACCATGTAAACAATGGCAGGTGTTTTGATGATGAATAGTACAAACTAGCCTCAAATGGGAATAGACTTGGTGGAAGCCAGTGGGGAATCAAAAATCAATGCACTGGGTCAGGCTGCCAGCATACACACCATGTTTTCCAGGAACCTTTGCACGGGGGACTGACCTTGGGCTGGATGAAGATCGAATCCATGTAAGGTGAAAAGGCTGACCTTCTGCTGACAGGGACACTTCTGCCAGTCAGGGTTTACTCCAGATCTGCAAAGACAAGGTCCAGGAAAAGTTGTGGTGGGTCTCTAAGATTGGTTAGATAGAATAAGCATAAAGAAAAAACACATTTCCCCCATGGTAGTCTTTGCTGTTTTATCAAAACACCTTGATGACACACCTTGATGTTTTTCTGGTGACACACCTTGATGTTTGGTATAGAGGCATGCACATGCATAAACACACACGCGCGCGCGCGCACACACACACACACACACACACACACACACACACACACACTTTCCCTCCTCCTCTCCCCTTAGTTCCTTTAGTTGAGGCATGCCTGACTTCATCCTCAGCTTGAGATGAATTTGATTTCACTCTACTCAACCAAATGCTACGTTCCCTTGGCCAGAAACGAGCGTGAAATGCACGTCTGACCTCTATACTCACTCTCCTCTGATCTGTGCCCCAACAGGTTGACCAGTATCAACTCCATCACTGAGCTCCCATGTCTTCTGGCTTGTAGTTAGATTCTAATGTTGACAAACACTGACTGACTCAAGAGCTAAGGGAGAATGGTGTTTAAAACTGATTATGGATTTGCCATGGCCACTGGAACCTTCAACCAAAGACTACACTTCATCAGACACTCCTGGCCATGCAGCTCTTTGCGTTTCAAGCTCTAAGGATAATCACAGAAGCTAGTGTTACAGACTTTAGAGCCTCCATTCCCTGTGGCTTCTCTATACACTTCTACATATTTGAGAATAGTCCCCTAATTAAACTCTTCTCAAATCGTTCATTTTGGGTGAACTGTTTCCTGTTAGGATCCTTACTGGTACAAAGTAAGTGATACAAAGTGAGATAATGAGACCCTACCCCAGACTTTAGAAAGAATTCCTGGAGAAAAACTCTCTTTCTTCTGAGGGTATAAAGCATGCTGAAGCCCGCATGATGGAAGCTGTATGACGATGTAGCCAATGTGCAGAACTGAGCTAAATGGCAGGGAAGACAGGAGAGAGACACATTCCTGACTTCATACAGACACATGCCTCACTTCATACTTCAAACACCTGGATCCACTCATACCCCCTAGGTTTTATACAAGCCAGTAATCACTCTGCTTTCACCCAAACAATGTGAAATAGATTACTAGCAAAGAAACTAGCCATGATGTCCCTTGTCCTCATATCTGTGGTACAGGTCAGCCTGGACAGGGCCCCCTTATGTTAGTCAGATTTCCAGTCATTGGGACAAAATATCTAATATTCACACTTGAGAAGAGCTTTTTCTGGCTCATAATTTCAGAGAATTCAGTCCATGGCAAATGGCTCTAAGGCAGAAACATGGATTGTAGAGGATGTGGTGGAACACAGCTGCTTAGTTGATGACAGCTAGGATGTGAGGGGACAGCACCAGACAGAAGGGGGCAGGAACCACATACAATACACAAAGGCATGCTTCCATAACTGACCCAGGCACACTCAGAAGTGTGCTTTCCTACTCTCCTACGCAGGCAGCTCTCAAGACAATCAAATTGCCAATCCAACTTAACGGCTACACCTTGATCCTTTACGTGGGATAAGTGGTTGGGCTTGCACTTAGACATGCTTGGAGTGACAAAAGTAGGCCAATGGAGAAGGCAGGCAGAAAGGCAGAAGCTCTAAGAACCCCTTGACTCCTGGTGTCAGGGGTCAATTGATTTATATTACAGAGGTCTGGAGGAATGAAGTGACACAGCCCAGACTAGACCTAAAACATCTGTCACCCAGAGCCAGGTAGAGCAGAAATTATTTCCCCCTGATCTCAAGTGTGAAATATGAACAACTCACATTAAAAGGTATTTGTGCTTTGACACACTGGGAGAAGGAAACCTTTATTCTTTAAAACTTCTAAATAAGCCTGATTTTTCAGATAGGTGAGCCCCTACTCCCAGCACTGCAGGTGACTGGGAAGAGATGTGTACTTCCTCATATGAAGTCTGGGACTGGCTTCTGAGCTCAGTGATCTGCAGTCTGCATGGGGCTTTTGAAAGACTAAGAGTGTACCAGGAGACACAAGCAGAACAGTCTCATTTCATCTTAAGTGTAACACTGCTTCTACTAAAACAAAGAGGGGAAAGGTTTATTTCTCTGCTTTCATTTTTACCAAGTAGACATATAAAAATAAATAAGACCTGCTTGCACTAAAGTAAAATGTTACTTAAGTCCATTTAGCACTCAGAATGAAGTTCCACAAAAACCCTGAGTCCTTTTCTCCATTATACCACTCTAACAAGGCCACAGAAAAAAAAAAATATTTTTATGTGTTAATAAGAATCCTCACTGGAAGCCCCAAGTTCCAATTGTCAATCCCTAATTAGAACTGCAAAAGGCCTTGAGGATGAAGATCAGTGTCTTCAAACTTTGGAGACTATATAGAAATATAGATACATGGAGAAAATCATAAGAAGCACTCATAAAACTCCACACTGACGTATATTTAGAAAAGAATACCAGCTAACTTGAAATAGAAGGAATCTTCTTAGAAGTAAAAAAGCTGATCTCCAAAAATCCTACATCAAATAGCATTACTTAATGGTGATATTTTAAAAGTATTTGCATAAAAGTTAGGAAACTATGTATTTCACATCATTTTATAAAATTTAACTAAAATACTAAACACAGAAAAAAGAGTACAGAGATGAAGTTGACATAATTATCATAAGCTACTGTCAACATGACCATCCCCAAAGAAATCAGAGAAAAACATTAAAAATTATTCGAACTGAGGACAGTCTTTTGTACCAGCACAACCAAATCTAAAGAGAAAAGAGGATGATAACTATAAGCACATAAATACCTCTATAATATGTGGCTGTGATACCCATTGCTCCATTTTCCATTTTACTAGTTCTGGGCCCTCAGATACAACACTAATATCTCCAATTCCGAGTTTCCCTATATGTAAAATAATTTTTAAAATGCTTAGTTCACATATTTTATGGAATATATTCCAAGAAACTGTATGCAGAAGACCCGATACATGCAACAGAAAAACTATATCTACATACCTAATCCTGTGTATGTTCTTGCAGAAAAGAATTGTGGTCAACTGTATCATTTCTGTGCGTCCTGTTTTTCTGCTTGCTTCCTTCACGGCCCTCCCATCTGCCCAGTAAGACAGTAGAATCACAGCGGTCATGATTCATAGCCATCGTACCTTTTCATCTCATGGGTAGTACCACACAATGTCTACTCTTAAAACTGAAGATTAAAAGAAGCAAGTACTTTTGTACACATTTTTTAAAAGATTCTTCTAAGTTTGTTACTAACAACACATGAAAAAAATCTGAAACTTTGAATTGTAAAACACTGCTGAGAAGTTACATTTCCACGAACATCTATTGTTTCTTTGTTCCTTGCCTGAAAGTATGTTTCTCCCTGGGATATTAGCATATAACAAATAAATCCTAAAGTACCTTATTTTCCTACCCAAATGCAGTACTTAACTCTGGTTGATTTTCTTAGCCAAAATTACTTACAGGAAGAAAAACCACCTAAGTGTCTTTGATTATTATGAAATATTCAAGCCCTTATCAAGCAGTCCCAGCCATGTTACACATACAAAAAAAAAAAAGTAGTGCACCTTGAACAGCATTATATTTAAATATGATCGTGCTTCACAGTTTGTTTTTGATGGGGAAAATGAGAATTATTATCACTAATGTGAATTCCCACCTAAGGATTAACTTTGCGATATGAATTTCCTAACTGTGGCATTATAGCTGTGCTTTTCGTAATGGAGGGAAAATCCAGCGTCAAATAAGCAATTTGCCATGGTTTATGTACTCCCCCACAAGTGCGAGAGGAAACGATTCAACTCTCCCAGCTATGATTTTCTGAGCTTTTTGTTTTCTGAAGGGGAATTTACCTGCTCTCCCACCGAGAAGCGACGCGTGTTCACAACTGAAGTCATAATGCCCCAACACGATTACGGTTTTAACAGCATTTACTTTCTTTTATTCTTTTTTCTTTTTTCTTCTTGTCTCCTTTTCCCCGTTAAAAAAAAAAACAAAGAGTCAAGAATAGTTTCAGACCTCTGCTGGGAAACAGGAAAGAACCAACTGTACCAGGTGTAGCTGGATTCATCAACCTCCTGCCCAAGACACACCCCGACCATGATGGGAATTCTCACAGAAGATGCAGACTCAAGTACCACTCACTGAGCTTCGAGAAAAGTCCTTTGGCTTAGTTATTCTCTCTAAACTATTTCTTACTCAGAACAGGCCCTGCTCATTAACTTCCAACTCAGGGACCTTCCAGGGAAACCCCATATGGGACTTGGTGAGTTAGAGCACTGACTTGGCCTCAGTTAGCCACGGCGGACGTTTCTCATTCTCTTCTACCTCGCTCATTCACCAAGTTTTCAAAGACTGTGTTTGTTATTAAACAAACAGCATGGATTATCCCTCATAAATTAATTTCCCACTTCTAATTTAGCGGAGCAGTCAGCATGTTGGAGCAGCAAAGATGATCAGGGCTGTAACAATACCATCCTGAGTTGGTTTACTCCAGTGCAAAACAAATAATCCTGAGTTTCCTAGTATAAGCTGTTTAAGGGAGCTAAATATAAGATCCTTGCTATAATTTCTGAAATCTAGCAACTCAATAGCCACGAGTTTCAAAGTCACCATGTAACTATTCCTGAAGAAATCCATCTTTGCAACTCATGTAGGTGTTTCAGTGGCTAAAGATGTATGGATGGATATATTTCAAGACTTTAATGTATCTTAGGCATTATATCAGGTGCTCTACAAACACCGTCTGAAATAACTATCAATAGTTAACTACATGGAGTAGGTATTCAGTCATTACAGAATGTTTACAGTATGCAAAGAACTGTCTGGGCTGGTAGGCTCAAAGCATTGAAAAAGACAGATATAGAGCTTTTCCTCAAAAAGTTTATCCTATAGTGAGGACCCAAGGACAACAAATAAGTAAGGGAACAATTGGATAGGGAAATAAACATTGTAATATAATAAACAGTGAGGGCAAGCATGACCTAAATAATGTGCTTAGGGAAGTTTTCATGGAGGTCCTAACTCTTGACCTAAAACACTAAAGTGTGAAAACTGTCTTGCCCATTGGGAAGTTGAGACTGAGGTTCAGCAGAGTCCAACATTACACACCTACAAGAAACCAAGTAAGATTCTAACCTAGGATTGTCAGTTTCTAAACCTCTCCACTTTTCACTCTGTTCTGTTGCCTCCCAAGATAGACCCAGAAATACTAAATTCTGCTGTATATCCAAGGCTGTTGCAAAACAACCTTCATCCTAGTTTGGCTATATAGAAAGAAGGGTGCTGCCAAAGCAGATCAAACAAAGAAGTAAAATTTATAATCACCCTCATATACATAATTGGGTAAATATAATGTATTGGCATTTGTTTTTTCTTTCTTCATTTCCCTCCCCCTGCTTTTTCACTCCAACCTAAATGTATTTTTTTAAAGTTGGCATAGTAATAAATGGGGTTCTGGTCTAATCTCTGAATACAATGGGTTTTTAGAGCCTCTTTTTCAAGATGTGAACATTATAGATACTCATGTGTCTTCATTAAAGTCCAGATCATACTAACACATCCCTATCTCCAGAAAGAGGTGGATATCCACAAAGACGTGCACACACAAGCAGAGAAAATGTTCTCCTTAGCTGATCAGATGGGTGGCACTGTGAACTTCCTTGATTATAAATGACATTCAAAGAGGTTCTCCTCTCCACTTGGCCACTTTCTCTTGAAGTGATATTGAGTGAGAGATAAGGTGCCCACTCCAAATGCTTCCTAGAACAGTTTTATTGAACCCAAGGTTTATTAAAGCTGAAGCATCCAATTGCCTTCAGAGCCTCTCAGGAAAAAAAAAAATCTTGCAATAAGTGAAGGGCTATTTCCTGAGGAAGGGGAGCGATTGAGGCACTGCTTCCAGGGTTAGAACAAAGCCTCAAGCATTGCATGGACAGAATTGGAGCTCAATTTCAAGATGGCAGCTCAGAGAACACTGTTAGAGACTAGAAGAAAAGTCATCTGGAGAGCTTGATTGTAGATACTCCTATTTTTCTTCAAAGCTAGGAGAGACATTAATCTCTCTGATAGACAAATAGAAAAGCAACCCATTTCAATCCCACAGTAGCCTTCTACAAAGGACTAGAAACCGAAGACCTCTTGGAAGAAAATATCACCTCTACAGGGACATCCTCTTTACTGGTATGCTGTTAACAATGCAAAGTATGGTTAGGAGGGGCCAGTCTGCATGGTAGTTCAGAACCTGAGTTTTGGGATCCGGAGGAAAGGCTTTGGCTCTGCTGCTGTACAGCTGTGACATGAAGTCTGCTTGAGGGAGTAGCTTCTTATCTTCCCAAGGTTTAGAAAAAAAACCTACAAGCACTTCCTCTCTTCCTCTCTCCCTCTCCTTTCCCTCTCCCTCCCTCTCTTTCTCTTCCCTTCCTCCTCCCTTCCTCCCTCCTCCTCTCCCTCTGAAAATTGCAGGATATGAGCTCTTGGCCATTGAGAGCCTACCATGAAAGAATATCAGTCTGTAATGAGAATGGAGAAACTTAAACTGAACCTACCTCCTTATCAGAAACTTCTTGCAATTTAGCCATTCACATTTCCCTCATTTATTTAAATGCTGTACACGAAGAGTTGAAGGGCCAAATCTAGCTACAGCTCAGTTTTGTAAACAAAGTTTTATTGAAACACGGACAGATGCACTTGTCTCTGTATGAACTATCCATGCTGCTTTAACACTACAATGGACAGAGACCATGTGGCCACAAAGCTGAAAATATCCATCATCTGGCCCTTTACCAAAAAAAAAAAAGTGTGTCCATCCTTGATCTAAAAAAACTCAGTATTCTTCCAATGGCTCCTCCTTCTAGCCCAAGGTACTCAGGTTGGTTCTTAGAGCTGCTTAGAGCACTTAGGTCACCATACCCGAAGCCGTGGGCCTTGGTGTTCTGACTATGTGAACTGTGGGGCATGGGAAGGGCCTCAGAAGCAAAGTCTCTAACCTTTTCCTGTTTAGTTGCTTCCTGCCCTTCTTCCTTGCCCAATGCTAGTCAAAGAAGCTAGAATTCCTCTTTCCCAAAGTGGTCATGAGAACTAGAAGCTTTCTTCCCCAACCTAGAATGGACACTCTCTGCCTCTTTCTTCTCCTGGTTCCTTTGAAGATCATCATTCCAGAGGATTCCTGCCCTGTGTGAAGGAATGCCACATAGGGTTCAAGACAGCTCAGGACAGAATGTGCTGTGCCCTTCCCTTCCTTTTTAGTCTACTACCATTAACTCAGACCCTTGCACATTTCTTCATAGCTGTTCATTCTTCATCAAACCTAAGCATAAAAAGACAGTGTTTCTCTGCCTTTGAAAGGCTTTCATCCTGCATAAAATTTTGTTTAAATAAACTATTTTGCTTTTCTCTTGTTAATGTATCTTTTCATAGGAATCCCAGGTGAGGAAAAACATCACACCTTTCCACTCCTGCACCTCCAATAATCACAATGAAAGCTGCCTTCAAAATCTCCCCTGCTCTCTGGCACCCCATGGACAGCCTAAGTTTGGTTTTGCCTTGTGTCCTCTGTTGTGCTCATCATCTCTTTCTGGTAATTCCCTTTGGTACAGGAATTATGACACTTTGTATTATGTTTTTAAATCAGAGGCTGATGGATAAGCAGAGTCCCTCCTTCTCCTTTTCCTACATACCTTTAGTAAGGTGGCAGCTGTCTCTCATCCTCTTTGGTTTTCTTCTCCTCTGGCACCTAGTGCAAAGTAGATAATAAATACATATTAAATCTATATGCAGATAAATCTCTTTGTGGGAAAGGATTCTGTATTTTCAAGTGCTTTTCATTAAGTGGCAGCAGGCCAGCTTCCCGGCCCAGTGTTAACAGGAGAACCTAGTAAGAAACAAGATGAAGGGCGGGGGATTTAGCTCAGTGGTACTGTACCTGCCACACAAGTGCAAGGTCCTGAGTTTGATCCCCAGTACCACAAAAAAAAAACAAACTATGATTCAAAATGAATCTTCCATCCCTGAACATTTTTCATAGCAAGCATCTAAGCAGTCATTTTCAAAGTTATGATGTCTGAGCAGCTGCAGTGCACCCGCCAACTTGCTAGAAACACAAGTTCTCAAGGTCTCGCTCTAAACTTTACAAAGTAGAGTTGTGGGTAGTGCCAAGAAATCAATATTTTCTCAAGATCTCCAAGGGATTCTCATACTGAAGTCTGAAGCAAGGGCTCAACAAACTTTTTTTGTAAAAGCCAGATAGTGCATATTTAAGCACAGGATGAACAAAAGATTTTGCATAAAATCTTTATGAAAATAAAATATATAACATATAAGAAATAGAGAGGATTTTTTAGTAATATCAAGCTACTGATGAGAATAAAAGATATTTTTTTCAGGATAACACTTTGATTAATTAGAGCTCAAAGTCAACATTTCCCACATCGAGGCTTTAATGCTTATGTCCCCCATAATCCCATAGTCACATGTTCACACCTAACCCGAAACACAATGATGTTTGGAGGTGGAGCCTTTGCAGGGTAATAAATGCCTGAGGGTAGATTCCTCGAGACAGGCTTAGGCTCCTTGCAAGAAAGGACATAGAGAGTTTGCCTCCTCTTGGCTTTCAGCTATGCGAGGACATGATGAGGAGACGACCATGTGCAAGTTAGGAAGTGGCCCTCCCCACACGCCAGGTCTTCAGACACCTTGATCTTCAACTTCCCGGCCTCCAGAACTGTGAAAATTAAATGTTCCGTGTTCTAGCCACCCGATCTGTGTGCTATAATGTTATTACAAGTGGTGACCGTGCAGTTTTTCACCTTCTCTCCATATATGAAACTGACAGGAGCTGCAGGGGCTGATGATGTTGTGGATCTAAGAAGAATCAGCCTTTGCTCTTGTTCAGAAGACTCCTCCAGGGTATGCTCCAGACCCCCAAGAGTTAAACCCAAATTAGAATGGTTAAGAACAGAAGCATCAGTCAGGGTATAAATGACCTGGCCTCAGAGCTAATAAAACTCCCAAGAAGCAGAAGGTCCAGTTTGTCACAAGAGTCCTGAGAATTATTCCTTAAATAAATCACACGCAATTCTTCTGGTACCACTAATAAATGTTGGGAAACGTAGAAAGCTACTAAGTTCGTTAGAGTGATATCTGGATGTAGCCTCATAGCAGAAATGTTGCCTCTAAGCCATCATTGGTTGGTCTGAGAAAAATCTTAAAATTACAGATGAAATTTTTCTGGAAAAGTTTTCCCAAGCTGAAGATTTAGCTCAGTGGCACTGCTCCTGCTTTGCAAGAGCAAGGTCCTGAGTTCAATCCCCGGTACCAGAAAAAAAAAAAATAGTATTCCCCACAGGCAGGCTTTCCATCAGATTCAGAAAGTTAATGAAATGTTTCTACAAAAGCGGGAAAAAGAAGAAACTCCACAGAAATACCTATATATGTATTTTTGAGTACAGGAGTAATTCAGATAAGTTTTTCTTTTTCATGTTTCTGTATTTTTTCCAATTTTTTTCTTCAGTAAATATGAACTGTTTTAATGAAAAAATGTTCATTTAAATACAAAACAAAAAAGACTAGATTCTAAGATTTATATGTGCTAGTTTCAAAAAAAATCTTTCTAAAAAGCTGAGAAGTATTCACCTTAATAAATGGACCCTAGTTATGAAATTCAAATGACCGTAAAACAGATTTTAATTTCATTTTGCCCCATGAACAAAGATAAAATAGCATACCTTTTGGGGAAATTTTTTATATAAACATATTTCAACTATCAGTGATAATAGAAAAGGAAATATTTATGAGTATGCTTTTTTTAAAAAAAAAAAGAATTCTTTCAAGTTCTTAATGAAAGATACTTTTTCAGGAGAATTAGCTAAAGGGAAAATGCATAAAGAGTTTAAAAGAAAAATAAATTATTTATCAACTCTCCAGCAGATTCTTCTAAACTTTAGATATGCATCAAAAGATGCCTGGATTGAGTTAATTTCCATAGCACATCTCCATTTAGAATTACACTGTAGGTTTCAAAAGTGCCCTTGTTCTGTGTGTATGGAGCCCATGAGAAAGGGTGTCCAGGTGCAATGCCAACACTGATCATATCACCAGGGTACATGTTTTCCTGGGAACATATGTGCAAATCAAATCATTGTTTGAAATGCACTTAGGAACTCATGTTGCAATGAATCATTTGAGAAATCAAAATCCTTGGATAATATTAAAAAGAAAAAGGAAATAAATAAACACCTATTAAATTCTCCATTTGGCAAGCTTAAATGTTTTTCTTATTTGCTTTCTTCCAGAGGGACGTGTTTGGACAATGTGCACAGAAACCCCTGACAAATCTATTACTTGTATTAAGTTAGAGTTTTAAATTCAAGGAGAAAGAATGTTTGACTACTTACAGCAATCTGAGCAGAACTAAAATAAAACATATACCCCATGCCAACAGAGGTAAAGCAATGCTTAAATCTGTCTCCCATATTAAGGATTGTCAGCATTTAACTAGTGCCTGGATTTCCCCTCTTATTTTAGCTGATGGCATCTGTACAGCAATTGGCACCTGTTGGGAGCTGCATTTGTTCCAGATAGCTTTGAGAGGATAATTATTTTCAGACCCCCTCATGTATTTTTAAATATTGAATCTAGAATTCAGAATAGCTTTTGCCTCGTGTGTCTGACATTTTGTCAGGGAAAACACAAATCTTCAAATCAATGATAATATCAACTGTGATTACAGCAAATTAGAATCACATCCTCAGTCTCCTCCCCCGGGGTTGTTTTGGGACTAAGAAAAACATAGCTCAAGAAATTGAATTGCAGAAACTAATTTGCCTTGACATTAAGCAGGAAAAATGAGAGGAGGCAAAGGTAACCATAGCACGAGTTGTCTGTCTCCAGAGCTCCTGAGACGCAGGTCTCGGGTTGAGTGGACCACCCCCAAGTTCTGGAAATCTCTACCTGCAATTCCTATTGATCCCTAAGGGGAGGGTAGCATCATATCATGTATGAGTGCAAGAAAATCCTGATCTCAATAACAACAACCATCTCCCTCGCTGTGTTTGTCTCTTAGTGCTCCTTGTGGGTTAGCTTTTCTGTATCCTACCTTGTTATTCTCACCCCTTCTGAGGGAAGTATTACAATTCTTGTTTAACTCAGAAGCCAACCGGAGTTAAGCTAGGGAACTTCCCAAGGTCACACAGGTAGTGAGTGGCAGAAAGGGAATTTTTTTCAATCCACATCTGATTCTCAAGCCCAAATCTTTTCCAGGGTACCAAGAATTTACATCCAGTTGTGGTAGCCAGTATCCAATACAGCCCGGGTAAATACCAACTTCTTGGTATCTAAACCCTTTCAGTGCCAGGTTTAACCTTTGTGATGAATCACATGAAGCAGAAGTGATGGCATGTCTTTTGCGAATAGGGCATAAAAGGCTGCTGCTTGCCCGTTAGGTTTCTCTCTGGACAGAGAGACAGACAGACAGACAGAAAATCTTTCATCCTCTGCTCTTAAAGAGGCCACATGGCAGTAGCCCTGTGAAGATAACTGCTGGCGGTGAACTGAAGCTCTGATTAATGCCCAGAAAGGACCTGAGCTTTAGAACAAATTCTCCAGCCTCAGTCAGGGTGAGATGACTGCAGCCACAGAAGAGATCCTAAGCCAGACCCATCCAGCTAAGCTGCTCCCAAATCCCTGGCCTTCGGCAGCAAGCTGTGTGCTTGCTGTTAAGCTGCTAAATTCTGGAGTAATCTGTTACACTCATAACTAATATGTCAGTATACATGATTTCTTGTAAATATGATGAAAAGGACCAAGAGATGGAGCAAGGGGAAGGGAGGGAAGAAAGAGGAGAAGTAAAAAGAATTACAGTGTGTTACACACATGTACCAACTCCCCAATGTGAATGTAATCATTACATAGTAAAATATGTACCAATAAACCTTTTTAAAAGATGATGAATATACCATCTTCTAATTTCCTAGTGTACTACTTTGTAACATCTTCTGTGAATACCACAGGAGAAAGAAGAATGCATAGGGATCAGCTGGACGGTAGTACAGGCCAGCAAGGCTAGTACCTGGGAGGCAAAAGCAGTAGGGTCACAAATTTGAGCCCAGCCTGGGCAACTCGGCTACTTAGTGAGATCCTGTCTCACAATTTAAAAAAGAGAGAGAAGAAAGGCCTGGGGGTAAATCTCAGTACAAAGAAAGAGGAAAAAGAGAAAAAAAGGGAGCGAAGGAAGAAGAGAGGGGAAGGAGAAACAAGCCCTCTACAGACCTTGCATAGCTTTAAACCAGAAAGAAAGAGGAAAGCATTTGTGTAGGTAGATTACAAATATTTCCAAAAAATATTTTCACGATCTCCTCTTTGGTCTTTCTGCATACAGCACCTTCTCTTTAGCCCAAATTATCTAACCAGATGCGCTAGGGATATTAAGATTATTAGAGAAAAGCTGCAAAGAAAAAGAAAGGGTTATAATTAAGCTTCTTAAATTCAAAAAGCATCTTCTTGCAAGATAATTAGTTATAATCCAGACATTGTTGAAAACAAAACAATTTTCTAAATTCTTTTAGCTCCCATTTAACATAGCATGGGCTAGTCCTAGCATATTAAATCGTAGGTTTTCTTCCATAGTGCACAGAATATAGCATCCTACTTATAATATGTGCCCTAGAGCCAAAGGAGTACAAAGCATAGGAGAAGTAATGGAAAATTCTATCTGAGAGTCCAGCCTTCTTTGGAAACTGCCTCCACCAAAAGTTGCCTTGCTCAGAAGTTGTCACAGAAACTCCCATCCAATAACTACATGCAGGACATGCTGAAGGCCAGTCACTCTTATCTCGGTACAGAGCCATCCCAGCTTCATAACTCTCACAGGACTGGGTGGATCCAAGGAGGCTGCACCAGAGAACAGCTTCTCCCTTTCTTTGCCTTCCACAGAAGCTAGAGAACTCGCTGATTAACCTGCACACTCATCTACATCTCAGCATCTGCTTTCCAGAGAACTTGTGACAAAGGGCCTTTGAGCCCAGAGTTGAGCCTAAGTAAAAAGAGAAGGGAGGTCAATGTGGATTCCAGACCTATCCTCAAGCACAGAGCCCTGGAGAAGGGGGAGCTGCTCTGTACATCGCTAATGGCTTTTGGCCCAGCTCCTTCTTTGAAAACTTACAGGACACTCTGCAGGCTGGCATCACACCAATAGAGGGACCCCAGTGCAAGAGGGTAGAGCAGGAGGCTCAACAAACAGATCGATTTTGCTCTCCAGGATGTCCCTCACCTTCAAGGTAGGGGGATTGCTTAGCTGAGAGTAGATGGACCAACCATGGAGCTGCCAAGGTCAGGCTAGGCATGTGGCAAGGTAACATCTAGACTAGTGACCATCTAGAGGATGTGACAGGGTTTCAAGGGGGTCTCTGGTTCTTAAACACCAAGGGAAGTCCCAGGCAATAGGAAAGGGAGACAAGACCCAGGCGTAGCTGAAAAACTGAGATATAAATTGAGCAGCAGCAAAGGCAATACAGCATATTAGTGGGTAGAAGTAGAATGGCTAGATATGGACCAGAGCAGAAAACCAAAGCCGGCCCAATCCCAGAGGGCACCCTTCTACCCAGTCTAAGAGGTTGTATGGTTATGAACCACCCATCCTTCCAGCTCCCTCCATGATCATCGCAGTGGAGGGGAGAAGAGGGAGACGGTGGAGAGATCTGAAGAAACACCTTCCTCGCTGAGTCCTCTAAACAATCACTGCTGTCAGCTGCAGTGACTATGATTCAGTTTGAGCAGGTGATGTGAAGGTCCTAGGAGCCACTGTCAGCGAAAGGGCTTGCACATAGTAAACTGGACATAAGGTGCCTTCATAAAATGCATGCTTTTAAAACATATTAAGTTATCAGAAGACCGACCCTCTTTGACATTTCCGTATTTGTAAACTTTATTTTTTTCAAGAGGACGAAAACATTTTTTCTGGTTGGATGCACATTAAACTGGATGAAACCAGCAAGTATAACATCCCTACTGCCTAGCATCACTGAGATACTATGAGTACTGAAAACCAGCACGTCTGTCCTGGTGTAGGTCCAGGAAGGAGGACTCTGATTAGAAGGCAAGTGAAGGCCTACAAAAAATGAAGAGGGGTCTCTAGCCATTAAAAGTCAAGGGGAACTGAAGGCCAAACCAGTCTGAAATGGTGTAAGCTAAAAATAGAATAACCGTACATCCTTGTGCCCAGTCAGTTACCATTCTCTTTTCTTCTCAAAAAGACCCTAGTTTAAATGAAAGTATATAGTCACCTTATCAACCAGCGATTTATCTAGGGCTGGGGGTATAGAATGCATGCCTGGCCTACATCAAGTCTCCCTGGGTTTGATCCCTGGCACTTGAAAAAAAAATTACTGAAAAGGAAATAATTATGCATTTATCAGTAAATGTCTCCAAGTAATCCTACAATGGTGAATCATATAAACATTAAACATTACCCTTCCCATCAAAAGTGGGTAATTGGTGTGTTGATTGATTGAACACAGATCAAAAGATGTTTTATCTTGTTTCTCCTTTGAGGATGCTCAGGAGACCAGAGCCAGAGACATGAAGAGTCCCTCTGTGACTGCCCATGTCCACCGACTGTGAGCACACTTAGAGCCACTATAGACACAAACAGTAAACTCCACGGGCAGCCACTGAGCTGCTGAACAGTGGCACAGACAACGGCGATTGCTGACTTATGGAGGAGCAAGAAGCCACATAAACCACGTGCAATCTGGTCATCCTGGAGACTTCATTTGAGGAGCATAGCTAGATCTCAGCTCAGGGAAGAAGGAGGGAAAAGCATCCGAGGGCAGAACAGAACCGGAAGCTCGGGAGCGCTGCAGGCAATGCAGAATAGACTGCAGGAAGAGGGGAAGGCAGGTTTGGCTAAGGCACTGAATTGTTGCAAGGAACAAGGACACAAGTCTGAAGAGATGATGGGCACTAGATTAGTGAAGTGTCTAGCCCAAGGAGGTCCTGCCAGGTTTAAGGGAGATGGGAGTCCTCTCTGGCATTGTCCAGGAGAGATCATATGAAATCTTGGGATCTTGGGGTTAGATATGAAAATGCTGATCAAGATGGCTGGTTTTGTGGTTGTTTCCTTTTTTTTTTTTTTTTTTTTTTTTTTTTTTTTTTTTTTTTTTTTTTTGGTACTGGGGATTGAACGGTGGTCCTTGTGCTTGCAAGGCAGGTGGCAGCACCACTGGGCTAAATCCCTGGCCCTCAGTTTACTTTTTTGAACAGATAACATTGGTATGGTCAAATGTCAAAAACTGGACAAAATTATACACAATTTGAAAACACCCCCACCTTCCTCCTCAGCCACCTGTTTCCTCTTTTCAGAGGCAACCAGTACTGTCCCTTTCTTATCCAAACCTCTGGAAATATCCTGTACCACATAAGCCAATCACACCCTGGTTCTCTATCTCTTATTTTTGGTTAACATCAATAGTAGGATCTTGCATACAATTTTCTGACTTTGCTTTTTTTCACAGAAATACATCTTAAAGATTGTTCCCTATCAGAAGATTAAACGTTCCCATGTTTTCTACAACCTCATAGCATCCTGTCATATAGCCATATGGTGACTTAACAGTTTCCTATTAATAAAACCCCAAATTTTACTCTTTGTAGCGAAGTTGGCATAATTGCCCTTATACAGTCACTATCACGTTCCTCTAAGTACATCTGCAGGTTGTTTCTAGAAGGGGACTGCTGAAGCAAGGGACATGCATATTCATAATTTTTCATTTCTAAAAATTTCTATTATTTTCCTTTGAAAATTTGTAACCATTACATTTACAAATTGTCATGTGACATTTTCATATGTGTATTCGACACAGTGATTAAATGAGGTGATTAACATATCCATTACTTCACTTAACACTGTTTGTAGTGATGCATTTCAAATTTACTCTCTTTCTTGTTTTAAACTATACACTATTGTGACTACTGTCATCCTGTGAATGAAATCAATATTATAAGTGTCCACCAGCCAGTGAGGGGAAAAGAAAATGAAGCTTGTATGCAGTATGAGGCATGATAAAAAATATAGTGAATGTTTAAATTTCAAAAGTATTGTTACAGTAGAAGACGTGCTGCAGTTAACGCTCCTCAAAACATTCCACCTAACTTCAAACGCTCTTATCTCATTATTCTTGTCCCTTTCTGAAGCAATTCTGGACGTGCCCCTTCATGAGTGTCTTTAGTTGTGCTGCGTGGCTCTTGTGATGTCCTAAATCGATTCCAAGTGTTACAGAAACTAATGTCGAGGTGCCGTGTCCTCACCAACTATCTTCCCTGGATCTGGCCTTGTGTGACATCTGGCTCCTCTGCAAAGTCAAAATGATCGTGAAAGGTAAACCTTTCGTACGGATGCAGAACATTAAGTAGCCACCATAGTGCAGCTAAAGATACACAGAAGACGTCCAGAACTGCTTCGAAAAGTGGCTGGAATGACGGGATTAGTGTGTCTGAAACAAACGGGAATGCTTTGAGGGGGACTAACAGCAGTATGTCTTTTACTACAATAAGCTTTTTAATCGTTATTCAAACATTCACCATATTTTATCAAACTTTGCATACAGTGGATACATTCAGCAAAAAACTAGCATTTTGGGGCCACGTGGGTGAATCTGAAGGACGTTGCACTAATTGAAATCAGTATTTGCAATTTGGAAATATCTTGTCACCTTGTCACCGTGATAGCTATACCAAATGACACTCCTACGTAAAGTGCCTGTTTTCCCAGCACCCAGGGGACTCAGTAAGCTGTGCACATTTTTTTATTTGGGTTCAGTGGTGGGAGGGGAGGGTAGTGAAGGACCCTGATTCCTCTGTTCCAGCTCTTCCCTGGGAGGTAAGTGAGACCCTGTGGCTCTCTCTACCTTCAGGAGGGACACTTGTCATATCCCCAAACTGGAGAAGCATAGATCATCAGGCTTATTCCTCTCAGCTCTTCTTCATTCTGAGCACCAGGAGTTTTTGTGGTGCCTACATGCACCACACTAGCAAGGACAGACAGACTGCCTCGCTCTGGAAGATGGTCAGTGGCCTGACTGGCTCTCATGTTCAACCCCACCTCAGTATTCACCCTCGTCAGTAATGAGGACATCTCAGAAATCCATTTGCTAGTCCTTTGTTATTTCTCATCTTGCTCTTTGCTCAAGCAGGAAGGAAGTCCAAGACCCAATTAGATGGCTCACATTTCATGAGATATTGCTTTACTTTTCATAAATTTACTTCCCAAATAAACAAAACTACCAAAGATGTTTATTTCAGGCGTCCACCCAAGCAATAGTTCTTCAGGGCAGGAGATAGGGTTGAGAAAACCATTTAAAAAGCGGATACTGGGCCTAACCCAGAATTTCTCACCTAGAATCACTGAAATGGAAGGGGGAGGAGGCGACATACAGGAATCTGCCTTTTCTAACAAGCGTCCATAGGTGACACTAACAAAGTTTTTTTTTTAATTACAATAAATAAATAGTCGCTGCTAGTCTTAGAAAACCCAAAGTAACATAGGTTTTCATGGTGACCAGAACCCACAAATCAGCTGAAAGGAGGCTAAAGAAAATAACTTGGGAGTGAAGACTTCAAATGTCAAGAACTCACAAATGCTAGCTAGGAATAACAGTGAAGAAATATTCATGAGGCTATTAAAGAAATAGATAAATAGCTTTCTCCCTCTATTAGGGATGGTACTTCAAAGCTGAGTGGCATCAAAGAGGGATGACTAGGACAAATGAAAGGTACAGGCTTCAATTATTTATTGGTAGGGTGAAAAATGAAATTTGAGGGACTCAGAGGCTCCCATGTATTCTAAATAAACTGCTCTTGCCCAGCTAGATTAATTGGTACATGAAAAGCCTGGGTGTTAATTATGTGCCTTTACATTGTTCTACCTACCCATAATACAGCTGAGGAGTTATTAACTCCTGCTTGTTAATTGGCTATTAACAGCAGGATGCAATTGCTTGGGAAATTATTCCCTTGAAAGAGCTTAAAGTCTAATGTCGAGAAATGTATTTGTACACGTGTTCGCCTATGAGCCAGGAATTAGCTTGGCATGCCGATACTTCCTCACACTGCCTGGACTACAAAGCAGGTTTCATTCTTTGTCATCTAATTGTTCACATCCATGCTTCCTAATCCAGGTGAATGGACAGGTTTCATGGTCAGAAAAGCTTCCCTAGGTAGGATCAAAACAGTCTGGGCTGGTCACGTTTGTGTGATTTAGCCCTATTTAGTTCATTCATTACTTATGTCTATTTTTTTACATTTACATTAGGCTTATAACTAGTTTTCACTGAGGTAAAAAGGCACTAGCACACATTAACCTTAAAACACATTTTCAAGTAGTTTTATATCTCTGTACACCTGCCTTCTTCCATTCCTGTGGCACCTTCCAGAACATTCTCTGATGGGTGCCATTTCCCAGTTCGTACTCATCTCCCAGAGGTCCCACTACGACTGAACTGCCATTTTGACAGTGTGCCCCATTTTGAACTTGACATAAAGTCATACAACGTGTACTCTTATTCCTCCATCTCATAGCTGTACGATGATGCCTTCTCATGAAAGTCAGAGTGCCTCATTAGAGTAAGAGGGTGTTGAGGCTGTGGAGCATTCACTAGGAAGAGGCAGGAGGTGTTTCCAAAGGAGACATTAGACATCCTTATAGTTGAAGGCAGATGGCTAAATCACCCAAGGGGCTTCTAAGCCACCAAGAACATATTCCTCCATCCTCCCCTCTGTGGTAGACCTAAAAAAATATATGATATGGAGTCTTTTCCATGAGAAAATTTCCACAGCTTTGATTCCAAAACTTCGGTCTGCACCAGGATCACCCGAGGACTGGTCAAAAGCCAGTCTGGCCAGGTGTGGCAAGTGGCACACACTTGTGACCCCAGCACTATAGCAGGATGACACAGAAGGGTCACACACTCAAGTCCAAGTTGTGCAATTTAGCGACCGATAACCCTATCTCTAAATAAAAAGTAACAGGCTAGAGATATAGGTCTGTGAGTAGCTCCTGGATTCCAACTTCAGTACTCAACCAAAGACAAAACACCAGACTGGTTGTGAGCTGGGCCCCTAGAGTTTCTGGTGGGAGAGAAGGGTGTTTCAGAAACTGTGTATATGCAACGTGTGTTCTTCTGCTGCTGCTGCTGCTGCTGCTGCTGCTCGTCTGGAACTCATGCTCATGTGGGCAGGGACTCTTCTGTACTCCTTTTATGTAGTATGAGAGGAAGGAAGAATAGAAGGGTGGACAGAAGGAAAAAGGGACAAAGAGAGGGAGGGAGGGGCAAGGAGGGGGGAGGAGAGAAAGGAGGGAGGGAAGAAGGAAGGAAGGAAACAATGGAGAGAGGGAGAAGAAAACCAACTGAGGTTCCACATCTGCCCACCTATCTTTCTAGAGATCTATCCGCAGACACATGGCAATTTTCATCAGCATTCCCTCCACCCTTCGCATTTCACGATCCTTTCAGATATCTCCTTTGTTGTCACGCAAACTCCATTTCACTTAGACTCCAGGCTGACTTGTGAGAGCTGAACGTCTTCTTAAAATCTATTCTGTGCCAGTTTAGCCAAATGCAGTGTTTCAACGCGTGCTCTGGACCACTTTGGTCCTGTTTCCCCTTCGCTGTGATTAGTTATGGTCAAGATGAAAGCAATCTGCCAATAAATCTTTTCAAGGGCACTTTAATTGAGGTGTTCATGCTCAAAGCAAAATGCTCAAGGGAAGTCATGTTAAATGAGCCAAAATAAGATCTAGGGCTTTGTTATTTGTTTTAAAAGACATGCTTCTCAGAGTCACACAGTGAGAAAAGGAAGACTATTTAAACAAAGCACTAAATGAATGAGGAGGCTGAGAACATGATGGACTCGGCATCTAGCAGAACTTGAACTCTGGCTTCAGGGCCTACAAAAACTGTAAAAACTTAAAAAAGGCTACTTATGCTCAAATTTCTCACACATAAAATTAGAATCACAACGATCATCGGATTGTTTTGAGGAATAAAATGAGTTGATAAATATGAAACACTTAACACAACACCTCTTAGTTTTAAAGATGTAGTTAAGGTAGGCCCTCCTACTGTGAAGGCAGACACCGGAAGCTGTATGGTGGTATCCTCTGACCCGCACCATGTGACCCATTTAGGATGGAGAACTGGTCTACCGCCAGGGAAGGAAGAGATCCTGCGGTCGTTGTAAACTGAGAACAGAAGACTAGAAATGAAATCCCATTTTCTGGAAAGCTCCCGCACCTCCCTCTGCAGAGCACTGAGTTGCTACCACAAACGGAAGTAGCAGAACTCAGACTAGCTGAGATTTAGGGGAGAGACACTGGACAGGCTTTGAGCAAGTCTGAGGCCTGCCGAGCACCACACCACTTCCACCCTCCCCAGGAACTGTGACCAACATCACCCCAGGCCCTTTGAAGAGATGATAAACTCAGCAGGCAAAGCTGAAGTCAGAAAGGCAGAGTCCCCTGCACACATAGGCCAATTTTGACTTTCAAAGTGAACCTCATATCTAGGCCAATCTAAAACGTTAGGTCAATGACTTGCTCTGCAGAAGCTGGCCCAGGATGAGAGGAAACAAACAGTTCAGTCATTCTTGAAACCAAAACAAACCTCTTTCTATTTCAAAGCAAAACTCAGTTGAAGTGGATAGTTAAGGAGACAGGCAGTGATACACCAGGCCTCTTTTCCACCAGTACTTCTGAGTTCCCCAATGGGGCTATCTCTACATACAATGCAAGAGAAAAAGCTGCATTTTCTTCAAATTTGCGTGTAAACATAAGCTGTAGGAACATATTCTGCCTATCCTTCAAGCCTCTGAATAACTTTAATGGTGATCTGAGACACCCTAGAGCAAACAGGAAATGAGTAAATATTGTCAGAGTTTTAAATTGCTATTTCCCCCTGAAGCAATGTGTGTATTGAGTGAAACGAAGACCATACCAAAGTACTCCAAATCTAGAGTCCAAAACACCCTTATTCTCTAGCAACACGCTCACAATTGAGCCTTAGAAAGTATGTACACACCCTGAATCATTTTGGACAGTCCCGATTCCTATCTCATACTTTTCAATAAGGGCTCTATTAAATGGCTATTAAATATAGTTATTTTGTGCCTTTCATATAAATAAAATATAAAAAAGGATCTTTTGTAAAGATCCTATGACCAAATATTTTAGTTGTCTTATTGAATTTAAATTCAGTTAAGTTACCGCTTAGTACCCCTTCCACCCTACAAATCTGAGACTCTTCCTGTGCCCTACCCTAACAGAAAATGTATAAAAAGGAAATCCTGAAAAGTTCATATCAGCCTATCCAAGACGACATTATATATACAAAGCCAACACAGTATTTGTTGAATATTATCAATTAAATGTGGTCAAGATTCTGATCTTGAGATTCCTAAACTTAAAGGTTTTGTGGACTGCTCCAAGTTTCTGTTCCCACAGGCCCTTCAAACACACCGTGTTCTTTGCTATACACAACAACTCCTTATTTTATCTTATTTTCTACTCCAACTCAAGTTAATAAAACCACTTAAGCCTAATTCCTGGGATCTCCTCCTCGCCAGCCTTCACTGCGTCTGTTCAGTATCAAACTAGTCATTCCTAATCCTTAAATACCTGAAAAATCTATTGCAGATTTGCCACTATTCATCTTTTTTCCTACTGTTTGCCTCTTCTTTTTACCCTAACAGCCTTCTTACTCACCTTTCTGCTTGCAGCTTCCTCCCGTCTGTATTCAGTGCACACAAGTCACTTGGAGAGCTTCCTTACACACAGGTGCAGCCCTAAGCCTCAGCCCCAAGTCTCCCCAGAGGTGCAATGCTGCCAGTCCACTGTGAGCACCACTGCTGTCCTCAGAGTGAATGGCCTTCCTAAAATATAACCCCAGTACATCCTTTTCTTCCACAAAATAGCATTCGTATTTCTCATTTGTTTTGACCTCCCACTCAACCCCTGCAGAAGATGTCATTTTCAAAAAGAGTACTTTAAGGAGAGATCAATTCAAAGATTTACAAAGGAGTGGGGGAACTAGCAGGGAAAGTACAGTAGTAATCATGCCCCTGTTACAACTGCTGGGCCTGAGAAGTACACAAAGTCACAGAGACCAAAAGTACTTTATTGGGTTCACAAACATGGCCCAGATAGCAGCTGTGAGCGTTTCCTCTTCCCCCTTCCTCAGGCTTCTGCTGGTGCTCCCATTAGTAGAACCCATCTGGAAGGCCAAAGACAAAGAGGGTGCTCTGATGAAGCCCATGTAGGTCAGCTCCAGGGGACAATGAATAGGACAGGAAAGCATGGAAGAGAGGAACCAGAAGGGCAAATGTAAAAGGTCTTCACACTACTACCATACTCACAAGACCAGTAGGTATTTAATGAGATGAATTGGTTTCATCAGCTCAGAGCAGTTAATGACCTGTTGGGCTGAGTACCCCAAATGGTACTGTGCACAAATCCTAATTATCAGCACACATTGCCTCCCTGATAAACTATGACCTGGGTAGAAGATGCTACAGTTTAAATATGTCCCTCCCAAGTTCAAATGTTGGAACCTTAACCCCCAGCGCAGCAGTGTTGGGAGTTGGAGCCTAACAGAAGGTGTTTATGAGTAAATTAAGGTTATTCTCACAGGAAGGGTTAGTTCTGGAGGAAGTGGTTTTCTTATCAAAGCGAGCTTGTACTCACAGGATTACAATATTATGATGCAGCACAAAGGCCCTCCCCACATGCCCTCACCATGCTGCTGTAGTTCCTAGCCTCCAGAACCATGAGCTAAATAAATGTCTGTTCTTTAGAAGTTACCCACTGTGTCCTAGTGGTATAGCAACAGAAAATGGAAAAGACAGAAGAGAACCAAGTGACAGCTTGACTCTGCAGAGAAGGCCAGACTGATGGAAGGAAAAGAGGGGGCAAGAGTCCCACTTCCTTGAAGAAAGGCAGAATGAGGAAGAGACCTGACAGCTAACAACCTTGCTATGAACAGTCCCACTTCCTGGGTCTCCCTCTGCTTTCATCCCCACGAGACCACAACCCTACTCAACCTTCACAAAGTAGAGCATATGCCGCTGGTGGCTCACTGAGCCTGTGGGTCTGGATTTACCCCTCCATTAATGAGTGGTCTCTACTTAAGAATAGAGATACTTCTGCAAAAGAAGTGATGACTTCACAGAGCCGAAAGAGATTACTGAGATTAAGACAAAGGTGATCATTCATGCCTGCACTTGAGAGAAACACTCCAAATATCATTATACATTATATATTTCATTTATTCAGCAGTTATATTTAGCACCTACCCTGTGAAGAAACTAGGCTGAGAGATAAGAACGTAAAAAGGAATCAGGAATAAGAACTTGTAGCCTAGAATAGGGAATAAGGTATTTATATAATTAAAATAGAAGACGGAGAATACATGAAAGAAGGGAGATGCGGATAAAATGACAGCCCCAGAACACGCAGATGTGCACATCTGAAAGAAAGTGTGCACAGGCAAAAGCATGTGGTTGGGAAAACACTGAGAACTTGTCAATGATGCTAGAGGTAGGATTTAAAATTAGAAAGGCGGGCTGAGCAGGATCACAGAGAGCCTTCAAGAGCAGGCTGCTGCCTCAGTGCAGGATGGAGCACAGACACTCTGTCCTGGATCTGCCACACAACACAACACCGATTCAGAATTCTGATTCAGGACCAGGGAGCTCCCAGCTGTCCTCAGCATGCAGCAGAGAGCAGGGAGGATCTTCAGACACTAAGCTGGCATGAGCTGCTCGTGTGCTATTCACTGGTGTGTGTGACCTCAAACATCTTTGCCTTCCTGACTCTACCCATCCTCCTGTCTAAACCAGGTGAGTACACCTTCCTGCAGGACTTTCTCAGGATGACATAGATGACGCGCTGAAATCCCAGCCTGTGGTCTGGTCTTCATAAGCCCTCGAGAGATATTCATTCCTGCTCCTCCTCTCCCTTAAATTAAGACCTTAGCCCTTGAGTAGTGACTTCCAGAGCTCAGTAGCTTAGAAATGAAAGAGACTTTTGAAGTAATGTGCATGCATAATATAGAAAGTGTTCTCTGGGTATGTAATAGGTTTCCTTGAAGCCCTTTGACTCCGGCTTTGTGGTTGCTGTCACTTAACGTTGGTAGGTTAGCATATTACGCTTTAACTGCATGTTCACATGTTGAAATCTGGAAGTCAGAATTGAAGCAATTCCTTAAGGGTATGAATGTATCCTCATTATGCCAATTATAAAGAAACAAGAACTGGGTCTTTCAAAGATGTAGGAGAGTGGATCGATCAATTGCGTAGTACTGTAGCAAACACTTGAGATAGGCTAACTTCTGAAAGAAAAGAGGCTCACTTTGGTTTATAGTTCCAGAGGTACAAGGTCTAGGGGCCCCACCTGGGGTCTACTTCTTGCAGCAGGGCCCTAAGGCAGCACAGGGCAGCACATGGTGTATGGTCTCTGTTCCTTATAAAACCACCAGAATATACTCACAAGGATCTACCCTCATAACTGTTCTGACCCTAATCACATCCCAGAGGCCCTGTCAGAGCCTGAAGAAGTTTCCACCTTCTTAACACTTCATATAATGGACAAATCTTCACATGAGCTTGTATTCAAATACATCATATTCAAACCAAAGTAGGGGGCATCATATTCAAACCCCGACAGGTACATGTGGTCTTAAAAGCTGATGTCAAAATTCCTCTTAGGGTTGGAAACTGGATAAAGAAGATGTGGTTTTAATATAAAATGGAGTACTACTCAGCCGTAAAGAATGAGAAATTAATTCATTTATAGGAAAATGGATACATATTGAGGATATACTCCTAAGTGATATAAGTAAGTCACACATGTGTAAATACCAAATAGTTTCCCTGGTATGAAAAAATATAATAGTACATAAGATCCTAATGAGACAATTGACAATGTGAAATAGGAAGAAAAGGGCTAAAGGTGTAGGGAAAGTAGGAAGGGTAGAGGAAAGCAATAAGGGAAAAGAAAAAAATATGAGAAAATGAAAAAATGGAAATAAAGTGCTTGTAAATGGGGAGGAGAGGAGGGGGTGAAGGGAGGGCAGGGACAAGGGGAAAAAATGAAAACCAAGACCTGTCATGTAAAGGTACAAGATCCCAATAATGAATGTAACTGTACTATATACCTAATATGTACCGATAAACTCAATTTTTAAAAATTCCTCTTAGGGGAAGCAGCTCTTTTTAAAATACATCCTGTAGGCCGGGTGCGGTGGCGCACTCCTGTAATCCCAGCACTCGGGAGGCTGAGGCAGGAGGATTGCTGTGAGTTGGAGACCAGCCTGGGCTACATAGTGAGTTCTAGGTCAGTCTCAACTACATAGTGAGACCCTGTCGCAAAAAAGACAAAACAAAACAAAAAAACACTAAAACACATCCTGTAGGACTACTTTTGTTGTGAACAAAAGGTTCTAAGCATGATATGAGAGGTAGAAGAGACAAAATGTAGGTAAACCAGAGAATTTTATTGAACATTTGGGCTAAGGGAGATGGAGGAGGAGGTCCAAAAAGAGCTATAATGGAGGGCTATGAATTGGTCCACAAAAGGAGGAAGACAAGATGGGGAAGAGACGAAGACGGGGAAAGATGTGGGAGAGGAGGAGGAAGGGAGGGGAGAGAGGGAGGAGGAAGAGGAGAAGGAGGAAGAGGAGGGAGAAGAGAAGGAAAGAGCCAAGAGACCAGGCAAGGTCCCAGAAAGAGAAAAGTCAGTGAGGACGTCCTGAGAAGGAAAGGATGGTGGGAAACTGGCAGACCAGGAAAACGTAGTAAATGACTCACGTTGTCTGTCGGGGCTCTGTGCTACGTCTTCCTCTACTACATCTTTTAATTTGAATTAGACATGCTTTAGGGAATTCTTTAGACTTTGTGCCTCATGTGAGTAAAAAAGGGATAAAATGGAAAGAACCACCAGAGAAGGTGAACCTAGGTCAAGATCAAGCACTGCCCGGGGTAACAGTAAATTGGAGAGAGAGCTCAAGAAGGGAGTATAAGCCTCCAGGAGCTCATGAAAATTTTAAGGTTGGCACTGCATGTCTACTGTATATGCAACCAGAGTTCAAACTCCTTTTTTTCTAGACAGTAAGGGAGGGGGTCCACAGAACTTGGATTTCTAGACAGGTGATCCTTTAATTATTAACATACCCCAGTACCAGCCCCACATCTTAATCCCTCAGTGACCTGGTTGAATTTGACTTGAACTCCATGCCCTTTGTGTGAGCTTCCAAATAGCATCACTGCCTGCTGAGTACTTCTATTCTGCTCCCTGAAGATCCCAGAAAATGTCCCTGGAGCTGAGTACCTGTAAGTGTACTGCACAGTCCTCTGCCAAATTCTCCTTCCCCGGCCCCCGGCTTCCCCCCACCAAGTCTGTCCAGCCCTGTATGTGTGAACAGCCAGCTGTCCTGCCCAGGGAACAGACTCTTCATCCTGCCTGATCTACCCAACCCACCCATTTGCTTGGGCTTGCAATCATTAGCTTACAGAGCAACTCAAAAGTCAGTTCTGTTTTAAGCAGCCATTGAGACTTTAAAGATGCTCTGTATAAAAGTTTGCTGAAGAGTACAGTTTACTTTATTTCTTGGGATGCTTTTTTAACTCGACATGAGGTTTGAATCAGGCCAGTAGAAAGTGCTAATAAGTGGACTGGGCCAGGGATTTAGCTCAGTGTTTCCATCACCCGCCTCACATGTTCAAGGTCCTGAGTTCGATTCCTGGTAAAAAAAAAAAAAGAAAGAAAGAAACACACACACAAAAAGTGGAGTGATGATAAGCTGATAAACTCCAAGGTTGCAAAAGCACTTTTTAAGCTCATTTGAAGCTTCCCATGAACTGACTCCCTGTCAATACCCTCTCTCTGTCCCCCACATCTCTCTCTCTCTCTCTCTCTCTCTCTCTCTCTCTCTCTCTCTCTCTCTCTCACACACACACACACACACACACACACACACACACACACACAGAGTACCAGCCATCCACCCAGGCCAGCCCAATATCCAGTCTCATCAGAGGGCCACAGGGCTCCTGGATGTCTGTTACCCTGACCAGCGACACCAGCCAGAGGTTCCAGTTATTATCAGCAGAGATGGCATCCAGGAAAACAGTGACACAATAGATACAAAGAACTGACCTGTTACATGCCTGGCCCCCTTGATCTGGTGTGATCCCAGGGGCTGTCCATTGCTTATTGAATCAGAAGGGCTTGAGCACCTTTCCTACTCCTTCCCCCTTCTTCTTAAGTGAGTGGAGTCTATCATTCTTCCTGGCCAGTGTGGTCTCAGACAAGCCTCTTTCTGAGTTTTCTCATCTATAAAAGCCACAGACCGGTGGAAGATACCTAAGGTTAATCACAGCTTCAACACCCTAGGATGGTGACAGTAATGTTTGCAGAATTAAACTCTAAACTTCCCTGCCACCAAGCAGGAGAACACACTTGTCTTGTGAATATAACAACTCTTCATTGATTTGCCTAGAAAACTCTGAAAGGAGAAATTTTTCTTCATCAAATATTTCCAACACGTGCACGCGCGTGTGCGCACACACACACACACACACACACATCCCTTCATTTAGAACTCATTTTAGATTTAAAATATGTTCACCTTTTAAGTTCTTAAGATTTTTCCTTTGTACACATGTGAAATTCCTCGATCTCTGACAAAACAGTTGACACTCACGTAGGACTTGCAATGTGCCAGGCAGGTACTACCCTAAGTACTTTTCGTTTACTAACTCAGAAGTGTTCTCAGCAGGCTGTGAGGAAGGCATTGCCCAAAGAGTCCTCAGGCTTGATGAACAACCATGATCTGCAGAGATGCCCTCGAGTTGGTTTTACCTCCTTATGTCCTGTTTGGCTTGTTGAGTTTGTATTTTTTTTCCTGGAAAAGAAAGGGAGGGGAGCAAGACTGCCTTCTTGCTGTCTGCTGTTTCCTATGCCACCCAAACTGACCCCCCAGCCTCTCCCCTCAAGAGACAACCAGCTGCCGTGTCCTCTTCCCATGTAACTGCCAAAGTGTCTTCCTCTGAATCCACTTGTCCTCTGCATACAAACACTTCTGTTACAAAGGTGGAGACCAGGGCTTAGGGGATTGCAGACAGAGAGCTGGACCTCATGGGCCACACTAGAAAAAGCATGCAGAGTTCACTGCTGAGATCAGATGCAGAGGTTAGAAGAGAGGAAAGTAATAAAACTGCCATTTAAAGTCTTCACTTATCTCCCAAACAAGGGCTCTTTCCACTCCTTTTCTTTATAAAGTTATTAAATATTTTATTTGTTTCCACTGTCTTGAATCCTTTTCATCTCATCTATTCCATCTTCCAAAGTTTCCATGGAAAGAAGCGCACCCTCATTTTTCTTAGATTGAATAAATCCTTACCAACTGCGTGACTCATTCTCATCACTGTTAGATGCATTTCTTAAGTGCCTCATTATTCTCAGCGCAGGTTAAGAGAATTCTGCATATCAGACCACTGCTGTCTTCTGCAGCTTCGTGGCACTTTCAGGTAGAATGTGTGTGTATGCATGTGTGTGTGTTTCTATCAATTTATTAGGATGACAAGTGTGCTCACTGCAGATAGAAAACAGAAGACTCCTACTGTATGAGTCTTTTTTCAGCTCCTGTCCCATTTTCCCAAGAAGACTTCCCTGTTGTACAAGTCCATTAGACCAATTCTTCTATGGTAAATGGCTGTTTGCTTGTCTATCTCCCCTCTACCCAGAGCTTTTAGCAGCAGGGGCTATTTCTGAGACACATCTTTGAAAGCCTAGGCCCTAACATCATCCTTGGTACCCAGAAAGGCAATAAATGCCTTTCTGAGTGCATAAATGAATGAACAAATGAATATTCTTTACACAATTCTGAAAAGGCACATCTTCTTGTTACAACTGTCTGAACAGAATCTGCTGTTCCAGCCAACACTAATGTGTCTGATCCCTTGTCTCACAGATTTGGAAATATTGAAATATTGTTTTCTTCTTAGATAATGGGTCTTTTGCAATGTCTTCATTTCTCATCTTGATTGTCAATGATACTTTTTGACAGTGCTTGTCCTGCTGATAAATGAAGTCATCAGCTGCCTGCATAACACAGCTTTAAAGATGGCACAAGACTACGCTATTACTAAAGCACTTTCCTTCCCCCAAGCCTTCCGTACACCAAAATTCCTCTCTAACCAGGCTGTAACTGACACGAATTTCTACCACCAGAGTTCCAGAGGGCATTATATCTGGATGGTTAAGGCCAAACGTCAAATGCTTGCAAGAGTCTCCTCTACTTATCATAAATTAAATTAGGAGAGTAATTTCTAGACGTTTGGCAAACAGAACCACTGTGGGTCAATGGTGAGCACATGGCGTTCCCGGTGAGAAGCAACAGTAAGAAGGGAAGGGCACCTTTCTTGGGTGTGACCCTGACCCAAGAGCATTTGATCAGATCCTGGATTCCAATTGCCTTGGAAAAGAGTTGCCTGTGTCTATGGCTCTCTCCCCACAGAAAGAGTTTAATCAGGCCCTTGCTTCTTGTTGCTCAGAATACCCACCTGCAACAATCTCTACTGAACTAATTTGAAAGACATCAAGCTCTGTTTTCCTTCTTCTATTTTTAATCCATATTTCTCTATTCCGTGTGTTACCCGGGAAAGCTTCTGGCTTTGTCACCCCAGGATGAGGCAAATCTCACCAAAAGAATATTCAGCCAAGGTTCCATCTGAGCTCATTAGAAGTGAAATGAAGGGTGCCAAAAGCAAAGGCCTCCTGTCTCTTCTGTCTGTTCCATCATGTATCCCTTTCCTACCCCCTCCTTTTTTCATTTCCATGTTGACTTCCATTTTTCCTACTTGTTCCCCCCAGCTTCCTTTTTTGGCCTCTGGAGTTAGAAATCACATCCACCTGCAGCACCAAAAGCACAGCGCTCCCTCCCACTCTGACACATGCAGCAGATCTCCACCATCTCTTCGAAGAGGGCCTACCAACCTTCTCAGGATTCCGTGTGGAATCTTCCTGCACTGAAAAAACGATCTCAGTTTGAAGCTAATGCCGAGCCTGAAGATCGGAATGACATCCCAGGAAGCAGCTTTCCTCTCATCAGATACAAGGGCCATGTCTGCCTCGAGGCCTTCCTCTGCTTCCAAGTACAGCCTCCTGTGGGCCAGTTCCCAGGTGTCATTGACCATATGTCCTCCATGTAGATCCCTTTCACAACAAATGGACGTGGCCTACTCACTGTATTAGGTACACAAAACCCCATCCTTCTAGTGAGTTCACACACTTACTTCTCAAAATGCCCACTAAGGTAAATACTATTTCCATATTATAGATGAAAACACCAAGGCTTTCGTGCCCTCCATGTCCCCAAAGTCCTACAGGTGAATAGGGGCAGAACCAGCTCTTGAATTCAGGCTTTGCATTCCTAGTATCTTGCAAACATGACTCCTCCCGATGTTAGAGTTCCATCTCCCTAGTATCAGATAACACAGTAAGTCAGCAAGGTGTCAGGTCAGTGTTGTGCCCTTTGGGAACACAATTTCCACAATCCAGTTCCCCATCAAATGCCTACAAAGGACCAGGCATCGCTCCAGGCTTTAGGCATCCAGTGCAGAGAAAAACAAATCCCATTCCTAAGGAGAGGCTTCCTTCTAGAGGGAGATTAAGGAATTAACCTCCTTTTTGGATAAAGCTATTAGAGGGGAGGTTTACAGTTTTTGGACTAAGTAACATAACTCTAATAGAGTAATTTATTCAATATATACTAATTTACACAGCAATTTCTGTGTGCTCCATGCCGCCATAAGTACTTAACAAAGTACAGCTCATTTAATTACCCCAGCAGCCCTATTACACAAATATTGCTGCTATCTTCATTTTGGAAGTGAGAAAAATGAGATTCGGAGAAGTTAAATTCCTTGCCCCAGACAGCACAGCCTCAAGGGGCAGGGCGATGTTTGTTTGTTTAGAAGCCAAGCTCTGAACACTGCAGAGTTGCCTACAGAAGCATGAGGCTGACCAGGAAGCATTCTGTATCACACAGCTTCCAAGTGGCATCCCTGCCAATTATGTTGACCACCATCATTGTTTGAATGTCTAGGGCACTTTCTATCATTTGATTCATGAGTGACACTGTATTGCATCCAACTTGCTCCATGCCGCCATAAGTACTTAACAAAGTACAGCTCATTTAATTACCCCAGCAGCCCTATTAGACAAATATTGCTGCTATCTTCATTTTGGAAGTGAGAAAAATGAGATTCAGAGAAGTTAAATTCCTTGCCCCAGACAGCACAGCCTCAAGGGGCAGGGCGATGTTTGTTTGTTTAGAAGCCAAGCTCTGAACACTGCAGAGTTGCCTACAGAAGCATTAGGCTGACCAGGAAGCATTCCGTATCACACAGCTTCCAAGTGGCATCCCTGCCAATTATGTTGACCACCATCATCGTTTGAATGTCTAGGGCACTTTCTATCATTTGATTCATGAGTGACACTGTATTGCATCCAACGGCTTACCCTATTCAGCACTTGCAAAATATCAGGCGCTATGACCAGGGCTTTCCAAGGAAGTCTCTATACTGTTTACCTTTACCATCTTCCCAATACACCTCCACTAAACTGTGTACTTCCGCAGGACTGGGCTTGGTGTGGCCATATACCAGCATAACAGGTGGCCATCAAATGCTGGCTGAGTTCAGGTTGAATCTTCCACTTTGGAACACACTACTAAATGTAACAAACACCCTATGACAAAACAGGAACCTGTCTCCGTGTCTGCTGGGGTAGTGTCAAGGTCAGTCTTTCATGCAAAGAGCGCTTTGCAGTACTCTGTTTCAACTGTATTAGGCACTAAATACTTCTGTGGACTCTAGAATCTAAATGCCCTTTACTGTTCAGTCTTTGAAGAAATGTGCTCTCCAAGGGGATCGGGTATAAATGTCTATTTCCCAGGGCTACTACAACAAAGAACCACAAAATAGGCAGCTCAGAAAAGCAGAAATGTATTCCCTCACTATTCTGTAGGCAAAAATTTTGAAATTGAGGTATCAACACGACCACACTTCCCAGGAGAGCCCTACGAAGGAATTCTTCTGTGCTTCCTCCACCTGCTTTCAGCTTCTCACAGCTTCTGGCAGCGCATGGCTTGCCCCGGCATCATGCCAGTCTCTGCCATCATCCGCAATGGCCTTCTTCCCTCTATCTCCCTGTGCCCGGGCCTCATGAGGACAGCAGTCACT
Organism: Fukomys damarensis; assembly: GCF_012274545.1. NCBI lineage: Eukaryota > Metazoa > Chordata > Mammalia > Rodentia > Bathyergidae > Fukomys > Fukomys damarensis. The sequence continues at coordinate 24,574,851 of NW_022900920.1, read as the reverse complement.
GCACCTAGGGCCCATCCCAATCCACCACTGGCTCATCTTAACTTCATTACATCTGCAAAGATGCTTTTCCAAACAGGATCATACTCAAAGGTGCTAGGCTTTAGGACTTGAACATATCTGGCCACAGGCATGGTTGAAACCACTATGGTACAACAGCACAAAATCCTAGATTAGCTCTGCTAGTTACAAAATCAAGAGTGGTGAGCTAGTCTTGGAGAGTCAAAACACTGTTGGTCACACTAAAACTTTGAGCACATCTTACCTCCCATGTAAACCTACTACCTAACTTCTAATAATGCCAAATAACTGAAGACATACAAAAGAATAGTCAACAGAGCATCATTTCTAGTAGCAAAGAACTTGGGAAAATCCCACAGGCCCAACAATATAGTGTTGGTTATGTTGTAGCCATATAATAGAATACTATGCAACTCAGAAAATAATGTGGTAAAATGTATGTAATGTGAAAACATATTCCTGATATGCACTACTATATAGATACGCATCTATACATATATGTGACTATAT
>NW_022900920.1:24479164-24574285 GCF_012274545.1 Fukomys damarensis | reverse complement strand
TTAAAAGCACACATATATATGAAAAGATAGATAGATCCACATATGTACATATGTGTGTGAATGTTTGTGTGTTCCCTTACTACATTTCTAGTATGGACAGTACAGAATTTGTAAGCAAGTTTCAATACATTTTCTGTAAAGTTTTACATATATATTTTCTTGTTATAAAAACAATACTTGCTTATTATAAGTAAGCAGAAAGAAACAAGCAAAATATTAAAATTTGTATATTCTCATGATTTAAACTATTCAAAGCAAAAACCTCTTAGCACTGCAGTATGTATACACACAGAAAATGAGAGAAAGACCTGGAAAATAGACTGCAAAGCAGGAAACACTTGGATTTATCTACTGGTACAGGAAACCACAGAATTAGCCATGAAGTCACCCCACAGAGCCAGTTGTATTCAAGGACTTGGAAGTAGGGAACATTAAATTACTTAAATTAAAGCTGGATATTTATATTGAAACAAATATAAGTTTATAATAAGAAATAGAACTCATTCCTACAGGAATAGACTCATTCAGTAAGAATGAAGTTTGAAAATCATACACTAATATCTCAGTGTGGGTAGGAAAATTATGAGTATTACATATTTCCATTTTTTTTACTTCTTTGTGTTTGATGATTTTTTTTCCTGAAATGAGTCAATCCTGCATTTATAGAGAAAATAATAAAGTAATAAGCCTACCCAAAAATAAAATGAGCCACTCCTCTCCACTACCTGCTTACAGTGACTGGAGTGAGCTCATCACAGAATTCATGTGAAGTTCATTCTCACTCCCGACAACATCCAGGCAGGATTGGCACCTGTGGGTCTCCCTGAACCGGGGTGCTGGGAGGGCATGCGTGGCCTCTGAGGCTCTCTCATCTATCCAGGGTCACCACCTTGGCCCATAGAATCCCACTGACCCTGCCAAGGACTGTTCATCACACGGGACATAACTGCACCTGGGCTTTGGCTCAGAGCCCAAAAACAGAAGATATTTTATTGAATGTGTGAGGTATATTCTATCACTTCCTTATTTAATTCTCTCAGCCACTTCAAGCATCCCTCATCCCACTGCTCTGAGGGGGAAATCAAAGCAGATTAAGCAATTTGCCCACAGTCACAGTGCTAAGGTGTGGCAGGAACAAGATTCATAAGCAGGTATGTCTGACTCCAGAGCCAGAGGCCCTTGGCTGTGCCCACTAGGGGGCCTTGTTCCCAAGAGGAGTATTCCTCGCCTATCCTCTCCAGTGTTTTCCTCTCTCTCGCCCTCTTTACTATTCATCCTAAAGAAGCAGCTTGCCCTTGCCTCTCTTCCTAAGACATACTCTGTGAAGATCTTTTAGGTAAGTGTGATTATCAGCAAAGACTTTCTACAGGAATGAAGTGACAAGACCACTTCTAACCCTTGGCTCTCTGGTTTCCAATAAAAGCTTCCTGTCTACTTCAGGTAAGACAAAAGTTAGTCACTCCAGGTAGGGCTTTCAGACCCAAGTAGGGCAGCCCAGGTGACCACACCACTCACTGTTGAGGGGCTTTTTCTACACAAAAGTGATGATGCTTTTTAAGTTTTCAAACCCCATTGCATTTCAGTTCATTATTGTTTTCTTTTCCTCCTTCCCTCTTCAGAATTGGCCTTCTGCCCATTTGATTGCTTTTCAAAAACACTCATTCTTTTAATCTGCCCTGTAACTGTCCACTGAAGACAACATCCAATAATTGTACTCTTTTAGCCGCATGAAATTTGTTATTTAAAATCAGCTCCTGATCAGACAGGGCCCTCAGAACATTATGACTAATCTATAGTCAATGTAAGGTCAAGACAGCAAAGCTCTCATTTCGCAGGGCTCTTTCACTGGTAGGATTCATATCTGGAGTCCATACTTTCTCAGCTCTGCTTTACAGGTTGAACAAATAAAGTCCTAAATCATATCAAGGAAAGGAGCCACTCTGAAAATGAGAGTTTGTTGGAAACGGGAGACTCTCTTCACAAAGTGGGGAGATCCTGGCTCCTGACAGGGCACTTTTTAATGCACTTCAGAGGAAATGAGTTTGCGGTAGGAGGAAAAGCCCAGGGCATGCTTGTTTGTCTTTGCAGGAAAAATAAAGCCAACTTCTTCTTTCTCATTTGATATATTTTGGGAATAACAGAAAAATCAATGACAAGCCTAAGATATGTGTCTTGTTTAAACACAAAGCAAGAGTTTTGTTCTAGCTTTTTAAATTTTTTAAATGTTCAAAGGAAAAAGGAAAAAAATGGCAAAAGAGGAGGGAAGAAAAAGGGGAGATGAACAGAAATCAACCCATATTTCAAAGGCAAAGAAACTCGATGCAAAGGGAAAGAGAACCATCCAGGCTGATTCTGTCCCCAGCCCCAGGGATGTGGCCCTCAGATATCTTGGGGTGTTAACTCCATGAGTGGCCCATGTGCCTCTTACTGGGGTACGGGAAGCCAGCATGTACTATGTCTCCCTCATGCTGGCTCTCAAGAACCTATTGCTAAATTTTTACGAATCATAGAAATTGCTTGACACTGATAACTTGAAATAGGTCCTGGTGAGTGAATTTATACCACGGAAACTAGAAAATACAATGAATCAAGAATTCCGCACACCAGCCTGTAAGTCAGCTGGTTATTAAGTGGTCACCAGCTTACCACAGCCTCTTCTCCATCTTCCTGTGGGTGTCCCTGAGGAGATTTCCAGGCCTGCAGAGCACCACCAAAGGACATCCATTGTGAAAGAAAGAAAGCAGTGGCCACTATCCAGAAACCTTTCACTCGCTGAGACTTGGAACACATAAGTACCAGGGCCCCACTGAATACTTTCTGGAGGGGTGCAGATAAAGCAAACCATCAAGCAGGCCACCTCCTAGGCCTGTCTAGATTTTGCAGCTTTTGTCCTTCCCACTTTGTCCTAAATCATAGTGTTGGGTCCCAATGGATCTCAGCATGTCCTGAGATCTTGAGCCATAACAGCTACCATAGGGGAATTTCTCTTGGGGCCTTTTCTCCCAGGGGCCTTGCCTTCCTGCCAAGTTCTTCGCTCCTCTCCAACACTTATGAAACGGACTCTGACTCCCTCTCATCAACCCATTAGCTTTCTTGGTCCCACCCGAGATACCCCTGTGGGGCATCCCCAAGCAAGTGGGCAGCAGGGACCAGTCCCTTTTATTCACCACTGTATACCAAATGCCCAGCCCAGCGTTGGTTGTCTAGTAGGTGCACACTAAGGACTTCATAAATGGATGCGTAAGCACATCCCTGTGAATCTATTTATTGCTGATATCAGAGAACCTTGGGTAGGAATGGGCAATTTAAGAAGTTCAGGACAAAGTCTCATGAAACCAGATTCCAGACTAGGCAGTTAACTTGCTTAAGTTACTTAACTTCCTTGGACTTCCATCCCTTCACCAAGAAAACAGCAACTGCATTCTAACTCTTTTATTCTGAGTCTACCACTTAACAGCAGACCCTGGCAAACTACTTAAGCTTTCTGAACCTCATTTGCACCATCTACAAATAAAGCCAACACCACCTATGTTCTTTCAAAACCTCAGTGCAAGAATTAAAATATATGAGGGTGTTCTAGTACATAAATTTTTCATAGCTTTTCCTTCTCTTTTCTGGCTCAACAACCCATGATTCCGCCAACTCACTGATATCTCTCTCTGTCTCCCCCAACCCAGGAATATCACAAGTGCTAATTTCCAAGTGTTTCATGAGAATATATTTTTAATTCACTTCAAATAAAGCTATATCAGTAAAAGAAACATAGAGATCCTTCTCTAAGAGAAATTAAACTCAGATTAACCTTAGACTCCACCCAAAATGTTCCTGTCTCCATTATCATGGCTTCAGCTACAAGTAGTAGAAAACCCAAATCTCTACTGCCAAAATAATGAATGGATGCATTTGCTCTATCACATATGTTTAGGAATAGGTTCCTTGAACCTACCCCTAATTTAGCAGATAACACCATCACTGAAGACCAGATTCCTTGCCTCTTTTTATAGTATGTGCCTCTGGAGCTGATTTCACTCCTGGTCCACAGATGGTGGCTATAACTCTACATATTCTGTGAACACACAATAGCATCCAGTACATGAGAAAGGACTACTTCTGTATGCATCTTTTTTGAAGAGTGAAGAAATTTCCCCCAAAGTCTCCCAGTAAAATTTCTCTTTAGGTCACCTTGACCAGAAGAAAATTATAATGGCCAAACTTAATTAATCATCAAAATAATGAGATAATCATGGAGTTAGATCAATCCAAATTTGCTCTAGTCACTTAAGAGAAGACAGAACAACATTAGACCCATGCCAGCATGGAAGAAAGGGAGGAAGGATGGTACATAAGCAACCTGTACCTGCCAGGGGACTCTCTGGCAACACACACACACACACACCCACACACACACACATGGATGGACACAGCTACAGCATGAAAGGTCTAAACCATGAGACTGGCTGAACTGACGGCCTTTTGTTACTAACACAAGCAGAGGTACAATTAGCACTTGCTGAGCATCTACTCGATGCCAACCAAAGTAATTTTCACACCTAATTCTCACAATAATCCTATGACACAGGTTCTCACTCCCATTTTGTGGAAGAGGAAACAATCACACAGCAGCCTGTGGACAGAAGAACTGGATTTCAACTCAGATTTAGTTGACTCCAAAAATCACAATCTTTCCATGGCTTTCTTATGAGTGAACAACTAGAGATGATGACTGTATCTTCTGTGAACAACATGCTCTACGAAAGGCCAGTGCTCAGGCCCTAGGCTCATTTGCTGTAGGCTCACCTGAAATCTCACCAGCAAGTTGAGCTGTTTTTATCGTAGAGGATAAGGAGCATTAAGACCTGCTTCTGTGCTCTCTCATCTGGTGCTACTTGAGAGTTTTCTTTCATCGTGCCATTGTTAATATATTCCTCTGTCTTACTAATGATAGGAAACTTGGTGCTGTGTGGTTCTATAAAACATTATCTCATTATCTCCTTGTGCCTGTCACTGTAAAGTGCTTTGTAGCATAGAAAGTGCTGTGTGGAAAAAAATTAATTTCATTAAATTAATGGAGAGTGTCACGACTGCTCAGTTGTGACTCGGATGCATTTGTAGGAGGGACTGTCCATGCACCAAAGCTTGTCCTTTATTTTGCCATTTTTCCTCCCACATGCAACTTCCAGCTTCCGTAAGAAGAAAGAAATAATTCTAAGTTGCACTCTGTCCAGAAATATTGTTGCCACCAGCAACCTGGAAAATCCCAACTGCAAAACATGACTCTGTATGGCCAATGAAAAAGCTGGGGGAATAATCTTGTTATCTTTACTGTCTTATTAAGAAATTCAAATGCTACAGCTAAGTATATCACGCTGTAATTTTAAGTGATCCATGCAATTGATCGGTTCTCTCTCCCAGTCCTTCAATGTACACAAGTAAATATTTTCTAAAGCTTTGTTAATTATATCAAGGTTCTGTCCTCCCTTCCTTTACAAAGTTCACCTATTCTTCAAGACCCATTTTAAGTGCCACAATTTACAAGTCTCCATTTACTCAGGCTCACAGAAATCTCCTGCCTGTCCATTCATTTATGCACTGACTCACCTCATGTTTTTTGAGCAATGAGAGATGCACAGGTCTGATCCAGATATAAGAAATACCAAGAAGAAAGACAGAGTGGACTCTGTCCTCCTAGAGCACACTGGATCTGTACCACCCAAGAATGACCTCCTCAAAAAAGCTTGAATCTCTCTTAAGAAGCTTGCTGCTCAGTGGGTAACACAGCATAAAACTTGTAACATTCATCTTGTTTTAGCCTTTACACATGAAGGATACACTTCCACCTGAAGTAATGTTGCTATCCCCATGAGACCCCCCTAGATTTCTGCACTCCACTTTGGAATTCCTCTAAATGACCTTCCATTGGCTCACTTAGTTATTTCTTGATCTCAACTTTGCTGGATCTCTCAATCCCCTGGTTCACATCTCAACTCCAAATCTGGTCAAATATTCATCAAGTGGCTGCTATGCATTGGACATGGTGCTTAATGTTCTCAATATGCAATTCTAGTTCCCACAAAACCTTATAAAAATGATGAGGCTATCTCAATTTTAAGAGGAGGATCTGAGGCTCAGAAAATTAAGGAACTTATCCCCATGCAAGCTCACTCAAAAATATTTAAACAAGATTTAAACCCATGCCCATGATGCTAGAATTCTAGTATTTCACATGACCTCTACCTCTACCTACTTCTTCACGGCCAAAATTTGAAAAGTGCTGCCCACCACAGCTTCTTCATAAGGTTGCTATGAGATTATTGAATGTAAGGGAAACCGGCAACTCTTCTCCCGTGGCTTCTCACTGGTTTTCACTGGTAGACCAATATAGTATCTGTTGTAGTCAGCAGGATTGGGCAAGGGAACACATTAAATACAGGACACATAACTTATAATGTTATTTTATGATTACCCAAAGAGTCAAATGCAAAGGACTGCAAGAGATTAACCACACACTAAAAGACCAAAACATTCAACTGAGGGCCCAGATCCCAGCAGTTTCCCACACAAGTCCAGCTAAAGGCTTAAGAGTTCAAGGCAATGTCCTCCTCCTGGAGTCATTTAATGTCTTATAAAAGATTATTCCATACTAAGATGGACATTGTTACAAAGAAAATGTCTCCATGATTGTCATGCTAAAATACTATGTGTGGCTCTTGATCTTCAGTTTTTCTATATAATGTATAACTCTTCTCTGTTAACATTCTGTAGGCATTCAACTGCTAAAACAACCATGGTTGATAAGAAATAACAGCCCCCTAACTATGCTTTATATTTCAAAGTGCTTAATATTCAGACAAAATCGTAACAGTTAACTTCACTGCTCCTACTGCACTATTAATGTCAATGAATGTCTCTTCAACAACTAAAGTTTAGAGATCAAATCTAGAAAGATAACTGTGCTATAGGACAGACAATATTTTGGCCCAGGCCTCTCAAAGTCAACAAAGAATCCAGGACATGGAGGAAGCTTTTCTACAGAATCCTACATCTTTGGTAAGTCACTCAACCTCCTGAGCAGGGACATCGCTGGACACCAAAGCACAAGTGTACTGTGTGTCAAAGGAAGGTCCCCAACAGAGAAAAGTCCCCCACACTTTCATTGTGAGCAACATGGTCAAGCAAGGCTGTGACCCATCCTAACAGCTGACACTGACAGAGAAGCTGAGAGGCTATGTGTGGTTCCAAAATAATTCCTGAAGAGACTTAACTGAACTTGATAGATAGCAAGAGGTTTATATTGACTGACACAGGTCTCACTTTAACTTGGTCTTAAACAGCCAACAGAAAAGAATAACCAAAAGAAATATAAAAATGCCATAGTAATAAAGCTAAATATAAAAAGGGGCTCCAGTCACTGACCCCTTCTGGCAGTTTCCAGCTCTAGCAGTAGCTGACCATGGTTATGGACCATTAGGAAAAAACTATGGTAAAATCTGTAAGAACTCAGGTAGAGTTTTATATTTCTTAGCAGTTCTTCAAGTTGTCTCTTATGTTACAGCTAAAACTAGAGAGACTTACGACAAAGTCTCAGACTTATAGATAACCTCTATCCATGAAAGAATCTAAGTCCGGCAGGTTCAACCACTGTTTCAATTTCTAAGTATGACTTTCTCCCCAACCTGCCCTTTCATTCTAGTGTGATCATGCTTAGATTATGCATGCTCTAATTTCTTTAAAATTTTGTTTATTCTTGCCTAGAGGTGGTCATACAAATGAAACCAATGACAATGATAAATGTGCTAGATTTCTTTTACCAGGATCCGGTAAAAGATTGACCTTGTAAATAGCTCATAACTGCTAAACTATTCAATATCACTTCTATGTTGGATTCTGAGGTCCCCTAGACCTTCTCCTTATCCTCTTTCTAGGCTACATTTATAGAAATCCTGCTGACCTTATAATTTGGCCCATGCATTCTTAACTGTTTCTTTGGCTTTTTCCCCTCCAGACTTAAAAGCTATGCAGCTGCCAAGATGACAATGCCAGGCACCTTCCAAAGGCCTTTAGATAGACCCTCTGTAAAGTAACTGTAACTGCTGGTCACAACTACTACCCTCTTCAGCTGAAGGTAGCTGAAGTAGCTGTCTTCACCCTTTGCACCCTCACAGCAGTTAGGGGTACTTCTTCAGAGGGAGGAATATTGCAGATAGCTAAATTAATTAGACATCTTGTAGGCAGTTACACAGGGCCAGCCCAGGAGAATCCAACATGGAGGACAATCAGGACACATTCACTGAAGGCCAGAATTGTAAAAGGAGAGAAACTACTATACCTTTGTGCTTCCCCTGGGGATAAATAGCAGTGATTGTTATTCTAAATAGGTTTCAATCACCTGGGTGCAGGACCAAGGTCTTAACCCAGCCTTTCCAGGAAATATCCCTGACCCCACCCTTACTGAAAATCCTTGTATTCTTGCTATGTGACTTGCTCCCTCATTTTACCCCCAATTAATATTACCTGTGTGACTCTACTCGTAATCTTATTGGTTGGTCATGGTTTTGTACCCCACCCTTACTGAAAATCCTTGTATTCTTGCTATGTGACTTGCTCCCTCATTTTACCCCCATTTAATTAATATTACCTGTGTGACTCTACTTGTAATCTTATTGGTTGGTCATGGTTTTGCCCCCCCCATGCCTACCTTGTAATTTTCCATTGGGTTTTATAGGTTTGTCCCACTTTGTACCTGCCTCACCACATGGCTTTGCTATATAAAACATGTTTGAGAAGTGGAGTGGGCAGGGTCCCCCTTCTGTCTCTTAGAAGTTTTCTTTCCCTCAATAAATTTTTCCTACTCTTAAAAAAAAAAAGTAGTATTTCACAGTTTGCTCCTAAACAACCCAATAATTTTCCCAAAATAAGCTTAAACAACACTGACACAGGCTGGTGGTTAGTAAGGTAAAATGATTCAGCCTCAGTAGGTATTAGCAAGTCAAGCAGACTTCACAGGGTTTCTCTGAAGACACCAGACAGAGATACACTTTAAAAATACATCAACTTTTGGTTTGAAACTATTAGGAAAAAAAAAATGAGGCAAAGCCAAGAGTTGAGGCTGAAGTACGTTGATAAAACAAAGTTCCCTTGAACATGCCCTCTTCCCTGAAGAGGAATTCCTAGTTTCATGTTGTCACTGAAGAACAGCTTTCCTGGCAGCCAATAACAGGCTGACAGGTGATGTGTTCTTTTGTTCATAGGCTCGGAATTGGAACTTGGGATGACGCTACATTGATCATACCCCCAGTGGGCCATCGCAGTGAGAACTGGAAACACCAGAGAAGCCAAACGAGACATTTAACTCTTGGGCCTGAGTTAGCAGGTGGCTGGTGTTTGTTGCAGATTGCTTTCAGATGAAACAAAGTGGGGAGCAAAAAGACTCAAGGCCAAATAAAATCTTTTCAACGTTTCTAACTTCCCAAGGGTCAGCTGAGGACAAGATATCATTAAGGCATAAGAAAAAATGTGGGAAATTTTGGCTTGCTTATACCAGTGCTTTTGGAAAACAAGAGATGCCACCTCAGTTCTGGCCAGGACAAAGATGTTGGCATCCTCAGGAAGTCTGGACAGGTTAACTGCCTGAGTGGCGTCTTTCTGTTCAAGTGAACAAGGGAGAAGTCATTATATGCTAATCTTCTGTCCAGCAAACTCTCCCTTCCCCAGCTCTATTTCTACCTTACAATAATCAGGCAGCACCTAAACAGAGATCCTTCCAACTCACTGGATCAGTGGCCTTCACTGAAGCAAGCAACTCAGCCACTGCAATGACAAATACTGAACATTGAACTGAGAGCAGAAAGCCCTGAGTTCTAGTCCTAGGTCTCAGTTACTAATGTTGTGGCATCTGGCACATCACTTAACCCCATATGTCTCATTACACACCCACATAGCTCCCAAAAACATTGAGATCAAATGAAAGAGCCTATGGCAACTGATCTTACCAGCAAATATTTGGCAATGGGTAGAAAATTTGGGCCATCACCACTGGTGGACAGAGAGACCAGCGATACTACTCAACATTCTACAATGTACAGAAAAGTTCACACCAGCAAAGAATTACTCAGCCCAAACTGTCCAGGTATTGCGATTGAAAAATGCTCTGCTTGTCAAGATCTATAAAGACTTTGTTGATTAAGATTGCTTTAAGAAGCAAGAAATAAAGTGAATTAAATAAGGTTTGTTTTGATCTCATGCTAAGTTAGGTTATAGGTAGTCCAAGACCCATGCTCAAGACAGTCATGAATTTCTTGAGTTAATTCCATGTTCTTTCTCTATTATCTTAGCATTTGACTTTTACCCACCTGGTTGCAAAATGGCTGTTATACCTCAAGCCATTGCATTCACATTCAAAGCAGGAATAGGAGTGAGCAGTTACTGGAAGGATCTGTGCCTCTACTAGGAAATCAGCAGAACCATCAGCTTATGCCATGAGGCATAAAAATTACATGATCAGAACTATATCACACAGCCACCTTTAGAAATAAGGGCATACATTTTTAGTTGAATGTATTGACTATTCAAAGTCTATCCTGGATAGCAACCAAAAGTACCTACCACAAAAATCACAGCCTCTATCTTCATCATCATAATAGAGAAGCAGGCTGATGAAGTATATAGAGATTGGTCGGGAAGATATAGATTTAAATCTCAAGTTCACCATTTCCTACATGTGTACTAGGGAATCAGTTTCTAAGTCCTAGTTTCATTACCTGGAAAAAAGAAGTAACAAAAATATATTCATAAATGGAACTTTTTTTTAAGACTCAATGCAATCAAGGCTGGGGATTTAGCTCAGTGGTACTGCACCTGCCTCATAAGCACAAGGTCCTGAGTTTGATCCCTGGTACCAAAATAAAGAATCAATGCAGTCAGGAATGTAAAGTGTTTCATATCTTGGGTGCTGAGCATTCAATAAGTGGTATATGTTACTAACATCATTAAAGAAATTGTCTAACTCAGAGAAAATTTATCACCATCTAATTCCCAACCCCTCTCTATACTTTGATCTGAAGGAACTAGCCTTGTCTCTGCTCTAAATTGTGCAGAACCAATGTGTAGGTCATAAAATAAATTTGGGGAGAAAAAGGACACTTCCGTTCTTTAGTCACAGAAATCAATACATAAAATGACATCATCATTACAGAGGTCATACTTGGCAACAGCCTGAAATAATTATTGAATTGACTTCCTGGGTTCACAAAAAATGTCAATGTAAGAGTACTGCTAGGGGGATACATCATCATCTGAAAGTACTTGATCTGAGGAAGGCATCCTCATGCTTCCTTGTTAGCACAACAGTAACTCTGCCAGTTTACAAAATCACTGTCTGTAAGAGCATTTGGATTAATGTTTACAGTATGTTGTGGTTGCTCTTAACTAACAGGAAGTATTTATGAAGAATTTTACAAAATTAACTCCTCTATAAGTTGTCATGCAAGAGTTTAATCCCCCAAATTACGACACTGGTATATGGGGGGATAGAAATGTAATCTGGCTCTGGCACTCATAAATGGGGCCTTTAGGAAGTGAAGAAGATTAGATAAGCTCGTTAAAATGAATGGTGAGATCCATGATTAGCCACTGGCAGCTTTATGAGGAGAGAGGGAACACACATAGTCTCTCTCCTGCCATGTGATGCTCTACGCCACATCTCACCTCAGCCAACAAGAAGGATCTCATCAAATGGGGCCCCTAGATTTTTCATCTCCAAAACCATAAGCAAAAATAAACCTCCCTCCTTTATAAAGTAGCCCACTTCAGGTATTTCATTAAACTAATAAAAAACTAAGCAGCAGAGCTTGCAAGCATCAGAAGGCTCAAGTTTGGGAAGCATGCAAAATACAGGCAGTATCCCTTTAATCTTTCAGAGGCAAGATGGGAAGAGTAATCTTTCCAAAATATGATTCCTTCCCACAAGAGACTTTAATGCCTCTCTATGGCCCATAAGATCAAGCAACAGTTCCTCCATCTGGCTTCGTATACCCTTTTCTATCCTGTCCACTATGAATACTCAGGAGCTAAAGCTAAGCTGCTAGAGCCCTGACTCCCTTGGTTCTTTTGCAGTCTTGTGATTGTGTCCTGAAGTGAGATGTGTATCCTACAGTGTAAACGCCCAACTGATGCTCAATGTCATTTTCATTGACCCATTCCCAGCATGCTCTCCCTTCATCCCCAGGACCCTTCCTTTTTCCTTCTGCATAGCTTTCCTGATGTCTGCCTCATGTCTTTACCTTGTAGCTCAACCTGCCTTGAACCCTTTCTCTCAATTCTCTAATTCCTGACCATTCATCAAGACTCAGCAAAGGGGGCCACTTGGCTTTAGAGTTAACCCCAATATTCTCCTTCCTTCCTATTAATCATTTTCTTCTTTGATCTATCAGAGCACCTGTAGTTGTAACACACAATTTAGCACTTGATTACTTTCCATTTTAGAGGAATGTCTAATTGTGCCAGCGCATACCTTCTGCCTTCAATTAGACTGTAAAATCTTCAAGGGCCAGGACAGTGTGTATCTTTGCTGTGTCCCAAAGGGAAGCACATGGTCTGCATGGTAGGCACTCAAATAGTTCTTCCGAGCAGGCTAACCCAAGTAATTAAATCAACAAATACTTTGTGCATGCCTGCTGGAGACAGGGCAAGCTACTCTGATCATTCCAGACTCCTTGTTTACATGAGAGCATCACAGGTGAAAATCCAAATGAGCCTGTGCTTGGGAAGGCTTGGTCAATATGAATACTCATGAATGTTTAGCAAGGGCTGCTCATTAACATGACTTGGAGAAATCTCCTTGCCATCACAGAGCTGTAATTACTGCTGGCATTTAATTGTGCTCATCTGATAGGAACTAAACTGCGGGGACTTGTTCCAAGAAATGTGATGTGGCATAGAGTCATGGTTATAAAATCAAATCTTGCATGGTTCTTGGTTCCTTCCAAGGTGATTTAGCAGCTGCCTGGGGGACAAAAGGAAGACTTGCAGGTGCAGAACTGACCTTCCATGCACAATTCAATCTGAGAGCTTTATACATTGGGCTAATCTCAAGAAATTCTGTTACTAAAAAAATATTTGAAAAAGAAGAAAACCACTAAAGACAGAAGAAGTTTGGAATCAGAAGACAAGAGACTTTCCAGGCTCCACCAAGTGTTACTTGTGGGAAACTAGACAAGTCAGTTCAGGTGTCAGGATGGCTCACACCAAGGATGGGATGGCAGCAAGGACTCAAGAAAACAACACCTACAACATGCTGCCTGAGAGGAAAGCAAGCCTATCTGGAAGCAGAGTATGAACACCACCTAAAACATTGGTGTTTGGGATGTCTAGACTGGTCAGAGAACAGGGGCATCTGAAATCCAGATCACTGTGGTTAGGTCTCCCATAACGCTGAGCTCAAAGCATCCCATCATTTAGGCCCCATTCCTGCCTCTATTTTTCCTTCACTACATGTTAACAGTAATGATTTCTTTATGCAGTTACTATACTACTTAACATCTGCCTCTCTCTAGATTGTAAGTTCACATCTGTCTTATTCAGGCTGGATTCCAGCATTCAGCCTATTCCTAATATTGAGTATCCCAGAAAATGCCTTGCTCGAATAAATGACTGAATAAATCAAGTCACAATATCTGTAAAGTATAAAATAGGATTCCTTGACATAAAGGAATTCCTGCGCTGAGAATGATACAGATGAATACAGATGTTATAGTATCATCCATCTGTCTCATCCAGAGGAATAAAAATAGACTTCTACCTAGATCTGTTGATGTAGAAAAAAAAAACAATGGCTGGACTAATTTTTTTTCCTACAGATTTGAAAGATGCGTTTGGGATAGTCTGTCTCGAAATTCAGGATACACTTATATTTGAAATTCACTCTGAATGTCACAGCTAAATCTAAAATGAAATGAAAAGATCACAGACTAGGAAATACAAGCCATAGGGATTAAAATGCTGTGGGAAGGGAAAGACCCTAAATAAAGTTGCATGGGTGCAGAGCTCAAATTGCAGATGGTAATCTACAGGTGAGATGCTTCTCATAAGAATGATTCTGTATGTTGGTCGTGTCAAGCTATCACAGAACTGGTTACTCAATGATTGTTAATTAACAGCTATCTGAATCAGTTGTTACAATTCCTACCCAGAGTGATAGGGTGCCCCACTGTACTAAGAACACCCTTCCATGCTAATATATTGAGCCTTATAACAAGTGAGTTAAATTATGATCCAATAATTAAATGCCCAGAACAATAACTTAGGAAGTAGCCAGCTGGAAATGAAGCTTCAGGCCCTCTGGCCTCAAAACCCATGGCCTTGGCACACAGTTAGCCTTGCTTCTGGAAGAAGGGATTGGAAACTGAGCCTCTACAACCTTGCCCCAGACAAGCTCCAGGCACCACAGCATTACCATGAGACACAGGGTTGGAGGCCTCCAAGTCCAAACCCAGGCCCAGTAGTATTAGTTACGGGATGTGAAGCCAACTTGATGAGATCCAGAGAAAGCACATCAGTGACCAATCACAGAAGTCTGAAAGGAGCTCAAGTCGCTTTCTACAGTAAGTAGAAGACATCTCCAGGAGTGAAACTTTGCCAGGAAGCATCTGGGCAGACTCGCCCATCTGCCCCTGCCCCTTGAACACTCATTCCTCAACTCCCCAGATGGAGCCACTCTTCTGGATTGAGCAACAGTCATTGCTTTGCTTTTCTTTTTACATTTCACCACCTATATTTTTGCCAAGAAATCTCCGAATTACCTTGACAGATTTTCTGATTGAAGCCTGGGTTTATGTTAAAGGAAAAGTGTAGCCTAAGAAAAGGGTTAAGCAGAGCAGCCACCGTCACCACAGCTAAGGTACAATATATATAAAGTCATCAACCAGATCCGCAAAGGAAGATAGAGACAGAGATGGAGACCAGTGATATTTCACTTCATCCTCATCTAGCAAGATCCTTCAGCTTTCATTGACTCATGTATTTCTCCTTCTAGGGGAATTCAGAGGGAAGACACCTTTCTCCTGCAGTAATTTGTTTACATTTTCTACTTAAAAGAGAGTTCCATGTTTTCATATGCATAATTCTTTCCCTAACAAACCAGAAACACTTCTACAAATTCTAAATTTTTCATGGCTCCACGTCTGGCAGACAAAACAGAATCCAGAGGTGCATTCCCCTCCCCCACTCCTGTTCCTCCCTTTTTTCCTGATGCCCATGATTTAACTCTTCTGACACCCAAAAAAGCCTGCCCCACCCAGCCCCAGGATTCTGACTTCTCCTAAATTACCTTTTTCTTTATTTATGTCCGTGGTTGGCTCACTGTATCCTAATCTTAGTCAAGAGCATCAATTTTGTTGCATGGTGGTGGACTCAGAAATCAGGTCGCTTTCCTTCTACTGAACTGATGTATACACGGTTTCTCTTCTTGCCCCCAAGCTTATTACATTTTACCCAGAAGTTTGACTGATGGAAAACACTACCACAACACCTTCATCCACTCCCTTTCATTTTCCTCTCCTGCAGTTTCAATTTTTCTTCTAATAACTGTATTGCTCTAACCCATAAAATTTCATTATATGGTTCTACACTTCTTTTGACGTTCCCTAATTCTTCATGGTCATCAGAGGCACTGGCTTAACTTCCAAATGCAGATAGATACAAACATGTTCTGTGATAAATCACAGTTTATACAACCAATAAATCAAAGGACAATTGCTCTCTCCGGGAAATTTTTCTACTAAGATTCTTTTTAAACAGTTGAACAAGTGCATCCAGCAACAGGCAGATTCACAAACATCACAGGTGAGTCCCAGACTAGGGCAGTCTCACTACATGCACACACACACACACACACACACACACACACACTCACACACTGGCACTCCTTATAACCTCTCATAGTGCTATGTCTTTCCTTCACATAAGCAATAATGGAAATAATAGCTAAACTTCACCAAGAGCTTACAGTGGGTCATTCACTGTGTTCAGCCTTTTTCATGCCGCATCTCGCTTAATCCTCACATCTTATTAACACCATTTCTCAGATGATGAACTTGAGCTTGGAGAGGTTAAGCGATGTGAACGTGACCACACAGCTGGCAGGGGAATTTCCACAGAAGGTGATTACTGGATAGACACCTATATGTTAATCAGCTTTTCCTTGTTGCAATCAAATACCTGAGAAAAAACAACTTACAGGAGGAAAGGTTGATTTTCGCTCATGTTTTCAGAGACTTCAGTCCATGGTCAGCCGCCTCCGTGGCTGTTAGACTTATGGTGAGGGGGAAACATCATGGTAGAGAATCTGAAAGAAGAAAGCTACTCATCTCATAGCAGCTAAGAAGCAGAGAGAGGGGAGAAACCAGAGAGGAAGACACCATAGGCCAGAAATAGTCCCCAGTTCCTAGCCCTGTAGTCCATTTTCTTCAACACGGCCTCACATCCAGTTTCTATCACCTGCCAATGACGCCATCAAATCATGATCTCATCAGTGTGGGAATCCACTGGATGTGGTTAATCCTCGTGATCCCATTGCTTCCCAAAACGTGCATCAGCTGGCAGTGGAGTCTTTGGCACATGAGTTTTAGGGGGTGTTTAAATCCAAACCATAACATCTGTCTCCCCTAACAGATGGCAAGTGCCATAAGTTGCCCAATAAATCCTTGTTAAATGGAAGAAATCAAGAAATATTTGGGGGCTAGAGTTGTAGTTCAGTGGTGCTTTGCATGCATTCTGGATTCAGTCTTCAGCATCAAAAACTGTAAAATAAAATAAAAAATGAAGCAGGCATGGTGGTCCACGCACGTAATCCAGCCCTTGGGAGGCTGAGGCACGAGGTTCATGTGTTTGAGGCTGGTGTGGGCTACATATCAAGTTCAAGGCCAGCCTAGGTTACAGAGCAAGACTCTCTCAAAACACAACAATAAAATAAAAAATACACAAATTTATTAGTGATAATGATGATGGCTCCATTGATTCTTTTCGTACAGGACTCACATAAAATGTGGATTAAGCCAAACTTCTCAGAAACATAGGAGATAAACGAAAACAGTCCTGAATAAGCTGAGACATGCAGTGAGTGCTCTGCTCTAAATGCGTTCCTAACCCTAAGGAACCTTTTTTTGCTCTCTTGAGCTGGTTTCTCCGTCATGAACAGAACAAAAGCGGGGAGACCCTGTTCAACAGGGAAGACCTAACACAATTATTTACCTGTTTCTAAAAAAAGAGAAAGAAATGCCAAAATTTCAATAAATGAGTTTAAAAGAGTTTGTAAATCCAATAAGATAAAGAGTGGGGACAGAGGTTAATAATAGCAAAATTTAGAAATAAAAAAGAAAAAATTATAATAAGTGTAAGGTCGGCAAAAGATAGCAAGGAAGGCTGGGGCGGAAGGGAATGGGAGAGGGCTAAACTAAGCCTGTTTATTCGGTAAACTCTGAGAGCCTCGGGATTGGGGGCCAAGGGCTGGTAAGAAAGGACTCTGCCACCCCAGATGCTGGTAGGCTGAAGTGCTTGGAATCTAAGGAGCCCTAAACTTGAGGTTCCAGACCCTCCCCGAGGCTGGGTCCATGTTGAACACAGGGGGCCGCGTGAAAGTCAACCCGACTGGGGCTCCGTAGTCTTACCCTCCCCCACCCGCTCTCTTCCGGGGAAAACCATCAAGACGGAATCAGACTTTTCTCTGGGGAAAATGAAAAGCCCAAGAATAATAAACTTCAGATATTGAAACAAAAGTCCCCTGTTCCCCAGGCCTCCCACAGCGCCCAAATAAAGTCCACACTGCCAAGTCCGCCTCCCACTTCTGCGCGTGTCAATTACAAAAACGGAGCAGAAAGTCAAGGATGTTCAAAAATGTGAGAAAAGTGTCTAACAAAAAAAGAAGTAAAGGTAACAGAAAAAAATAAACTAGTAGAAAACAGGGTGTGTGGAGAACAGGATAAAACAGCAGAAGACTATAGTTAATATCGGCAGAGAACTAAGAGCAATCATGATAGCGTGGCAATCATAACACAAGAACATGATGTTATTTCTTTAAAAGAAATATGCAAATATGAAAAACAGCAGCAGAAATGCAAAGGTCAATGAGGTTCTGAAAACTGGAGCTGAAGAAATCACCCATAAAATAAAACAAAGTGGGAAGTAAAAGGTAGAAAAAGATGAAAAATAGGCTTATAAACTCAGGCAAATCTACTAACAGGAGCTCCAGGAGCTAACAAAAATAGGAACATGGAAAAGGAGAAAATTATACCCCACAAATCACTTAAAATAAACCGGACCAGAACCAGACGCTTTGAGGCCCAGATTTAATGTCCCACCAAGCAAAGTCCAAAGAAAGGAAAAAGATTCACACCAAAACACATCGTGGTGAGGTTTCAAAATAGTGGGAATGCAGTGCCCTAAAATTTCCAGAGAGGAAAAGCAGGTCAGTGAAAGGATCAGGGATCGATATCGCATCACATTTCTACTTGGGATCTGGAAAAGGGGGAAAGAGAGGGTACGTTTAAACCCCTGAGGCAAAATTATTTACTACATGAAATTCTACTGTGTCATCAAACTATTGCTCAAATCTAAGGGCAGAGGTACATTTCCAAAGGTATATTTGCCTTGTGGCATTTCTCAGGGAGCTACACGTGGACATTCTTCGCCCAGATTAAAAAAAAAAAAACAAAAACAAAACAACAACAACAACAAATGAGAAGACGTGGGAATGAAGGACAGGGAATCCAGTGATGGAAACAGTCAACAGGATTGTGTATATGTTAGAAAATAGGGTGTGTGGAGAACAGGATAAAACAGCAGAAGACTATAGTTAATATCGGCAGAGAACTAAGAGCAATCATGATAGCGTGGCAATCATAACACAAGAACATGATGTTATTTCTTTAAAAGAAATATGCAAATATGAAAAACAGCAGCAGAAATGCAAAGGTCAATGAGGTTCTGAAAACTGGAGCTGAAGAAATCACCCATAAAATAAAACAAAGTGGGAAGTAAAAGGTAGAAAAAGATGAAAAATAGGCTTATAAACTCAGGCAAATCTACTAACAGGAGCTCCAGGAGCTAACAAAAATAGGAACATGGAAAAGGAGAAAATTATACCCCACAAATCACTTAAAATAAACCGGACCAGAACCAGACGCTTTGAGGCCCAGATTTAATGTCCCACCAAGCAAAGTCCAAAGAAAGGAAAAAGATTCACACCAAAACACATCGTGGTGAGGTTTCAAAATAGTGGGAATGCAGTGCCCTAAAATTTCCAGAGAGGAAAAGCAGGTCAGTGAAAGGATCAGGGATCGATATCGCATCACATTTCTACTTGGGATCTGGAAAAGGGGGAAAGAGAGGGTACGTTTAAACCCCTGAGGCAAAATTATTTACTACATGAAATTCTACTGTGTCATCAAACTATTGCTCAAATCTAAGGGCAGAGGTACATTTCCAAAGGTATATTTGCCTTGTGGCATTTCTCAGGGAGCTACACGTGGACATTCTTCTCCCAGATTAAAAAAAACAAAACAAAACAAAACAACAACAACAAATGAGAAGACGTGGGAATGAAGGAAAGGGAATCCAGTGATGGAAACAGGCAACAGGATTGTGTATATTTAAAGTTTTTTTAAAAGGAAAGAACCTGATTTGCCTCTCTAGCCCACAGCCTGGGTTCCTGCTGCCCTGAGCTCTGCCTCTTCTGTGTTCCCATCCTTGCAGGTTTGCTGAGCTCCAGATGCACTAAATCCTCTCCCTCTGTGTCTCTCTCAGCGGGCTCCGCTTGCCTCATCATCGCAGGCAGCCTCTGGGAGCCCCTGCACGGACAGCAGAAGCAGACTCTCCCTCACCTGCAAGTCCCCTCCCTTCAAAGCAGGTGTCGTGATGAGGCAGCATGGCTGGCTTGTACGAGAAGACAGGGGTGATGAAGGTGAGAGGGAGCATGTGCATTTTCACAGCACAAAGCTTTCATCCTGGTCATGAAGATGCGTGCTGCAGACAGGAACTCATGTTCCCTTTTGCAATGACAGGACGTGCTCCCCTCACCAGCCTCAAATGTAGGGATCTAGAATAACTGGGAGTCTGGGCCCTCCCAGACGGGAAATCCCAGACATGCGACCCTGTCACAAAACCAAAAAGTAAGGGATGCTATCTCACGATCTTTTAGGAAAATCAAGCTTCCGGTTTCAGCAACCTCAAGTCCTAAGTTCAAGGCAAATATTAGCTATGTCTAGCACCTTCCCAATCATATAGGAGAACAGACGCAGCGTGAGAATGGTTTTCTAATGTTTCTAATATAACCTTTGGCGTGTATATGCTTCTGGCATCGATCACATGTCACCTACTCCATGCTCCCATCCAGCAGCCTCCCCCAAAGATAACTGCTCATCCTCAGAACACATTGTACGAGTCTGCAGAAGCTAATTAAATCACTCAATTTCAACACACTGTACTTTCCTAGGCTTGCTGGATTTCACAAATGTCATTGACCTGTATTAAACAATTCAAAATATTAGCATTCTCAGAAGAGTTCATTCCAATCACACTAGACTTCAAAGAAGCTTCCTGTGGAAGAGGCATTTTTGTAAAGGACTGGGGTGCTTTGTAGGGACCAGCTTAGGAACGCTCTCTCTGCATCCTGTGGATTCTACCCAGCAACCATCTGAGCGGACACACTGTGCTAGGCACACAGAAGGTTCCGAGATTCTAGCACAAGTAGAGGTGGGAGCCCAGGCCCAGGGAGATGAGTGGATTGTGCAGCTGGGGAAGGCAAGCTCCCCTCAATAAGTGTTGTGGAGCCTATGCAGAGTCTAAGGCAGGGGAAGCCTGATCCTGGCTTTGTTCAAGTCATAGTCTCTCTGAGACACAGTCCTGCATTACAGTAAAGTGGCTAGGCCACAAGAACTGAAGACTGGTTTTGTTAGTTCCATGTGGCTGATAAGGGCTGGCTGAGTTGGGATGAAAAACACTTTGGTGCCGGGGAAAGGCCTGTGAGTTCCTCTCTGAAACTAATAGAGCCACCACAGATCTGTGAGTCAAGTGGTGACAGCTTCCTGTCACCTTGACCAAATACCTAAGAGAATCAACTTAAAGGAGGAAAGGCTTCTTTTGGTCTGTGATTTCAGAGGATTCGGTCCGTGGTCATTGGCTCCATTGTTTTGGGGCCTGTGGCAAAGCAGAAATATGGTGGCCAGAATCATGTGGTAGAATTAAACTGCTCACTCCATGGTGGCCCAGAAGCAAAAGGAGGAGGGTAGAAAGCAATGTCGCTTTGAAGAACATGGCTCAGTAACCTAACTTCCTCCCTGCACAGGTTCTGCTACTTCCCAGTAGTGCCACAGGCTGGCGACCATGCCTTCAGCACAAATGGGGGACATTTAACACCCAGACTCTAACCTGCGGCTTAGTCTGCTTAGATGGTGGCGGCAGCACAGAGCCAGGCTGCAAAGGCCAGAGCACAAAAAGGAAGACAGAGCCTTGCCTGCAGGCCGTGATGTAAAGGAAAAGCTCCATCCTGCCATGATTACAGAATAGAAGGTTAAAGTTTTATATGCTGGATCTGGAATGGTCAGTGACAAGTTAACTCCAGTCACGTTATAGACCGGGAAACCGGAAGTCTAGTAACTGGCTGGTGGCAGCACAGTCCAGTCCTCCACTCCAGTTCTCCAGCCCAGCTCACAGGGTCATGCCCTTCAAGGGGGCATCTTCACCCTGGTCTGCTCTCCCAGAGAGCTCACCGGATCCTTGATGGGTCATTTCCCCATCCTCTGGGATTCTAATCAATACATTGTACTAATTGGATATTTCAGTTGCTAATCCAGTTGGATCACATTTAGTGGGACTTAATAACTCTCATGGCAGGAACACGTCACAAAATAAAAAGAAAAGCTTCAGCCAGAACCAACAGTCACCACCACTAGGTATACAGCAGATGTGAGTAGTTTTTTCTGACCTGTTCATCTGCATGTTGCTTGCATGCCAGCTATGTCTTTTCCTCCTGGTAGCCTATCTTCCCCCAAACTCAGCTTGGCAAATCCCACATTAGGAAAAGGAGCTTCTTTCCCGTGTTCCTCAGTCAGCTCTGGGGAAGGACTCGATTTGCTCCGTGGATTACCTACCCACCATTCACTACTGATTTCCATTAGCCATGCCTGGCCCACAGGACCACTTCTCTAGCCAGGAGAGTAATACCTGCTTCCAGGGAAGAAATCTAAGAAAACCCTGTTATACAAACAAATAGAACAGCCTTAGTCTGTTAAAACCATCTGTACAGGAAATTCCTCAGGATTACTATAATCCACTCATTTTGTTTTGTTTCATTTTGCTGTTTGTTGTTTTGAGATAGTGTCTCACTGTGCAGCCCAGGCTGGCCTTGAACTCATTACTGTAGCCTAGGCTAATCCTCCTGTCTCAGCCTCCTGAGTGCTGGATTAGAGGCAAGAGCCACTACACACAGCAATAATCCACTCTATGCAGAACATACTCTCTCCTTGTAGGACATGAAAGTGACAGTATGTATTGACCACCTTTTTGACCATGCCCTAACACACACTGCTGCAGAATATCCAAGCAGTGACACAAGGCTTACCCCAATGTTTTAAGCAGACATTTCAATGTAGCTCATATGAATGGTGCGTATGTAAGAGAGATGCATATTGTGTTCTGCTATGGAAAGGTTACCTTGAGTGTGTCACACATGGCTGATATAAAACCTCCATAGAATACCTTTCTGCAAAGCCAGTGCCTGCTGCTATCTGCCTGCCGACTAAAGCTTACCTGGGAAATAGCTCCAGCGTTACATGCTCTAGTCCAATACTGGAATCCTTGTTGAAGTATCCAGACCTCTCTTTTTGTCCCAGAGACTTGGTTCTTTGTTCACTCTCCTATCTCAAGCCCTGCACCTTGGCTCTACTTCCCCAGAGGACCGAAGCTCTATCCTGCTCTCTCCTCAGGATTCTGATAGATGTTTCAGCCCAATGGCAGAGAGCCTATACCTTCTGTGGTGCTATCCGCCTACATCTCCAAATCTCGGGCTGAGGATTTATCTCAGTGGTTCCGGCACCTGCCTCGCAAGCGCAAGGACCTGAGTTCGATCCCTGGTACCAAAAAAAAAAAAAAAATCTCGAAATCTCACCTCTTCCTGAATCCCCGGACCTTATCTGCCCTCCTGCTTGGCATGGCCCTCCATGGTGCTGACCATTAGAGAGCCCACCTCTTTTTTGTTGATATTTCACCCAGATAGTGCTTTGGGTGCCTATTCCCACTCAGGGGGCACCCTGTTCCCAGCCTGATACCCGGCTGTATTAAACAATACTCACTGTGACAGCTATTAGGTCAACCTCTCATTGCCTACCTAGCTTACACATCAGAGAAGGCTGGAAGAACAGGAAATACCATTGCCAGCCCAACACGGCAGCTACATTACACTGTCCCACATAAGCACAGAGATGTAAACTCATGAAACTCTGATAGAACAGAGTTCATGGGAGAAAATAACTATGACAATCTTATTATGCCACCTAAAATAAGCAATGATAAACTGCTGATCAAGCCATTTGTAACTATTAAGAAATTGTTTCTGGATCTAAGTCCATCCACAGGAAAGGGCACTAATTTCATCTGTCTCCAAAATTGGTCTAGGTTTAGTAGAAAGAAAGATCTGCATCCACACACTCACCCATGGAGAGAAATTCGAAGTCCAAACTTACCTGGCGGAAGCGTTCTAAAAGGTTAGAGCAGTGGCTCTCAAAAATGTGCTTTCTAAAACAGTGGCAACAGGCCGGCCGTGCTGGCGCACACCTGTAACCCCAGCACGTGGGAGTCTGAGGCAGGAGGATCACTGCAAGTTGGAGACCAGCCTGGGCTACATAGTGAGTTGCAGGTCAGTCTCAACTACATAGTGAGACCTTGTCTCCAAAAACCAAAACAAAGCAAAACAAAAAGCAGTGGCAACACCATCTCCAAAGAACTTGTTAGAAATACATATTCTGAGGCACTACCCAGCGTGCTGAGCCAGAAACTCTGGGAACAGGGCCCTGCTATCTGTTTTAACAAGCCTGTCCTGGGTCACTATTACTCATTAAGGTGACTACGTATGGAGGGTTTTAAAAATCCCATGTTCACGAACAAAGCAAAACAAAAAGCAGTGGCAACACCATCTCCAAAGAACTTGTTAGAAATACATATTCTGAGGCACTACCCAGCGTGCTGAGCCAGAAACTCTGGGAACAGGGCCCTGCTATCTGTTTTAACAAGCCTGTCCTGGGTCACTATTACTCATTAAGGTGACTACGTATGGAGGGTTTTAAAAATCCCATGTTCACGCCCCATTGCTAGGATTCCCATTGGGTCTGGTTGGGCAAATGGGGATGTGGGTGAGGGTAGGCATCGCATCTGAAATTCCAGGGTTATTCTGAGGCACTACCCAGCATGCTGAGCCAGAAACTCTGGGAACAGGGCCCTGCTATCTGTTTTAACAAGCCTTTCCTGGGTCACTATTACTCATTAAGGTGACTACATGTGGAGGGTTTTAAAAATCCCATGTTCACACCCCATTGCTAGGATTCCCATTGGGTCTGGTTGGGCAAATGGGGATGTGGGTGAGGGTAGGCATCGCATCTGAGGAATTCCAGGGCGCTCCTAACCGTCATACACTGTGGAGAAGCACTGCTTGGGATGTGCTGAGTCCTGCCTGTTTCTCTCCAGCGCAAAAGCGAGATCCTCTCCTCCTGCCCTCCTGACTTGCTTCCCTACACACAGGCGGGTCCATCTGCTCTTATCTGCATGTTAAGTCTGCAGAAGGGACTGGCCAGGCTTGACAAAGGCACCGTTTCATTTTCAAAGCCTCCATAAATGTCAAGCTTCTTGTTATTCACATTATTTTTGTATTAGTTACAGCTGTTGGTATCATCATCAAATCAAATCAGGAGATTTCACGGGCTCGCTGTGAAATTGCATCTGGCTGTCTGCAGCTCTAGCTAAAAGTCCCACTTAAAGGGAGTCACACATGCTGTCTGGAAAGACTGCAGCCTGCAAGCCCAGGAAAAGGAGCTAATGAGGACAGGAGAGGTGCAACAGATCAAAAGAGTAGAACACTAAACCTTTGTTAAACCCACTTACCATGTTCCTGTTCTTTGTGGAAGTCCACTTAAAACCAGCTGCTTGGGTTGGACCCAA
Source organism: Fukomys damarensis (assembly GCF_012274545.1). Taxonomy (NCBI): domain Eukaryota; kingdom Metazoa; phylum Chordata; class Mammalia; order Rodentia; family Bathyergidae; genus Fukomys; species Fukomys damarensis. Next base: position 24,549,088 of record NW_022900920.1, on the reverse strand, counting down.
CGTATACCAAGAAATTCATCATATGGGCACTCACTACCTCTGAGGCCTGCTGCAGAACAGTACTCCTCAGGTCTTTAGTATCGAGGATGTGATCAGTGATGACATCCTTGTGAGGGACCCACCTGATGGCAGTGATGCTTTCAGTGTCACTGGATGGAGAAAATGCACAAAGAGAACTACTCTGCATAAATTACACTCTAAAAGGAATGTGTTTTGCAGGTAATACTTGCATCTGAAAATTCCTACCTGTGCACTAAAACATTTGTTTTTCTTGGTCTAGAGGCAATGCTTGGGGGCACATGGATTCCAGGGACCACCCTCTCCCCCTACAGTCAGAGAAGAAACTGCCTGACAGGCTGAGACTCCAACCTAAGAGCAGGGGCAGTGGGGGCTCAGCAGCTGTTTGTGTCAGTTTTTATATAAGTAAATGGCACAGTTCTACCACCGGCCCAAGCCCTAATGCTGTCCTGGAATCGCCAACTGTCCTGGAGATTAAAAAGAAAAAGAACCCAGTCTATGTGAATTCATTTCACTACCTTGGGAGAAAGAATGAAACAATTTTGTTTTTTCTTTTTCGGAATGACTTGTGCCTCCATCTTCAGGCTGGACTTGATCATCTTTCTTCCAATAATCTGTTACTGGCCTCTGAAGGATTTCCTTGCCTCCTCCAGTGTCTTTTCCTCCTGAAACAGAAGGGAAGTTCTAAACTCCAAGTTTGATTGTGCCCTTTCCAGCGCCCCACTGACCTTGGAAAGAAACCAAGCTTCTGAGTATACCATTAAAATCCCCTCCTCATCTCACAGTTTCTGTTAACACATCCTGACTTCTACAACATGCTACACCCTACCTACTTACTTTTCATTCTTTTGGATCCCTTTTCCCTGTTTCCTTTACCTGCCTAATTTACTCAACCTCAGGCCTCACAGAAACCAGTTGCTTCCCCAGACAAGAGATTTCCCTTTGCCTTAGGGCTGGATTAGCTTTCCTTCTTGGTTACTCCCATAACACCTTTTAATTCCCCAACTATAGTACTTCATCATACCAGGGTGTGTATGCTCATTTTCAGTGGATCCTAGAATGTATCATACTGTAAGAATAGAGGATAAATTTATTCAGGTGAGTTGCGCTCACATGTGAGATGAAGAAACCACACTTCCCAAATACAGAACCATTCTTCCTGCCCGCCCCTTTCAATGAATCACACCTATGGAATACACAAGGCATTTTGTAGCGATGTCCTTGTCTCAGCCCGTTCCTCACCCTTACATTTCCAGGGGTGATAAGACCAGCTTGGCCAGTCTTTCGTGGTGGCCACACTGGAAGGACATTTCCACCATCAGGAAGAAGTTCTTCCTTAAAGGATTGGGACCAAGAGGCGTCCACAAATTCCTAGAACTGCTCTGCTCCTAGCAAAGGAGGAAAAATGCATTTCCTGAAAAGACAAAGGTGAAACAGCTCTCTGCAGTGGGCCCTTTCTTGTCCTTCCTGAGCTTAAACAGAAGCACACTCTGGACAGAAAACCCTCACCATTCACAGTCCTCCTCTTTTGGCAACCGAAGATCTCAGATTGTTTTCTGATTTCCTTATCTGCGTGCGGGTTTGTGGTGCTTCAGTAAAATTTGTTTTTAGAACCCAGCCCTGAACATCTCAGTAAATGTTCCAGGCAGCAAAATGTACTTTTATTTTTTAAAACAAAAATTAAGAGTATTTTTCCTATAAAATTAAATGTGTTTGTTATATATATTCACAAATATCAATATGCATAAAGGAAAACTAAATGAAACAAAATTTCAATACCCAAAAGTAGTAGTGTTGTTTTAAAAACAAAGCAAAACAAAACAAAAAGACCAAACTGCCAGCCAGACTGAGTTCTGTTCAGTTCCTAAAGCCCAGGCCTCCCTCAAGACTTCCCAGGAGCTTACCCTTTTGTCTACAAAGTGTCCTTCCACACCCCTGTCTTGCACATCCTCCCATGGTCCTAGCTGAGCCATTATTATAAGTACTAGGCAGTTGTGCATAATTATAAATACAGCGTACCCGTACCCTTATTATGTAATTAATGATGTCATATGATTTGATGTGATGGTGGTTCTAATATAATTATGATGTCCTGTGGTTTGACGTGCTTTCAATACAGTAAAGTACATTGCAACACTATTCAATAATATAATAATTTCTGGATATACTTGGCCCTAGGAAGCCCCCATCGACTTCCAAAGGCTGAGGAAGTCATGTTCTCATAGACTAAGCACAGCACTTTCCCCCTGCGAGCTGAGTACTATGGATTCTCTGTTTGTCCCACCAGCCTATCCTTCATGAAAGCAGGGCCAGTGATGTTTAATTCAGTGCTGCAGTAGTGCCCGGGACATCTCCATTCACTGCCTTCTCGCTAAACACGAGACAACTCTGCAACTAAGCTGCTCTGTTCTTCACAACAGATAAGGCCCACGGTTTCAGGGGGAAGAGAAGGGAGGGATGAAAGATGATTACGATAGACTTTGTAAGCACAAGGACCCGAGTTCGATCCCCAGTACCAAAAGCAAGATAGACTAGACTATGTACCAATTCTCTAAGCTGATTGTGAATATCAAGTATCACAATATACACCAATAAAAACTTATAAAGAAATGAAAAGAGTCATGTCACACTTTCAGTGACTTCTTCCACTGCATGGAAATCATCACATAATCTTTAATCAGACTTGTACCAGCCACTGTGATGACATGCTCTGGGATCAGACGATCGTTTCTTTTTTGGACTCGGAGAACAGCGGGTATCACTAGGCTGTGAGAGAGAGCTGAAGTGACTCTGATATGAGGAGACTTAAGGCAAAAGTTTCCCACTGCCTCCCATGTGGGTCACATCCCTATGTTTAGCTATGTATTAATGGTTCATGTCACCAGATTCATGACCTTCCGTTAAGGATGCAATGTTGTTTTCAAATTAGGTGTAGTTTATGAGCATCTGTTAACTGTTATTTAGTGATGCTAGCCCTTGGGAAGGACGCCATCTTGAGATAAATTATTTGCCTAGAAGAGGCTGTGAAATAGATAAAACAGACTTTTGCAAAAGTAGAATTGATTTTATTTCTACATTATCAAAGTTCCCTAGGAATTGAACAATTTCCAGCCCTAGATATGAGACCATCCACATATTTTTCCATCAAAATGGATTTATAGAGTCTACATAATAATCTCAGGATGGCGTTAAATACGAGAGAATAAATCATACTTTTTGCTCTAAGAGAGTTTATATTTTCTTTTATGACACAGAGTTTATACCAAACCTCCGGACCTCCAAAATCCAATTCACAGCCCCATGGATGTACAAACTCACTTGTTTCCATCAACAAGCCTGACCTACCTTCTGGAAAAAAGCAAATGAGTCAGTGTAGCAGTTCTCTGAAAATAACCCAAAAACTTGGGGAAAATAACTAAGTTTGTTGACAAAGGGGTCTCGGGGGCTACCACAACAAGGCAAGAAGAAGCTGGGTCAGGCTGCAGAACATCATTTTTCCTTCTAAATCTAAGTGCATATCATTTATTTTTTTAAGTGCACTTCATTTTTAATAAAGGGTTAGGTTTTCACTTATGCCATAACAAATTACCACACATGGTGACTTAAGATATTATACATGCATTATTTTACGGTTCTGGAGATCCGAAGTCCAGAATCAGTCTCCGTGAGCTAAATACAGGGGTCAGCAGCCAGAGCAGCTATGAAACAGCCCATGCTTGGGGGCTGGGTAAGGAAGTCCCTAAATGCATGATGTTGGGAGGAAGCAGGAGATTCTGAAAGCTGCTGCTTTCTCCAGAGGTCGCCATTGGCTCACCAAGGTCTCTGGCCCCTGAATCATGGTAGCCCTGTCCCTCTCTTCAGCTCTGCTTCCTTCCCACTTTCCTTCGCAGCTGCTGATCCATAAGCTTTTGCACTCCAAACAAATTACAGCGTGGTCCTGTTTAAATGGGTGTCCACTGGGTCTCAGAGGAGTAGGTGCAGCTTGTGCAGCGTGGGGCTTGGAAGCCCAGGCGGCCTTGAAAACTGTTAGGTGGCAAGAAAGAATCTAGACATAAACTGTTAGGTGGCAAGAAAGAATCTAGACAGATAATTCTTGTTCTAGACCAGGTGTTTTCCCGGGAAGAAGTAGTCTGGCAGTGTTTGCTCTGATGACCTGCTCCTGGGAACAGCCATCTGGCACGGTGATGCTGTGCTTTGCAGGAAAGAGACTGAGCATGTGGCTCATTGTAATGTTAGCAGGGACTTCCACAGGCAAAATACCATCGGCAGCACAGATAACCATTGTTACTCTTAGTGGCGACAACTTATAGCAGCCAGAAAGAGTGGCAAAAGACCAGTAGGACACACGCACGCATATTCTTTCTCTGCCTAGCATTGGAATGAAGAACTGTTTGCTGTTCTCCCTCCTCTCTTGCCCTGAGCAGATGACGTCCCTCCTGGATGATGAGGGAGTGCCCTTGAAAAGCAGAGACATCACCAGCACTCAGGAGGCTGAGGCAGGAGGATCACTGTGAGTTCAAGACCAGCCTGGGCGACATAGTGAGTTCCAGGTCAGCCTCAACTACATAGTGAAACACTGTCTCAAAACAAACAAACAAAAAAAAAGCACAGACATCGCTTCCTATGAGCATGGGTGGGCATGGTGTCTGCTGGGCGGCTAAAAGGAGAAAGGAGACTGTGGATGCATTTGCAATCAAAATGGACGGAATAAGTTAGGAGGCTCATTACATTTAGGCACTCAACTCCACACCATCACTAATGCAGATACCAGATAACTCTGGAGCCTCTGTTTCCCCTGTGCTTTGGAGCAGTGTTTGATATTTATTTTTTTTCCCAATGAAACAGGTTCAAGCATTATTGAGAAGAAAACACAAAGCAGGACAATGAAGAGAATGGACTTTAATTTCTTTTTTTTAATCTTTATTAAATTTAATGGTATATTTTAGGTATACAATACAGTTACATTCATTATTGGGATCTTATACGTTTTCATGACTTATCTTGGTTCTTATTTTTCCCCATTCCCCAGCCTGTCCTTCAGCCCCTCCACCCTTCCCTGTCTACAAAGACATGGTTTCCACATTTTTTTCTTTTCACATATTTTTTCTTTTCCCTTTTTACCTTTTCCCTACCCCTCCCACTTCCTCTACTCTTTTAGACTTTTCTTCCTATTACACAATATCAATCATACATTTTGATCCTTATTTACACTTTTAGTTTATCACACCAGAGAAACTATTCTGTGTTTACATGTGTGACTTATTAATTTCACTTAAGAGTATGGCCTCAATGTGCCTCTACTTAGCAATAAATCTCTCTAGTTTCTCATTCTTTATGGCTCAGTAGTACTCCATTTTATTTTTTAAAAACCACATCTTCTTTATCCAATCTCCAGTTGATGGGCAACTGGGCTGTTTCCAAATTTTAGCTATTACAAACTGTGCCGGGGGCTGGGGATTTAGCTCAGTGGTTCTGCCTTCTGCCTTGCAAGCAGAAGGTCCCGAATTCAATTCCTAGGACCAAAAAAAAGAGAAACAAACTGTGCTGCTATAAACATGGGTGAGCATATATCACTTTGGTATAATTCTTTTAATTCTTTTGGGAACATACCCAGCAGGGAAATAGCAGGGTAAAATGGAACTTCTACTCCTAGCTGTTTAAGGCCTCTCCATACTGATTTCCACAGTGGTTCCACCAGTCTTCACTCCCACCAGCAATAAAGAAGGGTTCCTTTCTCCTCACAACCCTGCCTGCATTTGTTATTGGTTGATTTCTTGATAGCAGCCATTCTTTCTGGGGTGAGGTGGAATCTCAGTGTTGTTTTCTTCTGCATCTCTCAAACAACCAGTGATGTTGAACATATTTTCATATATTTATTTGCTGCTTTTCCTACTTTGTCTGAGAATGTCTGTTCATTTCAGATGCCCATTTTTGAACTGGGTCTTTATATTTGGGGGGTCTTGTTTTTTTTATTTCTTTATATATTCTAGATAGGAGACCTTTGTCTGAAGAACAGCTGGCAAAAAGTTTTTCCCACATTGTGAATTGTGCCTTAGTTCTGCGTGTGATTTTTCTGGCAGTGCAGAAGCTTTTTAAAAAGATGAGATCCCAGTTGTTGATTCTTTGTGCATATCACTTATTGCCATGTAGGAAGAGACATGCAGTTGAACAATGACTGGCTGTAGTGCGGTATGATAACAACAACACATATTTATATATTTTCTGTCTCATGGCTACTCAGAGACTATGATTGTTTTAATGCTATAAACAAAAATCTCCCAATGCATCTGTTCAGGTGGCCAAGGCATTTCCATCTGTAGTAGGGACAGGGAGAGCCCAGTGAGACCAGAAGGAAAAGCTGGACATGGAACCAGTGTGCATGTTCTCACCAGAATCCTGTTTTCCCCTGAACTCGATTTGTCATGTTTGCCTCCACTTCTTACTTAGTTGCCTGCCGTGTTCCTGAGAGTCTCAAGTCTCTACTGTACTACACATCAGCCTCTGAATTATTTTGAGGCCAACTGACACGTTCTGGTCAGTAGACAACGACAAAAGTGAAGTGTATCACTTCTGAGTTTCAGTAGTTAAATGCCTGTCACTGCTATGGTGACCTAGGTGGCCATGTGGTAAAATGGGGACCTAATAAGATGCAGGGACGTGGGAGCATAAATCCAAGTCACCAGGCGGAGGGCAGACTCCACCTAGCCTGTGTCAGACATGAGCATAACATAAACCTACATTGTACTAAACCAGTGAGATGTGACTGTATACTTGTCACCACAGCACAGCCTGTCCTGCCCTGCTATATATGATCCATAAACTATTTTCACTCTGCTAGTCCTCCCTGGCAAAGTCCCAATACCAATTGCTGTGGCTCAGACTTCAGTTTCCCCAAAAGTCTCATGTTCAGAGGTAGGACCTGGTTGGAAGGGTAGGTCGCTGGGGGTGTGACCTGGAAGACACCTCTCTCTCCCTTGCTCCTCCCTTCTCTCTCTGCTTCACGGCTACCACATAGTGAGCAGCTTTCTCCTGCTGTGCCTTTCCACCATGCTCTTTCTGCCTTAGAGCCAGCCAGTCACGGGCTGAACCCACTGAAACTATGAGCCAAAACAAATCTCTCTTCCTTTAAGTTGCCGTTGTTGGACATTGTGTCTTAGCAAAAGAAAGTGGCTGATAAACTGACCATAGTTCCCTCTGTGCTTGGTCACATGCTGCAAGTAAGTGACTTCCTCTTCAATTCCAGGAAGATAAGTCATGGATTGGTGTTGGCCAATCGCAATCCTTGCCACAGATTGGTTTACATTTGGGTATGTGATGCAATTCTGGATGAGAAGTGATAAGGGAAATCTCCAGGGGAATTCAGCAAATATTTTATTCACTTTTAAATTAGAAAAAGAAAAATCCCTTTTGTTTCTCAAGATGCAACCGATGATGAAAGGATGCTTGGCACCTCTGTGACTATCTTGTGTCTGTTGGGCTAAAGCCAATGTAGTCAAAATGGCAGTCAGGAGATATCAAAAGGACATGAGTTCTTGAAATAATTGGGCTGTAAATTGTCCAAGTCCTCCACCACCTTGCTTCCTTAATTGAGATGTGAAAAGTACCTGATATTCAAATCATCCTCGATTCTCATCTCATTTGCACATTAGAAAGGTCTGGGGAGAATTTGAAATGTCCTAATGCCTCAGTCCCACCCCCAGAGATTCTGCTTTAACCTCACGCTGCTGTGGAACACAGACAGGACTCCTTTTAAGCTCCGAGGTGACTCTGATACATGGTCAGAAGATCAAACCCCACAGCTTCTGGTATTCTGCCCCTGCAAATACCAAACATAGGATCTACTGCGCAGACAGGCTCTCCCATGATTGGCAATTGACGCCTTAATGGTGTGAGTACTGAGAGCTCTAGTATGCTTCCCTGCAGAGGGTAAAGTGAGCCGTTTCCTGAAAGGCTGGCTGAGACAAGTGGTGGAGCACTGTGACAAGGCTCCCCTCCCAGCCACCCGTGTGTCCTCAGATGCTCTGCGCCTGCTCTTCACCATCTGACCCCACTTTTCTGCATCTTGGGTGCTGAAATCCTGAAGTCCTGGGCTCACCCCAGGCCCTGGGAAATTCTAAGGGTCAGATGTGGGCAACTATTTTTCTGCATTTGGGTCCGACTCAGCCTGATAAAGTAAGATTTCCCAACAATGCCAGCACCTAACCTAGAGTAAGTATCCATCTGATGTTTCTTTACTTCGAAGCATTCAATTCCATAAAGCTAAGTATTGCTTTACTTTATGCTGAAAGCTCAGATTCAGTATAGCAAGGGAAAGCAGAGACTGCATTGCACAGCCAACAGCCCAGACATGGAACACTTATCTGCCTTTTCTCTGGGATCTTAGAGCCTCCCTTACATCCAGGAACTGATGCATTCATTCCTCAAAAAAAAAACTTCCTCTTCTACTTCCCTGAAACTTGGAGGAAAAGCCTGGCTTCCCTAGGTTTCCCTTCACTCACAGAGCAAATGTAATCAGAGGTTACTGCTCTCTACAGCTCCACACCAACTCCCAGCACACTCCAGCTGGAGCTGAGACTGAGCCTCACTGAGTCCCTCCCGCACTAAGGAGTGCTCTCTAGTCCTGCCTTCTCTGCCCCAGCACTAGGCTGAGAGCTTCCCAAGCACAGCTGTGAGGTTATGTGGTCACTGCCAAGTCAGGCAGCCAGGAAACGGAACAAGAGGGTTGAGCAAGGCGAGCATGATCACATCAGCGACAGAGCTGAGCTACAGAACTCCACAGAGCTTCTGAAATCGTAGCTAAGTTCAGCTGCACATATTTTTTTCTGGTCTTGCCTGGGATTTCTATGATTTGCCTTTAATGTGCAGCACAGTGAGGCATCTCTGCATCTGAATGTTGGCCGCTGTTGGCAGAGGGGTTTCCATTAGTATTCACACAGTTGCTCATACTCCAGCAGGCTGGCTCGGCTGGTCTAATCACGGGGCAGAAGAGGTGTTTCAGGAGAGGAAGGCAAGAGTACGTAAGAACTCTTGAGGGCTAGCCTTGGAACTGACGCGGCAACACTTTCTCTGCGTTCTGCTGCATAGAGCAGGTTGAAAGGCTAGCCCAGATTCACAGGGCGGGAGATGGACTCTGTCTTTAATGGGAGGAGCAGGCATATAACAAAGGGCACAGAAGCAAATGAGTAGTAGAACAAGGTCGGTATGGATTCAGCCCCTGGGTCTACCCACTACACATTCATGTAGCATCTCACATTACCAGCTATCCAGATTCCATGGCTCTAGCTTGGTTTCCTCAAGTTCTTCCTTGCAAAGCAAGCTTCCTAAGTTACCAGCAAACATTTTGTTCAATGCCACATTAACAGATAAGACCTGACTACTGAATCAGCCAGTCCAATACTGGGAGCTAACAGAAGAAACAAAAGACTGTCTAAATATTTTAAAGCTATTTTCATTATCACATAACTCAGTATTGTCATTGTTAAAGCCTTAAGCACCAGCAATATCATGAGGTAAAACTACAGGAATATGTGCTATGGTATAATAAAGCATTAAGAAAGAAAGCACCCCACACAAAAGCAGAGCAGTCCCAAATAAATAATCTATGATGCATCTCAAAGTCCTCAAAAGACAAGAACAATCCAAATCTGAAACTAATACAAGGAAAGAAATTATAAAGATCAGTGTGTAAACTAATGAAATTGAAGCCAAATAAAAACAGTATAAAGGAACGATGAATCCAAGAAGTAAAAAGGCTCTAAATGCTTCTATATGTACCAGTCCCCCTATGATAAATGTGTTTATTGTGTATTGCAAAGATTTACTGATCAAAACAATTGACAAGAAAACAAAACAAAATAACAAACAGAAATATGGTGTCTTTTATACAAAACTGCAAGGAAAAATCCTTGAATGCTGGGAGAATAGCTTAGAGATAGAGTACTTGCCTAACATGCATGCATACATGAGATTCAACCCCCAGAACCACAAAGGAAAAGGAAGAAAAAATGAAACCCTTCATTGGTGAAGGACTTTTAGAATACCTGCTTTCCCCTTGAGAGCTGAGAGTTCACCCAGAATGCAGAACTCAGTCTCTAGACTATAATTTCCATGAAAACTTTCTCCCCACACTCCATCTCATAAAGACTATTTGATGTTCTTGAACTCCCAGTACAAGCACACTTCATTTTTCTTCAAATTACCTCCAAACAGTTGCATTTGTATTGCACTCATGTCCAGTAATTCAAATCCCATTCCTCCAAATTGTCTGCAATACGAAACATAACTAACTTCATCCCCGAGAAAATATTTTTCCTGACATGTGTGGCAATATCTTTTAAACAGATTCTTACAAATAGAACTCGCTACACAGTATGTAAGTGCTCTTTGGAATACAGGAAGACATCCTTCCCTCATGAACCTGAGAGGTCACCAATAACACGAGCTCTCCCTTCGGTTTTCATCTCCCCTCTTTGGACTATAATGAAGTTCCTAGGCCAAGTAGGATGTCTGTGGCCACCTCTGCTCGGAATGGCCTGAAAGGCTATGGGATGCTATTAGGTGAGTGTTTCCTAGGCTTTTCAGTTTTTCCAAGTAGAGGGAAATTTTGCCTGTACATATAAGCATCATGATGGGAAGAAGGCTCTAAGACAAAGAAGACACAATCTTTGTGGCATTTACAGGATTGCCAAGAAGCTGAACACTAGAGAAAGAATCTCCTAAATCAGATTAAGACTGTAAGAGCTTCAAAGAAGCAAAAGCATGAGTACTGGTGAGACTGTACCTAATCAGGGTCAGGGGAAGCTTTCCTGAGGAAACCTCTGTTGGGCAAAGTTCTGAAGGGTCTGTAGGAGTCCACTAAGGGAGGAGAGAGGAAACAGAGCAAAGGAAACAGGACATTCAAAGGTCATGGAAAGAAGGAGCAAGGTACCTACTAGAGACTGAGACACATGCAAAGAAAACAAGTGGCACCAGAAGGGTTTGCTTTAGGGGATATTGAAAGGAGTGGTCCTATCTTAATAGCAATGGGAAACTATTCGTTCAAATCTTGTAAGTTGGGGATTTGTGAAAGATTCTATATGTCCTACTCAACTCCTACCCACAGTTGTCTATGACAGTTGCCGGAGAAGATTTTGAAGCTGTTATTTTTTAAGTCTAATTCTTTGTAAAATAAAAACAATAGAAACCCTTTATTAATCCACTGCTGTATACTCAGTAATAAGCCAAACTTTTCCAGTAGATATGGATGGTACAATTCCAATATTCTGTAAAACTACAAATAACTGCAGGGTCTCTAGAAAACTCAACACTATGACTTTAGAAATCTGCAAAAACTAAGGATCTACTATACTCGAAGATGAAAATGCAGAGGCAAAAATCAAAATTGCATGAGTCAGCCAAACAGCAATAAAAGTGAGAAAAAAATGAGCCACATTCTATCTGGGCACACAGAAAGTTATTAGGTTTTCAAGTCATTTCAAGGAGAATAGGGATGAAATTTGTTTCTGAAGTTTGTAGTTTTATGGCTGCCTAGAATTAAAAATAATTTATAAAGGTATGTGAGATCCCATAATACCGCACTCTCCACCAAAAGGACATTGTCTTCTGCTGACAGTCTATTATGATGCTGAATAGACAATTAAACCAAAACGAACGTGACAGAGAGATAATTGCCTATCATATTAAAACCTATTCTAAGCATCAACAACAATTTCTCAAAGGACTCAAATTTCAAGCTAATAAAGGCAAGCACAGTAGTGGAAGTATTTCAACACAACTTACAATGCCACACAGAATAGAAAACTGAATAAAATAAAACTAGCTCCCTATCATCAGCTTTATATCTGCAGAGAATTCATTTGCTCCCATTCACTGCATGGAACACAGCAGTTTACAAGAGATTCCTGGACATGCCGCGTGCCTCACAAGGATTTGTGACCATGGTCCTCGATCGAGGCTCCCCAGTAAATTTGAGTGCGAGCTGCCCAGTACCTCCTATGGAATTGCCTTATGAAGGGAAGCGGGGAGAGACAAAGAAAGGAAGGAAATCACTTGGTTCCTCCAGCCAAATGCAGCAGTTTGAACATAGAGGACCAAAGAAACTGACTTCACCTTCCATCTTGGGAATGGTCTCAAAGTTCTATGCCAGGCTAATCCTTACCGTTTCTACAACACCAGATAGTGAAGATTAAGGGAGACAGGGGAACCCTTACACCAGGGCAGCACTAATAAACTGGATACTGACAGAAGGGAAACTTATTGTTTAAGTCCAATTCTTTGTAAAATCAAAATGGTAGAAGCTCTTTATTAATCCAGTGCTCTGCACTCATTCAAAAGCCAAAGTACTCCAGTGAAATAAATGCAATTCAAATGACACACACTTGAGATCCAGAAAGGGTAAAATCACTGCTGGGGTGATAGCTTATGATTTTACAAGCTATTAAAACTTTCTCCAGACAAAGGAAAAACATAGTGAATATTTCATAAGGATTGCTTCTCTGTTAGTTTTTGTAAATCAGCCGGTTAGTTAACAGTGAGCACTGTATACAGCATTTCGGGTTTCTGTGATGAAGTATAACTTAAAGCAATAATTAGAAAAACTCCATTTAAGTCTGGCTTTCTTAACAATGTGCACGTGCGCTGGGTGCTTCACCTTTGGCACATGTTCCTCCAAGCTCAAAGACAGGTGCAAATGACACTCATAGAAGACATAAGCTGTAACTTCCAGACAGGGAAGTACTGTATCATTTTTTTAAATTAAATTTACAGAACCGTCTGAAAATGAATTGATGGTGGGGTCATTTAGCTTACATTTTATTTATAGTGAAGCACAGTAAACAAGTGGTAATGTTTCTGGTGGGGGTTAAGTTCCCACCAACAGACCAATCTGCACTCTAGTCATGACAACGTGTGCTACAGGCAAGAATGATGACCCTATGCTGGCCATGGTGCTGCCCTCCTGCAATCCCAGCACTCGGAAGGCTGAGGCAGCTGGATCACTCCACGTTCAAGGCCAGCCTGGGCTACACAGTGAGTGAAGGACAGCTTGAACTGCCTGGTGAGACGCCCAAAAAGAATGATGACCTGAATCGACGGAAATTAAATGATGGCCTTCGAATTAAATAATAGCTTGTAGTTATACAATATACGTTTCTTAATCATTTCAATTCTTAAAAGATGTGGCTTTCTAAAATTTATAATTCATTATTTAAAATGTTTTCCTGTAAGTGAGAAAAATCAAGGTTACTTTCAACATGTCATCTTGAGGAACTGAGAATTCAGAAGTACAAAGTCTGGACCACAGTGGTACATTCCTGAAACAAGCCACTCAGGAAGTTCAGGCAGAGATATTAAAACTCTGAACCCAGCCCAGGCAACTTACTGAGAGCTTGTCACAAATAAAAATATTTTAAAAGAAGTTGGGATATTTCTCAGTGGTAGAACCTAGTGTTATGGCTTGTACCTAGACGTCCCCCAAAAGCCTCACACACTCATAGGTGGGGCTTTTCAGAGCTACCTGGAGCTAGGGTGTGTGATACTGGGATTAATGGTGTGTGGTACTAAATTAGTCCACTTATTGGAATTAGCAGAATTCTGGGTGTGGTTTAATGGATTTACTAAAGATAGAAACCCCACTGTGAGCATGGGTGGCATAATCACAGTGGTTTAAAGCCTCTTTGGGATAAAAGAGAAAGGCATGCTCCCTTGTGCTGCTGTTGTTTCTTTCTGCCTACCATGAGCATTTTCTCCTCTGTGATGCCCCTCTCTTGGTTCCATCTGCCTTGGAGTCAGACAGCTGTGGACTGAAATGCCTACAAACTGTGAGCTGAAATTAACTATTCTTCCTTTAATTGTGGATGAGGGGTATTTTGTCTTAGCAATGAGAAAGTAACTAAGACAGATTTTGGTACCAAAAGTGGGGTTACTACTGTGACTATATCTATGTGGTTCATGGACCTTTGGAACTGGCCTGTGGAAAGAGTTTGAAAAGGTTTGGAGACGCCAGCTGAAGAAGCTGTCCTAGCATGCTGTAACCCAAGCTTGATGGGAGATTCAGGTCAGAGTTCAGAAGACCAGAGTGCTGAGAGAAATGCAGCTGGTAAAGGCAAACCTCAGGAGATTTCAGTTAGGAACAAGGACTGCCATTGTCAGTTGGACTTCGGATCACATGTGCTGTGTGCTGGCCAAAAATTTGTCAGCATTTTGCTTCTGACCAGCGACTTTGCCTAAGACTGAGATGAAGTGTGGTGGACTAATTAATCTTGTGGAAGAAATTTCAAGGCAATATAAAATTGAGGCAGTAGCATGGCTACTGTGTGGAGCTTTTAGTCAGTGGTACCTTGAAAATCAAGAGCAAGCAGCACAGTAGAATGAATTTAAAATTTTGAGTTGGCCAGAAAGAAAGCTCCAGTAAATTGGCAGCCATCAAAGAAGCAGCAGAGGAGAACTTGGTTGCTGAAAGGAAACAGGACAATAGAAAAGATGGCCTGAGTTCAGCACAAGAACCAGCAGGATCCTACCTTTTGCAGCCTAAAAATTGCAAAGGCAAAAGACTATACTTTGAGAAGAGATCCCCAGAGCACCATGTTCCAGAATGACAACAGCCTAGACAATCTTTTCCTCAGGATTGGGTTCAGAGTGCTCAGCAACCCAGGTACTCAACTCCTACAGCCAAGAGAGGAGGAAGCCTGGCTACTGCTCCAACTGGCAGCGGACTTTGCCATTATCCATGTGGTGCTGGTTTTAGGCAATGCAGAATGCAAGAGTTGTGGGACCAGGAAGGCTTCCACCTAGATTTCAGAAGTGCACCCCTGAGAGGGCAGTGTGTGAAGCAATAAGCATGAAGTCAAAGGTGCAGTGGAGACTCCAAAAGTTTGGATAAACCAGGAGCACGGACCATCTGAGGAAAGCTGCAAAGAGTGAGCAAGGCCAACTCATCAGAGAAGCCGTGACAGCTACAACCACCAGCAGTGCCACTGGATGGAGCCACTCAAGCCCTTTGGAGTTCACAGATTGCCCAAGATGCTGGACATGGAACTACAGAGCTTAATACTTGCCCTGCTGGATTTTGGTCTCGCTTTGGTCCCATTCCTTTCTATCCCCCTATTTGTACTTTTTGGAATGGAAATGTTTATCTTGTGCTATCGTATGCTAGAAAAGTTTTTCTTTTTATTGTAAAGGGACTTATACTAAGCATTTGCCTTAAATCTCAGAGGAGACTTTGGACTTGGACTTTTCCACAATGCTGAAACTGTTAGGACTTTGGCCACTCTTAGAGATGGACTAAATGCCTTTTGCCTAAACAGATGTGCATGAGTCTTTTGGGGTCTGGGGACAACTAGCATGCCTGGGTTCAATCCCTAGCACTACAAAAAATAAAAATAAAAAAAGTACACAGGACTTACTGTGCTCTCTTCTTCCTTTGCACCTCCTAGAAGATCTCTTCTTAGTCACACCACCAACAGACAGCCATTTAATTGGTTTGCTGAGAGTCAGTGAGACTGGGAAGCCATGAAATGATTAAGATTCTACTATTTCTATTTCTCAAGCACTCATCTAGGAACCAAAGTTTCAAAAAGGTCAACCTGTCCTCACTGGGCTTACTCTAGCTGTGGGATGCACAAACCCAAAGACCCCAACTGATTGCATAGCTGCCCTGGATCACACAGAGTATAAGACGTCCAGGTGCAGACTGCACTTATCCACTCCCAAACCCCTGACCGTGCTGCCACAGCAGCACTTAGATGGAGACTGGGCAAAGAAAGCAGCAAGAGCTTCACACAGGAGGGGATCTTTGAGCTAAGTTTGAAGAGAAAGGCACAAATGGTGGGCAATGCAGGGGGGCTCAGCAATCATCCCAGCACTTCAAGGGCCCTTCAGGGAAAGAGGCTGGTTAGAGTGGCAAAAGAAGCATGCTGGAGCGGTCTTCAGGGCCAGGCAGTGGAGAACCACAGCTCTGTATTACAGTCCGGACATGATCCATGAGCAGGCAAAAGCCTCCAAATGGTTTTAAGTGGATGCTTTAACATGGTTCTGTTAGCATTTTAGTATAATCCGGTGACAGGAAGGCAGATGACAAGACAGGACAGGACATGATAGCTTTAATATGGGATAAAATCATGATCTCCGAAGCACAGGGGATGGAAGAGAATACGCGCAACGAAATATACAGACCAATGCTGAAGATGACTGTGAGTAGCCCTGGGAGGAGGGGGGTGGGGAGTGGTACAGAAGGCACCCAGATTGTTGGTCTAGGGGCTGGAGGAGCGCCATGTCCTAGGGCAGAGAAAATAGGAGACAGAGTTGGGGAGGGGCGGGAGAGGCTGACACCAGGCTCCTGTGGAGAATTAAGTGAAGACGCGGATATCTAGTAGGCTGATGGACGGAGGAACAGAGCTTCCTGAAACAAACACATATCAAAGACAATGAAGGGAAAAAGCAATGGAATAAGATCCTGAGGTTCTCTAATCAGCCACTGCGGACACGGGCGATGTTCCCACCCAATGAAGCCCCAGGGGCAAAAAAAGCCACTTGTTCTAGTTTCACCACGTTGTGGTAGCTCAGAGTTACTTTATCCTGGTCCCCCCGTGTCTCTCCAGCTTCCAGATGCACCCTGCCTCTAACTGAAGGTACAGGAAAACTCTGTTCCACCTACAAGATGGTCCCAGGGGAGGCCCTTCTCCTTTGTCTTTCAGTCCTGCGACAAAGACTAGGACAAACAGTTTCCCTTCGGGAAATTAGGCCTGACCATCTGGTATCAGCTAGGGTCACCTAGTCCTCCCTTATCTAAAGACATCCCTTAGTAGAGACCTAAGTGTGCCCGGGTAAGATTACAGGGGGTTCATGCAGCCATCCACCATCCATGATTCCACATGGCCCTTTGTGTGTTCTTTTTAAGGTAGTTTTGTAGTGCACAATTGCATTTGGGCGTGATTATTTGAATAGTATTTCCCTTAACATTCTGTAAGAGTCTGTGCCTATTTGGGTGATTTGCTGCACTCTTGATGACAACGTTTTAGGTGTTAGGTTAGGTCTTAGGTGCTATTGATTCTGACTCAGTTGAAAGAAGTCTCTCTAATCTGCACCAGCCTCTGAAGCGCCTCACCATAAAGACAGCTCAGGGGCCTTCTGTAAGTCATACCAGGTAAGACCTGAGATTCATGAAGCACTTTGAATTGCTCTTCTAAATGATATTTTTGGTTCTTAAACAAGAGATTCATATTACTTTTAAGAGTCTCATTTGTTCCCGCATATATTTTGAGTTATGAAATGCTTCCCTAGTACTTTATAATCAAAAGGTACTGCCCATTTCCACAGAAAACATGATCTTGGGGAATGACACTTGTAGTCAGGATTTTGGAGAGGGAATACATGTAATGCAGGACATAGTTTATAGAATTATTTTATTATAAATCCCAAAAAATTCAAGTGCAAAGAAGGGCAAGAGATTAACCATACATTAGAAGCCCAAAGAATCCAGCCGAGGGCCTAGATCCCAGAAATGTCCCACACAAGTCCAGCCAGGGGCCTAGAGCCCATGGCAGCAGTGGAAGCCAGAAAACCTACACTGGTGGGGAGAAGGATTTGTGCCATCAGGCTGAGGGATCCACATTGGAGCCAGGAAGTGATGCTCATGGTGAAGATCAGAGCTCCCCTGATGAGAACAGTAGCTATTCCCCGGGACAGCAAGGCCCTGAGCTCCTCCTCCAATGAGGACAGCCAAGTTCACATCAGGAAAACCATCCACAACAAGCTTCTCCTAGAAAATCAACAGCCCCCAATCTTCCTTTTCAGTTCTCTCTTTATGGCTAGTGGTAACCATCCTCAGGTGGATCCTCCACGCCCAGACCAAGCTGACTCAGTTCAGCTGGGCATTCCAAGTTGACCGTTAGTTACTCCACCACAGACACTAAGTCTGCATTTACAAATTTGTCCCAGACATTGAGAATAGTAAATCTTTGAGCTTAATAACAGAATGTTCATAAATTAGTACAAAGAATTAGAGAGCTGCTATGTGATCAGATTAGCTTGGGTGATAAAAAGGACATTCTATCATGATTACTTATAATTTTAGCACTGAATATTTCTAATTTCTACACCCATCAAATACTCTCACCCCAAGATTCCGCTACCCATCTCTCCCTCTCCCCGCCGTCCCTCTCTCACTTTCCACATACACACACATCCATTTTAATCAGTTATAATTCACATACAATTCACTTATTTAGCATATACAGTTCGATACTATTAATTATACTGTACTCTCAGTTGTAAAATCATCATCAGTACCCAATGTCAAAACATTTTCATTACCCCAAAAAGAAACTAATCATTATTTATTCTCCCTTATCCCCAGTCACTGGACATGACTAATCTACCTGTTGTTTGTATGGATTTTCTTATGCTTATATTTCTTGGAAATGGAATCATACAATACACTGTTTCTACTCTTTGGCTATGATGAATATTTCTGTGGACATTCATCTATCATTCACTGTAGGAAATTGGTACATGTACATAAAACATTTCAATTCTTTTTCCCCATTTTCTTTCAGCCCCCCACTTTTATTTTTCCAGAATCACATTCATTTATTCTGTAAGAGCTCATAAAGTTAATTCTTATATATTTAGATTAAAAATCAGACTAATAGGGCCAAATAATGTATAAAACATGTAAGACAACTGTGCTTAGTTCAGATACACTTTTAGATACATTGTCTGTCATGTATTACAATACCTTTTCTTCTCTCTTTACCTATTACTGAGATACATATTACATATCTACATATATTGAGAGAGAGAGTATGTTTTCATATATGAGAAACCCTATGACATTTAAGCTCGTGTATCTGGATTACTTCATTTAACCTGGTCCCAAGGTGCACCCTTTTCTACAAATGACTCAAGTTTATTCTTTTAATAAAGGCATAGTACCCCATTGTGTATAAATATTTTCTTTATCCATTCATCTGTTCTTGAATATATAGGCTGTTTCCAAGTCTTAATTATTATGAATTGTGCTGCCATAAACAAGGGTAAGGAAGGATACATCAGTGGTACGATGTCTTTAATTCATTTGGGAAAACATTTTGAAGGGATATAGGTGGGTCAAATGGAATTCCTACATTTAGCTTTTTTTTTGAGCAATTGCCATACTAATTTCCACAGTGGTTATATCAGTTTACAGTCCCACCAGCCATGGAGAAGGATTCCCTTCTCCTCACATCTTTGTCGGCATTTGTTATTGGATGATTTCTTGAGGGTAATCATTCTTTCTGGAATGAGATGGAGTCTAGTGATTGGGATTGTGTTATATCTGTGTCAGTTGTGGAAGTACAGCCATTTCAACAGTAGTCCTGCCTGTTGAAGGACAGGAGATGTCTTTCCATTCTCTGCTGTCATCTTCAATCACCTTTTTCAGAGTAGTTATTTTCAATATAGAAAGTCTCTTGCTTCCTTGAATTAGGTAAATTACTAAGTGTTTAATTTTTCTTTGTTCTTGTAAATTTTTTTTCCTAATTCTCAGAGAGTTCATTATTGGTGTATAGGAATGCTGTTGATTTTTTTAAATTTATTAAGAAAAAAATTTCATAACAAAATAAAATAACAATAGTTAATACACTGTGTATCATTGTCTTTAAAGTGGTTACTCAGAGAAAAAGTTCTCTCTTACAAAGAAGAAACAAATAGATAATAGCACTAAACTTTCCAAAGAACTAAGAGAAACTGGTAGTATAAATGAAATTAATTAGCATACACATTAAAATATTTTTATACAGAAGAATGGGCAATTTAGGGATATTTGAACTTCTTCCTACTTCCTATTTATCAGTCTTCTATTTTGCTGTTCGTGGAGAGGTAGATAAATATAAACAGATTTTCTAGTATAAGAGAAACTATGTGCTGTTTAAGTTTACATGTCTGACTTGTTTCACTTAACGTTATGTTCTCAAGTTGCATCCTATTACAAAAGGCTCAAGTTTATTGTTCTTTATGGCAGAGTAGTACTCCGCTGTATATAATGATTTTTGTGTGTTGATTTCATATCCTGCCACATGTGAACTTGGTTATTAACTCTAGGAATCTTTTGGAGGATTTTTAGGGGGCTTTCTATATAGAGGATCACGTCATCGGCAAACATCGATAATTTGACTCCTTCATTCCCAGTCATATATCACTTTTATTTCTCTTTCTTTTATTTCTCAAAAGCAAATTGCTTTTGCTAACATTTGGGTACCATGCTGACTAGGAGTGGTGATGGTGAACATCTTTATCAGACTCCTAATTTTAGAAGGAGAACTTTCAGATTTTCCCCTGTAGTAGGTTTGTCATAAGTGGCTTTTATCAGACTGTGATACTGTCCTTCTATACCTATTTTCTTCACTGTTTTAACCATGAATTGATGTTGGATTTTGTCAAAGGCTTTTTCTACATCTATGGAGGTGAACGTGGGGGTTTTGCCCTTGCTTCTGCTTGTGTCATGGTATTACATGTATTCGCTTGTGTATTTTGAACCATCCCTACATCTGGGATAGAGCCTACTTGGTCATGACTTATGAACTTTTTGATGACTCAATGCTTTCTGCTGAAGTATCTTTTTGAGGATTTTGCATTTTTTTCCATTAACATTTCCATGTGGGGGCCATAAAGCCTATGTCTTGCTGCCGGGAAGCTCTGATTTGAATTCAGTTGTCCTGCCATCTTGAACTCCCAGTGATACATGCCTGACTATCTGAAAGAAATCAGGGCTGCTGTGGCCTCAGGAAAAAAAGCCAAGTGCATTATGACATTTTGCATCCTCTGCACGAATCGGCTACCTTTACATACAAAATGGTTTAAAGAAATCTGTGAATATAAATTTATTTTAATTAATGAAATAAATGTGTTGATTGTTGTAATCATTTTAATTAGTATGAGAAGCATTGACATTTATACTTCGTAGTAATTTGTCAAATTCAAGTAACTAACTCAAATCAGTCCACTTACAGATTTTTCATTAGTAAATATATTGATAAAAATGATTAGATCTGTTATTACCATCAGTGGTAAAAGCCACCTGATGGAACTGTTAGATTGATCTATAGCTCTCTTTCTTGGTTGGATTCTTGTCTGGCTTTGGAATGCGTGTAATGTCGCTTCCAGGAACGACTTCAGGTATATTCCTTCTCTTTCACTTTCATTACAGAGCTTGAGGAGTACCGGTGTTCGATCTTCCCTGAAATTTTTGTAGAATTCAGCAGTGAGTCCATGCAGACCTGGGCTTTTCTTAGTAAGTTTATCTAAGATCGTTTCTATTTAATTGGTTTTTATTGGACTATTCAGGTCTTTAAAATATCTTGATCCACTTTTGGTAATTCATAGTATCTACAAATCGATCCATTTCTTCTGAATCCTGCAACATATTGCTGTACAGGTCTGTGAAGTACTGAAGAATCTCTGAATTCAGTGGTGTCTGTTGTGATTTCACCTTTTGCATTTCTAATTATACTGATTTTGGTCTTTTATATCCTGTTTTGGTAAGATTGGCCAAGGCTTTTTCTACTTTGTTTATTCTTTCAAAAAACCAAACCTCATGGCTGGGGATTTAGCTCAGCGGTTCGGTGGCCTGCCTCGCAAGCTCAAGGACCCGAGTTCAATCCCTGGTACCAAAAAAAAAAAAAAAACCAACCCTTTGATGCATTGATTCTTTGTATTGTTTTGGTTTGGTTTTGGTCTCTATTTTATTGAATTCTGCTCTGGTCTTTATCATTTTCTTCTTGTACTTGCTTTGAGTCTAGATTGTTCTTATTTTTCTAGGATCTCACAGTGCACCCTTAGGTTATTTATAAGGGCTAGCTCTGTTTTTGTGATGTGGGCATTCACAGCTATAACCTTCTCTCTTGGGACTGTTCTCATTAACCCATAATTGGAGCTTTTTTCTTTCCACAACTGTCATCCTATTCACCCGGGCCCCTTTCAGCACCACAACCACTTTGGGCCCTACTCTCCTGTGGTGTGCCAGCGAGTCAGACCACTTCCACATCCCACCGAACGCATCAACCTTCTTCAGCACTGGCTGCCCTTGGCTGCTTCCTCTTCCTTTTGTGCCCCAGCCCCCTTGCACCCGCTCAGCTGATTTCATCCTCTAACACTATCCGCTAACGCACATCTTCTGCCTCGGGAAAAGGAACAGGCCCATGGGTCAGTTTGGCAGCCCCCCTGCAAGGTTTTCTGAGTTCACTGATACTTCGCAGGGTCTCGCTCTTTACTATTTCCAGTCCACATGTGAATTAAGGGGTTTTCAACTACCACTGCAGTGTGCTCATTAACAGAGCAGTAACTTTCTAAAGGATGTCTTCAGCTTTCCCTGCTTGCTGACTTTCAGGGAATAAAGCCAAGCACAGTGAGAATCTTCTCAGCACCAGGCCAACCTAAAGTTCCTGTTATCCCACCGGGGCTTTCTGGTGGTATGAGTGAGAATTCACAGCAGAAGAACTGCGTCTAAAACATCCTTCCGGATGTATGCGATGTCCTTGGCCCACCCGATGCCCTCTTGTACGTCACCTTCCCACTGCCCCTTGTCCCTCCTTGATGCTTGGGAACTTTTCAGACTATCGGGAACATGGACAGACTACGGACATTCCTTTCGTGCTACCCCCAGGAGAAGGCTGCCCAAGCCTATGTGTCCTGGTTCCTAGCCAAAGGCTTTTCATTTAAAAATCATCCTTTACTTTTTAATCACACTGTGTCTCCACCTGGAATCACATTTACCTGGTGTTTGGGAAGGACTGAGGTATATTTTTTTTTCAGGACCTACAAAGAGATGGGTAGGCATACAGCACAGTGGTTTACAATGAGGCTCTGGAGTAAAGTTGATCAAGTTCAAATCTCAGGGCAACCATTTGGAAACATTCATTCTTTCTCACCAAATTAATAATCATAGAAGCCACATCACAAGGTTGCTGGGAAGATCAACAATGATACTGACTGCAAAGCACTCAGAACTGCTCAGCAGAAAGCCAAGTAATCAGTAAACATTCACTACTGGGATGATCGGTTTCCAATACACCAAAGGAGTTCATTGTGTCCAAATAGTCTCTTGGAGTTGAAGGAAAGCGTTCTATGATGGGTCCCACCACGAAGACTCATCAAAGGACACCCAGGATCAAAGTTGCCTCCAGCACACGCGTTGGTGTGTCTGGTACAGCTCAATTTCAGTGGGGCAGCATCTTCCCCTCAGTGCTGACATGAGTCCCCACTTCTAACACCCTGTGTTGATCAACGTGTTCAACTACAGGTCCAGGAGGAGGCACCGTCTACGGTAAGAGCTCTCAACAGAGGATGACTTTAACCCCTGGAACAAGGGATGGCAAACATTTCAGAGTTTTCACAAATAAGTCTGCTGCAGCATGAATGCCATAACTGTCCTAGGAGATCATTGGCAGTGTCCGGAGATGCTTAGATTGCACCAGCCGGGGAAGGGACTGTCACTACTGCACTCAGTGGGTAGAGGAGGCCAGGGATGTCACTGGTGCACACACGTGAGCAAACACACA
The DNA here is from genome assembly GCF_012274545.1 of Fukomys damarensis. Classification (NCBI taxonomy): domain Eukaryota; kingdom Metazoa; phylum Chordata; class Mammalia; order Rodentia; family Bathyergidae; genus Fukomys; species Fukomys damarensis. Next base: position 24,525,539 of record NW_022900920.1, on the reverse strand, counting down.
CACACACACACACACACACACACACAAAACCACGCATTACCAGCCAAATATCGAGGCATGGAGACTGAGTAGCACTGCTCAGTGGCTACATCTCAAGTTTGGCCCTTGACTTGGCATCAGAATACTTTAGGTTACCACTTAGGAATAGATGCTATGGAGTAGAACCCCAGATCTCCTGAGCAAGGTCCTGGGGACCCCTGCGCATTCTCAGGAGGATCAGCACTTAGTGGGATTCCTTCTGACGCCTCCCCTGATGCCCAAGAACTCCATCTGTTCTGTGGGAAACAGCCTTCGAGGGGCATCCCCAGATCTGTGTCTTCCTCTTGGGCTGCTTCCCTGGCTGATATGCGGGCCTGGAGGGACTGACACCTGGACACCATAACCACTCCTGGGAAGGGAACCTCTGGCCTAAAACTCGCCCCCTCTCCAAAGCCCCACTTCTGTCCAAGGAGCACCCTGGCAAGGGAGGAGGGGTCAGTTAATGGGAGAGAGGGAGTGTGCGCCAATCCCTAGGGGGACTCTGACTCCACGGACTACTGGTGTGCCCAGGAGGACACGCTGCAGAGTGCCCACACTGTGCCACAGCAGCAACAGCAAAACTGCTCTGGACTCCAGAGTCGAGCAGGAGCTGACTCAGATTTTGTCCCCGCCATGTAATGAGTATAAAAATATATGTACACTCAACACAGTGACATGTGTGCCTGCTGTCTTGATCTCTTCGCCAAGCAACATCTAATTCTTCTCAAGACAAAAAGAAGGATTTTCCTTCAAGATAAAGTTCCCAACTCTCCCATCCCTAACTATAGAGCTGAGTGTGTGACCCAAGAGTTCAATCAGCATTTTCCATGTCCTTAACTGCCACAGGTGAACAGCATGGCTTGTAACTCACATTGCACCACAGAAACTCAATTCTGGAATTTGAGATGAGAGCCTGAGGAAGAAAAAGATGTCTTTCTACTGGACATGGTCTGATTGAAAGTCACTCGGAATGTTTACATTTTTAAAATCTATTACAGTAAAAGACACATTGACATTAATCCACTTCGAGATACTCGCCCCTCACTTCAAACACACCGTCCCACGGTTTTTGCCACTTTCTGAAGCAGTTCCAGAAGTCCTCTTTCATGGGTGTCTTCAGTTGCTCTGTCATCACTACCTTGATGTTCGAGTCCATTCCAAACACGGACCTTTTATGGTCGTTTTGACTTTGCAGAAGAGCCGGGATTTGCACAGTGCCAGACCATAAACAAGGTGGATGGGGACACACCCCGTTCTTACAAGCCTGCCTTTCTATTGGATGGACTCAGGAGCTATATTCACAACAGGTTTTCTAACTATACCCATGGAAAGAAGACTTCCAGAACTACTTCAGAAAGTGGCAAGTACAAGAGAGTGTGTTTGAAGCCAAGGGGAAATATCTTGAGAGAGATGAATGACAATGTGTCTTTTACTGTAATTCACTTTTAAATTTGAACATTCTCCATATATTTTGATCACACCTCACATGTGAGACTAAGAAAGTATAAAACAGAAGCTGTGAGTGCTGCCAGGAAAGCCCACCAACATAAGGAAAAGCAGACCAGAGGATAAAATGGGGTACTGATGACATCATGGAGATCCTAGATCCCACTGAGCCTGAAGCCGAGAATTACTATTTGAATAAATTCTCCTTTATTTGCCTCACCCAGCTAGAGCTGAAATGTGTAACGCTTGCCATCTCAAATCTCACACCATACAACCTCCATCTCCACGTCTTCACAGAAAATGGAGATAGCACTTGTACTTGCCTCAGAGATATACAAGAAAACTTAACCAAGATAATGACAGGCCTGAAATGTTACCTTTTAATGCCAGTCTCTCTGAAGACACGGAACTTGGTTGTAGGAATAATATCAGGAGTTCTGACAGAAACGCTCACACCTACCAATAAATAGACTGGGAAGAAATGGCTTCACGAGGAAATCAAAGCGGCCAGAGCTGCCCAGTTCCCCCGGGAGAAGGGCCAGCCTGGAAAGCTGCAGGACCACACCAGCTGGTGAGCACTGGCATCGGGAGGTTCGTGTTTGTTCCTGGTTCATGGCACTGTCTATCCCACTCCTAGGACAGGTTCCGGTAGCCAGGAAGACAAACGGAGCCACCATGGGAGCCTCCCAAGAAGAGGCTCTCTGCCCCCCAGGACAAATTTCACCTCGTCCTAATTTTTCAGAGTGACCACCCACCGCCTCTCCTCAAATTCCAGAAGCGCTAGGGCAGGACAGGCAAACGGAAGGCTCAGAGGGCCGATGATGGAGAAGACTGGGCTGGCAACGCTGCGTCAACACTCTTGGGCTCAAGTGTTAAATGCTGCTTGCTCGCTTGCTCGCTGTAGCCCAGAAAGCCCTGCGTGACTGAGTCCCACGCGCTCTGCCCTGTGTTCCTTCTTGCATTGACCCCTCAGCACCCCAACCCAGCCCTTGTACCTTCGGCAGGCCGGCCCGTTACTTCCTCGGGGCTTACACCTGTGCTGTTCGTTGTCTAGGGCTGGGCCTTCTCAGGTGTCATCTCTCACGTGTAAGGGGGGCCTACTGCTAGGAAGCCCCCCCAACATTGCCCTCTCAGCTTCCTCCTTGTTTTCTCCTCCCCTCCTTGTTTTCTTCCTCTTTCTCCCCTCATCTCTCCTCCTTGTCACTTTCTCCTCTCCCTCCTCTCCCTGTTCGTCTGTATCATTAAAATATAGAACTGATGGTTGTTTCCTATGTGTAAGGCAGAACTGGAAGCTCCCTACATGGATGATCTCATTTAACGTACTGAAAGCCTGATGTGCTGATCAGGATTGTTGATTTCACACAACAGAAATCCAGAGTGTGTGCCCAGTATGAATCCGCTGGGGGGATGTTGAATTGCCCACAAAATCAGCAGAACACCTGAAAAACATCAGGACCTCATGGCCAGCATCCAGCCCAGTCTGAGCCAAGGCAGGGCCTCCTCGGAATAGCCACAATGACTGCTGGATAAGGGACACCACCATTGTCACCACTTCAGAGCCTGGATACACCCAGTGCTGGCTGAATGTACTTCGGAGCTGCCTGCTGGACGGCCACAGTGGGCAGTGCCCAAGGCATAAAAGAAAGCTTCAGACGCCGTGACAAATGCCCACGTGGACGGAACATTCAAGTCGCAGTGTTTAAAAGTCCTCCCCAAGATGACCAATCTCCCGCACCCTCCCCTCAGGAAAGGGTCAGTAAATCCTTAGGTATCACCCATCTGAAGAGGGGCCAAGTTCTCAGGCCAAGGCGCCCACACACCCAGCCTCTTCCTGCAGATGACAGTGAGCAGAGGATGGACAGCTGCAGCCCAGGTACCTGTGGACTTGGGGTTTCTGACAGCAGAGCCCAAGGGCCGGGTCCCCAAGTCTTGCCACACAGTCGGGGTGGGTGGGCAGTAGCAGCGGCACCTGGAGCTCATTAGACAAAGCGAGTCTCCAGCCTGCTGCAGCCCCCCTGAGTCAGGAGCTGCCCTGGAACAACATCCTCGGCAAGGATGCCCCTGTGAAAGCTTGAGACACGCTGTTCTCAAGCTCTGACTCCACTTCGCCCACACATTAGAACCACACAGGGAAGTCTGACAAAACACGGGTCCCTCATCTCAGTCTCAGAAATTCGGCTGTAATCATTCTGATGAGTGGCTGGGCATCGAAGTTTGCAAATCTCCCCAGACAACTCTTCTGAAGAGCCCAGATGAGGTTCTTCTGTACCTAGCAGGTCGTGGATGGATATGAGGGTAGGATTAACTCGATGGCAGAGCTCTTGCCCAGCACTCATAAGGCCCTGTGCTCAACCCCGGTGCTACAGAAAATAAAAATTGTGATTACATCCAATGCTGAACATACATGCAAGAAAAAACAGTTGTTTGCAAACAGTGTCAGCCCAGGGTGTCATTCCTCAGCACTGCCCTTCCGAGAGGGTCGCAGACCCTTGTCACCTGCTCTGGTCCATTCCCTGAGAAGTCATTTTAAAAACTAAAGGATACTGCCTGACCATTGCCACCGAGCTGCTCTAGATATGGATGGTTTCATTTTTTTTTGTCCCACAAGCACTGCAATCCAATAAATAATAAAGTTACCCCAGAGGTCACCGGGTCCAACACTCTCGTGTCAGATGAAACTGAGGCACAGAGAGATGTGTGGAATTCTCAAGCATAACCCAGGACCTGCACACCTACCTTTCTGCTTCGTCCCTCCTTCGAGTGAAGTATCCAGGAGGAAAGGATGCTGCTGAGCATGTGGTCAAAAGTTCACCTCCAAAGTGTTTATTAATACAATAACGAGGTTAAAAGCTTCCAAGTCAACCCAGCAGTGCCGGGGGCAGCGGTCCATTCAGCCTGTTCTCATCTGATGACCAGTAGGTATGGTAATTGGAAACAGCTGCCTCTGATGGTCAGGGCTTCAGGAAGTGGAAACCTCTGCTACGAGCCTGGCTGGAGGAGGCAGCACGCACCTGCATGGGCCGCCGGCCTCTCACAGTGCAGCCCTCGGAGGAGAGAAGGCATCGCACTCCAGCAGCGGGAAAAGCAGGCTTCCAAGTGGAGATCACCCAGGTTGGGAGAGCTGTGTGACCCTGGATAATAAGCAGGAGCCCTGTGCCTTCCGGCCTGGGCCAGCACCAGGGCCATTATATGCAAGGGTGGTGTAGACACAGCTGTGGGTAGTTGTGGTCTCTAAGTTACCCCACTACAGCGGTTCTGGGTACCAGGTGTGCTCTGATCACACGGCCCATGTAATCCCCGAAGCCAGAGCTTGTCGGGGAATCCATGCGGCAGAGGAGGAAGCTGAGGCTTAATGTGGCTTGAGTTACTCGTCCGTAGACTCCCAGACAGGAGTGGAGCCTGGATCAGGGTCCATACCCATCTGAACCCAGAGCTTTTATGTCCTCTGCGCATTGCTGCCTACACCCTGCTGTTGCAGTCTCCTCCTGGCAGGAGCACTGGGCTCCCCTGGGGCAGAAGCTGCTCAGAGCAAGGGGCACACAGGAAGGATGAAAGAGCACGCAGCGTGAACAGATGCCCCTCCAGGTGGCAGAGTTCAGACGTCCCAGGAGCTGCGACCCCAGGCACCTGCTGTGATTCCCGTTCACTGCCACCTTTGCACCGTCTGGTCTTCTGGCTGCCGACCGCGCCACCATTCACAGCTGAGCGGGAGCCGGGCAGGCCTCCGGTGGATACCGTTTACCAAGTTCACAGCTCAGTGGTTCCTGAGATGCATTACTTGAAGCCTCGTGCTCTAGTGCCTGCATTTCACAAACGAGATGCAGGCGGCTTCTCGTGTTGCCTTCAGCCTGTTCACGGGACCTGATCTGTAGCTTCAACACTTTTCCACGGGTGCCCACCGGCTGGGCAGGTGGTGAGGGCCTCAGGCTCTCAGTCTCCCTCTGTTCCTTCCCTCCTTCCCTCTTCTTTCTCTCTCCCTTCCTTTTCCTTTCCCTTCCTCCTCTTTCTTATTCCCTCCTTTTATTTTCTCCTCTTCCACACTTTAAATGCAAACCAATATCCTTATCAATCAAAACCCCACACCTGTTTGTCCCCATTGTTAAGCCCAACCTCAAGTTTGCTCTGCCCCACTCCCTACCCCGACATAAACCACATCCTCCAAGGGTGCGACTGTCTGATCAGGGCGGTGGGATTCCGTTAGTTGATTTGGGTTCTCCTAGCTTTTCCGAGTCTTCCCAGAAGATCCAGAATGGTCAGTGTGAGGCCAAGCTCGGGGGCAGGGAGGGAAAAGGCCATCTGCACATTGATGTCCCCTCCACACAAGTCACACTGAGTCACCACATTCTTCTCTGGGCCTCCCGGGCACCTGGAGTCATCTGCTGCAGCTTCTTCTTTCTAGGCTGTGGATGAACTCAGGCCGCCCCGGGCCATCCGTATCGGACCCCTTAGAAAGTCATTTCTAACCTGAGGCCTGCTGCCACCCTAGAAAGCAGGGTGAGTTTCCCGGCTTCGGCACCACAGACACACCCGGCCAGAAGCAGAGGCAGAAGCGGAGGCTCTGGCATTGGTTAAGTTGCTGGGAAAGCTAGAAAGTCCTATGAAGGACTGGTAAGTACAGGGGACTTCCGTCTCTATGACCGTGAAGAAAAAGCTGGGCCGGATCAACTTCCATAAATGCCAGCCTGCGACGGGGTGGTGCCGGATCAACTTCCATAAATGCCAGCCTGCTGGAAGGGGTGGGGGGGTGGGGTTTGCTGTTTTTCTAAGAGAAAAGACACCAGAGGGCCTAGAAACAGCCAAAGGAACCTGAGTTCCAGGCCTGCCCTGCCACAGGGAGAGCCAGAGCCGATGCTAGGCAAACCACTGCCCTCGGGTTCCAGCAGATCCCTCTGGAGCTGGAGCAGATGCTCCCCGGGCCTCCTCACCCTGACACCCAGCATCCTGCCTGGGCTGTCAGTGTCCTCTCTTGGGTGACGTCCTTCACCACAGACTCTGGCCCGGGGCCCCTGTAACTTGGGCTCGCCTGGGCCCTGTTTGGGAGACACAAATCCCAGCCCGGGGAGCTCACACTCTGGCTCACAGAGAGCCAGCACCTAGGACCCTGGGTTCGCCATAGACTTGGGGCTGGCAGTGGCCTCCCTCTTCGGCACATCCTGTCCCCAGGGACTGCACATGGTCATCACCGATGTCCCCAAGTCCACGTGTAAGAGAGAAAGGCAGGAGGACCAAAGTCCTATTAAAGCAGGGCTAGGAGGAGGCCTCTCAGGGAAACTGAGACCCGTGGCGTGATCAGGAGGGGGACAGAGAAGCACAAGGCACACGGAGAGCAGGAGCCAGTGGCTACAGGACGGAAGAGTGCAGATCATGCCTGCCCAGTGGGTCACGCAAATGGCTTTGGAGCTGAGTCTAGGATCAGTGTTAGGGGTTTGTATTAGATCCCTGCAGCTGCCATAACAAAACATCACCACCTGGATGGCTTAAAACTGCAGATGCGTCTTCTCCCGAGGTCCTGGGGGAAGACGGTGTGAGATCTGGGGTCAGCAGAGCCACACTCCCTCAGCGCGGAAAAGGAGCCATGGGCCTCTTCCCGGCACCCAGTGGTCTGTGGCCCAGTCATGACAGTCACTGGCTGAGAGATGGATTGCCCACACTCTGCTTCTCTTTCCATGGGACCTTCTGTCTCTTTGTCCCAGTCCTCTTTCTCCTTTTTACAAATCCACCAGTCCTTGGGTTGAAAGCTTGCTCTAACCCAACAGGACCTCAGCTGACATCTGCGAAGACCTTTATTTCCTGGTAAGGTCACCTCCTGAGGGTCGGGGTGGATACATTCGTATCTAGCTGAAGGAATGCTACTCCATTCCCGGCAGCATCTCAGGCAGGGAACGGGTAGGGTGGAATCTGTGGCTCCAAAATAGTCTACAGTGCAGGGAAAGGATCAGAGCAGGAGAGACGAAAAGCAGGAACCAATGAGGGGCCCAGGGAGATGGTGAAGCCAGCCTGGGCTGGGGAGGATGAGAGAAGGGAGTAGGTTTGAAATCTGCTTTCGAGACCAAGTGGACGGGTGGGGTGCAGGGGATACAGAAAAGGTTGGGGATGCTAGGACCGCAGCCGCCTGGACCCTGGACATACTTGGAGTATGAGACGAGTCCTCTGGCCCGGCGCAGAGGAGGTGCTCAGGAAACACTGCACACTGATACATTGCCCACAGCAAACATTTTCTTAAAAGTTGAGTGTGCAGCCTCTTTCTCAGCTTTGCAGGCACCTTCAGGATCAGCCTCTGGCTCAGACAGTGTTTTCCACCCAGCCAGAGCGGCACAGAGCAGCCCAGGGCTTCCAGGGAACACCCAGCCCTCCTCCTGCTTCAGGGCACGCCTAAGGACCCCTGGGGTGGCATTTGGGTGAACTGCTGTCACAGTGGTTCTGGTCAGCCTGTACCAAGACCGAAGGGCCTTCAGGGTAAAACAGGTTGGTAACAGCGCCACCCTGCCCGCAGAGGCGAGTGGGAGGAGAGTAGTGAGGGAGGTGCAGGCACGGACTGGAGGTCTGTCCCACTGAAGGCTTCCTCCAGCAGCATCCCAGAGAACTGGTGTGTTAAGTTACTTTTCTCTCACTGCTGAGACAAAATACCTGACACCCAAAGTTAAAAGGAAAGGGGTTTATTTGACTTACAGTTCACAGAGGTTTCAGTCCCTAATCGGCCAGCTCCAAGACTGGGATGGCAAACAAGCATCACAAGGGAGAAACAACACAGCACTCACAAGGCAGCAAAGGCAAGAAGGGACCTCAATAGCGTCTCCCTGCCCATTTTATCTTATTCAGACTACTGAGGGCAGGCAGCACTCACACCCTTAATCCTACTGCCCTTGAGCCTAGCATTGCATGGTGAATTAATTCCAACCTCGCACACTCTAGATCTATAACCACATGAGGTTTTGAGGGGACAGCTAGACCCAAACCATAACAACTGGCTTCAACATAGATTCCTCACTTGCTTTGTGACACATTGCATGGAAGAGAGTCCCATGGCAGCTGGAGTGCAGAGGCTTCTGAAAGTAACCAAAGGACAGGGAAATCTCCCCTGGGTACCTGTGTGAGTGCGCGCATGCATACACACACACACATACACACACGCACACACACACACCCCTACAGGCTACTCAGCAGGTTGCCTTTTGATGTGCGCTTTTAGGATGCTCAAAAACCTTGAACCCAAATTGCAACAGGCCTCCAGCTTCACCCTTCCAGTTACAGATAACACAGGGAATAGAAGAACATGTTAGATGGGACCCCAGTGATGCAAACAGTAAGTGCCAGGTATGCAAAGACACCAGATTCTTAAGCAAATGCATTGCAAGAGGAAAATGAAGTAAAGAGAAAGGACAGCTCAAAAACAAACAAAACAAAAAGATTAAAATACTTTACTGCAGACATTGTTAGGATCTTATTTAGATCCTGATTTGGACAAACCAATTGTTTTAAAAATAATAATAATAACAGGCAGTTAAACACTGAACACTAGCTGGAATTATGGTTGATGTTTTCAGGTGTGACAATGGGATTGTGATTATGTTTCTTAAGAGTCGTTATCCTGGGGCTGGCTTCTGAAATATTTATGGGTGAAATGATAGCATGTGAGAGATTTGCTCCAAAATGATCCCTGGCTGGGGAGAGCAGGTAGAGCTAGAAAGAAATTGGCCATTGCATTGTCAAGGGAAGAAGCTGGAAGAGGGGAATGTTTTCTTCACGTTCGTGCATGTTTGGAATTTTCCATGATGAACAGGAATTTGTTTTTTAAAAAAGGAAAAGAAAAGACCTCCCCTCAGAGACTGCGGGCTCCCCTGGCCAGCTGGTGCACTCCAGGGCATGCCTGCCCCCTGAACCTTTGTCTCCCCAGGACCACTGCCTCGCAGGGACAAGAATCCAGCAAGAACTCCAAGCTATTACAGTGCATGCACTTGTGCCTGGTGCTGACGGTGCCTTACTGAAGGGATCCTCTCCACTGAGCGACCCACTGCTCTGCCTGGGCACCCACCGCGGGGCTGCAAGCCGTCCTTGCCACCTGGCAAGCAGTAAGCCTACAGTAAATATTTGACCAAATCAGTGAGCTGTGGGTCCCAGACATTCAATGTCCCACTGGCAGAAGGAATTCAGAAAGCTCTGGTGCAAAATCTTCTGCCTAAGCCTTACCCTCTCTCCTTTGCTGTGTGGCTCTGGACAAGCCTCAACCTCTCTGAGCCTCCCATCCTGTAAAAGTCACACTTCGGGGCACACTGTAACACAGGCTGGATGGAAATCTGGCCCTAAGCCCACCTCTTTGTCCACTCTCATCACTCTGGCTGAGACCTGTGCTGACGGTCATAGCCTGAACTCCCAGCACAGCGCAGCTCCTCCAGGGGTCTCCATTGCCCTTAGCTTGTGCGATGCCACCAGCTCCCTGACAGCCTCCCTGGTGTCCCCCTCAGGCTCTGCACAAAGTCCTGGGACTCTGGTCCATCACTGAGGCTCCGCCAGAGGGCCTGGTGCAGGGCGGCCCAGCCAAGCCAGCTTGACAGGTGGCTCCCTGGTCTGAAACAGCAGCCTGTAAACCTGCTGAGCTCCCGCTGGGTGCTAGATGGGTGGGCTCTGGGGGAGCACAGTAAAGGACAAACATACCACAGATACGCTCTCTCTCCCTGAAACTCGCCCCCAGGGAGGAGGTCAAGGCACAGGCAGCGCTGGGCAGGCAGATCGGGCCACACACGCAGGGCCAGCTGGATCTCTGGCCATCACCCAGGCAGCCCAGGATTCCAGCCCATGACAAGGGTCTCCCACCTAGGGCTCCCGCAGTGAGAGGCCTACAGAAACAGCAGGCACATTCCAGCCGCAGAGGGGAGAAGGGAGATCGCCAAGGGATGTGAGGCGGCAGAGTTCAGGCCTAGGATGTGCCCAGGGCCCAAACCTTTCAATGTGGACCAGCTCTTGCAGCTCAGCGAAGGGTGCTGGCGCCCTCTAGTGGACAGAGCGGTCATTACCTGGGCTTGGGGCGTCAGCAGAGCTCAGGGGCGCGGGGCGCTTGCCTTCCGCCCGGGTCCCCTCCGCTGCCTCTCCTCGGGGTTCCCCCAGACGCGAAGTGGCACCCACCCCCCGCCGCCGTCGCCAGCTTGGTCTGTCGATCTCCCTAACGCTCTAAGTTCACCGTGGAAACGCCTGAGATCCGGAGGAAGTCAGTTCACCGCTGGACAAGTCTTAGCGAGGAATGAAGTTCCCTTGGGGGACCGGGCTGGGGGAGGCATTTCGGGGTGTAGCGGGAGGAGCCGCTCAACCCTTCCGCTAGGAAGCAGGGCTGCATCCTGTTTCACTACCTGAAACCATTAGCATCCCGTTTCTCAGAGGCCAGCAGGTACCCAGGGAGACCCCGACTTCAGGAAAGTGGGCTCCGGGTCCCCCGAGCACCGGTGAACGGAGAGCAGAGGAGAAAAGCGGGGACGACCTTCACCGCCCAGTCCTCCTCGCAGCCCGGCCTGGATTCCCAGACAGGACAGCAGGTGGCCCGCAGTCTGTCCCCCTGGGCCCCGAGCCCCGCATGCCCCTTTCTGTCCCTTTCCTTCCCTTTTGTTCTTTGGAGGACCCATCCTGATGTCCCTGTCTGACAGTTAGGGAGAAGCCACACTGCTAAGAGCAGGCTGGAGGCGCCGCCCGGAGTGGCAGGGTCCGGGTGGGCGAGTTCTCCCGGCTTCGGTCTAGACACCCTTGACGGGGTCCTGGCGCCCCCTAGTGGACAGAGCGGGAAACGCGGCATGACCACGCCCTGCGTCTTGGTACAGGTGCGGCCGGATTCCAGCAAATCGGCCTCAGAACATTCACGGCCTTTTGGAAGATTGAAGAGGCTGGTGAACCCCGAAGCACTAACCTTGTGCTCGGATGCCTTAGTTTACAGGATGGTTGGACTAACGTCGGGAAAATGCTGGCCGAGGAAAGACGGGACAGGCAAAGGTGGAAAACGCAGACTCCTGTCAAAAGTTGGCCGGGCCACGGGGGGAGAAAGAAGCAGAACCGGGAGCAGAGCTAACATTCCTGAGGCCTTTGCTCGCGCCCGGCTGGCCCCAAATACATCAGCAGACCCAAAGTTGTGTGGTGCAAGTCCGAGGCCAGGGCTTGACCCCAGGCTGCCTGCGCCATATTCCGGGCGCTGCATAGCAAGGCTGTACCTGGGTGGGTGACAGTCACATATGGACAGCCGTGCCTGAGGCCGCTGTGGACAGGCTGCTTCCCCCGTTTCCCTGAGCCGAACCCTTCGGCTCAGAACTCAGCATGTTGCCAGAAGAAAGCTGTGCAAAGTGTCTGGGTTACGACCTCCCCTTCACCCTGAGGCCCGAGCAAGGCCGTCTACCGCAACCCCTGGGCGGGCTCCACCTCCTCCCCGCACGCACAGGTCGTGGCTGCTTTCGTCCTGGGTCAGGTGGATTTGACTCCAGACATGGAAACCCGGCCCGGGACCGGGTTTACGTATTTTTGGTAAGAAAGTCCTCGCTCGTCACTGTCCTTGTCCCACCCTCTGCCCTGCCTCTTCATGCTCTACAGACACCCAGAAAGAAGGCCAAAGCAAGGGACCCAGAGTTTAGCGAGAAGAGCCCAGGCCTGGGCACCCTGCTGCCTGCTCCAGAGGACCTTGAAGAGGTCCTGCCTTCTGTTCTTCATCTGTCAGGTGGGGAGCACTGGACCTAACGGTAAAACTGTAGGTTCAGTGGTGCAAGTAGCTTGTGCTCAGTATTATTTTACCTCTTCGCTGAAAACAGCAAATTGCCCCTCTACACGCCCCAGTGGCTTTCTTTTTCCCATTTTAAGCACACAAGCATTTAGAGACATTGCTCTCTATTTGAGAACACGCAACAACTCTCCAAGGCCAGGGATTAAACGAGCTCTGGCTGGGGCATCTGCCAGGAGAGGACAGGTCAGGGGCAAGTGGAGGAACTGGGAAAGACACCCTCCTTCCAAAGGGTCTGCATTCATTAGCAACTCTGACTCCACGCAGACACGCCGAGCCTGTGCTGCCAGATCTGCTGGAGGCTTGAGCGAGAGCTAGACGTTTACATTAAAGTACACGGGCCGCTTAGACACGGACTACATTTCTTTGAAAACTCAAATCAGGCAGGAACACCTGGTCAGCAGTGGGTGTGGTTATTTCCTGCACATGCGCACTTGATAGTTTTGGCGCGCTGACTTGTCCAAGGGAGACTTTGAAAGGATTCCTCTTCCCACCACCTATTTTCACCCTTCCCTCAAGACTCGGTGACAAACTGCTCTCAGGACCCCTCTGTCATACCTGGTCTCCCACAACTGGCTCCCAGAGACTGGTAGAATGAACCTTGCTCCCAGCTGAGGTCCCCACCTACCCTGTGTATCCTCTCTCTCTGGCCAACTCAGGGCTGCCGCTGATGTTGGATATTGAGAGCAACAGCACTCGCTGCACATTTAGAACCCCGAATTCTAGCACCTCTGGACCCAGAGTGGATCCTTCTCAGTGGAACCAGAAAAGGAGTTGGGGCAATGTTTATTGATCCTTCTTCATCGTCATCTTCTCACGGGGATCTTGAAGTGGTCCTTAGAAATGTTGAGTTCTCTCAATATAGAAATAGATACATAGTGGGCTGGGGATTTAGCTCAGTGGTTCCGCCGTCTGCCTTGCAAGTGCAAGGGCCCAAGTTCGATCCCCGGTACAAGAAAAAGAAAAGAAATGCACAGGTATAATTGCTCTGCAACCTGGTGGCTCGGTGCATTGTCCCCTGAAGTCCAACTCAGTGTTTGGAAACTCTCTCTTCACAGCTTTGTACCGTAGCTCAGCGTCTAATCTAATGCATTGTCCCGAAGACTATCCTAGCTTGGGTTTTCCTAGAAGCAGATCCAGAGCCGAGAGTATAGCAGCGAGACATTTCTAAGCAAACTGATGCCAGAAAGGCTCAGACAGAGCAGGAGAACTCAAGAAGGCTGGGGTTTAATGCATGGGTCACTGCTGTGGACACCGGAACTCAGTCCCACTGGGACCCTTCTAAACCAGTACTGAGCATAGAGGCAGGGCTCTGCATCCCTGGCCCACTCTCATTGGTTAAGGGCTGTTGGGGTCTTCAGCTCTGGGCAGAGTCTGAGGACATGATCAGAAGGAACTACAGGAAGAGGAGAGCAGGGCCATGCATGGGTGACTTCAGGGTGACAGAGCAGCAGACTGAGCCCTTCAGAATCCCCTGCAAAACTCTGCTCAAGAAAACCCAGTAGAGAAGCCCATCTTTACACTCAGAGTACGTCACACCTCCAACGCCCCTCACACCGGCTCGCTGGCTTCCCCGGGACTCCCTATGACAGACATGAGGTCCTTATCAATAGTCTTCATTTAGGGAGGTATGAAAACTGGAGCACGCCCAAACTCACAGACCCTAATTTGCAGACTTGATGAACTTCATGGTACTCAAGACCTTGCCAGAAAATTATTTTAAATGGGAAAGCACCTAACCTTTACAATTACTTTGTAACTTTGAAAGGTGATTTCTTTACAGCTTTTCAGGAATCTGTGAGCTGTGTGGTGCCTCCCGCCTCTGGGTGCTTGGCTGCGGCACACCAGCCCCATGTTCAGCATCCATCACCTGTGGTCCCTCTCAGGGCTGTAAGACCTTCGTGCCCTTTCTGATAATTGTTGCTAATAAAATGTAATTAAAACAGCAACCACAGACATACCATTCACGCTGACCCTCCTGGGTCAATAGTTTAAGAAAGCACAGGGATCTTCATAGAGAAACACCCAATTGAAAGGTTTGAGGCAATAAAAATTAAATGTTCTCCTAACCCACGACAAAGATTATGTTCCATTGCCCATTTTATACATAATTTCCAGATTAATTTGGCTGAGTGGTGCCTGCAGTGAGAGAGAATGCCCCTAAAAGAAAGTTAATGAGGCTGGAAGTCTGCAAAACATATGCTGAAAAAACAAATCCTGATCCAGAGATGGAAACAAGATGGCTTGAAAACAACGAGGCCAAGACAGCAGCCCAGTGTTGGAGGACAGGGTGGATGGAACCAGCACCTCTTCCTCAGGCCACAGGAAACAAATGAGCTTTCCAATCCCAGGGATGCAGGGGGAGACTTCAAAGCCAGCCCAGCTGACACCCACTCTGCGCCCAACACCTCCCAAAGAAGTGCCACCTCCAGATTCCAGCTCGCCGAGCAGCCCCACTGACCCTTTCAAAACACAGCATTGAAGACTAAGCTTGGAATCCGACCACATCGCTCGACAGCGGCGTGACCTTGAGTTACTGCCAACATTGTTTCCGTTGTTATCGGGACAATCATGAAGGGACAACATTGTGCCTGGCACACACGACAATAAAATATAACTACAGGCCAATCACTGCTAAGCCCTGGCTCTGTGCAGTAACACAGGTGCAATAAACAGTAGTGCATTCCAGCAGTTTGAGAGCCTGAGGCGCTCCTACTGCTCAGTCAGTTGTGCTCAGGCAGAGGGAGAGGACGTCCACAGAACCCTTCACCCAGTTTACCCTGTCTGTTTTGGCTTAACCCATGGCCCACTTGAGTGGGAACGCCCAGCTGAATTGAGCATGATCTGGGCGTGGGAGACTCACGTGAGGACTGTTGTCCACAGTATAAAAGGGGACCTGGAGAAGATTGTCTGCTTTTGATTTTCCTGGAGAAGCTCACCTGAGGCTGGTTTTCCTGATACAAACTTGGTTATTCTCATCTTCAGAAGAGCTTGGATCCTTGTCATCCCAGGGATGGCTGCTGTTCTGGTCTTCGCCTTGAGTGTTGCTTCCTGGCTCCAGTGAAGATCCCTCTGCCTGGTGGCACAGGTCCTTCACCCCACAGTGCAGGCTTTCCAGCTTCCACACTGGCCTTTGGTCCTTTCCGGGTGCAGATCCTTGATAACTGACTTGCATGAGACATTGCTGTGGGCTCTAGGCCTTTAGCAGGACATTGAGGTGGGATCCAGGCCCTCAGCTGGGTTCTTTGGGTCTCTAGCACATGGACAGATCCTTGCACTCTTCTGCATTTGACTTGTTGGATGAATATTATAACCTTGTAAATTATGTCCTGTATTAAATGTTCCCTTGCAAACTCTGACCGCTCCACCGTCCTGAGTCCATGTACTGCTTTCTGCCCTGTGGTGCCCCCATACTTTTGCCAGTGGTTTCAGGATGAAGGCAGAGTTTGTTAACCTCATGAACTGTGGCACAATGATAAAAGCAAATTTGGACTCTGCCTGGACAGGAGTCTTTGGCAAACTACACCTGAGCCTGCTTTATCGTTTGTAAAAGGAGGCTAACTGTACCTACCCAAGAGGACAAGGCATGTTAAGTTCTTACACTGCCTCCTTAGAGCCCAAGGGAAGTCTTGGGCGTGAGTGTATGCAGCACCTTGTTTCACCAGAGCCCATGAACTCCTTTCCAGTGCCACATAATTATGAAATCCGCCAAGCTCCACATGGAACTCGTGGGTGACCTCTACTGCACTGGGTGGGGGTCAGACCGCTCTTGCTCGACTGTTTGCAGCCCATCTGGCTGATGTTCCCGGACTTCAAAGTCAACTTCACTCTGATCTGGAGTTTATCAACAGACTGAGCACGGGCAATTTTCTCTTCTGCAAAACTTGTGGGCTGGATATACTAATGACAACTAATTTGTCTGCCAGAGCTAAATTTTCTGTCCTTCTACCTCCAAGATTAGCCAATTCCTAGACCGAAAATGGCTCCGCCTGGAGCATTCCTTTGATACAGTCTGACCAAGCCAGACGCCATCTTTCCCAGCATGCACAGCTGGAATCAGGAAGCGGAAGTGGAGACGTTTGCCCACCAGTGTTGACACCCCAGGCTTTATGGCTCTGGTCCAGTATCCCAGAGACAGGTGCCAGACAGCCAAGCACCATGCCTGTAGCTTTAAGCCCACCCTGCACATTCAAACTAGCTGATCCTAGACATTTCACCCTGCGTGGCCTTTCCCACAAAAGCCCCAGTAAAGGCTCTGACCTAAACCTATCCCATAGCCCTGTCCTTTGCTCCTGACCACAGAAATGGCTGCTCCAAGAGGCTCTCCGGTGTGCCCAGGCCTCCTGTCTCAGGACCTGAGTGTAGCAACTCTGTTTTCCTGACCCTCTCCTGCGTCTTCACTTGGTTCTGGAATGGAGTGTATTCGAATCACTTCACATCACAGGAAGCTTCAATGCTGGTACCTGCCAGCGCCGGCCCTGGCCTGTCCTGACATTTCCTTTGATACGGGAGACATCAAAAAGCCTGGTTAAATGGTCCCCAGGTTCCTCACTAAAAGCTTGGCTTGTCTCCACTCCTGCCAAACTCAGAGGACCACGGTGAATTTCTCTCCCCTTCTTCCTTGCCTTCAGGTTGCAGGAAGTGTCTTCACAGGTGTAATGAAAAACACAGCGTATTCTGCTACAGAGCACCATCCAACAGAAAGGCAGGCTCATTCCAACACTGGGTGAGTCTTCGTCCACGTTACTCACAGGATCTGGCGCAGTAGAACTTCTGGCTCTCCCCAGAGTGAAAATGACCACGAAAGGTAAATTTGTGACTCGATTCAGGACACCGAGGCAGCCACAAGAGCTCCACTAGTGAGTCGGGAAACAGAACTTACAGAACTGCTTCAGAAACATGGGATGTTGTTTCTGAAGCAAGGGGGAGGCCATTGAGAAGAATTAATGCATCTTTTTCTGTAATGAATTTCTAATTTATTAAGCATTCACTGTACTTTTTAATCACACCTATCTGATGTAGTTTGTTGTGCCAATCTGTAGAATGTACGTGCTTTCAGAAAAATTCCAGACGAAACAAAAAAATTGAAAAATAGCAGAGGATCTGGCAATGACACCAGCACTGCCTGGTAAGTGAGAGAAGGCAGGAAGAGCTGGATCAGAGTGGAGTCAGGGGCAGACAGAGGAGGAGACAACAGGTGCGTCCTAGGGAGAGAGGCCGAGAGCAGTGCCCACCCCACAGACACTGTGCACGGCAGTTAGGAAGACGCCCTCGAATCGGCTAGAGCTTCACTAGTTAGGCACGCAGAAGACCAAAAGGGATTCAAGAAGAGAATAGGCAAAAACTAAAATTAGTGGGAAGGCCAAACGTGCAGATTGGCCTCCAAAACTAAGTTAAAATCTCACTGGGGCTGAGGGAGAGTAGCATTTGGCAGCAGTGAAGAGCTGCGAACGCCACGGAGGAGACGATTGTGCCTGAGGGAGGGCAGCCACGGTGCCACTACAGAGGAAATGGAGAGCAAAGTGGAGAGGCCGCACGGCACCTCAAGGCACCTCACGGCATCTCACGGCAGGGCCGGCAGCCACAGGCTGTGACCTCCGTCCGGGATGTGCAGAAGGCAGGCTGTGCTTCCCGAGGGGCCACGGAATATCCGTGCTGATAAAACACACTTTTCTCTATATCCAAAAAGTAAGCTATTGTTTAGTGACTTATAAACCAGTGGGAAAAATCAGCACACTGCTATCAGTGGTGTATCAGCTTAAATATATAAAAGCGACAGAGAAGCATGAAGTTTAAGGGAATCTTTACAGAAACCCAGAGAACATCTCTATGATGTGACAATTTACTGACTGAAAGGAAGGAACAGCTAAGATGCAGATATTTCCATATCCAAATGCTTGATTCAACGGGAGGAGGTGTGGGTCAATCACAGACTGAGGCCCATCGATTTAGGTCAGGTGGTACCTTGTGGCATTTTAATAAAGTCCTGTGTAAGGTTAAATAAGAATAACAGTTTGTATAATGAATGAAGTGGGAAACTTTTAACTACAAATCTAAGATATCCAGAATAGGTTCCTTTTTTGGTTTATTAAAATAAAACTACATTTCTATGCTTCTCACAATACATGATCAGGATACAAATCAATCATTTCCAAGTAAGTTTCACTCACAAAAGCAAACAGCATTGTTTTATAATACTTTGCAGTAATTCTTTTTACAACACTCTAACATTTCTTTGTACAAGTACTTCAACACCTTCCGTCAAGACATTTAGCCCTTTAACGAGAAATAAGGTCAAGAGTTTCTTTCAAAGCAATCATCAGTTTGTATTAAACTAAAATGCCATGCGGCAACTCTCAGGTTCCTAAAAAGAGTATTTATGTACCATAGCCATAAACCTCAATGATAGACCATATCACTTCTAAACACTAGAACTATGGATAAAAATCTGCATTCTATTATGCAATGTTTTCTTCTAGATCTGAACTGCAACATTATATACCCCAATTAACCTTTATATTAATTCTGCTATTTATCAGTAAAAAAGCCAAGGTTATTGACAGCTGATCTTTCCACCAAAGGAAAGTGCTAGGACCACTTATATTACAATTTTCTGTGCTTATTCTTTCGAGAGGGGGAAAAATACATCAATTCAATGCAACATTTCATGGTACAAAATGCAAGCAAATTCTGCCTTCTGTTCGCTACTGTTTTGTCTCCTTAAAGAACTACCTAAGGTAATGTTTTCCACAGGATATTAGTGAGAGGCACACAAGTGTCCCAATGGGGAAAAAGGTCCTGAGGTCAAGACAGTTTGGGAAATGCTGGGTCCAACAGGCATAGCGCTGCCAAGGGGAAAGTGGACGGGAAGTTGTCAAGGGCGGTTTTGGTCCCCAGTAGCCCCTGGTACACGCACGGCACATCCGCCCGCTGCTCGGGGCTGCAGGGAATCGGCACTCTGAGCTTTCACCCACCCTCGGGACTTCATGAGACTTAACAGATCGCAGAAGGAAGGCGCAGTGCTTCTCGGCTCCTCGTTCTACACACTTTGCTCTCGTGTTTGCCTTGGTTTTTCTTAGAATTTTAAAAGAGCAAAAGTCCTTCCTTTCTTCTGAATTACTTAAGACATTGTCAGTTTAAAAAACAGAGTGCAGTTTCATATTGCTTATTATTGGGGTCTTTTTAAAACTCGACTCACAGTTTTCCCCTGAAGGGCATGCACTTCGGTTTTACAGAAATGCAATAGAGTAAACTGTAATAAATTATTTACAAGCACCTAGTTTGATTAACATGGAAGCCATCCACTGTTATAAAACAATGAGAATTTAATCTGTTAGCAAAACAGTGCTATCTGGAAGCTTTATTGCAATGATTTTTCCCCAGAAATGAGGCACTGAAGAATGAGTTGTGCTAAATGAACTCAAGGGTCAGCTTGCCTGGATGAACATAACTTTGGTTGAGATTTTTCTCCCTTAAAAAAGGTTGTGAAGCACCAGTTAATCACCAGAAAGCGTATGTATTTATCCTCACAGTGAGCTGGGTGGTGAGAGAGCTAGCAAAGTGCATTGCCCAAGCTTGTGACTGAATTTTTTGAAAATATCAAAAAGGAGGAGTAAAGCAAGAGAAACCACAGTCTCTCTTTCCAGGCTGGCAAAGCAGCAGCTCTGCAGAAGTGACAGGCAGAGCAGACGCCCACTGGGAAGTCAGTCCTGGCCTTCACTTTCCGGCTAAGTTTCATCGATCCCGGATTTACAATGCAGAGGACAAAAAAAAAAGAAGGAGAGGGGGAAGAATGGAAGGAGAGAGAAAGGAAGGGACAGTGAAAAGGAGGGAAGAGAGGACGAAGAGGAAGGGGAGGGGAGAAGGGAGGGCGGGAGAGAGACAGGCAGGCAGGCAGGCAGGCAGGCTGACCAGTGAAACATTTCACGTTCCCGTTAAGAGACACCCGAGGGATCAGCAAGCTCCCTGGGCGACCCCGAGAACAAGCGAAGGGAAGGGCTCCCCCGCCCCAGTTTACTCTTTTTATTTTTATTTATTTATTTAGGTACCGGGGATCGAACTCGGGTCCTTGCACTTGTCAGGCAGGCAGCAGAACCGCTGAGCTAAATCCCCGGCCCTTCCGCCCCGATTGATAAAACGGCAAGTTAAAAGGTGAAGAGCTCACCCTACATCGTGGGCGACAACTCACAGTGACTTTATAGAACTCCAGTTCCTACAAATGGAAGAAAAACGTATTTCACACACAGAATCTGAGAACTCAACAGCACAGCATTGCTGCTGAGTTCAGGCAAGATTATTTCATACGACA
Source organism: Fukomys damarensis (assembly GCF_012274545.1). Classification (NCBI taxonomy): domain Eukaryota; kingdom Metazoa; phylum Chordata; class Mammalia; order Rodentia; family Bathyergidae; genus Fukomys; species Fukomys damarensis. The sequence continues at coordinate 24,505,023 of NW_022900920.1, read as the reverse complement.
CGAAGTCAGTATCCCTCCCTCTCCCGACGCACACCTGTCATTCACAAGATACTGTTAGTGTTTACAATCCACACTTAACAAAGCACAAACTTAATTCTCGGTACTTTTATACTAAATCCAAAACATCTACGCAAAAGTCATCAGAAAAGATTCCTAGTTCCATGATAAAGTGGAGCTAAGGGACAGAAAATCGTTAGAAAAATATTTTAACATTATGCAATGTGTATGAAATCACCATAATTACCACAATTAACTAACAATTATGCTCCCTGCTCACAAAAGGGCTCTACCCATTAAAAGCAGACCAATTTTAGAATTATTTGCCTCTACATGGCATTGAGCCTTAGGCATATAACCAACATAAATTTCTTACAAAACATGGTTTTCCTCAAAGCTAAAACTCCTTACGTGCCTCCCACCGTTCACCAATCAGTAGGGTCACTGTACATACCGCACGGGTTGACACCGCACAACTCCAGTGAGTGACTTTCCCCCGGAGTGGGCGCAGGGCAGCACCAGGGTGCAGGACATAAAAGCCTGGGACAGCCATCTGCAGCCAGGCACTGTACATGATCGGAGCGCACCAGGCTGAGCTAATCACATCAGAGCACATGCTGCGTGGCTGGAGGATTTCTAAGACACAGCTGTACCTGCGAGAGGCAGTACCTAACCCTCAAGGGGTGAAAGGGGCACAGACATAAAACAGGAGGGGATTTTTTCTTTTTTGGGGGGGCGAGGGTACCAGGGATCAAACTTGGGTCCTTGTGCTTGTGAGGCAGGCAGTGGAACCACTTTTTTTCCAGTACTGGGGCCCGAACTCAGGGCCTTGCACTTATGCGGCAGGCACGGGCGTCACTGAGCTAAATCCCGGGCCCAACAGAAGAGTTTTTAAATACTTGCTGGTCATTTAAAATTCAATGGCACTTTTTTCTATGAGCAACAGTTTTCAGTACCGATTTTCTGGCCAACTTTACCTTCAATTTTGCCGGCCAAATTTACCACCCAACGTTAACTACTGAATCACAATATCTCAGTTCCTGACCTAAATTAATACTAACCGTTTTCGTGTAGCTCTTAAAATGTTTTCTCAATCTGACTGCAGAGAACAACAGCACAGTACGTCTGGGAGCAGCGTCTCTCAGCCCATTCCTCTGCAAAGCATTTTGGGAAGAACAGGGCTCCCACTCAGAATTTAGCCGTCAATAGCAGATGAAATTGGAAAAGAGTGAATGGATGATTCGACTACTGTGAAAAGGAAACGTTAACCATTAATCAGAAAATACACCAATGAATCACCCAACAGCATCGCGAATCCGACACAAGGTCCAGTTCTAGAGTTCTAGTGTACGTCTCTGTGTCCATCAGAGCAGTTAGTCCATAAGACTTGCACTTAAAATGTAAGTCTTTAATAAACTTCAAAATAATTTATTGAGATTTCATCTAGGAACCTACTGATTATGAGCTGCAGACGGGGGCTGAGGGCCCCCAGAGTGGTCTGCGGGCCGCTGCAGGTCTCAGGCCAGGAAGAGCGCGGTCCGCAGCGGGAGAAGGCACTTGTCTTCTGAAGGTCACCTCGGGACGGGGACGGGGTGGGCCCGGTCAGACGGCACCTGCAGCCCTGAGGCCGGAGGATGAGCACGCGAGGGACTCGGCTCCAGCCCTGCACTTGCCAGGGGTGCCACCCATTACCTACAGCACCACAAAACTCAGAATATACTCTAGGAGTTTCTGCCGGTTGCATTGAGGTAGGAAAGTGCTGCTCAGTTCCAAAACAGATACTCTCTTTTGCTTGGTCTCTTTGAAAACCTGAAGAGAAAATGCAAACTAAATTAAAAGCAAAACAAACAGGAGGCGAACATTCCTGTCAACAACCCTGTCTGTCCTGTGTCCTGGAGCCCAAAGGGCAGTGGGGGGACACAAAGCCGTGTGCCGTGTGAGGGAAGCATGGCTGGGCAGTGTGTGAGCACCAGGCAGGTCGTGGTACAGGTGTGGGTGCTGCCCGAAGTGCAACCAGTGTACCACGCTTCAAGCTTTATGCCAAAGTGACAAACAGTCTCCTAGAAAGGCAACTGACGGCTCTGCAGGGCTCAGGTCCCTCACGCCAGGTGACGGTGAAGGACACCTGGGCACACTCCTAGCAATACTAGTAAAAACACAAGGGTTAGGGTTAACAACTGAAAATCACACGGAACAATTAAAGGCTGAACTTGGGATAGGATCTTGAAACATACCGATATCTATTATATAGAAACAGTTGGGAATAAATGTAAAACCAGTAAAATTTGGGGACAAAAAAATCCATACTGACGGATGACACTCTCAACCTGTCCCTCTCCACCCTCATCCCTGGAAACATCCTCCAACCGGAACTGTCAGAAGTGCTTCTCCTGGGGTCCAGCCCACCCACCGCCAAGGCCGGCAAACCAAGCATCTACATTGAACAGGGAACAGAGAGCACCTACCCCGACACCCTTAAACGTTTTCACGGCATTCTTCACGAGGCAGTACGTGGCACTCTCAGCTGCGGAGAAACAAGAAGGCTCCGTCAGCGTTTAGGCCCACACAGAGCAGCCGGGGAGAGGGTCACGGCGAGGCTGCCGCAGACAGGGCAAGCGCCACTGAGCAACCTGCTGTCCCTGTGAGCCTAGTCTTCCATCTCCTACAGTTTACAAGACTCAGAGACTGAAGGGAAGGGACAGAAGGAAGGGGAACTACCTAAAGCATCTACCCTGCAGGGTTTTTGTGAAAATAGGTACAAACATATGACATAGTTATACACAGATGATCCCTACACCAGCAAAGTCAGAAAGAGCACAAGTCTAGGGGTCAGAAAACAAGAATCCTAAATCCATGTTTTACCATTATCTAGGTATATCGACTTTCCCCATCCAAAGAGTAAAGCGACTAAATTAGATGATCTCTAAATAGCTTTTGCTCTAAAACTTGATTCAACATAATTTCCAAGCCGTAACTGTGAAATGCTATTTCCACACCAATCACAACTCTTAGAAAAAATGCTGACACCGACAACGTGAAGACCTGGCCAGGGCATGGCGCTCCTGAAACACTGTAGGAAAGCAAGTGCGCAGGGCACTGGCAGACCCTACTGAGGCCGGATGTGCCCATGGGCTGTGCCCACGCAATCCCATCCCTGGGTCTGCACACAGGCCGCGTACAGGACCAGATACTCACCCAGAGACACAGACAGGCTCACAGAAGCCCTATGCAAAGTGGCGCAAACTGCAAACAACCCAAACATCCACCAGCAGCGTGAGGTAGATGCTTACATGTCAGAATACAGTGCCCGAAACACATCACAGGAGCAAGAACAAAGAAAACTGCACGTAATGTGTATGCGTCCCACAAACAACGTGAAGTGAAGAAAGCCAGACAGCAGAGTACATACCTGGTCATTTAATGCATACGACATATCAAAGCAGATCAATAGTACTAATCCACAGGGCGGTCAGGATAAGTTTGCATTTTTCTAATTTTCTATAATTTTTACCATAGTTTTAAAAAGAAGTCAAAATGGTCCCTTAACATACCGTAAACTGCAATATTTCTTTCTGTCCTGGTCAGTAGGTATCTGTGCAGCTTCTGCAGATATTCTGGCTCCGGAACAGGACCGCTGAAGTTATGGACGAAGATGGCAGCCGAGCTGTAGGCCTCCAGCAAGGGCCCCAGGAGCCTCTGCAGGAAGGTGAGGAACTGCTGGTGCTCCTTGGACTGGCTCACCTGAAGTGCAAGAGCAGGAGATGAAGTCACGGGCCGCACACAGGAGAGGCCACGCGAGCTGACGAGGCCTCTCTGTGGAGAAGACAGCCACTCACACGGGGGTAGGTGCAAGCAGCCTACTGCTCCTCATGCAGAGAATCTGTTGGAAATAGCTGCTGATACTGAAATGTGTTCCTTATTGCAATCATTCACTTTTACAGTGTTTGAAGCTTGACTTCCTTCAACAAACACCTAGAAGAAACTTTCATAACTGAAGGACATAATTATGACACACTGTCATCACTGAAGACAGCTGCTGCTGTGGCCGAGCCCTCCAGTGGCTAAACCTGAGCTCTGCAGCCATTCTTGTGCGCACGGCTCCATAAGGAAACCACCAGCATCATCCCAGCCCTCCCCAGCTCCCACTTCCTGCCCCGTGAGGCCTGCACCACAGGAGTGCCTGGAGGAGGGAGGCCACGGTGAAGGAGTGCCTCGCCTGTCCTACTCAAAACACACAGGTTCCCTGACGCCCCTCCAGAGTGTGGAAGATCGCCACCCAATCCTGCAACTGGTAATACTCAAATGACAATGAGAATTCCTAAATGTCTTTTGAAAATAAAAATACTGCCTCGCAGGGAGCACAAGCGTGGCTAAATAAGCAGGTGCCTGTGCATTTCACGAGTGACAAGAGGTACACCTGTGGCCTCCTCCTTCCTGGCTTTTCTATTTTCATTTCCTTTTCCACTTACCAATCCCCAAACAGAACCATGTAAAGTACTAAGTTACATGGTTTGACTCTTTACTCTCAAGAAGGCACCAGAGCTGGTCAGTGGGTGCATTAGATACAAACGAATGGACCCATGTACAAGTTCATCTGGATACAACAGAAACCTCAACTCATCGCTGTGACGTGCCCCTCAGTTCTTCACCAAAGTACCTTCAGGTAGCAATCTCGCTGCTCCTCACCAAAGTCACTGTCTTCGTCTTCTTCATCACTTCGCCAAGACAATGGTGCAGGAAGCTTCTTGTCCCACTGCTGCTCTGCAAGACCAGGACTGATATCTTCCTGCTCATCTTGCTACGCCAAGGAGACGGCCAACAGTAAAGGGATATGCACAGACACGAGGACAACTGCCCAGCTGGCCCGGACGAGGCGGCCTTCTCTCTTCTCGGTCCCTTCCCACCCCTCTATGTTGGGCCATCCCCACCACCCATCCACCTCCCTCTCTAGCCAAAGCCACCCAACAGGGAGCAGGAAGAGGGAAACAGCTACCAGACAGATCAAGTACCAGTGCCCTCACATCTTCTAAATGACTACCCCCCTACCTCCCTAGGCCCTGCCCTCTATACTACATCTACCAAAGTCAAAATCTCCTAAGGGAAATATGCACTTGTGCAAGCTATGAGCATAATGATATGTACACATCCTCTTTAGAACGCAACTTCCGGTGCCACAGAATCAAGCTGAGCTGTGCGTTAGTTAACGCCACTTACACAAAAGAAAGCAAAATATCAATCCCAAAAGGCATTTACTATCCTCTGTCATTTCTCTCTTCTCATTTGGACATGATTATATAGAAAATATAATTGTGAATTAAAATGATTGGTAGAAAACAGTGGTTTAAATAATGGATAGTAAAGATCAGAAAATGAAGACAAATAAAGGAAGACTTCCTCTTACCTCTGCCACTGTAAGAATGCCATACTGAATAAACCTTCCCACTGTTTCATGGCAAACTTGGTAAAAAGTCTGGCAGGGCTGAAAAGAAGTCATTGAAACATTAAATGTCACGGTTCTATATTTCTTTTCTTAAAGACAAAATGAATACAAAGTAACTGCCAAATGCATTCGCTCAACCACCTAATCCACTCTCCCCAGCAAGAGCCATTCTCCTGATTGCCAGCACTCGCTCTTGATAAATGCCTGGTGCATAGGTTAAGGCCTCAAGCAGGGGAGACCTCTATCCCCTGACTGGCAGCTCACCTAATGCAGCACCACCTGCAGAGGGCGCTCCCGAGCTGTTTCTGCCTTCAAAAGAGCAAGCTATAAGAATTGGGGCCCCTTCTCAGGCCCCGTCACCTGTTTCTTTTTCTTTCTAAGACAAGCTCTCTGCAAAGCCCATCTTACAAAACAGATAGCTCACAACAGTAGTGAATGAGAAAACACGACATTCCAATACCTCTAGAAGGACCCAAGGAAGGACAAGGTCAATCACACTGTCCCACTACCCAAAGTTCATACAAAACAGGTTCCCCCAAAAAGGACGACCACCAACCACACAGCAAGAAGATGTGAGGGGGCTACTCAAAACCCAGGTCCTCATACCTGAATGGCTCAAGACACATTCACATAAGGGAGAGAATGTTAGAATACAAATAAAATACGGTTCCACTTGATGACTGTGAGGGGGGAAAATACATTGCTTAAAATATGTGCCTTATTTCAAATGTCTAAAAGTGCTGTGATAATACACACTTGTACTGCTTGGCCTTAGTTTCCCCATTTATAGATGGATGGGATGTTGAACAAATGACTATTAAAACCATTTCACACCGGGTGTGGAGGTGCATGCCTTTAATCCTAGCACTCGGGAGGCTGAGGCAGGAGGATTGCTGTGAGTTCGAGACCAGCCTGACCTATATAGTGAGTTCCAGGTCAGACTCAAATACATAGTGAGACCTTGTCTCAAAAAAATAAATTAATAATAAAACTGTTCATGACTCTCTTGTCACCTGTGGTTTTATCAATTGCCGGTGGGTGTGTTACTGATGAACCACTGACCCAGTGCCTCGCACACAATAAAGGCTTGGTGACTTTGGATCTGACCAACTGAGATGGTTGAACAGTCTGTCTTCTCATGCCTCAGCCACATGAAGGCTTCATGGGGCAGAGAGCCAGATTTAAATCAAGATAGCTAATGCTGTATTGGTTTGGTGGCAGTGAAACACAGAACTAGAAAAAAAGCCTGCAAAAATGGGCCAAAAGTCTTGTGAGAAATAAAGATGGTTTATGTTTTCACACAAGTGTTCAAGTGAGAGAGAAGAGGTAACCCAGAAGAGCCTTCACTCACGAGAGAAATGGTGCCTTCATTGGAGAGCAGATAGCACAGGCTGGCGGCCTTCCGCACCAGCTGCTCCTGGCTGACCATGCTGCCAGAGGTACCGGAGGGCCCTCCTGAGCCCCTCTTGTTCATAACTGTGTACAGGCTGCAGGCTAAGGAGATAAAAGTCAACAACAGTCACTGCCAAAATGTCTCCAAGAAAAACCAACTGGTCCAATAACCTGGGTTTAAGAAAGTGCTAATGTATCAAAACAACGGCCTGTGTTTGCTCGAGGATTCTAAATAAAACCCCACAGGATTCAATTTCTGTGATTCCATTGAGATTTCAACTCCATCAGAGAACTTCCGGAGGCTCAGATCCCTCCGCTCTCCTGCCTCTCTAACTGCTGGGTCTTCCACTCTCTTCACTGCCTTGCGTGCCATCTCGATTCATTTTCAGTTCCTGCACAGCAAGCCATCCTACCTCTCTTCCTCAGTAGTAAGGACACCACTACGCACACAGTGATTCACGAATGACTGATCATAGTCATAAATAGTGATATGGCAGCAGATTACATTTCCATGTGAAAACTAAAAACACAGCAATGCAGTCCACAAACAAAAGGCCATTCTCCAGAGTACACACCGCCACGTGATTCAGGCCTTTCTACTTTCCAAGAAAATACTTTGAGTGTTTCAGGCCTGACCTACCTATGATGGCCTCCATGATAAAGACATGAAGCACCCCGTTGCTGTAGAAGTTCAGTTCAAAGACTGATGGGACAGTTGTGCTGGGAGTAATAAAAAATTCACCATTCCTGCTGGTGTGCGTGATTGTAACACAATTTCCCAGCAGCTGTATAGCATGCATGACAACATCTTCAGAATTTCCGGAGAATCCCAGGTCAAAATCCCGAGCCAGAACTTCCTCCTTCATCACAAAGAAGTCTTCTACCAATGTGGAGAGATCAATCCCCTAAAGAAATGAAATGGTGTCACAACAGCGGAAAACCTACTTGTCAAGAAGCCAGTGGGGCCAACATCCCAGGAGTTCTTGACTTGGCTTTCCCTCAGCTTGACACTCTGGCACCTACAGGAATAGGCCCAGGTCACCAATTCAGAGCAAATAAAAACCCCTGAAAAAACTGCTCCCCCAGGGGCATCGTGCCATTCCGCCCGCCAGGGGCCACTCTGGCCACACCATACATGAGGGTGTTCCGACCACAAAAAGAAGGCAGAGCTATCTGACAGAGAGCAGTGCTCATTTTTTAGCTAGAACTACCTTCATTTTCAATATTATTCCACAAATATTTATCTGGTAACCACAGGCTGGCACTATCTGGTGCTGAAAACGTTGACTGTCCCATGGCAGAGCTTGCACAAGTGCATTGTGGGAGGGCAGAGAGGGGTTCTAAAATACAAATCAAGGCATTTGGATACTTCACCATCTGAACATATACTATGTGTCAGTGAAATGTACATTACTGACTTTAATCACATTGATCAAGACATGTCTTATTACTTACTACATGTATTAAATAATCCCACCTTTCCTCCATGTACCTCTCTTCTTTTACCAGGTTTGTAAAGCCCTTTGGGCAGAGTCCTTCCTTCTTTTTTTTTTTTTTTGAGACAGAGTCTCTTTATGTAGTTGAGACTGACCTGGAACTCACCATGTAGCCCAGGCTGGTCTCGAACTCACAGCGATCCTCCTGCCTCAGCCTCCCAAGTGCTGGGATTACAGGCGTGCACCACTACACCTGGCTCTAGAGTCCTTCTTTTATTTCACTGTTTATCCCACGGTAATAGCCAAGAATGGTCCAAAGCTACCCTGAGTGAGTGTCTGAGCAGCTGGCAAACACGCTTGGGCTTTGCACCGACCTGCAGGTGACATCTCAGAACCTACCTGCCGGTGTCTGTAGAGGAGCAGGCAGGCCACAATGTGTGTGGACATAATGGCACAGGACTTGCTAGCAGCTGGAAGGCAAACACAGAGCTTAGTTGCACTTGTTTCTAATACTGCTGAAGCCCTTTTAAGGTGCCTTAATTGTAATCAGGAGTATTTAAAACTGTAAAAGTCCTCACTTTATTTCCTCTAACTGCAGTTTGCCAAAGGGAAGCTGTAACATTCCTTAGTGGTGGCAAGAGGAAGCTCAATCTGCATCACTGTTCAACATGCCAGGCCACAGGTCCACCATCAACCCAGGCCAATGGAACCACGATACTGAACGATCAAGGGATCGAAGTACCAAGACCCCAGGTAGGAGCCGTTCTAGAGTTCAACTTCCCTTCTCTCGTTCATGTCTCTTGATTCATTCTCATTCACCACATTAAAATGAAAAGTGTCATAAAGCTAGAATAAAAGAAGATTTGAGGGCCGGGGATTTGGCTCAGTGGTTCTGCCACCTGCCTCGCAAGCACAAGTACCCAGTTCAATCTCCGGTACCAAAAAAAAAAGATTTGAAGTCAGAAAAATCTGGGCTCAAATCCTAACCACTGCACTAATTAAATTTCATGACTTGGGGGAAATTACATAAATTTCTGAGCCACGATTTCAAAAATACTATATAGCTCACTAGGTGAGATGGAAATAAGGACCAGGCAAAGACTTAACAGCAAGGGTACTCAATATAGCTTCACTTTCTCTTTCCAACCTGGCCCAGAGATGAGGACAGACACAGAAATACATTTGATGTCATGCACAGTGTACAGCCTAACTATGAATTTTCAGAAAACTATCATATGGATAATTATGTGAATTTCTATGGAATAATTTGAAACAAGGACATTACTTAATGAGTTTTCTGAGCAATTACAGTGAATTCATGAGTACTTCACTCACAGTTGAAGTTTCTAGTGTTTGGAAAAAAAATATTCAGTATCATATTTACAGCCATTAAAAACAGTATTTATAGAGTTCTTAAAAACATTAATACATGTGTTATCAGTGGAAAGTAGCATTATAAAACTGCAAAATATGTTTAAAAACCTGACAGCAACACACTGGTTACTGGGGTAGCAGGTCTGCTACTTATTTCACCTCTACTGTCCAACTTTTCAACAATTAGCATGTGTTATTTTCTGCATCCAGATCACAGGCAGGGGAGACGCACAATCAGATGGGCTCAGACAGACTGGGCATGTGGTGCAGCGGGAGCACTGCTAGCATCCGCGTGGCTCTGGGCCCCATCCCCAGCACCTCAAAAAGAAAAAGGATCCTCTGGAGGATTCAAGTGAGCAAAGGAGCAGCCAGGGTGGAAGGGGGCACGCAGCACCGGCAATTCCACTGGACCTGGTACAGGCAGGCGAGAAGAGACCCCACGGGCTGAGCAGCCCGGGACCACAGCGCTGGCCCAGGACTGGGAGCCGCCTGGCCAACAGCGCATGGGCTGCAACACGGAACTTCAGGAAGCTTGCTGCACCCCAACTCGCACCCGCCCCGAGTCTGTGTGTGACCAGAGGTGTGTGTGCACAGCAGCTCTGCCAAGGAGAGCAGAACTTCTCTGACTACAGGACCGTTAGAATCCCATTTATGTTCCCACAGCTACCACAAAGCCGTAGCGTAAGAGCCACTTAGTATTTCCTGAATAAAAATACTCACGGAGTCAGAGGAGAAAGGGACACACACATAAACCTACATGTTGGACCTATAATTAGTTCAAAACATATTCACAAACAAAAGAAGCCACAAATTTGGACGGCACTGTTTTTGAAAAGGACAAGAACAACCACACCTAACGCTTTCCAGCACTGTAAGAGAAGTTTTACTCAAATATGAACAAAGCCCCCAACATTGCCTTCTTTCTAACACTTTACCTCCCACCACTTGTAGGTTAGGTAACTGAGCCGGAAGGGCAAACTATCCTCAGCAGATTTGGAAACCCGGGCGATTTGCAAGGCACCGTGTCGAATCTGAACTGCAGAACAAAGGATTGCAGAATTCTACTTACTGAACAGAATGTGCTCAGCCAGATTTGCAATCAGCCTCCGCCGGAAGGATTCATCTGCTGCATTTCGGGACTCGTTATTGGACATATCCGCACCTTCAGCAGCAGCATCATTGGGTCTGAAAAGGACTCTGGAAGTCAGTCTTCTACAGCCCACACTTCCCAAGGCAAACGACACGGACTAGTCAAAAGTGTATACCGGCCACTTCAAATTCCTACATATTTTAAACTTAAGCCACCGGTGGGTTATTTCAATGGGTTGTTTTCCTCCATAATATACTTTATTATTTTAATATATTCTCTTGGGTAAAAAGTGTTGTTTCATTGCTATTACAGAGTCTAACAGTATATTCCTTTCAAAATTCACTGCAAAAAGAATGCAGAACGCAAGGTGCCACGTTTTCAGATGTCTGAAAACAATACGTTCACCTACTGAAGGAAGAGCTTCACATCAAATTTCTCTAAGTTATAATTCAACTTGAATTCCAGAAAATTCAAATAGCAGAACAGTTTCATTTGTGCACAATATGTGTAACCTAAGCTACTAGCAAGAAGAATTCAATTCAAATATTCGAAAGCATAAATCAAATAGGAACTCCTATACAACTTACAAAATCAAAGATTTTACATGCACATAATCAAAAACCTCCAAACTAATATTAAAACACGTTTCAATATCCCTTATCATATTAAGAGAAAAGATATTGGGTTCGGGAATGAGTAAGAAGCAGCATGTTCTTAATAAAGTTAAGCAATCTACTTTTCCAAGCAATATTAGAAATAAGTTATTTGATAGTTTAGTTAATACAAAAAAAAAAAAATTCTGCAACTCTTACCGTGAAGGAAGTATAGCTGGTAACAACGCCTGCTCCAGAGTGAGTGGATCAGACACAGGTTTCTGACTCTGGCTTTCTAAATATTCCTGGGGGGGAGGGACATGATCAGTGGCCTTATTGTCTTGCTTTCACATCAATACATAAAATATATTTTGGTCTTCAAGGGTTAAAAGAAAACTTTATAAATAAGCAATGCCATGGAGAACATGGGAAATACCTTCTCTATCCTCCAATCTGTGGAAGTTCAAATTTTCACTCACAGAACATTAAGCGTGAAATTTAAGAAATGAAGACAATGAATAGAATGATGTTCAAATAAAATCATTGTTAAATTTTAACTTTTCTCACATCTTCATGGAAAGTGCTTGACATTACTAATCTTAGTAATAGTGATAATAGTGACAACCATACTTTTTGAAGAAAAAATAGCAACCTAGGAGTCACGTAATATTCAAAAGAACTCCAAATCATATTAAAACAGAGCTATGTGAAACAGTTTAGAAAAATAAAAAATTAAAGGACAAGTTGGAAGAAATGGTGAGGTTCCTTTAAACTGATAGCACTTAAGACTAGAAAACATCTAGTACAACAGTTAGAATCTTTCAAAGTTGCGCCAAGGAACAGAACAGAAATAAGGTCAGACCTCTGCTCCTTATTCTTGGGTTCTTTACCATCTTTTCCTTCTCCCTGACCAACTTGAAAATCTTAGGTATTTAAAAAGCGAACTGACAGCTCCCGACTTTACTGAGGATGACATTCTCAGCATATGTGGGTACTGGATTCTACTCAGTAGGGTACAGCATTGTCCTAACTATCAGTTTTACCCTGCTTTCGGCAATAAGCATTGAGCCTCACATCTCCCATACACAGGCTCAAGTCAGTAGAAAATTTAGGAGATGGCATTCTTAGCACAGCCCTCGTTTTGTAGAAGAGGAAAAAAGAGACCCCAATCACACAGCAGTGAGGAGGGAGTTAGGACAAGAGCCCAGGTTTTCTGCTGCAGGTCAGTGCTCTAACAAAGTCTAGTCCAACAGATTCTCACCTTTAAGGAAAATGGTTGTGCAAAATCCACTCTGACATATCCATAGTTTTTTCGTAACATTCTAATAACACCTCTTGCTACACTCCAAAGGCTCTCATTTTTCTTAGGTTTACCCTAAATTCCAATAGCATAAAAAAGAAAAAGAAAAAAAAAGTGAGATATAAAGCTAACATGTATATTCTTTTTTTAAAGAATAAATTTGTTTATGGAAACCATAGGTTCATCTTGAAGACAATGATAAAGAAAAGAAAATTTTTCATTAACAGAAAATGTTTAGTATTCAAAGATGCTAAAATATGCAACAATGTTGTTAAGAGAGGTAATTCAGTCAATGAAAAACATTTGACACTAGTTCATTTAGTACAATGTTCACATAATTCACAAAAATACAGCTGTCAGCCAGTGAAGGGCAAGATGATATTATACCCTTAAATATTCTTCTGTAAGTTCTCAGATAAAAATAAGATGCCAAAGAAGCCACTTATCAAAGGTCTGCTGATCACTGGATTATAAACACCTAACTTTAGACACTAAACACCCAAGTCAGCCTTATTGTGGCCTTTGAGCTGATTATTCATCTAGAAAGCATTTACTGAGTATCTACATTAGGTAAAAGGACACCTCACCACACAGAATAAGCAGGTAAACATCAAGCACACAGTGACAACACATGGAGAAGAATGCCAGCCAGGGAATGACTCAGGTCTGTCACTTAATATTTTAAGCCTCCAACTGCCATGTGTCCTTGGACTTCTCACTTTGTTTGAAGCTATAATTCTGAAACAAGTACTTTGCCCAAGACTTTCTTACTAAATCAGAACAAAGGTAAATTCCTGGGGTACTCTCATATTGCTGGTAGGAGTTGTAAGTTGGTGAAAACATTTTTTACCAACTGCTAAAGTGTTTGACAACATTTGCTAAAGCTGAGCACCCCCCTACACATAAATCATGCATTTTTTTTTCCTATCAATTCTATTCTAGGCACCAATCCAGCAAAATGAATTCCAAAAGAAATGTGTAAGAATGGTTGCAGCCAAACTTTTTTTTCAAATAGTACAACAGATCCATTGTAGTTTATTCATACATTAGAATACTTCACAAGGGGCCAGGGATTTAGCTCAGTGGCTCTGTGCCTGCCTTGAAAGCGCAAGGTTCTGAGTCTCATCCCTGGTACCACAGAGGGGGTGGAGAATACTACACAGCTATGAGAGCAAAGGAACGATATACAGTAACATGGATCTTACAAACGTCTCTGCTTGAGCAATGGAAACCAGGTGCAAAAGAGGTACCCCCTGCACTACCCCATTACATAAAGCTCAACACCGACAAGACTAATCTGTAAGAAACTCCGACAAGCAGTTACCCCTTGGGGGAATAGCAGGAAGAATGCAAGGGGAAGCGCTGTGGGCTGATACTCTTCCCTCATCCAGGCGCTGGTTACACAGGCCCTGCTCACTTTGTCCTAACTGAATCTGCACGCTTATGATTTGTGCACTCCTTGGTAACTACTAGACTTCAATGAAAAATGACTCAAAAAATTCCTTCTCAAATTTATAATACAGTTGCTCTGCTGACACCACCCCACCAGTTCTTCGGGTTCCATTAAAATCTCCACATGAGCAGTGGGCCGAGGGAAGGCAAACACAACAGAGATGACAGCTCAGGGCAAGTGCTCCTCCACTCCCCAGCCCATGACGGAGGCAGCACCGACACGCCCTGCGCCGCTTCCCCTCGGTGCACTCTTCCCACGCTCACGATGGAGACAACGGATCTCTCCGTCCCTCCCACCCGTGTTGCAAAAAGTGCTACAAGGACAGTGCTTGCCGAGAAAACACAGGCAGCTGATTCTAAAAGCAAACCTAAGACAAAAAGACAACTCTCATGTGGGCGTTCCTCCTACCAGTTGTTCGCCGTTGTAGTGACCTTCGATTATCCGATCATAGGAGATCCCAACAGGTATCACCAAGAGGTCCGGGATGGTATTGGTAGCCAGAGTGTCCACCACCACTGACAGGAGTCCTGCCCGAGCACAGGAGGTCCTGCCGCTCCTGGAGCGTGTGCCCTCCAGGAAAATCTCCAAGAACTGCTGCTGCCGAAGTAGTTCAACTATGTGCTAGGATATGAAGAGACAGGAGAGCATGAATTTAAGGTCACTCAGCCTAGAATGAGCTCAGAAAAATAGTAAGAAAAAAATTAACTTCACTACCAATAAAATATTTCACGCACATCAAATATAGCAAAGCAGCTCTGCCAACCTTAAGCCTTACTGACTAGAAAACATCAAGCTCATACTTAACGAGTAATCACTCGAATTACTCAGAGAACAGATTTTTAGAGATCTCAACTCAGCCAAGACTGTCTCCTTCCACCATGATAGCTACATAACGGCTGTAAGCATGATTCACGATCATACACACCCCGTGCAGCAAAGCTCTATAGAGAATATCTTTCCGTCCATCTGGTGTCTCGTCTAGCCTCCGTCGTATGAAAAAGCCCCCAAGCTTATGGATCAAGGTACTGTAAATTCAAGAATGCATGAATTATTTATAAGGAAAATGTGAAAAGGACATCAAATTCCAAGTTACTTCACAACATGTGCCATTGGATATAAACCACGGGTGTCGTTTGAGTGAAGCTGGAAGCGTAGACTTTCATTTTCCCCGTTACTAACATGTTTCGCCCATTTACATTCCTAAGCAGCCTTTGGAAGATTACGCCATAAAATGAGGGTTTACCACAGTGGTTCCAAAGCAAAAGGAGTTTGGATGTATCACTCCACAAAAGTAACGGTACAGCCTGTAAGAGAATCCTCTAAATTTTAGGCCCTATCCATTCTCATGACACTGACCCTCCGACATGCTGAAATCTGTCCACAGCAAGTTTACTACAAAGCAAAAAGCTCCTTTGAGAAAAGGAGTGACTATTGCTTAAAGAGGTTCCCTGTGAGAAGAGAACAGTTTTATCAAACTGAAACCAAGCATAATCTTTACAAAATATGCAACAAATGCCTTTCATTTACACATACATGGAATCAATTACGTTCACAACCCTATGTCTTTCTATAACTGATGAATTCTGACATGAAGTTGAAATTTCCAAATGTTCCAAATTCACAACCCCTTCCTCTTCTATTCAAATAGAATAATACTAATATAAATAGGAATAAACATCAAGAGTAACACCATTTTAATCTATATTTTGGTAGCCTCCACAGTCAGTATAATGAGCCCACATTAAGATATGCCAAAGCTTAATATCACTTCTTGAAATTAAAACTCTATAAAATATACTCGTGGGATGAGCTGTTCACAAAAATAATACAGTGTTTGTGACTTTGTAGGCTGGAATGCAACACAAGAAAGCCCCAAATAAACAGGCTGTAATGCTCAGTGTGTTAAGTCTGAAGGAATCTACAGTTTGCTGTCTGAAGATACGATGAGCTAAGTGTGGATTAAAAAGTTTATGAGAAGTTTAGTTATAAGAAATGATGATTTATTAAGAACTTTCAAAAGATCCTAGTTGAGAGCCAAACATGAAGAAGGTAAGAGTATGTGAGTTATCCTGATTACTACAGGCAAGGTTTCTCTGCAGCCCCTATGAAACAGTCCTTTTCCCTCTGAGATGTGCCTACCAGCAACTTTCTAATGACTTTCTAATCTGGCTTACCAGGATCTTGGAGAGAAAGTGAACCTTGGCAGAGGTGCCCAGGAGAACATACAGGAATTCTAACCCCAGAAAGGGACATTTGCCCTGCAGGGTTCTATCACAGTATACTATAGACAGGAGCCTACTTCTCTGCTTCCCCACGGGACTATAGGCTATTTGATAGCAGAGACTGTGTCTAAAGCACAGCTGGATAAATATCACTGACTGTATGAATGCACAGCTTCTTTTCTGATCACGAGTCTGACTGGCTACAGAACTCTCAAAGCGTAGAGAACACCGAGCCATGGGATCAAGGAAGAGCTCCCCAGATTGTAAAGCAGAAGCTCAGACTTACGAGCACACAGAGGTGATGATGCCACCTCATGAAACTCTACCTGCATAACGCGCCAATGCACACTCCTACTCTTTCTCCAAATTCATCTTCCTCTTACTTCTGTTCACAGGGCTCACCTTAGAGATGTTTTGTGCTTTGAAGTTCAAAAGTTCAATTTCTCCAACTGGCTCAACCTGCTCCTCTCCAATTCTTCCTTGGTGATCAGACCCACGATCTACCCAGCTTCCTTGGTGGAAAACACCTGGAAGTCTCATCTGACCCCCTGCTACCGAGCCCCAAGTCAGGACAGCACTGAGTCTTATAAATCCAACTTACTAAAAACTTTTCAAATCTATGCAGTCCTCTTAAGACCACTGTTACACTTGCATTTAAACCTTCATTTTTCCTCTAAACCAGTGCTGGTGAACCTTTCAGAGCCTTCAATGATAAAAACGGCCTGCTGCGGCACACATGCCAAAGGTTTGCCACCACTAGCCACTGAGCTAAATCCCAGAACTCCTTTTTTTATGTTTATTAAGTTTATTGTACATTTTAGTTATATAATAGTTACATTCATATTGGGATCTTGTACCTTTACATGGCTTACCTTCGTTCTTATTTTCCCCATTCCCCAGCCCTCCCTTTAGCCCCTCTGCCCTTCCCTATTCATAAAGACATTGTTTCCATGTTTTTCCTTTTCACATATTTTTTTCTTTTCCCTTTTTACCATTCCCCTACCCCTCCCACTTCCTCTACTCTTTTAAAGACTTTTCTTCCTATTACACAATATCAATTATACATTTTGATCCTTATTTATACTTTTACTTTATTACACCAGAGAAACTATTCCGTATTTACATGTGACTTATTAATTTCACTTGAGTATGGCCTCAGTGTACATCCACTAGCTATAAATCTCTCTAGTTTCTCATTCTTTATGGCTGAGTAGTATTCCATTTATTTTTTTAAAAATCTTTATCCAGTCTCCAGTTGATGGGCAACTGGGCTGTTTCCAAATTTTAGCTGTTACAAACTGTGCCGTTATAAACATGGGTGAGCAGGAATCACTGTGATATATTCTTTTCTTCTGGTTAAGATACCCACAGAGGAATAGCTGGGTCAAATGGGACTACTAATCCTACTTGTTTGAGGTATTTCCATACTGATTTCCACAATGGTTGCAGCAGTCTGCACTCCCACCAACAATGGAGAAGGGTTCCTTTCTCCCCACAGCCTCACCAGCATTTGTTATTGGTTGATTTCTTGATAGCAGCCATTCTTTCTGGGGTCAGGTGGAATCGCAGTGTTGTTTTCATCTGCATCTCTCAAATGACCAGTGATGGTGAATATTTTTTCATGATTATTTTTTGTTATTTCTTCTTTGTCTGAGAAGTATCTTTTCCTTTCAGATGTCCATTTTTTAATTGGGTCTTTATTTTGTGGGGGGTCTGATTTTTTTTTTATTCTTTATATATTCTAGATAGTAGACCTTTGTCTGAGGAACAGCTGGTAAAAATGTTTTCCCATGTCTTTTAGTTCTGCTTGTGATTTCTCTGGCAATGCAGAAGCTTTTTAAAAAGATGAGATCCCAGTTGTTGATTTTTGGTGCTAGTTCCCATGCTGTTAAGGATTTATTCATAAAGTCTTTTCCTATGCCAATATCTTCAAGTGTTATACCTAATTTATCCTCCAGCAAGTTTAGTGTTTCTGTTTTAATATTTATATCTTTAATCCACTTGGGTTTTAGTTTAATGCATGGTAAAAGATACAGGTCTAGTTTTAATCTTTGACAAGTTGAAATCCAGTTTTTCCAACACCATTTATTAAAGAGGCTATCTTTCCTCCCTTGAGGGTGTTTGGCTCCTTTGTCAAAGATGAGGTAGCTGAGTATGTGTGGAGTTGTTTCTGCATCTTCTAATCTGTTCCACTGACCCTCTATCTGTTTCTTTGCCAGGACCATGCTGTTTTTATCACAGTGGCTTTATGGTATAGTTTCATGTTGGGGATTGTGATACCCCTTGTCATGTCTCTGTTGCCTAAAATTGCTTTGGCTATTCAAGGTCTCTTCTGATTCCAAATGAATTTTTGGATTGTTTTCTCTAGTTCTGTGAAATATACTGTTTGAATTTCAATAGGGATTGTACTGAATCTGTATAGCAGTTTTGGAAGTAAGGCCATTTTCACTATATTGATTCTTCCTACCCAGGAACAAGGGATGACTTTCCATTTTCTCACATCCTCTTCAATCTCTTTTTCCAGAGTGTTATAGTTCTCAATGTAAAGGTCTTTTGTTTCCTTTGTTAGATTAATTCCTAGATATTTCATTTTTTGGGGTGCTATTGTGAAAAGGATTGTTTCCCTAATTTCACTCTAAGTCTATTATTTGTGTACAAGAAGGTGATTGATTTTTGAGTGTTTTACTGAATCTGTCAATTGCATCTAGAAGTCTTTTGGTGGAGTTTTTGGGTTTTCTCTGTAGAGTAAGTATCATATCATTAGCAAATAATGACAGTTTCACTTTTTCCTTTCCTATCTCTATTGCTTTTATTTCTTTCTCTTGTCTAATTGCTGTGGCTACTGTTTCCCAAATTATTTTGAACAGGAGTGGTGATAATCTGCATCCTTGTCACATTCCCGACTGTAGCGTGAAGCTTTTCAGTTTTTTACCATTTAGTATGATGTTGACTGTTGGTTTTTCATAGATGGCCTTTATCAAGTTGAGATAAAGACCATCTACCCCAATTTCCTGCAGGGTTTTATCAGGAATGGCTGTTGAATTTTGTTGAATGCTTTTTCTGCATCTATTGAGGTGATCATATGGTTTTTGTCCTTGATTCTGTTAATGTAGCGTATTACATTTATTGTTTTATGTATGTTGAACCATCCTTGCATCCCTACGATAAATCTGCCTTGGTCAGGGTATATAAACTATTTTAACAGGATCAGAATTAATTTAACTCCTTCTAAACTAGAATGACCTTTCCAAATGCAAATGTGAACATGTCATAACTCAAGAACAGGAGACTCTCAACTCTCAGCTTAGAACTTGTTTTGATACAGCTCTCGCTACACATGTAGCTACCACCTCCAGACACCGATTCTTCCTCCCAAATTCTGTGTTCTAACATCAACTAAATACTCATCACTTACCAATCACCCATGCTTTTGAGTCTCTCTGCCTTTGCAAGTACAGTTTCCTCTGAATGGAATGCACTGCACTCTCTGAAAACCACTATAAATCACCTTTAATATTACACTGTACTTTATCCTAGTCTGCTAAACTGCAGGGTCAAAGTAGCAGTGACACTTATTCTTATTCACCTTTCTGCTAACACCAGCATATCACCTCCCTGCTGACAAGCTTGGTAATTTGCCATCTTGCCCTTCTTCTAATTGTCCTTTATTTACTTGATAAATGTTGCCTCTCAAATTTAGATTTTCATAGTTCAGCAAACATCCCAAATAAAGTACAAAAATAGCAGTCATAATCTTAATATTATTCTGAATTATCTAAATTTTATACACTAAACAAGCACTATTTTTATAATGAAAGAGAAAGGCCTAATGTCATCTTTAAAGTAATATGTATCAAAAAGAATAACAAAAAATTCAAAACATAATCTTTTCAATATCATAGATATCCAAATTACTGATCTCACCTGAAGATTGGGATGTTGAGATTATTGCCAGAAGCAATATATGGTGCCTTGATGTTATGGCAGAAGAGAATGAAAGTGACCAGCAGGTAGTCAATGTGAGATCTGTGGACTGGTAGAAATACAAGTGGCAAATTTGTCTAGGAGAGAAAGAAATACCAAATGTGAGTTTCAAATATAAAGTACAGTCACGTTTTGCAATTGCACTTTGGTTAGAGTGACTCAAACAATGGCAAATCAGTGACTCACTCTTTTAAAACATTTTCCAACAAAATATTTAACACTGTCTTTCAATTTAATACTTATGTAGCTAAACACAAAAACAGCTCAAAGAAGAATAATCAAGAGTTCAAGATGACTCTGTGTCTCCTCTGAGCAGCAGCCCTCATCATGTAAAAAGAGGAGGGGTTTTGGCAGTGAGACTTGGTTTGAAATTCTGGGCAAATCACTATCTGTGAAGGGATAATTTCTTAACTTATGTGGGTCTTATTTCCTTAAGTCAGAATTGTCTCCCTGATTTTTAGGGTTGTTGGAAGGTATACTGCAAAGGAATCTGACAGATTGCTGATAGGTCCTCCATCCCCCCACACATCCTCCCCACATACAGATAGTGCCTTTATCACAAAGGGCAGCAATTTCCAAATGGGCTGAAATATACCAGAGTACATAAGACGTTATTTCTAAAACCTCTGACCGCATTCTACAAACATGGGAAAATTAAGGGACAGAGTCCCAGAAAGTCTTGCCTCAGTTGCAGCCTTAACCATCTCAAGTTGACCCTTGTGAATCTGAATGTTCCAGAAGAAGCTGTTGAACAGTTTTAGCAGCACCCACCCAGTCAGTCTGAAAGAAAAGACCAAAACGTAAAGCCATACATACACATCTGTATACGTGCATATGTACATAGTGGACTTTTGTCTACTTGAGCTTCTGAACCTACAACCTGAGAGTACTTCGAAATCCTTGGCAGAGGTGTGTGCAAGTCTGTGCTTCTCACTTGCAGGATTGGTGGGCTAACTTTAAATGCACGCTGCTTACACAAGTACCCATTTATTATGGACTAAAGTCACAGTTCACTCTAATAACACTCTTACTTCAAAGGCAAATGCTCCAGCTAATATTTACTGAGCAGATGATCCCCGCACCCACACAGACCATGCCCTTTAAGGCACAGATGTGAGGCCTGACTCACGTCAGGACAGCAGATGTCAGCAATAATAAAAAGGCCGCCAGCAATTAGCAGAGTCTGAGGCATCTTGAAGCACCACAGTTTCAACCCTGTTTGCCCACACAATGGCCATGGTGGAAAGCATTTCCCTTGACTTTTAATACCTGATCATCCCTGGTGAGACAGTGGCAACCATTTCCTGAAGGATCTTTCTGGCTTTCTTTTTCACTTTCTGGACAGCTTTGGACTGCTGCTGGGCAGAACCATCTGGGTTCAGTTCAGCAGCCACTTCAGCAATTGCCTCTTGTACTCTGATTTGGAAATGGAAACACAATGTAACCAGTTATATGTTACCTTGTATTTTTAATATTTTCTGAACCACAATAGCTTCTCAGCCTTTTGGCTAAGATCAAGTGTAAACTGCAACTATCACAAGACAAAATCTGCCTTACTTTCAATAAACATAACACAAGAGATTAAGCTCTTTGCAAATGATCTTCCCTCCAGGTGAGGTGGTGCACACCTATAATCCCAGCACAGGGGAGGCTGAGGCAGGAGGATTTCCGAGTTTGAATTTAATTCTAGCTAGGCGTGGTGGTACATGCCTATAATCCTGGCACTGGACAGTTGAGGCAAAAGGATCACAAGTTCAAGGACAGGCTGGGCTACATAGTGAGACCCTATCTCAAAAAACAAAACAAAACAAAATTTAATTCTAATTCAATGAGTGACAACTATATGTATTTGAATGTTTCGGTAATGTTGTGAAGATACAAGTTGCACTGTAGCCAAAAAAAAAAAAAAAAAAAAAAAAAAAAGAAAGGTTACCCCTTGGGGCAAATAATTCCAAAAATCCACTGCCAAAGTACTGTGTGTTTTTCCTTTTGAAATTCTAATTTACTACTGATTTATATTGTCATCTCACTAGCAGAACCATATGTAAAATTCTCTGGGAAGTATCAAAGAGGGTCATAAATATTTATAAATGTTTTCAAATCAAATCAGAATTTTAAAAAGGTACAGCTGAAGAATAAAAGAGCACTAAGTAATAAGAAGTTAGATAAAAGGAAAATTTTAATCCATTTTGTAAGTCTTACACTTGAAACAGGCAAGAAAAAAGGAGGTTAAACTTCCTTAAACCACATTAACATCCCAGTGACTTGTCAAAACACGCGGATGGAATGAAAGTAGGAAACAGACCATTAAGAATCCAAGAGAATTTCAAATAATTGTATTTTCTCACACCACTGCTGATTTTTTTTGATAAATTTTAATTTGGCCCATTGCTACTGATTTTCACCTAACAAAGTACAGTGAAACTCCGCATAATCCCATAATCCATTAACTTTAAAAGACCAATTCCAAAGACAGATGCACCCAGTCTATTTTTTGAATAGCATGCATTGCATGTGCCCAGGAATGTTTTACAAGTATGTAGCATGACTATTATATCTCTATGATCAACTATTGACTCATTCATTCAATAAATATGTGCCAGCACTGTTGAACTTTTAGCAATAGCACCACAGGGTCTTCAAATGGCCCTAGGGAAGTCAAAGCGGTTTTTCAATCCACCCTGTCTCTTGTCCCCAAATCCAGCTAGATCCCTACAAGGAACCACACCGATGAGGCCAAACAGCAACTTTCACCCAAACTCCTACATTTGTTTCTCTCCTCCCAAAACCACAGCAAGGGTCTCCACAATTCCCTTACCTGGCTAAGGAAACCTCTTCCAAAAGAAATGCAACTACCTTAAACTCTTAACTCCTTCTCTAACATCTCTCAGAACTCAGGATAGGTTGACCACCAGAGAAGAGAGGCGATGAGAAGCCGTCACATTTACACAGACTTGTCACCCCCTCTTCTGAGGGCAGCTGCCACAGACTACCTGGACCCGTTTATCTGTGTGAGACACTCTGCTCCCTGCAGTGCCCTGCCCCTCACCCAACGCCTCCACAGCCCATAGGAACTTTGCTCCAACCTACTGCCTGTTCTCCTGCCTCATTCATAATCCCAGGAATAGAACTTAGTCCACCTAAAACTGCCTCCATCCCCCCATCTCTCTCCCCTAGGAGGAAGGATGTATACATTTCTGAATCTCACTGGGCTCATGGGTAGTCACCCTACTGTGACACCAGCACATGTTGATAAATTCAGATGCCTTTTTCTTCTGTTAATGTGTTGTTAGTTCATTTCAGGGAACCTTCAGAAGGAAAGGAAAATCTCCAACTTCATTCCATCAGGGTCCAAGCTGTCCTTTAGTTGCAATCAAGCCCCTCTAAGAGCAAACAGCCTCTTACTCTTTTATTATTTGTGATCACTTACTACTACAGGAATTTGCCCTAGGTACTCAGGAACTGACAAAAACATCAAGCTCACTTCTCTTTTGGCTGTGTCCCAGCATTCACATTACAGAAAACTCAAAGAGCCCTGGAACTCTGTATGCATATCTGAACTGACTCACAACTTGCCTTTCATGTTCTGGCAGCTTATTCAGTTATCAGTCCATGAACCAGAACTAGTCTTCCTACACGGTACCATTCACCAAAACCATCCACTCCCCCACCTTTCCTGAGTTTCCTTCAGAGCTTAACATTTAATGTTCAGAGATGCAAGCACTTCTCAATCTGGGGTCCCAGAAACCACGGTTAACGAAAAGGCTCTCTTCCTCACTCCCACCACACAGCCCCTTCTCATCCCACCTCGACAACAGTGTCCTCGCTCTCACCTGCTGCTGTTCAGCACATTCTCTGTCACGCTGGTGGCAAACATGCCCTTGTGGACATCCCGCTCTTGAATAAAAAGAACATAAGAAAGACGTCTTGCAAGCCATCCTCGGTGCCTGCAATACAAGAACAATTTACCAGCAAAGTACTGAAGCAGCACCTACAACAAGGTGCTTAAACAAAGCAGCAGCTCCTCCCATAAAAATAAAGCCAGTTTCCAATATTTAGGGTTTTCTTATAGCAATTTTCCTTGCTAGTTCAGGATATATTAAGAAGCCAATTTTACTCCTAATTTTTTTCATTTATTCTCAGGTAAAACTGGAACTCATAATTTGTGTATTAATACTCAAATAGTCTTATTTTGCTGAATAATAACCCTAATATAAAAACAAATAAAATTTGAATTTATTAATACAACAAAAAAGGTAAATGTTTTCAATGCTATATATGTATAGATATAGACAGGTAAGCAATATAACTTATAGCTAGATCTATGGGATATCAAAAAGATAAACTTGGAAGTCTTTTCCTATAATGGTTATTTTTATTGATTCTTAGAGAAGTTTCTCTAAGATAATCACTGACTCTCCAACTAAGAGCTGATCAGATAAAAGAAGTTAAGCAGAACTAGTCTATGATCTGAGTATCTGAACTCTGGGTTTAGGAAGTGAGCAGTTATTTTTCTCTTTTAAACACACATTCAACAGGACAGTCTTGTCAGTAACAGTAACTCTACACTGTTTAGTTGGGGAGATGTGGATATGGATTTCAGAATAAGAATGCTGCAAGTCCTCATTGCGTGATGGTTTAAAATCACCTGTAACGATTACACAATGCTGCATTATCACCTCCCTCCAGTGATATAGACAGTAGGTGATTTCAACTATAAACTGACTAAAGATCCAAAGATAACTTGATAGAGAACTGTTTATGGACCACAGCTCCTTCATCTCTTTCTTGACACTTTTTTCTTCCTCTTTTCCTGTCTCAATATTCTAAAATTTTAGCCCAAGATGAGCGTGGCAGCACACGTTTATAATCCCAGCACTCTGGATGCTGAGGCAGGAGTATCACTGTGTGTTAGAGGCCAGCCTGGGATACAGAGTGAGTTCAAGACCAGCCTGAACTTCACAGCAATAACAAACAAGCAAAATCCTTAAACCCCAGTACCAAAAAAAAAATTTTTTTTGAATAAATATAAAAATTTAACCCAATATGTTAAGTGTTCATCCTAAACTCTTCTGTCGGTGAACATTTTCAGAATTGTTTCTAGAATATACAAAACTCAACCTGTCTATGAAATCTCTTTGCAACTGACTAAAAAGTACGAGTGTACATGAGTGTGTGTACAAAAGCATGTGTGAGTGTACGTGATTGAGAGTATAAGAGAAACCATGCATGCATGAGCGTGTGTGTGTAAAAAATATTCAGACATCCCTTCATATAACAGATAAACTAAATAGCTATACAGGCAGCTTATTTCATTGAACACTCCCACACTGCCACGTCAATTTGGCCAATGCTATTTTTTTTAAATGCTTCCATCTGTGGGCAACAGGCAAACCTTTGGTTTTATACATAAAAGGTCTATTTACATTAAGAAGAAAATACCCCATCCTTTGTGTGAGGCTCTTAATCATATTAACTAGAAAAAAGAAAACAACACTTCAATGTAGGTGAGTCTCTCCTCTCGAAGTTTAAAAGACAGAGAGTGTGAAGAGTAGCCCAGGAGTGGGTGGGGGAAATA
>NW_022900920.1:24473398-24479145 GCF_012274545.1 Fukomys damarensis | reverse complement strand
GTGTGTATGTGTATGTGTATATCCTTTGATTTCAACCTTAGTTCTATTTAAAAAAAAAAAACCTTTAAGATATATGCAAATGTCATCATTCGCACATGTGATCTCATCAACTAATTTTTAATAGTAATTCTGAAGGTCTCAAGTTTAAGAATATGATTTTTTGGACCAATTTTTCAGAGAATTTCAAGCATGTCTGATCGCTTGACCCTATTCTTACCTGTCTCAGGAATCTACTCTTAGAATTACAGGGACCAGTAGTGTTTTTGGCTAATGTTTCTCTTGCCTTCAAGACATTCACAGAACCTTCTTTCAATTCTCCTTCCTTATCCTGTAACCCGGATTCATGTAAAACAAAGGCCCTTCTCTCTGTCTCTGGTACCTACTAACTCATCCCCAAGCACCTGGAATTCAGAAGTAAAAAGAAAAGTCTTAGGCAAATAACAAGTCAGAGAATGAAAGCATTAAGTAACACTGTAGGTGACATCTCCACACGCGTGGACGTCTGTAGGCACAGCAGTGGTTAGCAGTAAGAGGTCTCTTCTGTTGGCTGGTCTGCTTCTAATTTCTGGATAAAGCCTCTGCGTCAAAAGCTCATATTCTCATCATGCTCAAGAACAGAGATTCACCTTAAACTATGCTCATTAATACTATGGAGTTTGACTTTTGAGATTCATTAGAAGTATCAGAAGTTTCTTTTTACCTTGTGTGAGTTTCATTGATATAAATAACATTCCGCAAACCCAGAGAAGGGATACTGGGGTTGAAAAATTTTTCCTAAATAAAACAAAATAAATGTAGACATAAATACACAATTGGATAGTTGAAAGGCTCATATTATTAGTTCCTGAAAACTTTTAAAATTCAAGCATAACATTAGGCATCACTTCAAAAATCTAACTGATGAAGAAAAACTGTTTTTTCTTTGTGAAAAATACTCTTAAGCCTACAAAGGTCCCAAACTCAAAATAAATTTTTAAAACCTTAAAACTAAAGGAAATAGTGCCCCTTCCTTTCCTGCCCTACTCCTCACCTTCATTCCAAAACACTAAGTCAGTCAAGAAAAGTCAGAATACAAAACCTCTGGAAAGTATCACACAGTTACTGTTAAATTACTAAATCTGGCAACATACAAGACACATAAGAATTATTGGCCCCACTGTACAGGACAGGAAATTGAGGCTGGTGGGAGTTTAGTATTCAATCTCGTAACTTGCTCCAAAGAGTATGATCCTGTTGGTTCCCCTAAAATGACTGTCTACTTACTGAGAAAGTGTACTTCTACAAGTCATTGTCTTTACAAGTGATCTTAAAAGATAATCCAGAGATAGCTCTGTTGAAAAGAGAAAGTCAAAAAAGAGGAAGTCTATAGCTTTACTAATGTGGACAAAAAGGTAAATATTCCTCAAATAAACACTTTAAAAAAAGCATAACATATCCTCAACAAAAGAAGTAAAAAAAAAAAAATGACATCTCTTTAAAGAAAAATAACACAGGATTTTAAAGACAGAAAATATCAAAGAATTCTAAAAAATATTTTAAACAAATTATTAACCAATTATTTGTTGTACTATTCTCTATTCATACTCCAAACTATAACTACCACCAAATGATTTCCTAAACTCCCTCCTGATTTAAGAATACACTGTAACATTATAGATAAGGTGATGTATTGGTCTAATATTGTAGCTAAGGTATTGTTTTGAACAAACTTTCAAAATTAGAATTGAATGAGATGCCAAAATTAAAAGGAGACATCTGACCTTCTATTTAAATCTTTATTTCCACTGTTCTATCAAGCTGACTGGACCTTACACCTAGACTAGAAATTTCCAGGATCTTTTGATTCTACCAGTTCTTGCAGCAAGGTGCTTATTATTTAAAAGAAGCAATACTGAGCAGACATGAACATTTAAGGTGAACTGTTTGACTATACAAATCTCCCAGTGTTAGTAAATCCCTCAATACCACACTCAGAATTCTGCTTCGTACAAGTCAAGTCAGGGTAGAAAATCCACACAGTGCAGTTGCTATTAACACAGGTTATAAGCAACCTCTAGAATAGTAGGCATTTAAATGGCAGAATTTCTACATCCTAACCACTGGATCATTCCAGGGGAAACTTCACATTCCAATATATGTTTTGTTTAGCTTTGATTTGTTTTACTTTTTTGTTTCTCTGCAGTACTAGTGATTGAACCCAGGGCCTTCACAATGAATTACATCCCTGGTCCTTTCTGTGTTTTATTTTGATACAGGGTCTTGCTAAATCAATGGACTCAAAGTTATGATCCTCCTGCCTCAGCCCCCGAGGGTGATGGGATTACAGAAACCCTTTTACAGGGTAATTCCACTGCTTTAGAAAACAGCTATGGCCGTGGTTGTGCTTGACACCTGATACAGAGTTCATCAACAGAAGCAAAATTTTGCCGAACACTTCTGTTTGCAAAGTGATTGCTCTTGAACAGCAGCATTCCTGAACCGAAGTACTACTGTATATTATTTCGTAAATCTCATCCTATCATTTTAGTGACCATATTTCACTGTTATAAAATCTACAGACATTCTCCAGGAAAGCAGCCAAAGCTAAAAGCAAAGCCACACCTTTAACTTTTACTCTGTTCCACTATTTCATTTTGCTAGGATTTAATGTGAAGTGCTTGAAGTTCATTCAGCACCTAGAATGCACACCAAGGTTCCTACCAATTCTCTGCAAGAGTTCACAAAAGGCTAAGTTCTATTATTCCCTTAAAATCACACCAAGACTTCATAAGAACCAGAACACTTCCAGGATTGATTATGGAACCAATATTTATTGGCTATGAATGGAAAAGTCAACTTCTTCAGTGGAAATATATGGTTTATAAACAAGAGTCTGTTCTAAAAGTGAAGTAAGTTTATTATGACTAAACAATAAAAACTCACACACAGGTGGAATCCTGTGTCACATATTTCACTCTATTTGTCGAAGGCAGCAGGCAGGCACATCCTTACCCAGCTCTGGGGAGTGCATGAGTAACAACATCTTCCAACGAACGGCCTCTTCCGGCTCATCAGGCTTTCTTTCCATTTTAGGGTTGCAGATCTGAAGAAGGTAGATCTGAAGCTACACTCAGCCTAATACATATGAAGAAGAAAACAGTGTCTAAGTGGCAAGAGAATCATACTTGTCCACCTGGTCTCTAAAACTATGATATTTCATATACAAGAGAAAATGATGACATGTTTGTCTTTGGGGAATACAATCATGTGTTACACTGTGACTTTCACTTAAGGTATTCCCTTCCACATCAACACTTAGAAAAAAGCTTAATACATAATCAAACCTGGGATTTAGCTCAGTGGTGCCATGCCTGCCTCACAAGCACAAGGTCCTGAGTTCGATCCCTAGTACCATAAAAAAAACTACATAATCAAAAGCTGATTACCTAAGAATAGTAATAATAGGTAATGATCACTACACACTTCAAGCATCAAAGGTTTTAAAACTAAGCTGTGGTTTCCAGTGATGGATGAATAAAGATATGCCATATGTGTGTGTGTGTGTGTGTGTGTAATAGAATATTATTTGGCCCTTAAAAAGAATGAAATCCTTACAGTAGCATGGATAAGCCAAGACATTATGGTAAGTGCAATGAGCTAGGCACAAAAATGGAAGCTTTCATATA
The DNA here is from genome assembly GCF_012274545.1 of Fukomys damarensis. NCBI lineage: Eukaryota > Metazoa > Chordata > Mammalia > Rodentia > Bathyergidae > Fukomys > Fukomys damarensis. Next base: position 24,475,480 of record NW_022900920.1, on the reverse strand, counting down.
AAGAAGCCAAAAAATCCGATTCAGGCCAGGCATAGTAACTCATGCCTGTAATCCCAGCATTCTAGAAGGATGTTAAGTGGATCGCAAGTTCAGGCCCAGCCTGGGCAACTCAGCAACTTAGCAAGACCCTGTCTCAAAATTTTAAAAGATTTGAGAATATGGTTCAGTACAAAGGCCTGGCTTCAATCTCTAGTACCAGGAAGGAAAAAAAAAATTAATCTCACTCATAGAAGAGTAGAATAGTGACCAGGTGATGAAGATTGCAGGGTCAGGAAAGAAAGGCTGGTTAACATACAAAATTGGAAGGCACCAGGAGGATAAAGTTCGAGCATTCTGTGGCACAGCAGGGTGACCAAAGTTAACAGTTATTGTCTATTCTAAATAACTAGAAAGGAGGATTTCTAACAATTCCAACAAAAAGAAATGATAAACGCTTGAGTTAATGGATATGCTAATTATCCTGAATTGATCACTGCACAGTGTATACACGTGTTGAAAGAACCACTGTATCCCATGAATATGTATAACTACTATGCCAATTAAAATCTAAAATAAGACATTCCTAACAAAAAAAAAATTTTCATTTTAAAAATAAAAAAACAAAGCTGTAGAAAGCAAAGTGGACTTCTGACCAAGCAGGATTAGTAAAGCAGACCCCATGTCAACAGTTGACCTTATGTCCTTTTAAATCTCACACTCCCACGATGGAATTCTAAAGGGCTTACAAGTGAGCAAGCTGCTCTACAACAACTTAAAATAAAATGGTAATAAAATGGTGAACTTAATAATATTCCTTTATCTTATCAAGAGAGTTTAAAAGGCTAGAATTTATATAGCTATACTACTCAATTAGGGTCAAACCCTCTTGTTCTAACAATTTTCTTTTAACTTTGAGCTCACTGATCTCTTAAATCTCATTGATAACATTCTTTTCAAATGTTTACATAAAGCAGATAGTGTATGAGATATTTAAAATATGCCAAATTATGTTGAAATAGGTAAAGCAATATTTAAAATGTATCATTTTAGACTGGATGCATACTAAAATTTCCAATTTTTAAAAAAATCTTCATTATAAAATTCATGCCTACTAAATGTAACATGGAAAATAGAAACCAAGAGAAAGAAAAAACAAAACTCTCTTTATAATTACACTACCCAAAACAAGAACTAAGGTGTTTTTCCCTAGGCAAAGGTGTTTTTCTTTCTAACTTAATCACTTTACTTAAATTTTCTACCCAACTTTTTCTTCCCTGTTAACATAACAAAAATTATTAAATATTATTGGACTTCATAAACATAATTTCTAACAGTTGGAGGCAGCTTCTATAGCTACTAACCTCCATTTGATGTTACTGTATATTGCTACCAACATTTCTACCTTCATAAACAATATTGAAATGGACATTTATAGGGTGAATGCTTTTAATTTTTCTTTTAAACTTACCCATTCCTCACTCATGTGTTTACATCGACCAAGACTGTATTCTGATGAATGTGGCACATACGAAACATCTATCGTGCTAAGTGTCGATGCAGATTCATCCATGTCACAGAATGTAACTCCCAAATCATGTGCTACAAGAAAATTCCACTGAAGTTAATGAGGGCTCCAGAGAGTAAATATCAGAACTCAAAATTCTGATTTCTACATTATTTTGTTCCATAAGAAGATATCAAATAGGGGCCGGGGATTTGGCTCAGTGCTTCTGCTGACTGCCTCACAAGATCAAGGGCCAGAGTTCAATCCCAGGTACAAAAGAAAAAAAACAAGACATCAAATAAACTGGTAGACTTCTATTTAAAAAAGCCCTTGATGTGTTCGTGTGAGCAGGCTGCCCTGGTTAGACTTCTTGAACAAAACAGCTATGAGCACGGGCCAGGGGTGTAGCTCAGTGGTGCCTCTCTACCTGTCTCGAAAGCACAAGGTCCTGAGTTCAATCCCTGGTACAGAGAAAAAAAAAACAAAAAACAACTATGAGTAGTTACTTGCAAGTGTAAATAAGAGCTTATTTCAGGGATGGGATGTAGCTCAATGGCACAACGCCCATGTGCAAGGTCCTGAGTTCAATTCCCGGTAGG
>NW_022900920.1:24471761-24473359 GCF_012274545.1 Fukomys damarensis | reverse complement strand
TTACACAAAGAATTATTTCATTTTAGCTAAAAAAAGGAATAGTTTCTGGGAAAATGAAGGCATACATTAATTAAACATATATTACATACATGCACACAAGACAAACTATGAATTAGGAATTTCTACTCATACATATTTACACAATGTAAAATATATAAAAGCAGTGATGGCTTCTCAAGTTTGCTACTTAAACTGAACTGTGAGTTTCTTAATAGTCTTGCAATGTTCTAAAAGAAATGATACTCGCACTTTTAACACTGCTACAAAGCTCTAAAAAAACACCATTTGGGAATGTCTGATTTATAAGTTTCATCCTTTTCAATAAGCTTTCTCCTACCCTACAGGAAAATGTTCATGGAGAATGAAGCCTTAAAATAGATATATTAATGTAAAATATAAAAGCTTTCTAACATAATCACCAGTTTCTCATTATTTTAGCTTTCCGTTACTTCTCTCACCTGGCCTTAAAATCCTGGAAGAACATTTCCAAGTAACAACGTTGCTTGGAAGATATATTCTGACTTCCTTACATTCCCCTTAAGGATACGCTACAGCTACTATTATCCTCAAAATAATGACCTTTGTCGGGCCGGGGATTTTAGCTCAGTGGCGCCGAGCCTGCCCAGCAAACGCAATCCCCGGTACCAATCAAATCAATCAATCAATCAATCAATCCAGACAGTTGTGTTTAACAATTTATATAACTAACAAGCATGCCCGTTAAGGGAAGAGTAAAGCAATGCACCTGGGATAAAAGTTCTGCATCACAAAATAAAATTTCAGCCCTCAGCTATGAGCTTCCCGTGCAGACGGTCCACAAAATAGGAGCACGATGCTGGATGAAAAAAAGTGATGAGATTAGGGGAGCAAAACGGAGATGTGCCAATAGGAAGCCCGCGCTTTGCTCCTCCTCCAGCCCAAGGTCAAGGATTTAAAAAAAAAAAAATCGCAGAGGCGCCACGCGGCTGGGCTGATGGGAACAGACCCTGGGAGTGAAGGGGACAGCGGCACAGGGTCCAGATCTGAGGTTTAAATCCCTCAATGCATACCATCTGTATGGAACTGAACACGCTGGTCAGCGTCAATGCCCTGCTTGCCCCTTCTGGGAAATGGGTATAACACCATAGGCCTGATCTGAGTTGCCTGAGGGACTGAACGATGCACACACAGCTCCCAGCACAGTGACACGCAGTGGACACTCCGTCTGACCCGCGGAGGCTGCTGTCATCGGATCAGCCCCAGCTCCAGCTGCTCTCGGAGCACCCCTGCTGCCTCAGTGCTCCCACGGGAAGGGGCAGGCTGGCAGCACCCCCTACCAGAAGATCCGTGGGGACCGGTCCCATAGATCCCCTGTCTCTGTGCCGCAGCCTGGTCTCCCCGGGGACCCCCAGCGCAGCACGAGCCTGGCCCATTTCCCCGGGACAACCTCGGAGCTCAGGAGACGGCGACTCCGATCGCCCTGCAAACTTGGAGGAGCTGCACCAGGGCCACGGAGAAGAGCGACCACGCACCTGTCCGCCACGCTCCCGGCCCAAGCAGCTTCCCGCAGCCTGCACCCGCCCTGGCGGCTCCGCGACAGCTCCTACGGCGTGCCGGAC
>NW_022900920.1:24467616-24471657 GCF_012274545.1 Fukomys damarensis | reverse complement strand
AGGGGCGAGGCGGGGCGGACCCCTTTGTGCCCGAAAGGATCGGTGTAGGATGTGTGCTCGCGGACAGGTGTGTGGCTGAGCTTGCGATGCGAGTGCCTGCGCCTCTAAATTTCCTTGCGTGAACTGTGAGCTCGTGTCACCTCCAGGCTGAGGCTAGCTGTCAGTGTGTATATATGTGAGCTGACCTTTTATGAGGTCTGTAGCACTACAGAATTTATGAAGGATAGGGGAGGCACTGGCTGCAAAAGGCCGCACGGTATAATTTCTGTAAGACTAGCTGAGCCCCCAAGGAGGAAAATGAGGAGTAAAAAAATAACGCTTGAAAAATACAACACCTCTGTTAGGAAATTTTCTTTCCTGTGAGCTCTTTTACATAGCGTGGTGAATATTTCTAATAACAGGGATTTTGAAGTGTATGTTTCAAATGTTCTCACCAAAAAAAATGGTATTTGAGGTAACAGCATGTTCATTAGCTTGACTTGATTACTTTTATTTGTAAATCATAATATAATAGGTAAAAAATATTGTAGGAAGTCAGGGCAAGGCCCTCCAGAGTGTCAGTACAGCACATGAAAGCACATTACAGTTGTGGCTACAGGAGCATCCGTGAAGGCCAGGCCTCAAGAGAAAGACCAATGACCATGTACATGCCTCCCCAAGGGATAAACAAAGTAATAAAGACTATACTACCTGCCTCCCTGTTGGATCAATATTACCTAGGTGGCTATACTTGTAATCTTACTGGTTGATTATGGTTTTGATCCGCACTATACATACCTTGTGATTTTGCTCTATAAAACTTCCTTTGAGAAGAGGGCTCATTGGCAACCTACTTTAGGGTCCCCTCCTGTCTCTCAGGAGCTATCTCAAATTTTTCCTACTCTTAACGTCTATTGTTCCTTAGAGTTTGCTCTTCAGTTTGGGATAATGGCTAAAGTATAGCAAATTCCACTCAGACTTCAAGTCATTTTAATACTTCAGTCTTTTTAACTGTAAGTTGAGGAATCATAGTTATATTTATGAAGTACAAAATGAAGTTAATGTATAGGGAAAATAAATGTTACTCCCAATCTGCTAGATGTCAGATAAGCCAAGTTTGTTTTCTCTCAAATTGCTAAGTACCTTAGCAGCAAGCTCACATCTAAGTACTTGAGGATTGCATATTGACTAGGTGAATTCTAATCCCAAAGGGTCATGAAATTTTGTAAACAGATTACAGATGATAACGAAGAAAAAGGAAGGAGGGGCAGAGATAGAGAAAAGCCCTAGGGTTTGAATCACTACCTAAGAAAGTAAAAGGAAATGAAGTAAAGAGAGCACCACAGGAATTTGTAAATGTAAACCAGAGAGGAATACAGTCCTTTTAAAAATTCATTTGTAGGCAACTCTTCTGTAACACCTAGTTGCACAAGGGTGACTGATTTGTTAATGCAGATTCTATGCTAGGGGTTTCAGGTTACTGCATGAAAACTGTTTTTGGAAACAGGTGACACCTTCAGCAGCTTTATGAACAGAACAATAATTTGTAGTAATCCAGTCTAACCAGACAAGATGGAACAAGACTGAATTTACTGTCCAGTCTGCAATAATCAGGAACAATTGAGCAAATATAATATTTGGCTTTTACCCACTGGACATAATAGGAGAAGGGAATCAAGCGAGCTGAGCCGTAGAGAGCCTTGGTTGTCATGGTGCTGTGCAGAGTAGGGGACCTCAGAAAAGCTAGGCAGACCCTGAGTTCAGGGACTAGAACTGGGAGGCTAGGAAGGTCAAAGCAGCTAGAAATGGAAGCAGAGCACCAGACAGAAGAAACCAGAGTAGAGAAAGAAAGAGCCGTGGAGATCTGCAGAAGATCCCCCTCCAGGAGGCAGCTGATCAGCATACACTTGTGAGGAAGATACCCAAGGCCAGGGAAGACGAACAGATAAGGGGAGAACACCAAAGCTTGTACAGAGCAGGAATTATTCCTTTACCTGTGAGTCAGAGTGGAAAAATACTCGGTGATTGTGCAGGCCCAGGCCCTGCCAATTAAAAAAAAAAAAAACTGACATGAAATCAAAATATATGTAGCACCCAATAAGATAGGGTTCAAAAATGGCATTGGACTGAAATTTTCAGTCATCCAAAAGAAGCAAGAATGAATGGCCCATAGTAAGGAGAAGAAAAATCAAGTGGAAGAGTTTTAAAAATGACCATGATGAGAAAATGACCAATCAGAGATTTTGAAAGTAATACAACTATAGGCGCTACATTCAATTAAAAGCAAAAGGAGATGGACTTGGTAAACAAAGATATGGAAAAAAATTTTTTTTAATCTAGGAAGATCCAGGGCAAATTCTGGAGAGTATAAAATCTTTGTCTGAGGCTTTTCACGTCACACACACACACTTACATAGTGTTAACAGCAGATTAGACATTACTGAAAAAGAAAAGAACTTGAAAATATTTTGATAGAAACCATTCAAAATGAAATACTGAGGGAAGAAAAAGACTGAAAATAAAAATGAAGAAAATATACTCACTGAACCTAGAATACATGCAACTGGTGACCCAGGCAGAAAGAAATCATTGAATAATGGTTGAAAACTTGCCACATATACTGATTACTGTAAACACAAATGTGAGACTCAACAATGTAAGTAGAAACATGAAAAAACAGCACCTCGGAATATCACCATGAAATTACCTAAAGCCAGTAATGGAGAGAAAAATCTTAGAAGCAGTTAAAATAAAAAGACATTGTTGTACAGAGAAGCAAAGATAAGAATGGCAGCCGACTTCTCATCAGAAATACACAAATCAAAAGATGGTTTAGCTGCACCTTACAGTCCCAGATGAAAAAAAGCATCCATCAAGAATTATTTCACAATAATTCAAGACAAAGACATGTTCTCACACATAAACACTGAAAGCATTCATCACCCAGACTCATGCTGTCAGAAATGTTAAACCAGATGAAGTGCATGCCTGTCATCCTAGAACTTTGGGAGGCGGAAGCAAGAAGACAGCAAGTTCAAGCAACTTAGTGACTTACAGAAACTCTGTCTCAAAATAATTAAAAAGTGGCTGGTTATGTGTGAAGGCCCGGGGTTCATTACCTGGTAGTGCAAAAAGAAAAAGTAGAAGACAGACAAAAAAGAAGGACAAAGGAAGGAAAGGAAGTTCTTTCAGGTAAAATCAAAATATTGCTGGGTGTGGTGGCGCACACCTATAATCCAGCACTCAGGAGACTGAGGCAGGAGGATCGCTCTGAGTTCGATACCAGCCTGGACTACATAGTGAGTTCCAGGTCAGTCTCAACTACATAGTGAGACCCTGTCTCAAAAAACAAAACAAAACAAAAATAAATAAATAGAAAAAGAAAATATTTCTAGATCGAAACCAGATCTACAAAAAAGGAATTAAGAAAACACAAATACAAAGGCAAATAACTTCCTAGTTAACTGCTTACAACAGAAACACAGACAATATTTGGTGGAGTTTACTACATATATAGAAATATGATGTGACAACAGTGAGGTCCGAGGAGAGACCAAAGGTAGCAGAGAAGGGATTTAAGCCTAGGCCTTTCTCAAACTAAATGCCACATTTTTGCCAATAACCCACAGTGCCTTCCTAGTGAGCCCTGTTCCACAGACTGTACTCCAGTCTAACCCAGCTTCACTGATCAAAACTCATCCAGGTACATTTGTTCAAACTGCTACCGATGTGCCTATAGAACGTAGATTTGCCAGGCACCTGGTGCAAGTCTGTATTCCCAGCACTCAGGAGGCTGAGATAGGAGGATGGCCCTGAGTTCAAGGCCAGCCTGAACTACCTAGGGAGACCTTATTTCAAAAAAAGAAACAGTTGAAGTTCTCCACAAAAATACTTTGAGGCTAGGAACTGACTTGCCACAATGCAATGATGAGGTATCTAGCACACTCCTTCATCTAAAATATAACAGTGATTCTACCAAAATCTCTTATCTGAAATAGTTTGGACAATTTCTTCTTACCTGCCCCCTGCTGTTCTCATCATCTATTATTCTCCAGTCTCCTT
>NW_022900920.1:24412806-24467432 GCF_012274545.1 Fukomys damarensis | reverse complement strand
ACACACACACACATATATATAAAATTTATATTATATAATTAATATATATTATACATATGTATGTATCTTCTACTTCATGTCAGGTATTCTGTTGTAAATACAGTATTTGTCAAGAGCCATTCTACATAATTCTTGAAAAATAATGTCATAATTAAAGTATGACTATAGCTGTCTAAGGCACAATGTCACCTTGTCCATGAGCTGGCTATGGCGCACAGAGACAACTGTGTTTTGCCTCACGTCACAAGTTGAGGCCTCAATGGTCCCATGATACTGTGGTGCTCAAAGGCATGAGTACATCAGTTGAAGACATCCTGGTTCTTCGAGAACCCAGTAGTAATAGAAAAAGACAACGTTTTCACCTGGGGGAAGGACAAATTCTTCCTTTGCCTGCTATCTGGTCCCACCTACTATTGTAAGAATGTTTTGCCCATCTCACCATCCTCCTCAACATGACACCCTCAGCAACATAAGATCCTCATGGATCTAAAATCCTCATCAACCTAAGATCCTTAGGATTACCACCACCTTCTAAGTCACCTGATAGTCCCTCTGATTATTGTGTGCATCTAATAAATAGTGACTATCTTGGAGTGTCTTTGACTTTGCTCACTCTGAAGCACTGACCTCCCGGCCCCCCTGAATTATGAAACTATGTCTTTACTGTCTGTCTTTCTTTGGCTCTTGCCATCCCCCTTCCTAGGCTTATCATAGAAAATTGGCCTCTGAACAAACAAGACAGCACAAGCCCTTCTGTGGCTGTGTGAATTCACTCAGTGGAGTTAGAGCAGGCACAGAGATCTGCCTGTCCAACATTTACCCCCTCCCTCTGACTTGGTTCAGAGTGATCTCTTGCCCGGCCCTGAGAAAAGAAGGAATCAATTATGATAATTGTGTTCTCTACTACTGCAATGTAACTCCAGCCAACACACTCCAATGACCCAGTTCTGCGCAATGTGACATAAGAGAAAGACAAATCAGCGTTTCTGGAGTTTCTCTTATGGAGTAAAAGGGGACAGACACGCAGCAGCAACACCTGGTTCCTCACTGTTCTCCTGCTTGCTGTGTAATAATGTTTCTACCTTTCAATCACACACTTCTGGATCTTGTCCAGTCTCTTCCTGGGTAAACCACTGCAGTCTTGACTTCTGTTATTCTCAGGCAACTGCATCCTGATCCATATTTAAATTTGAACACAGACTTGCTGCTGGAATGACTCAAACTTATAAAAACAAATAAAACAGAAAGAGCATAGAAATAGTCCTGCAAGTATATCATGCTAAGGGATGGCAGTGGAAGGGAACTTAGGCTCTTTCTTGTCTTTCGGAAAAGACCTGAGGTCAGAAAAGGATGGAACTTCTCTGATTCACTTACACCACTGAAAGCTGTTTCATCAATAAATTAATCAGCAGATTGAGCTTCAAATATGAGACATCAAAGGCTGAGTTGGAGTATTAATTATGCTGACAGAAAATGTCTATAATTGCACCTTATACTTGGACTGTAAATTGTATTACCCACCCAATATACATTGGTTTATAGAAAAATAAAAGAAATTTGATCAATATAGTGAAGCAAACAATGAATATTTGCCTTCTTCCAAAGAAAGCAGACCCTCCCAAATGCTGTACCATGAAAAGTGTACCCAGCCTGCAGAGCCCCAAACACAATGACTCAGCCCTGAGCTATGGCTCTCAAACTAAAATATTTGTGATACAGTCCCCTACATATTTACTTGCTTCCAAATCTTCAAGAAGACAGAATGCTGTAAACTTCCTGGGGTGAGGCACAAGGTAAAATAGGAACTCGGGTGAGGGAGAAGACAGAAGGACAGAGACAAACAGAAGACAAAGAAACTTGCCTTGATATCAAAACCAACTACAGTGAGACTATGAAGTCATAAGAATGCACAAAGCCTAGATTCACCTCATACATACACTGGGATGGGAGGGCTCATGTGACCAGGCAGGTTTAGAGCAGATGGTTATCATTCAGGCTTTTGGGAGACCTGTCAGCAAGGCCTACCAGGTAGGGCAGGGTTCCAGGCTCAGTCCCCAGGAAAGAAGCTGAGCAGGAACTAGGCGAATTCCAGACTTTGATTCCTGATCTATATCTTTGGGCAGGGTGTCAGTGTAGAGGAAAACCGGGCCCTGGGTAGCCAGAGTAGGGTATAATTAAGAATTTAGTTTGCATGTCTTTAAAAGAAAAATATTATTAGTTCATTATTAAGGAATGGAAGATATTTTCTCCTGGGAGTGTAGCCAGCTCCATAGTTTAAGTCTTAAGGTTCCCTAACCCCTTGAGAGAGGCTGACTAGTTGCTATTGACAGTCTTTTTGTGACAGAAAGCCAAAAATGTGAGAAACTGTTTGACCCAGTAGCCAAGAAGACAAAACTCAAATGGGCTTTTGTTTCTCCCTTGGAGTCAAAGCAGATTGTATGAGAAGAGGTTGTCTACAAAAGGGTAAGAGGACAGGGCCTAGGGATCCCGCTGTGGTTCAAAGGTGCTAAACCTCACATCTGCCACTGGGCACTAGAAGTAGCGCATGTTCAAAGGAGAGTGAAGGTGAGGCAACCCTGAAGTGTGAGACTGAAGCACAGAGTACATCACAGAGAGAGTGAAACTTCACGCACTACCAGGGCCCAGGCAAGGAGCGAGGTCGGAGATCTTTCTGAGCCCACTTTCGCTAAGTGCTGAAGACATCACGCATGGGTCCTGCCTTTGCGGATTAACAGTCGAGTGGCCTATGGCATGTAAGAATGGGTAGCAGGAAGAAAGGTAATCAACATAAACAAAATGAGAAATGTGCAATACGAAATGCCAACAGCATCTGCCAGGGAGGTTAACAGAGGTGAGCAACCTTCAAGCGGACAGGCAGGGCAGCTACACCAAGGCCAAGGCCGGGAAGAGCCTGGCCAGGAAAGGTGCTGAGAGGAGACTGTGCAACAGCAACTCGCTGTGCCAAAGCACAGGGGACGGAGGGGCACCAACTGAGAGCTGAGCAAAGGCCAACACGTCTGGGGAGAAGCAAATAGCAAAGTGGTGGTGGGGGCCAGACAAAGCAAAGGGTTGTTTGGGTGTTCTGTTTTGTTTCCTTTTGTTTTGTTTGCTGATTTTTGTGGTTTTTGATTTTGCAAAACGGGGGCCTGAACCCGGAACCTTTTCACTGAGCTACATACCCAATCCTTTTCATTGCTTTTTTTATTTTGAGACAGGGTCTAGGTCATTAAATTACTGAGACAGGGCTCAAACTTGGGATCCTTCTGCCTCAGACTCCAGAGTACTGGGATTACAGGTATGCACCACCACTCCTGGCTAAGCAGAGTTTTCAAAGCCACAGTAAGTCTAGAAAATGAAAAGTAAAATTGTGACGTGTCATACACATGGTGGAGGAAGCCATACAGCCTCTATTCTATACAATAAAATATACAAGAGGGACAAAAGCCTAGGACTGGAGACTCAATCAATCTGGAAGGAGGATAAGCGGACCGTGATTAAGCAGCCACAATGTTCCAGGCACCTGCCTGGAACAAATACACAGCAGAGGACTTAGGACTTAGGCAGAGAGTCGTGACCCTTTCTCCAGCATTGTTCTAACTGCCTTATAGGCATTGTCTCAAGTAAGGTCCTGGGTCAGTGAAGGAGCAGAAGGGACAAGAGAGCCCAGGGCAGACAGTGCAGTAGTGGCACTTTAACACAGAAAGCCACCGAGAAAGGTCACCCTACTAAAAGGTGGTGGTGAGAAACTAGCAACAAAACAAGATCACTATTCTCCCCAGGGCTGGAGGGACAAAGCCAACTGGAACAAAGAAGAGGGAGCTGACTAGGAGGAGCCAGATCAGAGTTGCCATCTAAGCAAGGGGGTTATACCATGTTTACTGTCTTTCTGCCCTCTTACTGCTTGCCAGCACTTTTATTGTGTGAAACGAGCTACAAGAGAGCCCAAGGAATGAGTTTGCAGGGTTTCCACACCCCACAATAGACAGTAGAGTAGGAAAGGAAGGGAAGTGGATCTGAAGTCAAAGAAGCAAATGGGAAACCCATCTAACCCTCAACCCCATTGGCCAGGAGCTATTAGTATCCCCGTTTTCTGATGGGGAAAGTGAGGCAACAGGAAAGGTGACGTAAATCAGGCAAGTGGCAGAACTCCATTTTGAATTAGGTCTCCCTGATTCTAGGGTACAAACACCTAAGTGATGTGTCATTCAGCAAGTCTAGGTGGGACGCTGGCTATTTAGGGCCAAGCCCCCACATCCTAAATCTGAGAGAAAAAAACATCTTCTGGTGAAGCCCCAACTCTGGAGGAGCCAAGGGAACTGATACTCAGACAAGGTCAGCTAAAGACCTGTGCTGCTAGTTGGGACATCAGAGGACTGATCCTGAGACCAAAAAAACAAACAAAAAAGAACTGACACCCAAATTTAAAGGAGGAAAGGTTTATTTTGGTTAACAGTTCAGAGATTTCTTTCCACAGTTGGCTGGCTCCTGGGCAGGGTGGCATAGCAGAGGAAAAACAATCCATGGCAGAACAGGCAGGAGGCAACAAAGCAGCAAGAGAGCAGCAAGCCTCCCTTTCCCTTTTATTCCATCCAGGCTACAAGCCTTGCCTGGTACCACCCATGCTCAGGGTAGGCCTTCCCATTATCCACAGCCAGAAGAACGCTAAACCAATCAGTGGTATAATTTAATTATCATATCCTTAATCCACATTGATACATGTAGATCCAGCCACCTCTGAAAGAGTCCTAAGTATGAACACCCGAGGTTTGGGGGGGTACATCTAGATACAAGCACCCATAACACAGGAAATATCTTTCCATTTTGTGATGTCCTCTTTGATTTCCTTTTTGAATGTACTATAGCTTTTGTTGTAGAGTTTTTTCACTTTCTTGGTTCAGTTCATTAATATTTAATTTTTCCTGGTACTATTGCTAATGGTATATTTTTATTAATTTCTCCCTGGGTTATTATTGTGCAGAAATGGTACTGATTTTTGTGTGTTGATTTTGTATCCTGCTACATTAATGAATTTGTTTATTAATTCTAAGAGTCTTTCCTTGGAAATAAGATTTACCTGGAAAACAAGTTCTAATATGATTTTAGAGACATTCCCTGAAAATGAGTCCTATTTCACTTTTGAAGCAAAGCACAATACAGCTTATTTTCAGAGGATGCCTCTTCTAAAGTCATGCTAGAATTTTTTTCCAGGTAGGTCTCATTTTCAAGGAAACACTGTATGTAGAGGATTATGTCATCTGCAAATAATGATTAATTTGACTTTTTTCCTATAATATTCACTTTATTTCTTTTTCTTACCTAATTGTTCTTGCTAATATGTCAAGTACTGTGTTGAACAGGAGTGGTGATAATGGACATCTTTGTCTGGTTCCTGATTTTAGAGGGAAAGCTTCTAGTTTTTCCCCACTTCATATGATGTAGGCAGTAGGTTTGTCATAAATGGCTTTTATTAGACTGAGCTAAGGTCCTGCTATACATATTTTTTTACCGTAAAAGATGTTGGATTTTGTCAAAGGTTTTTTCTGCATCTATTGAGCTGATCATGTGACTTTGTCCTTGCTTCTATTCTGCATTACATTTATTGGTTTGCATATGTTGAACTATCCTTGCATGCCTGGGATGAAGCCTACCTGATCATAATATATGATATTTTTGATAACTTATTGCATTCTGTGTTGCCAGTATCTTGTTGAGGATTTTTGCATCTATATTCATTAAAGAGACTGGTCCATAGTTCACTTTTTTGGTTGGTCCTTGTCTGGTTTGGGAATCAGGGTAATGCTAGCTTCTAGGAATGTCTTTGGAAGTGCTTCTTTTCATTCAATTTTATTAAAGAACTTCAAGACTATTGGTGTTAGATCTTCCCTGAAGTTTTTGTAGAATTCTGCAGTGGATCCGTCCATGCCTGGGGTTTTCTTACATTACATGGTAGTTTTTTGTTTGTTTGGTTTTTTTTTTTTTACTACTGTTTCAATTTCATTGCCCATTATGGATTATCCAGGGATTTTTTTAACCTTTTGGTTTAGTTTTGATAATTCATATGTATCTAGGAATTTATTTTTTTCTGAATTCTCTATTTTGTTGCCATACAGGTTAGCAAAGTAGGTGTTAATATTTTTATTTCAGTAGTGTCCTTTGTGATTTCACTTTTATCATTCCTAAGTGCATTGATTTGAGTCTCTTCTTTCCTAAGATTTTGTTTATTTTATTTATTCTTTTGAAGAACCAACTCTGATTCATTGTTTGTATTGGTTTTTGGGGGTCTCAATTTCATTGACCTCTGCTCTGATCTTTATAATTTGCTTCCTTGTAATACAAGCTTTGGTAATAGATCATTCTTGTTTTCCTAGAAGCTTAAGGTACATAGGTTATTTATTTGGGTTCACTAGGTTTTTGTGATGAGGCATTCACAGCTTATAAATTTTGTCCCATAAGTTCTGGTATTTGTACTGGCATTATTGTTTAGTTTAGAAACTGTTTTATTTCTTCCTTGATTCTTATCTGTAAGCCATTATTCATTTAAGAGTGTATTGCTTTAGGCCAGGGATGTAGCTCAGTGGCACTGCATCTGCCTGGCAAGAGCAAGGTCCTGAGTTTGATCCCTAGTACAAAATATAAATAATAGAAGAGTATATTGCTTAGTTTCCATGAATTTGCATAATTTCTGTGTTTTCTTTTGTTATTGATTTCTAGCTTCATTATGCTATGATCTGATACTATCCACGGTATAATTTAAAAATTTTATTGTTTTTACATTTACTTATGCTTTATTGGCTAATGCATGGTCTATTTCAGAGAAAGTTTCCATGGGCTTCTGAGAAGAATGGGTATCCTGTTGTTGGGTGGAATACTCTGCAGATATTAAGCCCATTTGTTTGAAGAATTCTTTTTGACTGGGTATTTGTTGATTTTTTTTTGTCTAGTTTATTTGTCTGTGACAGTGGGTTATTGAATTCCCCCAATACAACTGTGTTTATGTCTCTCTTGTCTTCTATGTCCCATAATATTTGTTTTAGAAAGTTGATTATGTCACTGTGTGGTACATATATGTTAAGCAATGTTTATCTCTTGCTGTTGGATTTTTGCCTTAACCAATATATAGAGACATTCTTTACCTCTTTTCATCAGTTTTGGCTTGATGTCCACTTTGCCTTATTTTCCTGTTACTGATAACCTCTTTCCCTCCTACTCAACTGTTCACCCTTCCTGATATATTCATTCTATTAGATGTTTTTTGCCTGGTTCACTTCACTGTACCTTTCTAGGATAGATGTGAGAATTTTTTGGAATGCTGCTTTGTGATCATGAGTTTCTTTAGGATATCTTCATTATGAAAATATCTTATTTCTCTATCAATCTGACAAGAATTTTGCAGGATGTATTGGCCTGGGTTGGAAATTGCTTTCCTTTAGGGCTGGAAACACTTCAGTACAAGCCATCCTGGCCTTTAAAATTTGAGTTAAGAAGTCAAACGGAATCATAATGGGTTTACATTTCTTAGTGATTTGGTGCTTTTCTCCCACTGCTTTTAAGATTCTGTTCTTGTGTTGGACTTCTAGAATTTTGACTATAATATGTCATGGACAGGTTCTTTTCTGATCAGGGATATTTGGGGTTCTATATACCTCACTTATCTGTATGCTAAATTCTTTTCCCTTATTTGCGAAGTTTTCTGCAATTGTTTCAGTAAAGCTTTTTATGTCATTTTTGCAGTCCTCTAATTTTGCACTAATTCCAATTAGTCTTTATTTCATCTAGGAACTGCTGGACCCATTTTTTCACATTCTGTTGTTTTTCAGGTATCACTCATTAACTGATCGCTGAAAACAGCCCTTTTAGTTCATACACTCTTTCTTCACTCTCATCACTTCTGCTGCCCATAAATTTGATAAAATTTTTAATCTCCTGAATTTCTTTCTGGAAACTTTTTTCCCAGTACTCAGAATGGAACTCAGGACCTTGAGCTTGCCAGGCAGGCATAGCACCACTGATCTATATTCCCAGTCCTGGAGCCTTTTTATGTACTCTTATTTTTTTTTTCTATTCTGGTCACTTATGCTTTGCATCATTTTATTTAGCTCTAATGGCTTTTTATTAATGTTTTATGTCTTCTGCTGAACATTTTATTTGGCCCATTATCTGTTTACTGATATCTTCTGTGAGCTGGCCAAATGTCTTACTGATTCATTTTGTTTTCTCCCCTTATATCATTTCATATAATCCAGGTGAGTGGCTTTTGGTTCCCCTCTTTAGTACCCTTGGATCAGCATTTTGCTGGCTTGTCTTCTCAGGTTTCTGAGATTTATTTTGTTTTGTTTTGTTATTTTTTGTTTGTTTATTTGTTTGTTTTTTGAGGCTTGAAGGTTGATTGCAATGACTGGTTTGTTTCTACTTGGAGACCTCTCTAGTTGCTCTACTTTTTAGTATTTTCCTCTGAGCCTGGCTAACCACTGGCCTTTGCCTTGGTCTCAGGATGTAACTATGTCCATTTATTTGAGATGGGAGTTTGCAGCATATTTGGCCCAGTACCCAATTCTCCAGAATGGGCCACAGTGTTGTTAATGACTCCAAGGAATCCAGATGTCAGCATTCAAAGAGAACCAATGTATGCCAACAGTTATGTCACCTTGACTACAGTAATAAAATCAGCATCAATTATAGCATCAAAGACAACTGAGTATTGATAATCCCTAAGGACCAATAATAATACACCACCCTTACCCATAGAAAAGAGATCTATAATTGTAGTATGAACACTAAAACAAACCAAATATTGACCTACTATGGACCTATAGTAAATATCTACTAAATGGAACAATTTTGCCTCTACAAAAAAATAGAAGAGAAATAGCATGAAGTTAATTAGCCATCTAGAGATTTATAAAGCTTATTAGTTATATTAGTAAAGGCAGAAAGGATGAGGAATTGGGAAATGAAAAACAGCAAAGTTTGAAAAATTAATGGGATAAGAGAATGAGGAGAAAAAATTGAGCTGAGGGTTATATTGAAGAGTAAGAGGAATTAATAGTGTTAGAGAAGAGTTGCAGGAAAGAATGAACAAGAAAAAGGAACAAAATGTTCAAGCAGTAAAATATAGAAAGTTAAAGAAAGATAAAATATGAAGCTGAAAAATAGTTGAAAGAGGGGGAAAAAAACTAAAAAAGAAAGTGCAAAAAGGTAGAAATAAAAATCCAAACTCCTAAGTCCCCAATGAAAGATAAAATAATTAAAAATAGAAAAATATTTTTTAAAAAGATTGACACAAACAATTCCCGTGTTTTTGAATGAGTGATTTCGTTCCAAGATGTACAGTCTTGGGATTCAGCCAATCATGATTCTCTCCAGCTATCTTTAGGGTCTATGGGTTTTGAGGCATCCTTCTTATACAACAGGCCCATCTGTCCTTTCACCTCCATATTGCGGTTGCCTTCCATGCCTATGTGTGTCATTGTTCTGGTTGGTAAGCGGGAAATGTGATCAGCCCTCTGGGCTTTGCTGGATGTAGATCATGGGGCAGGGGTTCAACTGGATGACTGGATTTAATGTCAACAGTCATGGGGTCTGGTTACTCCCTTCTCTCCCTGGGTTCTGTCCTCATCCAGGATCATATTGTTTTGTTAGTCCCCACCTCTGCTGCCCCATGCCAAAGGGCCATGAACTTGGTGTTAGTGGGCTTCTTGCCCTTGCCTGGGGGAGGGTGCCAGCATTCTGCGCAGTCCTGCTTGCCCATGTTGGGTGAAGTGTTCCACAAACCTGGTGTGGGCCTGCCTG
This sequence comes from Fukomys damarensis, assembly GCF_012274545.1. Classification (NCBI taxonomy): domain Eukaryota; kingdom Metazoa; phylum Chordata; class Mammalia; order Rodentia; family Bathyergidae; genus Fukomys; species Fukomys damarensis. Next base: position 24,457,643 of record NW_022900920.1, on the reverse strand, counting down.
GTTGCGTCCTCACTCACCCTGAGAGAGGTGCGTGGGCCTCTTTCTCCTGTCAGGTGAGGGGCATCACAGGTCTCCTATAGGCCTAGCTTGTGTCAGGGGGAGGGGCCAGGAATCCTACTCTTTTGAGCTTGAATCCTGGCATATTCTTTGTCCTAAAACATTCAAACCCCACAGGAACCCTTGAGGATAGTTTTCTGGGAAGAGTGTCTCTGGGTGGATTAGGAAGGGCTACACCGTGGCACAGTGACAAACGTCTTAAGAGTCTTAGGATAACAACGTTCATTTCCTGAAGGCAATACATGTTAATGGTATTATTATAAGGGCTTTGCTCATAGAGGTCACTGAGCAAGCCAGGATGAAGGAGGCAACACACTGACAGGTGCCTCTGTGATTGCCAAGACTGGGACAAGAGCATGGTATACCTGTCCACCTATGCTCACATTTCACTAGCTGAAGTAATCAGGTCAAGCAAGCAGATAAAGACATACAATTCCACCTTGTGTCCCAATTGAATAACTTAACATTTATAAACAGCCCTAGTGACTACCAGTACAACCTTAGTGACACTTCTGATGGGACTGAGATGAAAAGCAAAGGCTGGAATGAAGAAAGTTAGGAACTTCTAATAAAACCTATTTACTCTATACAACATAATGAAAGATTATCTTCATTATGCTCAGCATTGCACCTCTAAAATCATGTCATTTTGGAGAACTGTTACTCCTATTTTCCTTTAATATCATTATGGTTCTTGGAAGATGTTATCTAAGATCATTGAGGCACCTGAGATGTAGGCACTAAAGTGTCTGGCTTTCTGGAGCAGGAATCCCAACATGGACCAGAGGACCCAGTCTTCCACCAGCCTCCTCCAGAACTCCTCTGCTGTTAAATAACCCAATGTGAGTTTGTGAGGTGATGATACCTCGTTGAGCAGGTTCAAGTTTTAAACGGAATGATTAAGGCCTTTCCTTGACTTTCACAACCCATACTCTCCTGCACTTCCTTCCTCCTACCTAGATACTTCTTCTTGACATCTTTTGCTGGCTTAAGATCCTTCTCATTTTTATCCTACACTCCCTCCTTAGCCAAGCAGGAACTTAGAAGTCATTCTGGACTTCTTCCAATAACCAATCTGGCATTAAGCCCTAGAAATTGTACCTTCAAATTTTTCAAACCCATCACCCACTTACCTGCCTCTTTACCTGCACTACCCCATCCCACCTGGGAGGCAAGAACTCACTGACTGCACTTCTAGACACCGGCTACCAAACATCAGCTGGACAAACACTTGAAAATGCAACACAGACTTTGCCAAACACACCAGTCTGTCCTCCTTGTTGATTCTCCAGGTGAGTAAGATTCTTTCTATTGTTCCTTATAGCTTTCAGGACAAATGCTAAAGTAAGCACGGCCTCTAGTGCCTGGCACAGTTTGCTCTTGTCAGTCTCCCCTCCTGCATCTCCTTCTGCTCACCCTTCTTTGAGTTTAGCCACCCAAGCTTTCTTTTGGTTTCCTCTCCCCTTGCACATGCTGCTTCCTCCAGTTACAGTGGTCTCCCTCACCTCCCTTTCTCACCTCCCACTCATTACTCCTGACACACTCAATTCTCACATCTTCAAGCAAATTTTCCTTGACACCTTCAGATTAAATTGGCTCCTTCTCCTGTGCCTCTCTCTCATTGGACTGATCATAATTGTTCTTAATTTAGCAATTCAACATTTAATATCTTCCTCTCCCTCTTACATGTCATTCTTGCCTTCTTCCATTCCCTTCACCTCCATTCCTACCATGGAACAGGGGCCTCGCACAGGCCTACTGTTCAGCACCTATTTGCTAACTGTCTAATGTGATTAACTGCACAAGACAGGAGCATATTGGCGGCTTTTACAACTGCCACCCTGGCTGGACAAGGCCAACCCTGGGGATGTAAATGCCCACGGAGGGACTGACAAGCCATGGAGTCTGGGGGAAGTGCCCCATGGTGAAGTAGAAGCCCAAGACTGAGAACAGAGCCAATCAGAGGCACACATCTCCTAATACACTCAGGGGAACTTGCAAATATTTGAAAAGGAAAGCCAGGCAGGCTGGAGACTGCCTTACTCTTACCTTTATTCTCTTGGAATCAATCTTGTCCAAAAAAACAAAAAATTTTTATGAAAAGCAGGAATAGCTCTACTTTGCATTAAGAATATTATTTTTTCAAGTGAGTTCAAAGTAAACCACTGTTTCATTCATTAAATCTAACTAGGAGGAAGATCAATCTAAATTCAACTAAGCCTCATTTTTTTTAATCCAGAAATTTCCCAAAACAAAAGGTTTCCAAAGTAAAAAATTAGTTGTCAACCCAGTTTCGAGTTATTTAAATTATTCGGTATAAAATAAAATCTGAATATAAAGTCAAAATACAGTTGACTGTGGTTAATCAAATCTATTCTAGTTGATAGTCAACACTCTATTACAAAGAAAGCTGGAGTAAAAATACAGATCAAAAATAAAAGATAAATCGTAGGAAGCAGTGAAATAGATCATTCTCAAGGATGAAGGGAATCAAGCAATGGCGGGGGAGGTGGGAGGGATGAGTTAAGGGATTTGAAAAAGGGATTGGGATGTGTCATGTACATGTACCAGCTTCACACAAGGAATATAAACATTATATCCTGTGAACATGTACTAAAGGGGGGTCAAGACTTGAGCAGAAGTGGGAAGGAAGGAAGGGTATAGAGGAGGGAGGGAAGGAAAAAAGGAATCAGATGTGTTATGCAAATGCACCAACTCCCCACAACACATGTAAATAGTGTTATGAACTATACGCACGTGCAGTCAACTTGATAAAGATGATCTCCAACATGAAAACAACATGTTAGAGAGTAAGTTTTCCATAACTCAGGATGCAGGTGCAACTCCCTGTTCATCTTGGATGGATCATGGAATCCAGCCATTTACTCAGTAGGGGCAATTTATACTTTAACTCCTTTCCTCCTGGACTTCCTCTGGCTTATGCAATCACAAGACAGTAAGTAACAGTAATAAAGATACTTTGTCCAGAAGCTCTAAATTCTGGGCCAGTGTTCCTACATTATCCCCATAAATCACTGAATACATGTAAATTACACTTGAATTGCAGAGCAATGGATGGGGTAAGTAAATTATAATATGGTTAACATTGTTTTTTCTAGGTTATTTATAAGTAAGATTCTTAGAGAATAGTCCATCTAAATCTCTAGGTCACTTGCTCATTAACTATTAAATAAATATAATCTAGATAAAGAATGAATTACATCTAAAGCCTCATCAATTGATCAAGTCCTGGAATGAATGAAATTTTAACCTCCCAGAGATAAGGTTTAGTTGACTTTCAGCTCTGGAGTGGTGTGATATGCCTTATGTACATAAGGTGAGTTTTTGAACAGTGATGTAGTTACAAAAATCAAATTACCTAGTCGGTTACTAACCCCATTTTTTTTTTTAATCCACAGTCACTCTTAGCCAAATTCTACTTAAGCAAGCAATCAACTGGCACAGCTCTGACCTATGACCTGGTAAATTTTTCCTGTTCACAAACCAGGGGGTACATGTATAGGAACTCTATAATTAATTGGGCATGTGCTTCAACATTACAACCTGCCCATTGTCCAGACACATCCAAAATGGTACTTATTCTGAACCACTAATTAGAGCTCAACGTATTACAGCTCAAGGTAGTATAATTGTGAAGGGTCTTGGAGTGGTGAATATAAACCCAATTTATGGTTTTTATCTCTCAGTGCCTCATTTCCCTCACCTATAAAACAAAGCTAATAATAGTACCTATTCTCTAGCATGACAGTGATTAGGAGTTAAGATACACAAGGCGCTGAGACAGTGCCTGGCAAGTAGTGGGTAGTCTGTCATGCTGGCAGTTGTCTAAGAGTTCTTAGGGAATGTCTCGTCCTCTTGAAGGAAGGTTTTCTCTCATCCAGGCATCATCCACTTGCTTTCACATTCACAGCCCGTAAGTGAAGGGGCTGATGGTTTGGAACCATAGGTTTGTCCAGCTTCGACCCCAGCACATTTTCCTTTTCTGGTTATAAACCTGTATAAACTTTTCCTTCGATGATTGTACTATTGACTAAGTCAGTAAAGCCCATAAAGCAGGACTTCCTAATGTTTCGGCATCAAAGCAGAGAATCTGATCTGATGGAACACCAGATTTTCCCCCCTTAAAACCACACATATAAAAAAGTTGCCTTTGAGCAGGCTCATCATCTTCTTGGGGAGCCTGGCTTAACAATCTGGGTTTGTACTATGGCCATTACAGAAAACAGTGTGGAGATTCCTAAAAGAAAAAACCCAATTGAAACAGAACTACCGTATGATCCAGCAATCCCACCTCTGTGTGTACAGCCAATGGATGAAAGGGTAGAGAAAATAAAATATACACTCAATGCCTTTTATTTTATTTACTTTTTTTTTTTTTGTACCAGGCATTGAACTCAAGAACTCGCACATGCCAGGTAGACGCTATACCACTGAGCTACATCCCCAGCCCCTACTCAGCCTTTTAAAAGAGGGACAACCTGTCATTTGCGATGACACAGAGGAACCAAAGCTTGTGCTATGCTAAGTGAGACAACTAGGCACCAAAATACAAATACTGTGTAATACCGTATGAAATTTTTAAATGTTGAGCTCACAGAAACAGTGTAAATAGTGGTGACCAAGAATAAGCAACAGGCGGCTAAAGGGTACAAGGTTTTAGTTAAGCAGGAAGATTAACTTTGGAGATATACTGCATGAATGGTATGGTTCTTCTTTAGTTAAGAATAATGTATTACATACTTGAAAAGTGCTAAGAGAATAGATTTTAAATACTCTCACCAAAAAGTGCTAAGTATATGAGGTAGAGGTTGTGTGATCTCGATTTAATCATTCCGTAATGTGTGCCTAAAGGAAGGCATCATATTGTACATCACATAGCTATATTTATATAGAGATGATTTTGTCAATTAAAAACGAACAGTAATTGAAAGCTTGACTTTGAAGATGGCCACATTTTGATCTTGTTCTTTCAACAATGTCTAAAGCAAGAGAAGACAAAAACATATATTTGCACATTGTAAGGAAAGTATTAGACCCAATTGTCCCCTCCTAGGTATCTTCATGAAAGAGTTAAAGACATCATATTACAGTGACACATGGGACCCATGTTTATAGCCTCACAACTCATAATAGCTAAATCCTAGAAGTGGCCTCTATGTCTATCAACAGATGTATGGATGGGTGTATATACCCAGTGATGTATAAATGTAAATGTGATGTATATACACAGTGGAGTACCAGTCAGTCATAAAAAAAGATAAATATAAGTCATTTGTAAGAAAATGGATGCACCTTGAGACCACAGTGTGAAGTGAAATAAATCAGACACACAAGCTAAAATATTGCATGGTTTCCCTTATGAGACACCCAAAGCATAAATAAAAGTCAAAATAAAAGATAGATAATAGGAAACAGGAAGACAGATTTTTTGCAAAAGGGAACCAAGGGATAAAAGGAGAGGGTGGGGAGGGAGGGGGAGGGAAAAGGGATGAAAAACAGAAAATGTGTTTTGTACATGCACCAATTCCCATAATGAATATAATCATTTTGTATGGCAAATATGTACTAATAAAAATAGGATTTGTAAAATGTAAAAATATTATTATTACCATTGAGCTGAGTAGTTCCATGATTTTGTGTGCGCCATGCTGGGGATTGAACCCAGGCCTTCTGCATGCTAGGCAAGTGCTCCACACTCTGCTACATCCTGACTTTCCTCATGCTGTAGTTTGAAAATGGTTTGCTTCCCTGAACCTATGCAGGGCCCATGTCCTGAAAAGTCCCAGGTCCATCACATTAAGAGGGTGCAAGCGTGCTCCAACTACAGCATCTAAAGGTGGGGCCTCTGGCAAATGCTAGGGTAAAATAGGGTCATTAGTGTGGCGTCACCATTATTAGATGCTGGTGGATTTACAAGAGGAGGGGAGGGAACACAGAGGAGCACACACATGTCCGTGTCTGTTGCCATGTGCCACCTCAGGACTCTGCCAGCAAGAAGACCTTCACCACATGACTTTGCAGGTCTAGAATTCTGAGCTAAATACAAACTTCCTTTCTTTATAAAGTTAGCCTGCCTTAGGTATTTCATTAGAGTAGCAAAAGCTGACTAATGCATACTTCCAATCAAGGGCTTCGGAGCCAGACATGGTGGTGCACATCTGCAATCCCAGAATTTGAGAGGCTGAAGCAGGAGGATGGTGAGTCTGAGGCCACCCTGGGCAATTTAGTTCTAGTTGACGATAGAGTTCAAGACCATCTTTTAAAAGGGAGTGGGGTAGGGTTAAGGGGCATGAGGATGATGAAGGGGGAGGATGTAGAAGAGAAAAACAAGAAGGATTCATCCAAAATGGATAAAGGTGTGTAAAGCAAAGGTCTACTTTTACCTCTAAGTGAGCGAAGGCATACTACTGGCCATTGTTAGCAATTCTGGGGGCAGTTTGAGTAACTGATGATATCTAAGGTATTCTTTCAAACCTCACAAAGGTAAAATATTATCACTAAGGCTCTTCACGCCTCTTCAATGGTCCAGACATAAAAGAAATGTTAATTATGGGAACCGAGCTATGAATTCTGAATGACCCCAGGGACAAAACCCTTATCTGGTGGTCTTGTGTTACAGGAAATTTATTAGAGGTTTGAAGATTACCTTAACTGATTTTTACCTTAAGTGCTCTACATGGAGAAGCATTAAAAGCTCCTGATAAGAAATGATTTCAAAGAGGTAATGGCACTGGTCATAAGACCTGCTGGGTGAATTAGGGGCACTGTGAGGAGAAGAGTCCCAGTGCAGTGTGCTGGTCACAACCAAAAGCTGCCACTTTGACCAGGGTTCAAGAGGGCCTGTGCTCATTCCTGTGTCCAATGGTGACCAAAGCAAGAATAATAGTACTACATGCAATGAAGATCTTAGAATGAAGCCAAGGATCAGTTTCATTCTTCCCCACCATGGTCTCCAACTGCCTCATAGCTCTGAGTTGCACACTTTCCTGAGGACTGCACATTCAGACCCACTTTAACCCCTGCCTGCCTTTCCTCTGCCGTCCTCCACCATGCTCCCTGCCCTTGTTATCTTAGTCTCCAAGGCCATCTTGCTGGTCCAGGGCCAACCCAAGTTCCTACCAGCTCAAAGCTTCTACATTTATTCTCCCTCCTGCCAAGAATGTTCCTTCTCTAGATATCTGTGTGTCTGATTCATTCTTATTTTTATCTCTTAGCCCTATTAGCAACTCTCTGTACACTGCCTGTCACTTTCTTCCATATCATTCTATTTAGAGCACTTAGCACCCTCTGAAAATAACCTGTTGATTTCCCTTCCTGATCATTGCCTATCCTCCCCATTAGAAGGAGAGCTCAGGAAGAACAGGAACTTTCTGTCTTCATCTTTGCTGCATACCCCCAGGCCAAACACAGAGAACACACTGGCTACACATGCTCAGGAGAAAGGAATGACTAATCAGCATCAGACCTACCATTCATTATCTGCTTTGTGCTGGGCACAGAACTGTGGGTTCTCATGAATACTATCGCACTGAATTCTCATAGTAACCCTCCAAGCTAGGCTTTTCTCTATTATCCCCCAGTGCAGATTAGGTTTCATGCAGAGTTTTTTCTACGTTCCCAATATCACAACTAGCTAGAATCCAAGACTTTGTTTGAACCCGGGCAGGTTTGACTCCAACACCCCTACTCTAAGTCAGGAATCAGCATATTTCCCCTGTAAAGGGCCAGATAATATGTATTTTTGTTTTGCAGGCAAATGATCTCTGTCAAAATACTCAGTCTTCTTATAATGTGGAAGAAGCCATAGACAATAAAATAGACAAAGCAGACTGATGGGATTGTTTGCCAATAAAACTTTATCAAACAGGCGCAAGACAGTGATTGGCTCAGGGACCACCGCTGGCCAATCCCACATGTCCTCATTTTATGCAAGCTGTACTAGGAAAGGGTTCAAACCACAGAAGAGCTAAGCTCAAGAAAAGCATTACGTGTGCTCTGTGCCTGGTGAGTCCCCTTTGAATAGAGAGCACATAGTGAACAAATAGTTAAGTTAAAAAGACAAAATAACAGATCACGTTGTGATAGAAATCAGGACTCTGTTTATTCAACAAACTCTCGACTGAATTAGAACCATTACTCACAACTACAGTGAGATTTAAACCAAATAACTTATTCTGTTTTAATCAAGGCTCCATTCGCAGGATCCTCTTACATGATTTCACATTTTGATACCCTAATAAACTGGCAGAGATGTTCATCCCAAGCTGGCCCAAAAGAGTCGCTGTTGAAGAAAAAAGTTAAAGCTCAGCCTCTTTTAGCCACTAAGCCCACACTACTATCTTTCTATCCAGAAATCTGGGAGTCACTGGCCAGAGGGACCAGAAAACACAGGTTAGTGGTCCAAGCCAGCCCTGAGAAGTCTCTTGCAGTCTTGTTTAATAATTCAGAGTGGCTTTTGAGACCAAATGTCAGCCTTAAAGCAAAAGACCAACTCTCCAGTCCTTTAGGCCTGGGCTGGGAGCCAGGGTGGAACTCTAAAGAGGCAGAGGACTAAGGGACACAGGAGGTCCTTTCTGTTGTGTTTGGCTTTGCGTATAGACTGGAGCCTTGAAGGACCGCGCTTCCTCTGGGCCCTCTGGTCTGAGAGACAGAGGATTCACTCCTGTGTGTGTACACATGGTGTGTTGTATTGTGTGCTGTGTGTATGGTGTGCGTGGAGTTGTGCCTGTATTCGCAGCATACACTACACTCAGTTTCTCTTCCTATTCCACTCAGCTAACACAGAAAATCAGCAATGCCCTTCTCTGGGGTAGCTTTGTAATCAGAAAGACATCAGAGAAAAATCTCCATTTCTCTCGCCCTGAAGAAAGAGCCCCACTAGAAACAGCCCCCAAGCAAAATTCCCTCTGCAAACCTCACATGGTTCTTATGCCTAATTTCTTCAACTCTCGGGCCATTTTCTAAACATGGGCTTTAGGTGTTTGAGCCAGAAACTGGCCCCCATAGGGCAGAACCAGAATCTGGTGGTGACTCTAGAGATGCAACACCCATCACTGCTCCACCACTGACCAGCCCAGAGGCCTTGGGGTCCTCTCTCCACTTCTTATCAGTAAGAGAATGAGTCCACTTCCTACCTTTTCATCTACGCAGCCTGCCCCTCTTGGCTATCTGCTTGATGGTTATTAATTAAGAGGATACATGTTATTAATACTGGATTTCTGTTAAGCACTTAGTATCTAGAGGACGGTGGCATCTACCATGTCCTTTCTATGTATTCTGTTATTTAATTTTCATAGCTTCTCAGCCAGGGAAGGAGCCTTATGACCACAGACTTTTCAGATATGAGAAACAGCTGAGGCCCAGGTCACCCAGGGAGTGGTTGACAGAACTAGAATTTGAGCCAGGTTCCGTTTTTTTCAAGAACTCTACTCTTCACACTCCCTATCATCCCTGGTCAGGGTTTTTGTTTGTTTGGTTTTGGTTTTTTGAGACAGGGTCTCACTATGTAGTTGAGTCTGACCTAGACCTCACTATGTAGCTCAGGCTGGTCTCAAACTCACAGCGATCCTCCTGCCTCAGCCTCCTGAGTGCTGGGATTACAGGCATGTGCCACCACACCTGGCCCCCTGGTCAGGTTTTGACCAGAGAGGAAAATGTGGCTCAGAAACCCTCACCTCCCTATCCCTCCTCATGATGCCTCTCCCAAGCCAGACTACAAAACACCAAGGTGCCTTGCAGAAGGGGTTGTGCAGCAGCTGCTGCAGGATCCAAGACGGGGCCTTTGCCCTGGGACTTCAAACCCTGAGCGGGAGGAAACCTGCTGATAACCACAGAGCAGGAGACCCCTTTCCCTCGGTCATGTTTGTTGGATAGGAGACATAAACACACCTGAAAATCTCTGTTCCTGGAGGCAGTGTTTGTTTGACAAAGGCAGGCAGCATCTGGTGATACAATCGACCTGGGGTGGAGGTCTCCCCAAAACAAACAGCAGGGCATCCTTAAGAAGATAAATCAGCCCTGGCCTGTTCAGCGATCCTCCTGCCTCAGCCTCCTGAGTGCTGGGATTACAGGCATGTGCCACCACGCCTGGTCCCCCGGTCAGGTTTTGACCAGAGAGGAAAATGTGGCTCAGAAACCCTCAACCTCCCTATCCCTCCTCATGATGCCTCTCCCAAGCCAGACTACAAAACACCAAGGTGCCTTGCAGAGGGGCTTGTGCAGCAGCTGCTGCAGGATCCAAGACGGGGCCTTTGCCCTGGGACTTCAAACCCTGAGCAGGAGGAAACCTGCTGATAACCACAGAGCAGGAGACCCCGTTCCCTCCGTCATGTTTGTCGGACAGGAGACATAAACACACCTGAAAATCTCTGTTCCTGGAGGCAGCCTTTGTTTGACAAAGGCAGGCAGCATCCTCGACCTGGGGTGGAGGTCTCCCCAAAACAAACAGCAGCACATCCTTAAGAAGATAAATCAACCCTGGCCTGGGGGTGGGGGAAAGGCACCTTGGTAGAGATAGCAGAACAAGGCTGGCTGGCAAATGAAAGGTTTTCATAGGCTTCATCTCCTCCAAGGTAGGGGAGAGAAAAATATTTTAGAATCTCTAGCGATTATCGATCTCATTGCTTTTCTATACAGTGAGCACCAGGTTTTATCGATGATGTATAGAGGCAATATTTTACAGATGAGAAGACTGAGATTCCATGGCTGGTTAAGAATCTGAAATGAGTCTTCCTGTTTTGCACTCGACCCCGTGACTGTGCAGACAGCACCCTCAATTAATGACTATTTCCATCACATACGTGGCACTTTCTCAATAGAAGTATACATGTACATCTGCTGCAAAGCCTACGCCAACGGGACAAAGGGGCTCATGCAGGGCTGCACCACTTGCTGATGGCAAAGCTGGGATGAGAAATGTTCCTTGAAGCCTGCTGCAGTGTTCTCGCTGTGACCTCAAGGCAGCCAGAGGCACTTAGTGCACTTCTATAGGTGCACAGTTCCATAAACAGAAGGGCACCACACCCCTATGTTCCTTGAAGCCTGCTGCAGTGTTCTCGCTGTGACCTCAAGGCAGCCAGAGGCACTTAGTGGAAAAGAGATTGTGCTTCTATAGGTGCACAGTTCCATAAACAGAAGGGCACCACACCCGCTGCTCTCCAGTCCAAAGCAGCCTCCAAATAAACCAGCAGGGCAGGCTCCAGAGGATTAGGACACAGAACTCAACAGAGACTGCTCCCCTCCAGGCTGTTGCTGCCTATGAGCTTCGCTTTCCCATCCCTTCCTCTTCTCCCAGTTGATTACAAACCAAGCACAATAATCGAGTCAAATAAAGTTTTAGTACTTAGTTAAGTTAAAAATATTTGCACTTATGGGTCCTATTAGATCGTGGTAGAAACTGATTCTAAAATGTACTAGTTGTTTGCTTTCTCCTTATCACCAACGACCATCTTTGGCCTAATCTGTCCCAGGAGATATGTTGGGTGCCCAGGAGGGCTGGGTAGGAGAAGAAGACAGGGTCTACCAGGATCACACACAAGTCGCACCTTTGACCTCAAGAAACTCTGGGTCTAAGCATGAGCTTTTCCTCCTTCTCCTCCTCCCTCCTGTCGTGGTGGGGGCAAAGCCAACACTGTAAACATGGCTAAAACAAATGCTTACGTACAGATAAATACCTCAGTTTAGCAAGACAACTTATTTTAAACAATTTCAAATAGAGAATTATCCAACTACAGCCACAAACTTGGACTTTACCACTTAGACTACTGGGATTTGGCTTGTCTAGTGGATATTTTTCTCTTACCCATCAAGCATTTCAGGGGACCTCCAATACCCTGGACCCTATCCAAAATGTCAGGATTTCCAGGTGTATTTTAAGACTTCACATAACCACAGCAGATCCTGGGACTGAGAGAGTCCCCACTATCTGCAGTCAGGTAAAGAGCCCCATATTTTGACTATCCCAAGAGAGGCTACAGGTGTCTTTTACAGCAGCCTCTAAGCTGCAGCTCATTGGAAGCTGGTGATGTGGGTTAACACAACTCTGAAGATCAACTTTTATCTTGATATCAATGAAAAATTAAACATCCTGATAACACTGACTCCTCATAGGTCCTATTTCCATTGCAACTGTTTTTTTGAGGCAGTTAATTCCCTCTTAGATTTTCATGAGTTTGGCCCGGAAAGCAGATACTTGATGCATTAAACATACAGGAGCCAAAGATACCAAGAAAACAATGGGTTCTATTTAAGAATTTGGCTGCCACAATTAGCTAAGTATCCTGGGGAAGTGAATGGAACTTGAATCTATTGCCCCTGCCACTCCACTACAGAATATATCAGAAATTATGAAAGACAACCAGGGTTCAGCGTGGGTTTACTCATGGACGTTAGCCACAGTGACAAGAAGGTTTTTGGACATAATTTTCCAGACCCTGAGCTATCACAGTATAGTCAACAAAGGGAGATTCACTGTCTAATTCTGCTCTGACATTAAACCAAACAAAAACATCGACTGACAAACACCATCACTTAATTAAAGAAAGAACGCTTTATCATCCAAACAAGCAGAAAGGATAGACTCTCAGTAAAAAAGAAGCCTCTCAGATTGAACGTGTATAGCTGCATGAAACACCTGCAAGTTTATCTTTAGTCCTTCTGTCAGCCTAGCCTGGAAAAGGCATGGGAGACCAGCACACACCTGCAGTCAGAAGTGTGCTGATGTGGGTGTAAGGAATCACAGGAGCTGGCTGGAATGAGGAGGTGTTCCAGGACAAGGGTGAGGGGTAGATCGGGGGGGACTGGGGCGCCCTGTAAATATAGTGTCCTGCTCCGTGGTCACACTTTCCACTCTGTAATCTTGCACTCAATATCCTGTTTAATTGTCCACCCCTTCTAAGGGGCTGTGATTCCCGGAGAGCTTTGCTGCCCCATCACAGACTGTTTAGAGGTGGGGCAGGGAAAGTGCTATGGCAAGGTGCTGCTGAAGGAGGGGCGCCCAGCACCCGGGCCACACAGTGCTGCTCCACGGCCCCGTGTGATCTGAGCGTGCTGTTCTGCCCGGTGTGGGGGTACCCCAGCCTACCCAGCAGGCTCACTCCCAGAGGCATCCACAAGATAAATTAAATTCACCCCAGGGAGGGAAGGTGAGCTCACTGGGGTCAAGACTGTCACTGCCCTGACAAGGTGCCTCAGACTCAGCTCCTCTTCTTTGGTGCCTGCAAAGGCTCGCGGGGGGCGGAGTGGGGGGGGGATGCAGTAGGCGGGAGGAGCCGGCCAGCGTCCTGCTGCTGCCTGGTCTCATTCTTTTAGGTTGCCAAAGCTTAGAAGAGCTCTCAAGAGCAAGGTCTCCCCTTTTCCCAGGCCCTTGTTCTTTATAGCCACTTTCTGGAATTGATTCAAAAAACAAACAAGCCCAGATACTGTTCCCAGCAGCCCTGGGGGTTAATTTCTGCAGCAACTGGGCCCTTCCCTGCAGAGAAAGTCCAGCCCACAGCAAAAGGGTCTTGCTTTCAAGACTGTGAGTTTTTAGCCAATCTGGTTTCGAACAGGATCTTGAAGCTCACTCCACAGTCACATTTTCCGCTAGACCTACAGGAGGCCAAATGCAAACCTTCCTAAGCCCTTGCACTGAGGGAAGGAGGAGACTGTTGGGGAGAGGGTGCCTGCTGCTGCTGTTGCTGGAGACCCAGGCAATGGGGTGTTTTCATTAGTGTGCCTTACATCTCCAACGCTGAGAATACTTGGAGAACTGGACTCCATCACTATGGGATTAGGAAGGCTGCAGTCTCTGGGAACTGAGTGGTGGCAATGAGCTTTCCACAACAACTCTACTGTCGTTCACCTCTTCCGAGCTGGGGGAGGGGATGGCCTTGGGGTACAATTTGCTACTCAGCCTCTTTGGAGAGCACTTAGTCTAGTGCTTTATGGGGTAACATCTCCATTCTGTCCTCAACACTGGGTCCTTTCTGAGCCCTCCTTCCAAAAGGCAGCTTTCAAATCCAGAATTCAAATGGAGAAGAGTTGCGTGCCCTGAAATCTCCATCCAACTCCATCTTCCCATGATAATTGTTCTCCTGGAGCATCGCTTGCTGAAACACTGATATTCCAGGGAGGTTTCGCTGTAGCTGTGCTCAGAAAGCAGCAGGCAGGGACTGACTAAAAGACAGCTGACGGCAACAGCAAGGACCCACGTAGAGAAGGTGGAGAATTGATAAACCTTTGGCGATCAAGGGCACAGCGCCCCCCTCAGGCAAGGCGGGACACAAAGATGCGGACAGCACCATCCTTTCAGGACCCCAAGGTTAAATCTTTCCTTTGCTCACTCTTCCCACCACCACCCAGGGCCCCTGGCTTTGTCTGGGGTGGGGGTGTGGGGGAGATGCTAACCAGCTCTTTAGAAAGCTGTGGTTAATGCCCAGACCAGAGCGCTCACAAAGACCCTGTGCATAGTGCCAAAGGAACAGGGTGCTTCTGGTACAAGGCCAAGAGGGCAGCCGTGGGAGCACTCGTGTGCAGCCAAGGATCCCTGGGCCCTTCTCCAGATCCTCAGCTCCCGCAGCTCCCAGCCTCCCCTCCAGGACCCCCCAGTAGGCTGGTCACCCAGGCTGCCCCCACAGGACACAGAGAGCTCAGCAGGACGACATGGTTCCTGCCAAGGGGACTTCTGAGAAGATGACCCCAGGGAAGTGGATGTCACTCCCTTCTCCAGTGAGGGAAGCAAGCAGGAAGGAGATGTGGAGAGCAAGAAGCTTCCTGGAGATAGGGTGGGTGGCTCTTCCTCCTGGGTCCAGCCTCCCCTTCTGTGGAGGTGGGAGGCCCATGCCTCCCTGTTTGCACTGTTCTTTGCTGTGAATGGAGAGGCTCACCTGACTCGGCCCTTAAGAATCACTCGTACAGCTCCTTCATTTCTTTTGCAAACTCTCCCGAAGACAGCAGGACCTCAGCCAGGCCAGGGGCCTTGGCCCGCTGCATTCCAGGCAGTGGCCCAGGCAGTGTGCTCCAGTGCTGTCGGTTCACCACAGAGCCTTTTCATGGCTGGCTCCTGACCCATCTGAATCAGGTCTTCTGCTCTTTTCTCATCACAGAAAGGAGCAATCTATTTATTTATGTGATCTTTTTAATGCCCCTTGCCCCGTTCAGTTGTAACTTCCACCTGGGCAGGTGGCTTTCTCTGCCTTCCTCTGCACTCTCTCCCCAGTGCCTCCCACACAGTGGGTACAGAATCTGGGCTTGCAAAGACCCCGTGAGAGAAGTTGTGCACCCACTTT
The DNA here is from genome assembly GCF_012274545.1 of Fukomys damarensis. NCBI lineage: Eukaryota > Metazoa > Chordata > Mammalia > Rodentia > Bathyergidae > Fukomys > Fukomys damarensis. The sequence goes on along the minus strand of NW_022900920.1, from coordinate 24,442,299 downwards.
ACAGAAAAGGAAAGGATGGTTTCAACCACTGAAACAGCAAATGGTATAGCAAGCAAGGTGCAGCTTCACACTCTACTACATCTCTAACAAGATATCAAGACACCAATGAGAATCCCTTATGCTGAAGGCCTTAGTTTAGGTTCTTCTAAATGTGTTGTTCTAGAACCAAGTGCTCCAAGGCCATCGCCTGAGAGGGGAAAAAAGGAGAATGGGCCCCTTTAGCTCAGAGCAGAGTCCCATCAGTGACCAGGGAGGCAGGGGAAGGACAGGGACATCTGTCTAACAGGAATATTAGGGGAGACTAGCCTCCAGAGTGCAGGGAGCCCAAAGCTGAGGGTCTAGGGCAGTGGTGGAGAATCTATGGCATGCATGTTATTCGCTTTTCTTTTAAGACAAAAAGTGTTAATGTGTGACTTGTTTTTTCTAAACTAAAACCTCGGTACTCAGGTTTAATTGCAGGGCTGGCACTTTGTGATCCATTAGTGGGTTTTGGTTGCAGTTTGGTTCCCTGTCACTGGTCTAGGGAATGTCCTTGCCACGTGAAAAGGGCCAGGGCCTTGAGACTGAACCATACGACACTCACCCTCAGCTCTAGCAGTCAGCAGCTGGGACAAGTGACTTCTGCCCTCCTAGTCTTAATTTGTTCATCTAAAACAGTGGCTGCAAATCTATGGCATCCATGCTGCAGCGGGCTGTTTGTCATCATCAAGAGCTCTAAAAGCTTCCCATGACTGACCTAAAACACAGGGTGGTGCCAACCCCTCTACATCTACAGGGGGATAGATTTGCCAGCACTGTACACACTGTGCACTGCCAGACAGTGAACATCCACTCACTAAGCATTTCCTCTGAGGCCACAGCTGAAGGCCCACTCAGTCTTCAGGAGAGGCGATGCATCTGTGCCCCTTTGGCATCATATCTGAGCTCACAGCTGGGAACACGGTCGGTGCCCACAGCTCAGCCGCATGAACCCATCCGATGGAGCCCATGAATGTGTTGCCATGTTCCTACTATCAGCCTGCGGTCATTCATCCAGTCTTACATTGACTCATTCAGCCCATGCAGCATCGTGGAGCAAAAGCACGGGCTCCATTTACTGTGCTCATTCATCCATTTCCTTAACTCACAGTTTGCTCATCTGTTAAGTGGCCAACATACGGAGCAGGCACTCCAGCAGCATCAGCTGTTAGGATCAGTAAGAGCCCACCGCGTGCCAGACACGGGCTCTTGGCCTGGCTGACCAGTCATGAACACTCCCTGCTTCTCCAGAGCTGTGAGTCTAGCACAGACCATGGAGCTGAAGACCAGTCACAAGACAACGCGGCAGAGGCCCAGTCAAGGAAGTTCAAGGCAGCCTAACCTTACAGCGAAGACTTCCTGAGACCTGGCCGTACCTGGGTGCTGAGGGCAAGGGGAGGGGGAATATACATAAAGCAGAGAAGACCAAAGGTGGCAGTATTTGGCCATGGCGTGTGCAGAGAACTTGAAGAACATCCGCACGGTGAAACAGGGAGGGAGAAGGGTGATGGAAGGTGCCAAAGAGGTCATTGGGACCCAGGCCATCTGGACCATGGCACAGGGGAGGAGTACTCCCCAAAGAGCAGAGAAAACCCAGGCCCAGGAGCTCGGCCTCCTACAGTGTCTTGCCTTCTATATCTCAAGGTGCCCCATGAAATTGTGCAGGGAGCAGGCTTCACTCTGGTGAACTTCAACACGGAGTTCTCTGAGCGCCCCCAGGGAGGTCCTCGGGCCCCACAAGAATCTGCGGAGTAGAGTAGGGAGAAGACTCTTCCAGCCTTGGCAGCCCAGAAGGTCTGAGCCATGGCCTCTCCCACCACAGCTAACACAGGAGGGATGACCTGGATCCAAACACCTGAGAATTAAGAAGTCACCACAGAAGCACCTGGGAGTGAAGACTCTCAGTCACCAAGACCAGAGAAAGGAATGCTGCGGCCTGGCTCTTTCCTAACCTATAATGCGTATAGGAGGAAATAAGTTTTAAGAATATTAAAGTACCATAAAAGCATTTTTCCCAACTCAACGCTAAAATGAAATTGGTTTTTATTTTTATATTGCATCCTCTCTCCCTCCCTCTCAATCTCCCTCTCTCTCTCTCTCTCTCTCTCTCTCTGTCCCACATCCCACTGAACTCAACACAAACTGGCTTCTTTTATCTTTTGTTTTCATTCCAGCTGGTTACATCCCTGGAGCCCAGCATTCATTTGTAGGAGGAAGTCCTTGGGCACAAAGCTGTCTCCCCAGTCCAAATGCAGAAAGCACAGCTGAGCTGGGAATAAGGAATAAGGGAGAAAGTGACCCAGGCATAACACAGATCTCAGGCAAAGTGGGGACCAAATTCAGAAAGGCGGTGCTCAGCTTGACTCCTCCATTGCCTGAAGCCAGCAACGCAAGGGTGCAGTCGAAGGACTTGGTGGGGCTTTTAAAGACTGTGAGCCATCAGCAAATCAAATGTAATAGCATTTCACGCTAAAGTAATTAGATTTGTTTAATAAGTATCCTAAAGCTCCTCAGGGGTTTAGGGCTGGGAGCCAGGGCAAAGAATTGCGTGGAGGCCAAAGAAGGAGCGAGACCTCAAGGAGAATTTTACGGGGAGCAAATGCACGCAGCACAGGTCTTTGCAGCTTTCCCAAGTTGCAGGCACCTCACGCCTGAGACCCTCTCCCAGCTGTGTCTCCTGCTCCTGTGCCCCTTTACCCTACCTTTATGCCTGATGTTCCGACACCCTAAGAAACTGGCCCCCGAGTTTTCAAATACCTGTCTCCTTGACTCCGGTGCTTGGAGGGTTATTCGCGATCAGTTGATGAGCAAAGCCGACCAAGTTTCTGGAGAAGACAACCCCGACTGTGGATGAGTACAAAGCTCTTCCGTGGGCTTGTGCGTGGGCCTGGAGCTAGAGGACTTCGGGTGCTCTTCGGTAACCTCAGAGACAGCCTCCTGGCAACAGCAAATACTCTCAGCACGGTTTTGAAACACCACAGGAGGAGGAAGGCTCGCTCATTAAATAATAACAGGCTGGAGATAAGGCCTGCTAGGCTGAGCCTGCTCAACCAATCACATGCTTCCTTCCAACTGCAAGGGGAGGCAGGCAGGCAGGGCTTCTGGAGTGAGTTCCAGGCTTGTTACAATTTAATGATGCAGTGGGTGGTGTCTTCTTGGCATTGCCTGCTGGGGGATTTTCTAACTGGGAGTGAAGCTTGGGCTCAGTAGCCTCATTCCCAGAGAGGCCTCTGTCTAGGGGCCTCAGTACAGCATCCTGAGCAGTCACGGGGAGCTGCAGGCTCCGGCCTGGCTTCCTCTAACTTGGCCAAGAGAGTTCTCCGGGTTGCCGGGAAGCGAACTCATAGGACACCAGATGTGTGGCCCGAAGTGTGACCCTGAAGAGCCTGTGGAAACCCCAGGGGCTTGCTCTCATGTGATGGGAACGTTTTCCTTGCTATTTCTTATTTGTAGTGACTACTGTAGTAACTTGGGGCTTTTCTATCTCTTTATCCTTTGTAGCCACCTTTCCTGTCTAATGGCGTCATTCCTCTTTTCTCCTAGAAGGGGTGCTATAGAGAGGGTGGATTCTAGGGCTGAACAGACCTGCAGGTGGGTAATGGCCCTACATCTTGCTAGCGCTGTGACCAGGCGGAGTTGCTCAAAGGGTGAATGCTGAAGAACTGGCTCCGCTTCCTCACAGGCTCCTACAGGCCCTGAGAGCAGGTCAGTAAACCCTTACATGGTGTCTGTACATGACTCGATATTTAAAGGGACTTAAGGGGACCCTTGTGTTATGTGAAGTACAGTTCATCCAACACGTTTTTGTCACACCTTCTATATTAGAGAAGATTCTAGAGGCACCAAAGTGAGCAGTCCCGATGTGGCCCCCTGCCTTGATGAAGATTATCACAGTACAGTATGGGGGCATTAATGAAAAAGGTCCTTACTACAGTGGAACCAGTGGCAGCGCCAGGGAGGGGTATGGTCCTGAAGGGAGTGAGCCTGTCCAGAGAGAACAGGGAAAAGTCCCAGGAACTCCCTGCAGCGTTAATACTGGTGGTGGTTGGGCGGGGGATCAATATTGTCGCTCCATCTTAAAAATTATAATAGCTATGTAACTCACTGTAAAATTCAATGACTTCTAGTATATTTACAGAGTTGCACAGATATTGGCAGACTCAACTGTAGAGTATTTCTAAAAAATATTAGGAATGGTATTCTCCCACCCACTCTCAGAAAACCCTTGTCCACCCCTAGCAACCACCCACCTAGTCTGTGTCTCCGTGGATTTGTCTGTTCTGCACATTTAATGTTAATGAAATCATAAACACGTCCTTTGTGACTGGCTTGTAGCATAATGTTTTCAAGGTTCATTTTTCCCTTTTTATTGCTAAATAATATTCCGTTGTGTGAAGACACCACAATCGGTTTATCCACTCACCCAGTGACAGATATCTGAGTAGGTTAGACATTTTTGCTACTCTGAATAATGATGCTAGGGACATTCATGTATAAATCTCCTTTCTCTTTGATCCACAGATCCACAAACAGAGCAGAAGACACAAAGGAAACAAAACAGCTGAGAAAACTCGCCATCACCGGGCTTCCCTCCAACCAGGATTTTTAGTATCAAGGTACAGTAGTAGCTGAACCTGACATTGGCACCGACTTTCACACACATAAAGTTGTCGCCCATTTAATCCCCGCCACAACCACACAAAAAGATGGTGTTATTTTTATTGCCATTTCAAAGAGAAGGTCATGGAAAATGAGAAAGTTGGAGTAAATTACCAAAAGCTACCTGCCCAATATTGAAGCCAGAAGAAAATCCCATGTTCTTTCTACTCATCCTCTCCACACACAAAATAGCTCCCTTCATTCCTTTACCTATTCAGCTACGATATTTAGGATGTTTCGTTCAAAGAGAAGAAGAAAGAGGAGAAGGAGGGAGGAAGGAAAGGTGGAAGGAAGAGAGAGAAGGTGGGGAAATTAGGTCACCAAATGATTGTTATTGTTCGCACTCTAAAATTTTCGCACACTATATCACGTTACAGAAGAGGGGTCTAAGGCTGAGAGAAATGAAGTACTGAATTCATCACGAGGCAGAGAATTGGTTAGCCAGCCACTGATGATGCAAAGTCAATGTGTACTGAGTTCCAACACAGGCTAGACCAGCTGGCTTCTTGCCTAGCACCGACCCAGGGCAGTGCCTCCGTGGGTGTCTCAGTCGTTCAAGAGGGAGGAAGGAGGGCTTTGGATGGGGTCACTGTGGTTTAAGGAGAGACAGTGAAAGGATCACCCCATCCACAGGGGAGGGGGTGCAGAAGGGAATAAGTGACTCTGAAAGTCTGAAGGCACAGGGAAAGCAGGTTATCAAGAGCCAAAGAGCAGCAGTGAAACCAGAGAACCTGGGGAAATGTTCCACTGCCAGGTTGGCCAGTTTCCCAGCATGACTCAGCCACAGAAATGTTTCACCCCAACCATGGAGGCCATTTGATCAGCACTCTGAGGAAATGTGCTGGGGGAATGGTGTAGAAAAATTGAACAGGGGCAGCGAGTGTGGTGACTGGGAGCTGGAGAGTGTCTAGACTCTCCTCACCTGTTCGGTCCCAAAGTCCACAGCTCTGGTAAAACTAGAGAGGGGCCTCCCCGGAAGGAGAGGGAGAAAACTCTCAGAGTGGAGGAGGGGCAGGCCAGGTGAGTGCATGTGACAGAGAAAGGCCAGTGAAGAGCGGCTTTTATCAGGGAGTAGGGGCGACAGGATGGAGAGCAAAGGAAGCCCTGGATCTTAGGTTTGAGACCACCATGCATCTCAAGAGCACCAAGATCAAGTCAACTTCATTTGATTACTGTTGTAGTCAGGGTTTTGGCAAGAGAATACATTTACTACAGGACACATAATTTATAGGAATATTTTATAATAGTCACCCAAAAGTCAAATGCAAAGGAGTGCAAGAGATTAACCGCATACTAGGGGCCCAAAGAATTCAGCCAAGGGCCTAGACCGCAGAAACGTCCCACCCAAGTCCAGCTAACAGCTTAGAGTCCAAGGCAATGTCCTCCTCCTGGAGTCCAGCTGGTGGCCTTGAGCCTACAGCAATGTCTCATGTTTGTCCATATTGAGGAGCTTCAACCTGGAAGGCCCAAAGAAAGGCCAGTGGTGAAAGCCAGAAAACCTACGCTGCAGTGATGAAGGACTTGTGCCACCAGGCTGAGGGATCCACGCTGAAGCCAGGAAATGATGTTCATGGTGAAGAACACAGCTCCTCTGATGAGAGCAGCAGTCACTCCCAGGGAGCTCCTCCAACTAGAACATCAGGAAAACCATCCGAAGCAAGGTTCTCCTGGAAAACCAATAGGCCACCATCTTCCCCTGCAGTTCTCTTTTTATGGCTATTGGCAACAACCCTCAGGTGGATCCTCCACGTCCAGACCAAGCTGACTCAGTTTAGCTGGGCTTTCCAGTTGACCCTTAGTTAATCCATTATAATTGCTCTTTTACTTCTTTGGGCCCCTGACATGCAGAACTCACTACACATCCAACAAATCAGAAAGTCAGAAAAGCTCTCTTAGGGTAGGACAAGCTACTTCCAGGCCCTGCAGAAGCCTGGGATACCTGGGATCCGCTTTTGGAACCTCAATGGGTACCTTTAAATCTGCTCCCTTTCAGACCACCAGGGAGCAGTGGGCATCGGGTTTCGGGACAAGGTCAGCATGTGTCAATCTCCTCTGCTCTTCATTTCTACCATGGTGTAGGTCCTCGGCCAATATTTCTTGATCACATTTTCTGGTCTCAAAAATTCTATAGGGTGAGAATACCCATTACAGACAAGAAAAAAAAAATAAAGTTCGAGGTGGAATAGCCTGCTTGAATTCACATAGTTAATTTAATATGTGGTAGTGTTGGGTTTGAACTATAGTCCATCTGACTCTAAAATCCATGAACGTCCCATTTCTGTTTTATGATGCCACTCAGGGGAGTTCCTACATTTATTTTCTTTCTGTATCAAAAGTTTCTACTCGTCTTAGTGACTTTTCTAGCCCTACCAAGATCATTTGTGCATGTTCATGTATAACATACCTGCCTTGCGAGGGCTGTGTGTGTGTGTGTGTGTGTGTGTGTGTGTGTGTGCTTGCATGTGAATTCTGCACCTTCAGATAAGGATGTGGGATTAGTCTTAATTTCTTAGGTCTAAGTAAAAGCCCATTCTTAAGATAGATGTACTGTGTTGGTTTCTTACTGTATGTCAGCACCTGAGCAGAGAAGATGACTCCTATGACCAGGACATTCCCCTACTATAACTATTTCTTAATACCTTGCCCCCAGATGGGTCATTTGTCCCAGAGAAGAATTTTCATACCACCTTCCATCAGTGGAACCCCCCAGCAATGATATCCGTTAATACACATGTCACAGCCAAACAAAAACCCACTTTGATTCAGGCCAGATCTGTACTGTTGAGAATGGATCAAAACCCCGCACACCCATACACACACATTTGACAACTGAACATGGACACCACCCGATTTGTTTCAAGTTCAAAAGCATCTTAGCACCAGGAAGTTGATGTAAATAAGAAAAACGGGTTAGATGTAGCTAAGGGGGAGTCCTGGGAACTGTGAACAAATGGAGCATCTGCCACCTCCATCCAGATATTGCCAGGGGAAAATGTAGGTCCAGTGTGGTAAGATCGTTTTAACTTCAAGGGAGGCTGGAACCATGGATGAATTGTGTAATCATCATTTGATTTAAATTTGGCAACTGTTCAAAGAAATAAAAAACTTTTCAGGTCAAAAATCCCACACAGATTTGCAAGATAAGCTCAGCCTGTGAGCCATAGTTTATGTCCTCTAATGTGAACAAAATAATCATCTGCAGGCAGCATTTACCAACTTGCAAGGCACAAAAGTTTCTGAGTGCACGGTGAAAGTCCATCCTCCAGTCCTCCCGAATCTGAGGTCTTCAAATGCTTAATAAACACAGGCTCCCAGAAAAGTCCTCCTGGGAGTCCCTAGGACAGAAACCAGAAACCTGCATCGCAACAGGGCTCCCCCCAACCCCGAGTCATTCAGATGCACACTAAAATTTGAGAATCATTGACTCTGAGACCCAAAGGACCTAGGTTGTTAAAACATTTGAGTGTGTCCTGAAAGCTCTGGAAAACCAGTGGGAATGCCATGATTCACCTTTATTTTCCAAAGATGGCTCCAGGTGGGGCCAAAAGATGTTGTCCTTAGTGACCCCAGAACAACGATTCTCAGCTTGCAGTCTGGGCCCAACTTATACTGGAATCACTTTGACATTCTGTTGAAATTCAGGTTTCCAGGCCCTTCTGATTCACAATTTCTTACATGAGATTACATCTATGGCTAAGCAGCAGAGTAAGCACTTTGTAGAAAATGTGGCCAAGAACTCTAAAGAAAAGATACCATTATGACCATTTACAGACAAGAAAAGGAAGGTAAACTGTGTGAGAGCAGTATAGAGGGTGTTCTAAAAGAAAGAGTGTCTCTATTCCGCAAGAACACATTATTCACCAGTTAAATTATATGTGGTTTAAGGATTTGCTTCATAATAATGTAAGAGGAGAGATGTGGGTAAAGGTAAAGATGAGACAAAATCTACCATGAGTAAATTGTTAAAGCTAGGGGATGGGCTGTTGAGAGTCCATTGTAGGATTTTATGTTTTCAGTATTTTTTCTAAATATTCTTTTTTCCCATAATAAACAGGAATAAAAGCCTTCATGCATCACAGAGCTTAACAAATCTATGGTTGCTTAATGAACGGCTTTATCCATTGTTTATGCCTCACCTGCATATTAGCAGGATTCCAGTCATTAAGAGTCCTATAAAACCACACACAGATCTCTACAGATTTGTTTTTCCAAAATGACTCATAAGTGTCCACAAGCCAGAGACTCGCTAATATAATCACTGTACTTGGCATGGAGACTTATGCTTAGTAGTAGTCAGTGAATGCCAAATGGGTGGAGGCAACTCGGCTTGAAGGCTGCTTGGAGGACACACACCTGTCCGACTGCCAAATGGGAACATCCTAAGCTTTCCCCTGGGAGTCCAGTCGTATGCCCCCAGCACACCCTATTCCCAGCAGTCTGCCCCTTTTTATTGCCTGTGCCATTAATGAACACATATTTGCTTATTCAAGTGTGCACATCCAGTCTTCCCAGCTGGGCCACGCCCACCACTAGTTTTTATTTAAAGTGTTTTGTTGAAATACAAAACTCCTTTAGGCATTATTTTTGGCAGTTTTTTCATTGCATAGTAGAGCTGAGTAGCTGTGACAGAGATCATCTAGCCCACAAGGCCTACAATATTTACTATTTCACCCTTTGTAGAAAAGTTGGCTGGCTCTGTGTGCTTTTTGTTTGTTTGTTTGTTTTGAGACAGGGTCTCACTATGTAGTTGAGACTGACCTGGAACTCACTATGTAGCCCAGGCTGGTCTCGAACTCAGAGCGATCCTCCTGCCTCACCCTCCCGAGTGCTGGGATTACAGGCGTGAGCCACCACACCTGGCCTGGCTGGCTCTGTTTTAGGATGATATATATCCATGAGAATGCTTTGCTTATGGCTCTAGGGCCCCCAAATCTTCCCAATTTATTCCCCTGAATGAGTAACATTAAAATAGAACGTTCCATTTTGGTGCAGAACAATTTAATTTATGACAAAAGTTTTGCACTGTCTTTGAACATAAACTGGGAGGTCAAGAGAATTTGTTTTATATGCAAATTAGGGAGCTATCCCTGATGGGGAGTTTTTATATGAAAGATAGGGAGCTTGGAAGACCCTGGTTATCAGAGACTTTCAGGCACATCAAGTGAACAATTTCGGCCCTCCAAGAAGCAGATGCCATGGAGGAGTATATCCCGTATTCTGAGTAACTACTTCGAAGGTAATGATGCACAGTGCATTAATTGTTGTTATTTTCTTATTTTAAAAAAATCTAGTGGGAAGATGCTTGTGCAGGATTAGGAGAGGGAGCAGAAGTAGGCAGGCCTTGGACCACGGTGCAGATCAGGCCCCTGGGAAAAGACGGTAAAAGAAGGAATGGGTAGGAAGAGACTCAGCCTGCAGGGCAGCCCTGAGAAAGTGTCCATGCTGAGAGGGGGGTGCCCCAGGCTCCCACTGTGTTTAGCCATTGCCCGGGAGCAGCGTGGGGAAGATGGTGGTGGCAGGCATGCCATAGTAGGTCCAATGTGGCAGCTGTGAGAGGACATCAGTCTGCTGTGCTCACAGCAGGTGCTCTGGAATGGGCGCTGGGCACCGTCCCTACCTCGGTCAGACCAGAGGCTACAGAGATCTTAGGAATTGTTCATCAGAAGGATCAAAGCTTTCTGTAAAATATAAAAATACTCGGGAGTGAAAACATACCCTGCAGCCCCTTAGGAGACACGTTCCCTTACAAATATAAAATAGGTGGATCTTTGCCACCTGGAGATCAACTGTCCTTTGTGGACTCTGACAACAACCATGGAGCTTGACTGCAGGAAAGGCATGTGTATCAGTCACCCCAAGTGTTCCAGGCTTCAGGGTCACCTCCTTGTTTAGGTCCAGATGACAGGTTCACAGCAGAATCATTTCTGCAGACAACAATATCCTTTCTTGTTATTAAGCATCTCAAAAGCACATGTCTTAGGACAAACTTGTCTTGTTTTTATGTTTTGTTTTGTTTTTTGGTACTGGGGATCGAACTCAGGATCTTGAGCTTGTGAGGCTGGCACGGCGCCACTGAGCTAAATCCCAGCCCAAATTTGTCTTGTTATACAGCAGGTCAGGTCATTATCCCTCCCCATACGTGAAGCCTTCCCTAACGTCTGCTTTCTCTCCCCACTCCCATTCCCTACCACCGCCCTGTGTTGCCATCTCCTTTCCCTTCCTTTTGTTGGGATGGAGGAAGCTGCTGGAGGTTGAACCGTGGCCTCTGCCAAGTGCCCTACCACTCACCTGCCCTTATTCTCCTCCACCACATGAATCACCAAGACTCACTTTGTAAAAGATTAGAGTTCATTATTTACCACCCTCCACAGGATCTCAGCTTCTTAACAGTAATTTTTGTTTTTCCTCACAGAAATGTCCCTGTCATCTAGAAGAATGCTTGGCACAGAGAAATATTTCTGAAATCCACTTAATGAATAAGCAAAGGAATCAAGAACCATGTATTTGGAGCATGGCTGAGGCTCTATCTCCTCTGGGCACCTCCTCTGACTGCCCTCAGAACTACATTGCTATTCTGGGTAGACTGCACATTCATTTTATCAAAACATTTGTTTTGAGCCCCTGCTCTGTCCCAGATTCCAGGTTGGACCCTGAGTTTACCTGAGAGGTAAAGCAAAGTTCTTGCCCCCAATATTTGTAACAAAAACATCTGGTTTGGGTTTCCAATTGCTCCCCTGAAAGCAAAGAAATGCTGAGGAAGGGAGGAGGCTGACACTCCCTGAGCACCTACTGTGTTTCCAGCACATGATAGGTGTTCTTCAGGAACCAGGGAGTGTTCTGTGGGAAGGAGGTAAAGACAGAGAGCAGGGTTACAGAGCACAGGTGTTGGGACTCAGGCAAAAGGGTACTGAGAGCTGTTTTCCATAGGAACTAAGGAAAGGGAGTTTGGAAGAGACAGGGCCCAAGACTTGGACCCTGAGACCCTGAGCACTAACTTTGCTTCTCTGTTTCTCTACCTGTGACAGGCAACTGGTGGCCTAAATGACCTTGCATGCAAACATCTACCATCCTTGCCCACCAATCCTTTACTTCCTGTGGTCTGTCCTGATACCTCAGTGGAGAAAACCAAAGGTCTTTCCTGGAAGGAAGGTCAATCAAAGTTGAACTTCGACTTCTGAGGCAACATGATCTTAGATGCATAAAAGAGCTCAGTGGTTTCTGATTTTTCCCACTAATTCTAGAGACTTCTCTCTGTTCTGCCTGTGCGTGCTGGGACCACATCATCCTGGAGACCAACCAATCACCGTCCTAACTCTTCTCTTGCCCAAGTGACTTATCTGATTAGTCATGAGGTCCAAACTCCATTACTCTCTAGTTACCAAGAGGCCTTGACTCCTGACCTTTTGCCTGCCCCAAAGCCAATGCCATAAGATTGGCTTCCTGAGCAAGTCCTCTCTTGTGCTGGTCCCCATAACTGAAGATGGATTGAGCCGGGAAAAGCTTAACCATCAGCTCAAGACACACACTGAGTATTTACCCCTGTCTTACAAGAGCAAACAAACAGGCAGAGAAGTCAAGGTTCCCTGCCCCGCCCCCACCATTGCATAACTGCACACAAGGAGAAATGCATGTCAAGTCACCTGGTGGCTTTTGGAACCACAAATAGTGTGGATCAACTTGTTCCGAAGGCTCATTGGGCAACCACACTGCCCTCTTTCTTCTTTGTTGGTCCATTGAGCCACAACTTGCCCTACCTGGCTAGGCAAGAGCCCCAGCACCACAATTACAAAGCTCTGGAAGCAAAACTCCAAAAGTCAAACTGACCAGATCCCACTCGTGATTGTGACTGGACAACATGATCTGAGCCCCCAGTCATGTCCGGGTCTTTCCAAACACAACCTCTCTTTCAAAAATGCCATCTCACCACTGAACAGAGTCATGTAACTAGTGACAATAATGAAAGAATGGATAACAGGAAGGTGAAGATATTCTATACATCAAAGAATGTACCAGTGTCATTTTAGCATTTCTGCTTACTATTTTCAAAAACAAACATGCTGTGTCTGTGGGTTCCATAAAGATTTCCAAATCCACTGTCGGAGAAATCCTTACACATTCTGCAGCCATGAAATGAGAAAGGCAACACCAGAGCACTAATTTTTATTGATCATCTACTATTCACAACACACTGCTGGGGATTGATACATAGCAGCATCCAGCTCAGTCTTTGGCTTGGGAACGCTGAGTGGGTCACTCTATTAGTCCATTTTCCATTTGTATAACAAGATACTTGTGCCAGGAATGATAGCAGAGAAGTTTATTTAGCTCAGAGTTTTGAGGTCTAAAGGTCTAAGGTCAGGTGCCCTATCTGTCTGGTCTCTGCTGAGAGTCCCCTGGATGCAGCTCAACATACCAGAGAAGGAGGAGAGGAGCCAGCAACTTGCAGGAGGGGCCCAGTGCGTGGGGTGGCCTCACTTTATAACAAGAGACTCTCAGCAACTCCACAAAATCAGCATTAATCCCTCCAGAGGGTGGCAGTGCCAATGACCTCATTACCCGGCACTGGACTCTTCCTCTTAAAGGTTCCATCACGTCAACACCAGCACACCAAGGACCAAGCCTCCAGCGGCATATACTTTGGGGACAAACCACATCCAAACCGCAGCAGTCACTAAAAGCAGCTTAAGGATGGGGAAGTGTTATAGCCTACATCCTAATAGATGAGCTCAGATGCAGTCCAATATCCCACTGAAATGAGTATCTGAAACAGATGCCCCGCTGCACTAGGCGTCCTATTGTGAACACGACCCCAGATGTTCCCGTAGAAGGGCTGATAATTTGGCATGGAGAAATAAAGGACACACGCGAATAATGCTGGATCCGACAAGATCTCGTGCATCCAGAATCAGTTTGAGACCAGTAACGGCAAGTGAGAGAAACCCATCATTACGAGGCTTAAGCAATATGGGACAGATTTTTTGTCACTCATCGAGAAATCTGGAGATAGACTGGAGAACTGCCGGGAGAATCATCAGTAGTTTCTCCTACCCTCCCCTGCCGTGGACTTTTGTCCTTGCGTTTTCAAAAATGGCCGCAACCATTCTGGATATCACATCCATATTCCAAGAAGAAAAAGGAGAGAGGGAGAAGTATTATACAGGGCCAAAGTGTCTTCTTTTATAGTTGCTGTCTTTTTACTGAGAAGAGAATGCTTCATCAGGCATCTGCTTTCATCTTTTCACCAGAACAAGCTCCATGGCTACTCCTAGCCACAAGGTGACCCAGTACTTTTCACCGTACAGATCCCAGAGGAAAGGAAAGCGAGGAAAGTGATTTAAAGAAGTTTCACTGGACCAACAGCATCTGCCATTTTTATCTCTTTAAAAACAAGTTTGTAAATGTAATTGTGTTTTAAGAATATATTTTTAAGGAATAATCGTACACATGCGTGGTAGCAACTGTCTCTGAGTGGCAAAATTACAGTTTTCATTTATTTTTCTGTACCACTTGATTCTTTTTGTTTTGGTTTTTATTTTCTATGACAGAAGTGTATGCTTTTATAATAAAGCAAAAACATTTTTAAGGGATTTTCTCACTCCGTGATATACCATCAAACGGAATGGCAGTATACATGATGTATTCTCAGTTTCCACACATATATATGAGGGAAGGGAAGGCCTGGAAAGTTGCCCCCAGGCATTATGAATACAGATCATTTTCACTTTCTTCCTCTGCTTTTTTGGTGTTTTTCCCAACTTGATCAAAATCAAAGAAATATTAGAAAGGAACAGTATTTGTGGGTGAAGCAGCTGTATACCCAGACGTGGAGGAAATGGTCTTTTAAGCCTAAACTGAAAAACATGGGGAAAGAAAGGGAGAGGGAAAAGAGGATGGAGGAGAGGCGGTAGGAAGGAAGAGGGAGAGGGAGAGGAAGAGGAAGGGATCTTACTGAAGAAACGGCCTTCTTTGTTAAGACCAAAGGGTGCCCTAAAACACTGCCACTCCCCTCCCCACCCCCAATTCCCTTCTCCAATGGCAGTTTCTGCTGAGAAACATTAACCCCCACTTAACATTCTTCAGGGAATTCTCAAGCCCAAGGCTCAGAGCCCAGAGATAGAGGGCTGTTTGTTTCTCTCTGGTGAGTCAGCTGTGAAATGTGGATCACTGTTTTGGCAAAGAAGGCCACCACCAGGAGGGGCCCTTTCCCGGCCTCCTTTCTTTGCAGGGGACTGGAGATGCTCGAGTGGGACCATGGCTCCTTCACCTTTCGGGTGGCCCAGCCCAACCCAACCATTTCCTTATTTCTCTCTCCCTCCCTTTTCTTTTTCTTGTCCAGTAAACATTCTGCTTTCTCCCAGAAAGCAAGAGGCCATCTGCAATTTTCTTAAATTTACTGAACAAAAGCCTGTATTCTCAAAGGTCTGGGGAATTGATATCCTGCAAAAAGGGTCCTCACTTGGATCAGTCTCAAAAGGAAGCAGTCTGTTTCTTAGGCATCCATTCATTCACTCACTCACCAATCCATCCATCTGACTGTCCACACCAATAGCTTCTGGCCTGGGGACACCTTGAGAACAAGGCAGATTAAAGTGGGCCTTCAGCGAGCTCATATTCGGAAGCCAGGAGGGCAAAGGAGGCAGAGAATAAGACAAAGGAAATACATCAATAAGTAATTTCAGAACATGACATGCTATAAAAAATATGAAGTAAATTTTAGGGTCACAGAGGAGTAGGTGGGTGATCAGGAAACCGTCTTTGAAAAGGTGACATTTGAATTGAGACTTGAGGTGTGGAGGAGGGAGCCACAAAGCCAGGCATTCATACACAGAGTAGTGGAGGGGACAAGTGACAGAGGCAGCCCAGAGAGGTAGCTAGGGACTTAGAGACGATTAAACCAGAGTTTGGGTTTAAGAGCAAGAGACCATCTATAGCTACTGAGGAGCCAAAGCAGAAGGCTACAAGCAGCCATGCACCCATACTTCACCGATTCATGTCCATCCCTGCAGGATGAGCTCAGAGGGGATTAGGTTAAAGGTTCCTGTTGGCTCTGACCCTTCATTTGAGGCAAGGAGACAAAAAACAATGCCTAACGCAATTACAGAACAATGCAGTGCTAAGTTATATGGCTCTAATTCTACACAAAGGCATTTGGAGAAGGGGAGATCAGTGTGAGCAGAAGCAATCTGAGGGCTTCATGGGGGAGGAGCAGGCTGGCCGTAGGGGAGGGGAATAATAACCTCTGGAGTAACGGAGATGAGCTCCCCACACCCACCAGCTGCCTTCCACGGCAAACACCGGCCCTCATTCGCAGCTCTCTCTCCCATTAACCTGGAGCTCAGCAACCTTCTCAAACAAGCATTCCAGCCAGGTGCGGAGTTAGCAACAACAGAGGAGAAATCTCAGCCTACGCTAGGTGTCAGGAGAGATTCAGGGAGAAAACGAGGGAGTCTAAAGCTGGGCTGGAAGTTCCAAAGGGAACATGGCCAGGACAATGGCTCCTACCGAACAGAACATGCAAAGGGCTGGGGTGGGACAGAAGGGAGGAAGTGAGGTGGCTGGGGTTCTAAGAGCAGAGGAAGAAGAGCTGGAGAGATGTCCTGGAGGGCACTGGGCACCATGGAAGGGTTTGGGCCTCGTGCAGCAGCAGCGCCTGAAGCTTCACTACACATGTCATACCTCTACTGAGAACTGGCACACAGAATGCACAGCCACTTCCCACTGTGCATTAAATGTCAGGCTCTTTGGACTGAAACCCAGGGCCTTTTATTCTTCTTGGCACTGAGCAGCTGCCCACCCTTTGAAAACTACTCAACATTTTAATCTGTTCATGTTCCATCCTTGCAGAGGATAATCCAAAGGTTCAGAGAAGCTAGGGATGTTTTTCAAGGTCACACAGGAAGTTGGAAACGAGTAGACAGTTAGAGAGAAATGTGCCCAATTTATTAGACCACTAACTGCTCAGGACCTGAGCAAACTGAGCATCTAAACTTATGTTTCTGCTGACCTTAGCAATCAGAGGTGTTGAGAGCTGGAGAAAATGTGGTGACTGTCACCCTCCACGCATTGTGTTAGCACCTCTGGTCAACCCCTTCCTTGGGTCCCGCCATGAGCTGCACTGTGCTTGGGACTGTGGCTGACCCTCCCCTCCCAGTGACTGTTCACTTTCTTCTTGCAAGAGTGGGAGGGGCAGAGGTTCGACTCATCCATCACAGGGCTGAGTCCAGCTTCTGCCACCCTAACTGTGTGGCCCTGGATGAGACCTTCATCCCTCCCAAGCTTGCCCACCTTATCTGCGGTGTGAACTCAGATATAATTCACACGTCCCACCAAAGTCCGCTGGCTTCCTTGCCTCTCTTGCCAACCCTGTTGCTCTTCCAACTTCTACACAAAAGCTGAGCACTGGTCACTTGCACTTTGAACACCTACCACTGTGCCTCAGCTTACTCTCTTCTGAGCCCCTCCTCACTTACCTCCAGCCCCACGAACTTGATGTTTCTCTCCCACACTGAACACATCCTCACCTGGGATCCTTGCATTTTGTGTCCCTCTGCCTGAAATGCCCTTCTGCAGGCCAGCTTGCTCAGCTCGCCACTCTTCCTCCCTGGAGCCTTTCCTGGACCCCCAAGCCCACTCCTTCCCTCCCCCTGAGAGTTCACTCCATGGGCCTCCTTCCTGAACTCTGGATCTCATCTTCACACAGCATTGCCTACTGCAGGACCCTGGTGAAGTATCCACCTCCTCACTGCAGGAGCAGCTGCAGGAGAACAGACTCGGGCCCGTGGAGTTTACTAGTATACTCCCAGCACCCAGAAATTATAGCTAGTGTTGGATGAATGCTGAGAGAATAGATGAGGACATGGGGTGGCCTCTATTGTACAGCTTACTACACTCACTTTCTGGCTTCAGCTGGGCCCAGCTCTGGTGGAGATTTCTTACCTCATATCTTCCCAGCCTCTGAGGCTCCAGCTTCCCTTCCTTCCCTTCCCCTCTCTCCAACTGAGAGTTTTCCAGATGTCTCGTCCTGCACTTGTCACAGCACAGCCAACGCAAAGTCAGCCCGGAAGGACCAGGAGATCATGAGAACATTTGAACAGTTTTCTTTCCTGCTGTTCTATATAAATCGCTTACCGGAGTCCTGTGCCTGAGAACATATAGACAACAGCTATGCAGTGCTGAGGTCAGGGCCTGGCACACACAGGTGGTCAGGTGCCATGCCAGGGGCACCAGGGTGAAAGCTGAGCTTTGGAGGGTCTACCTCACCTCATAGCCCCTTCCCAGGAGGAAGCCACCCACCGATGCTGGAGCAATCCTCAGAGCATGTTTCAGGATCGGGACACCCTCCTCTCTGCCTTCTCTGAGTGATGCAGAGATGGCCCAGGAAGGGAGTAATTCTTCAAACTCCCTATGCCAGCATCCGTCAGAGCCTGCAGCTCCCAGAGCCAGGCAGCTGCCTGATCCAGGCAAGTCCTATGAGCCTGCAAGGCGGAGAAGCGCTGTTCAGTGCCACACACACACCACAGGTGACTTTCCCAGAGAACAGCTCAGCCATCCTCTGCCCGGTGGACAAAACACATCTCCCCATTCCTAACTTCATTCTAAGGAAATCTTAGTGCTGGGAAGCTCAATCCACCATGGTGTTTCCAGCTCCCTTGCAAAATAAATTCATGACTCCTCATGGGTTAGCGATGCTCTATTTGCAGAGTTTGTAGACCCACAAATAGGTACTTTGAATCCAGCAAGACTTTACACGAATGGCCTCACTTAGTCATCACTGCAGATTCTCCGAACGCTCGAAAGATAGCACAGACCGAGACTGCCATGTGATTTGCCTACTTAGAGATTCATCGTTTAGGAGACCCTCCCAGCCCACAGAAACAGCTGAGTGAGGTCAAGGTGAGACTCTACTGAGCAGCAAGTTGAGGCTATAGAAAGATTAAATGGATTTTCTAGGACCACACAACTGAAGGAGAGACAGGGAGTCGAGCCTTGGACTTCTCATATCTCAGTCTGGTAAAAGCCACTTGTGAGCAACTTGCTGCCGACATCATATTGAACGGGGAAAAACTGAGAGCTTTTCCTCTAAAATCAGGAACAAGACAAGGATGTCCACTATCATCACTCCCGTGCAATATAGTACTTGGAATATTAGCCAGAGCAATCAGGCAAGAGAAAGAAATGCAAGGAATATGGATAGGCAAGGGAGAAGCCAAGGTATCATTATTTTGCAGGCAGCATGAACCTCTACAGAGAAGACCCCAAAAATTCCACCAAAAGACTCCTCTGAGCCCTTGTTATATAACAATAATGACCCCCCCCCATGGTGCCCTTCCTCAGAACATGTGAATATATCACTTTATATGATGAAAGGGACGTTCTAGATATCATTAAGGTAAGGATCTTATGATAAGAAGCTTGTCCTTAAATATCCAATATGTTCATGAGTCCTTGTAAGAGTGAGTCAGAGATGGAAATGTGAAAAAGGACTCAGAAATCAGCGGTATGCAGGGCCATGAGCCGGTGACTGGGGTAGCCGCTAGACTCCGGAGAAGACAAGAAAGGAATAAAGCAAGAGCCCAGAAGGGACCCAGCCTCACAGACCTTAGACTTTAGCCAACTTCCTTCTTCCTCTTCCTCCTCCTCCTCCTTCTCCTCTTTTCCTTCTGCTTTTGCTTCTCCTTCTCCTTCTCTTTCTCTGTCTCCTTTTTCTTCACTAAGGTTTGAACTTGGGACCCCACACATGCATTTGCTCCACCATTGAGCTACATCCTCTGTCCTTCTTGTGATGGTCTTTAGATGCGATCATTTGGTTGAGCTATTGTCCCCAGTATTTCATCAAACTCTAATGTAGATGTTGCTATGAAGGCATTTGGTAGATGAGATTTATGTTCATAATCACTTGACTTTTCCCCCAATTTTTTATGAGTGCATATTGGTTATACAGATTAATAGGTTTCATTCTGGCACATTTGTACATGCATAGAACATGCTTTACTTTATCCTAAACAATTTGGTTGTGGCTGATTCGATCAGCCAAAAGGCCTAAGAACAAAGGCTTCTTTGAAAGTAGAAAAATGTCTATCCGTGGACTGTCTTCAGTCTACTTCTGAGTGTTTTCTGCCTGGCAGATTTCAGTCTTGCCTCGCCAGCTCCCTCCATTTCAAACAGCCCATTCCTGAGTATAGATCTCATACTGGTTGTAGCACAGTGGGAAAAATTTGTCTGACACCATCCTCAAGCTCTGAGATAGATAGCAGTACCTACCCGCCCCATAGTGTTTGGTTTTATTCTATTTTTCTTTTTCTTTTTTTGTTTTGTTTTGTTTGAGACAGGGTCTCACTATGTAGTTGAGACTGATCTGGAGCTCACTATGTAGCCCAGGCTGGTCTCGAACTCACAATGATCCTCCTCCCGAGTGTTGGGATTACAGGTGTGCACCACCATGGCTGGCTCTTTTTTTTTTTTTTTTTTTTTTTTTTTTTTTGGTACCGGGGATCAAACTCGGGTCCTTGCACTTGCAAGGCAAGCAGCAGCAAAACCACTGAGCTAAATCCCCACCCCCATTTTGCTTTTAACAACTGTGGTGGATTGCAAAAATTGCTACAAGTTCCAATTCACGATTCTTTCCATGGAACTGCTCCTATGCTGACAAACGTGCTGCAGAAACACAAGAAGCATTTATGTGCTTGGTTTGTCTATACTGGTTGTGCTCAGAATCCCTCCCCACCATGTGAAGAAGCCAAGGCTAACTTGATGGACAGTGAGAGGTACATTAAGCAGATGTAAACTTCCCTGTCCTAGCTGCCAGTAACCAGAAATCTCTCCAAGAGCCAAGCCCCTTCCCTGAGAGCAGGTCATCAAAGATGTATCAGGGACCCCAGGTGAAACATGCAAAACTGTCTCAGAGTCCTGCCCACAGATCGCTTGCTAAATAGGTGACTGTTTCTGCATGCAGCTGTTTTGTGAAGCAGGGATGACTTGTTATGCAGCAAAAACTAACTGGAACAGGGACAAAATTGAGATTCTATTGAAAGTTTTCAAACAACTGGACATTTTTTTTACAACAATAGTGACCATTATTAACTTGGGTATCGTGAAGCAGATCTCCTAGGTTTCTTTTGGTCATATAAATTGCTACATCTTATGGAAGGCAGTTAATTCATCAGTGCAATATGTTTAAGAACTTTATATACATAACCTGTGATCTAATAATTCTAGCTCATTAATTTATTATAAGGAAATAGTTAGAAATGTGCACAAAGACTTATAAATAAAGATGTTCCATGAGCCAAGCATTTTTGAATGTCAATGTGGGGCTTTATAATTGTAAACAAATGAAAACAATAAATTTCCAACTATAAGAGGCTATTGAACCAGTCTTCATGCAACATAATTAACTAATCAGGCAATAAATAAAATTAACATGTCAAAGATCACATAGACAGTTTGTTCAGTTAAGTAATAATATGTCTGTGAATCAATTTGGTCTGAATTTTATATTGTTTGATTTGTTGGTACAGCGGAAGGATAAAGGAAATATAATATAATTAGTGACTATCTGGCTATGAATTGATGACTGGTGGTTTATTTGTATCTTTCAGTATAACATTTTTGTAATGAATATATATATATTTTTACTTATCAGAATAATAAAAGAGACTTCAGAAATCCCATCCACTCTTGAAAGCCCATCCCAAATCTGCAAAGTCTTTTCTGACCTCTGAGCAGAAAAGGGACTTCCCCGGTGATCTGTTCCTCTCTTTGGTGCTTATTTGCCATCACTTTTTATTGCAGCTATTTCTTTACTTTTCTTATCACTCCATCCTCATGATGAGTGCTTCAAAGTTGTGCTGTATTTACCTGGAATGTAGAAAGTACACAATGCATATTTGTTAAATAAAACTGTATTGGAGGAGGAGGAGGAGGATGACGGTGTGTGTGTGTGTGTGTGTGTGTGTGTGTGTGTGTGTGTGAGAGAGAGAGAGAGAGATCACCTTCAAAATACACCTAGTGCCAGATTCCTTCTCCCCCTCACTTTGGTTCCTGGTACCATTCTGACCTCATCTCCTTTGACTTCACACTAAGACAGAGGTTGAACCATATTGGCCTCCTGGCCGCCTGTGCTCCTCCCGGGCAGGCTCCCACCTCTAGAGCATCGTACTCATTGTTCCCTGAACCTCAATATGTTCCCCCTCAGTTGGTGAGTCCTCTTCGCTAACCTTCTTCAAGTGTTCGTTCAAAGCTCCCACTCTCCCTCTACAGCCCAATAATAAAGGCAAATAACTTAAGGCTGGAAGTAAGTCCGAAGGACTGGAACCAACACTTCTCCCAAGACGAGGCGTGAATTCCAACGGCAAACCACCTCAAACTCCTTAGGATGCCTAGTATCAAAACACGGAAGTGTGGGGGAGAATGTGCAGAGATCGGAACCCTTGTATACTGTTGTTGGAAAGGTAAACTGGGACAGGTAAGAACATTACAGAGACTCCTCAAAAACTATATGAGCCAGGGATTTGGCTCGGTGGTTCTGCCACCTGCTTCGCAAGCACGAGGGCCTGAGTTGGATCCCCAGTATGAAAAATTTTTTTTAAACTATAAAGAGACCACATGATTGAGCAGTGTCACTTCGGTATACATTCAAAAGAACTGAAATGAGGGCTTGGAAGAGACTTCCATGTGCACTGCAACCCTGTTCATAACACTCAAGGTACAGAAACAATCTAAGTGCCTATCCACGGATGAGCGGGCAGGAAAATGAGGAGCCTGTACACTGTGGAATATTATTTGGTCTTTTAAAAGACAGAAATCCTGACCTACGCAATAACATGGATGAATCTGGAGGGCATTAAGCTAAATGAAAAAAGCTAGACCCAGAAGGTCAAATATTGCAAGATTCCACTTAGATGAGGAACCTAAAATTGTCAAATTAATAGAAACGTGAGTAGGCTGGTGATTGCTAGGGAATGAAAGAAGAGGTAATGGGGAGCTGTTAATTAGGCAAAACTTTTCAGCTGTACCAGTTGAGTACATTCTAGAGATTTGCTACATCGCATTATGCCTGTAGTTAAGAGTACTGTATTGTACTCTTAAAAATTTCAGAGGATACATCTAATGTTAAGTGTGTATATATATCTCTTTTTCTCAGTCTAACCTGACCCCGGTCTCCACTCCTGGCACTTCCTGTTATCTACAACTTCGTTTTTCTGTGTTGTTCCTATCACCATGATACATTTTGGTTTTTGTTGTAGGCCATCCCCCTCCCCAGGGCAGATCCAAGCCTAAAGTAAGCCCTGGCAGTCTAAATCTGTACTGAGCGGATAAATGGTACCTCTCTTACCACAGCAGAATGCTGTTACAGTTCACCTCTGACTCACTAGGACAGAGCTCCCGTTCTAAGTTTAACTTGGCTCTGAGGCTGGGCAGCATCTTTCAAAACGAATAACATTCGAGTGACAAAGTTCAGTTGTGGCAAACCATTCTTTGTTCATGTCAACTTCACCTTTTGCATAATCTACCTGACCCTGCTTCTCCAAGACCCAGGAAGATAAGTCCTGGACACCGAAGCCACCCAACAATTGTGACCGAGGATCACTGGAGTGGAGCTGGAAAGTCTAGTATGTTTTCTGTGACTTCTAAGCCTCTCACTTGAGCAATGAAATCAGAAGCCATTTTCTCCTTCAAATTTCTCTTCTCTAGACAGATATCCAGGTACTCCAGAAGCTTGGGATGGTGAAGCGAGGGAACAGGCCAAGAAACCAAGACCCTCAAAGCTTAATTCCGATCTAGTTCCTTCCACTTTGTATCCCTGAGTTTGGATCGCTTCTCGGCCTTTTGGCTAAGATTAACTGTTGTATCCCTGAGTTTGAGTGACACCCCCACTCTCAGAGCCTCAGTTTCTTCATTTAAAAAAAAGAGAATTTAATCTGGATCATTTCCATACACATTTTGCTATCCTTGGAAGGTGAGCGCTTGATGAAGTGCTAAATTTTTGTAAAAAGGATGCTGCAGCCATTAGGGGTTGCATTTTCTCTCTGTTCACTTGACTCCTATCTTCTTCCTTGCCCCTGTAAGAAGCCACCTGCTGCCAGATCCCAGCAATCCTGATTCTGAAGTGCTGGAGAGGACCTGCTAGGCTTCACTCTGATCGCCTCTGAACCGGAATAAGTGGAGAGGCCTCTTGGGGCTGGCTGCTGGTGAGATGGGCAGGCTCTCGGTAAACATTCATTTTCTGTCTTCCACAGACTCCCTAGGTTGTATTCCAAAGAGTCCAGAGAAAGTGGAATGCACAATCATTAGTCCATCTACTCTTGTGTGCTTTCTCCATCTTCAGCAACGACGACGGGCCAGGCTGCTAGACTTGGTCCCCCAGATCCACCTGAGCATCATGATGTCAATGGATATTTTGTGGCTCACAAACAACGGTTTTATCTTTGAAATATAATCCCATATCTAACCTTCCTAGCAGGCTTGTAGGATAACTGTCACATCCCCACTTTTTAGATGTAACTGAGGATCAGGTGCTTGCTTGAGAATGCCCATTAGCTGGTGAGGGTTGGCACCTGGTCTCAAGTGCAGGCTTTCTGCTGCACTGCTCTTTCCTCCCTCCTAATGCTGTCTAGTGAAAAGGGTTTGAAGGAAAGGATCACTGCCTGAAAGTGCTGGGCAGACACAGGCCGGGTCGGAGGAACCAGCATTGTCAAGGCCTTTGATTGCTTTTTCCCTATGTGGTAATAACCAACAAGCTTTCACCTGTTAAACACTCACACGCACACTGTATTAGATCTTCTTTCTGATTTTTCAACAACTGCATGAGGAAAGGAGGCTCAGAGAATTTAAGAAACTGGCCTAAGGATACCTACGCAAGGACTGAGAGAGCAAAAGTTCCTACCCTCCATCCTCCGACTGCATGCTTGACCCCTGCTCTGCAGATCTTCCTGGTAATGTTGATTGTTGGGCTCCGACAGTGAAATGCAACTGCTCCCATTGTCTACACACCTCCTCTCTCCAGAGTCCCGCTTACCTCACCTGAGCCTTCACCACCAGAACCAGAACCAGCAGCAGGCGGTCACGCTCAACTCTGCCTCGCTCACCTGAGCCCCACCTGAGCCCACTCTGTGCCCTGCTGGCTCCAGTCACCTGTGATTCTCATCAGCTGTCCCCCTCATAGACTTGGACTTGATAGATTCTTTGCATCACTGCCCACAATTCCTAGTGGGCAAAGGACACGCCAAGGGAGGAGCCTGGAAGGATATGGCCTTGTGTCTCTCACAACGCAGCACCTGGCAAAGATCCCTTTACATAAAAGCTGGACAGTAGGTGGACTGTCTCCCAGTGTGTGGGTATTGTAAGGAGCACGCCATGCTTCCTTAATATCCTGATCGATTGTGACGTGATGGGCTATAAAACCTAAGGGTTGAGCAGCAAGAACCTGGGTTGTGAATTGGACAACAGGAACTATGTCTGATTCAAGGTCTAGTGCCTAGATCATGGCCCTTCTCCTGTGGCCCATGACCTCAGCTAACTTTAAAGTTAACTGTTTCTAGACATGAACATTTTGCGGGGGTACTGGGGATCAAACTCAGGACCTTCTGCTTTTGAGGCAGGTGGCGGCACCACCAAGCTAAATCCCAGGCCCAATGATTGACTCCTGTGACTCACCTCCCAGCAGATCACAATTATAGGAACCACATTGTGGGTAGAGAAATCCTCAGCTTATAGTCATACTGAACAAATATCAGCCCCGTGCTTTGGCTGGATGACTTTGAGAAGCTAAGTGACTTCTCTGAGCCTCCATTTCTTTTTATGAAAAATAGAGATGATACCTGTTTCCTCTCAGAGGTGTAAAGATTAAATAAGGCATAGGGTAGAAAGGGTGAAATAGTGCTGTACTAGCCTCTGGTAATAAATTTTAGTGTCCTCCTCCTCCCAGTTATTCTCTGGACTTTAAATTTCTGGCCGTTGGCATAAGGAAGATTAGATCCATTTGTGCAGGTCCTGTATTGGCCCCAGCAAGGCTCCCAGCTACCCTGGGAGTGAGTCTTTAATAAGATAGGGATAAGAGACAGAAAATACACTAAGTCCCTGACTTAAGAAGATTTGAGTCGCAAACTTTCACAGGTGTACTGTGTAAGACTCACTTTGTCAGCTCACAAACAAATCCAACTTATGAACAATTCCCCCGGGGAAAAGAACTCATTTGTAAGTTGGGGGTTTACTGTACCAGCAAAATCATGCTTATATCAATTAGTTAATTAATATTGATTAATGTAAATTATTATTGATGTTAACTAATGCATCAAAAACTTGCTACGTAAGAGACGAGAGAGGGGAAAGGGAAGTGAAAAGGAAAAAAAAGAATGAAAGGGAAAAAATGGAAACAAAGCATTTGTAAATAAAGAGAGAAGGGTTGAAGGGAGAGGAAGAGAATGGGAAAAAAAGAAGACTCAAGATATATCACGTACAGGGACAAACGGCTGTGATAAATGTGATCATTATGTATCTGCAAATTGTACCGATAAAATTAATTTTTTAAAACTTGCCGTATAAGAATCTGTGAGTATTATCAGAGGAAATTCCTCTGCAGTTGCTCCTCTCTGAGGACAGGCAGGATGGGCCTCCACCTGCTGGGAGAGTGACGGGGGCGGCCTGGCCTCCAGCTTCCTGCAGGTACCCTGCTTGCATGAAAACAAACAGAAGTATTACAGTGTCATGGTTTCTTATGGGTTTTTAAGACCAGAGTGGGGAGTATGCATGCTCTATTTACATACTCTATTGTGAGCTGGAAAAGCTTCATAAACAGAGGCAGGCCGGCCTCCCTAGAGCCTCCAGTGCTTGGTACCTGTGCCGGCACCAGGCCTGACTTTTCAAACAGACTGTCAGAGCTACCAGAAATAAATGACAGAATTAAGATACAAAACAGTGAGAAGATTCAAGTTCACCTTGAAAAGAATCAGCTTGAATAGCAAGCAAGCCAGAGAGAGCCGGCAAAGTGCTCCTGGCGCCAGGTTGCAGGCCGACGGCCCTAGGGGAACATTTCCATTCTGGGCGTGGGATGAAAGGCCTGTGGGGCCATCCCAGGGGCACAGGCCCATGCCCTTGTGGTGCTGCGGGTGGATAGGGGCAGGCTGGTCATCCCCACAGTGTATGGAAGGAAACACAGAAGCCAAGTGCTGCCTTGGAGAGAAAGGGTCACAAATCAGATAAGCATCGAGGATGACAAGGTACTTTTCTGTGGGCACCGCTTACGTACTGAAAGCTGTTCATTTTATTGCATAAAAGTGGAGAAGTCTGGGAAAATAAAATCAGAGGTAAAAATCACCCATAACCTCTCTTCCAGGAGATAATAACTGAATACTTCTCAGCATTTTGGACTAGAGATAGATAGATGAATGCTGGATGACAGACAGATGTATGTATGTGGGTGTGTGTCTAATTAAAATTTTGGATTATACTATACACAGTGTTGTATGACCTATTTTTTCACTAAGAATTAAATCATAGGCAGTTTCTCGTGTGCTTATATTTTAAATTATGATTTCAGTAGTTTATTGTATTTATCTCATTGTATTATATATGCAATATAGTGTAAATTTTCTATATATTTCAATTATACGTACATTCACCATGTGCATATGTGTATGTACATATAATTTATTTAACCAATATTATTGGGAATTAATTTCCAAGTTTTCACTATTATAAAGAATAACAGCAAAAATAGCCAATGGTCATGGTGTTAAGCACTTTATAAGAATTATTTTAAGTTTCACAATAATACCGAGGGTTAGATATCAGTATCATCCCCATTTTACAGATGAGGACAGAGCAGCAGAGAGAAATTCAGTAGCTTTCCCAAAGCCATAGAGCTAGCAGGGGATGCAGTCAGGATACGAGCCCAGGCATCTTATTAACCTTTGTGAAATCGAGCTGAGTCTCAGTTTCTTTATTAGTAAAAGGCCTAGATTACAGAGGTCCCGTCCAACCACATGTGCAGCTTAATCCATCTTACCACTAAGCAAGGTGCAACAGGGGTAAAAGTGGAGGCTTTAAAAGCTGCACGTGTCAGAGCCTACAAAGCCCCCCCCGCCCACTGTGACTCAGGCAGCCTCATGTGTTAAGTCTTGGTCTCTTCAGCTGAAAACTGAGGACCACAGAAATACAACACCTCCCTGGATTGCTCTGAGAAATAAGTGACATGGTGCTTCCCGACTGCCCCAAACTACACCCTACAACTCATAATGCATGGCAGTGTCTTTTAATGAAAGAATTAAAATGCTGATTTTGCTCTTCAATCTCTCTTTGGGGGTGCAGTGCCAAGGAGAAGTGGCTCTTGACAGAGAATCGTTACTCTGAAGGTAGAAAGAAACCCAAAGCAACACCCAAGTCACACCAGGAATATCACCTACTGGCTAAGTTCCTGCAGAGAATCAAACTGAAAGATTCAGACCAGATTTGACAATAGGTCCCTTCTGGCCAGTGCAGGTGCTGTTGGGGCAGAGCTCTGCTTCCCGGAAGCCCAGGCTGGCCAGTCACAGACCCAACAGAGGGCTGGTCCTCTAGGCCACACCTGGGGAGCCCTTGCAGAGGGTCCCCAAGGGGTAAAGAGGCCAGGGTAGTGGCATCACCTGCCCATGGGCCGGGGCAATGAAGTTAGGAATAAGCACATGCCTGCCGCTATCTGTACCCTCTCAAGAGCGCCTGGAAACCTACAGCCATAACCTCCTGACAGAGAAGACGATTTGATTTAATTCTAAGCAGTAAGAGAAAGATGGAGATTCCCCTTGGATGTTTTCAAACCTTTGAATTTACCATCTCAGGAGGGCACCAGCCTCCTCCAGAGGGCAGGGCTGTATGCAGTAGGTGCCTAACGGTGCAGGGTGTCTCCCTGAAGAAACAAGTCTTTCTCTCGCCATCCCCCGGAGCTTGTACTGGTTGCTAAGCCAACTCACCAACTCCCTCCTTGTTTGATCCTCCTTGTTTTCAGGTTCAGACAACCTGAAAATGCAGAAGCAGCCAGTGTATAGGAGGTGCTAACAGCAGCACACAGGAAACACTTTGCCCGATCTCCCCACTCATTTCTCCCTCACCTCTTTGCTGCTTGCACAAATCCGATGATAAAAATTTCCTCTGCCTCCCCTCCAGTTTCTCACATTTTCTTCTAACACAGAAAGCTGGCTCGGAGGTTGGGAAAGGGCCACTTTGTCATGAACTTCCCCTGCCCTCCCACCTTTCCCTGAGAAGAGGTTTTCTGTTTGACACTAACGCAGGACTTTCTCTATTTTGGGCCTTGAGAGAGGAGAGGCACTGTCTGTAGGGAGACAAGGAAGCGAGCCAACCTGTGCCAACTCTGGTGATTAGAGGGGCAGCTTTTCCGAGAGCAGAAGAAAGCAGCAAAGAGCCTCAGGAACAAAGCTTTTACTGTTACAAGAAGCCCCTGATATGAGTGGGCCAGTAGCCAGAAGATATCAGGATGGAATGTTCCATACGTTCTCACACATTTTCCCCTGAAAGTGTATCCTTCTGCAGGAAACAAACACCCAAGTGTATTACGGTTCACACTTCTTTGTCCTCAGTCCTCCACACCTGGGAAGGCTGGATGGACATGTAGATGGCCTAATTGTTTCTCATGAAAAACACTAGAGTTGTTTAGATTATATTTGATGGTCTCTTCAGTAAGAAACAGCACAGACTCCTAGATGAATGGACCCTTAAAAACAAACCAAATTAGATGTGATGGGGCTATGCCTGTAAAGTCAGCACTTGGGAGGCCGAGGCAGGAGGATTGCCATGAGTTCCAGGCCAGCCTGGGAGATTATATAT
>NW_022900920.1:24402829-24412441 GCF_012274545.1 Fukomys damarensis | reverse complement strand
ATATATATATATGTAGTGAGTTCAAGGCCAGCCTGAAGTATATAGCAAGATCCTGACTAAAAAAACAAAACAAAGCAAAAAGCTCAAAAATAAAAGCAAAATGAAGCAAAGTAATAAGATGTCAGCTCCACAAGGAGTCTTTAGAAAACCTTTATTCCAAACTCCCCGTTGGCATGTGAAAGCCCTGGGACTGGGAGAGAAGTGACTGCCTCTGGGCAGATGCAGATGTGGTGACCAGGAGAGTATGATGGCTCCCACAGTCAAGGAACAGTCACCCTCCCCAGCTGCTGAGGATGGCAGAGCTGTGAGAACAATCCCAGCCAAGCCCAGGGCAGTGCCCCGGCCCCAAGAGCAAGAGGGTTTAGAAGAAAATGTTGTTTTGTATTTCCAAAAGAGTAAAGAAAATTCACAACTATGTTGGATCCCTGATATCTATTTTGTCACTTAGTGTTTATGCTTTAAATAACAATAGAAGAAGGGGAATATGAGCTTTTTAGGGCCCCTGTAGCCTTGTTTCCCACCCCCCTACCCCCCAGGCTCCTCCCCAGTTCCCAGACACTCACCGTCAAGCCCACTCAGGTGGCATGCTGACGTTCCTGTAACTGTCAAGTGGTTGCCCTTGATGCTCTTCAGCCTCAGAAAGTCCTGGAAGCTGGAGGGCAGTGGGGAAAGAAGGTGCCAGAACATTTCCCCTGGTTGGAGTAAGTTAAAACACAGACCGGGAAATGGAGGCAGTGCCAAGG
Organism: Fukomys damarensis; assembly: GCF_012274545.1. NCBI lineage: Eukaryota > Metazoa > Chordata > Mammalia > Rodentia > Bathyergidae > Fukomys > Fukomys damarensis. Next base: position 24,411,698 of record NW_022900920.1, on the reverse strand, counting down.
TCTCCAAGCCCCACCCCGCTGCTCACACAGATGAGGGAACTGGAGCCTAAGGCAAGACAGAGCTAGGGCTCATCTCCCGACTTTCCAGCCCTGGATCCACTGTGTCTACCTAAGGTTAAGGGCTGGTGTTATTGCTAAGGGATGGCTCTGGGATAGATCTTTTGGAGTCCAAGAAGCGGGTGGGAGGGAGAGGGAGAGAGGGGACAGGGATTTTGAGGAAGAGCAGAACCAGACCAACCACCCATTTGTGTATGTTGGGCAGAGATCCAGATGACACCTGCCGCTGATGCTGGCCTCTGAGATCCCAAGTGCTGAAGCCTTCATGTTGAAATATTCCTGATGATGGTGAGTAGGAATACATGACAGCTGCAAAATTAGGTAAGACCTCATCTTGGCTAATTACCTCTTCAAGGGTCTATTTCCAAATGATCCTATCCTGAATGAAGAGGGGTTTGCACTTCTGCATATCTTTTAGGGCGGTACAACTCAACCTGTAGAAGATGCCTAATAAGAACGTCAGATCGAAACTGTCTCACAACCAAGCTAGAGATCAAGGTCCCTCCCAGCTTAGTCTCCTCATCATTTCCCTTTGTCAGTAAATGACAACTCCACACACCTAATTACAAAATGAAAATCTGGACATGGCCCCTGCTTCATCTCTGTCTCTCCCATGCCCGTCCCATCCCTCACCGCCTTCCAGCCCAGACGTCCCCTCTCAGCATCCCATTCTCTGAGTGGCATCCTGATTTGTTTTAATCATGCTTTAGAAGACTTTGCACAAACATGTAGTTTAATTATCCATTCAGTATTGGTACCATACTCTTGTTTTATTTAAAGCAGGAATTCCAAAAATAAATAGTTTCAGAACCCAGACAGAAAGTAGGAGAACAAGGACTGGAACAAGGTGGAGGTACACAGACACCCTCAAGGAGTGGCTGGAGGAAACAAAGAGAATAAAACCAGAAGTTATGGGAGATCAGTGGAGGACCCAACTATTGGTATCTAAAAATGTGAGCTTTATCCTGGAAAAAGTAGGGAGCCAATGCAAAACTCTGAGGCGGGGGGGTTGGTGACTGGCCCTCGACTGTGGCAGGGTCTAGCCAAGCCAGGTCTCCCCTAGAATCTCTTTGCTGAACCATGGAAGCCTCTCCATCCCTTTGACTAGTGAGCACATCATCACAGGAAGAGCCCAGAGGGCCGCAGCCCTTTCTGCAGTACTGGGTCAGCTGAAACCCAAGCCCAAATCAGCCCCACCAGTGTACTGAGTCAAGGAACTTTGTTCTTTTTCCTAAAACCACCTTTTCATCATTCTCTGGCTAGCAATATGTAAGCTACCACTAACGAGCCACCTGGAAGTTACTTAATATGGGTTCCAAAAGTCTTGGGACAATAGGCTCTACTCCATGGAGGACGCTATCAGCTCCCCCAAATCACCAAATCAGAAAAATGGGGATTGCCCGGCAGGATAATGGTTTCAGAGTACAGAAAAGGAGGCCATGGCCTGCAGTCATGGGCTCCAGGGATTGAAGTGGAGAATTTTGATTCCACTAAAGATAAGCTCAAGAGAGGAGGAGAGAGGCCAACATTTGCATTTTTCCAATGGCCCTTTGATAGGCGACCTCGGCTAGGTCCTGACAAGAGATTCTGGTGGGTGTGCAGCTCATGGGTTGAATTGCTGATACACCCACCCAAATCCCTTTCAACCATTTGGAGAATAAAGGCTTAAGCAGGGCATTGGGGGTGGACTCACTAAGTAGTCCAGGCCAGTCTTCAACTCTGGAGCCTCAGCCTCAGGTTCCCAAGTGATAAGATTACAGGTGTGTGCGGGAAGGCACAGGCTATTGTGGCAGATGACAGTCATGAAACTAAATGAGGTGATTCTAAAAGGCTCCAGCTCTCCAAGCTTCACCTGGAGGAAGGCCAAGAGGCTCGTTAGATGATCTTACACCGTTCCTCTTCCTCCTTAACGTGGAGATCAGGAACCCTTGGCCCTTATGCATGGCTTTCTACCGTGACACCCCCACCCCATCATTGCTGTTGAATATCTGAGGTTTGAACTACTCACTAGTGACCCTGACAGTCCAAGACATGTGTCATGCGAATTTGAATTTCAAGTAGTACAGGCCTGCGTTGCAGGATCCGGGGCCATAGTTAGTGACCGAGCTCAATCAGTGGACCACAGTGCAGTACAATTATAAAACATGTCCCAATTCTTGGGCAGTGGTGGGAAGTTACCCAGAACGGAGAGGCCACTGCTAAAGAAAAGGTAGGAAAGCAAAATGAGGGAGAGCAGCTTTCACAGGGAGATTGTACTCTAGACAAGCGTTAGCGAATATGAGGGGTCAGGGAGGTCCTGAAATCCATGCCCGGAGATCAACGAGCTTCTACAATGCTGCAAACAGAAATAAAAATGGCAGGATACCAAAATTTCATAAGCAGTAAACTCTTGACTGACGACACATAGTTAAAAACAGCAGCAACAACAACACTAGGAAGGGAATAGGTCAAAGTTTGGAGGTTGCTTCAAGGGGATAGAACTGTGTATTTTCTCTGCCTCTTTAATATTTTATACACTCTCTGAATATTTCTGCAAAGACTAAGTATTATTTCTGCAGTAAGTGCAAAAACATACTCAGAAAAGGAGGGAGGTCAGGGGCAAGAAACAAGAAAGGAAGATTGGGAGAGGGTGGTGAGAACCAAGGAAGCGTCTCAGCCTGACACCAGCTCAGAGCTGCCTCGCTCCTCAGGGTTGTCTCCATTTGAACACCCAGGAAGGGCAGTTGGCACAGCAGCTTACTTGGCAGCCTCCTCAAGGTGTAAGTAGCACAAGTCAGCTTGATTCTCAGACCTGGTGATCTCTAACAATTACGCCTTGCACGTATGCCCTTGTTATTCTGTCCACTGTCTCTATACACGATAGCGGGCAATCATATGGGTGACAGATAAGATAGAGAGATAGATAATAGGTAGATGATAGGCAGATACTGGCTTAATTGTGTGTTATACTTCAATATACAACTTCTAATTTTTCTTTTGTTTTGTTTTGTTTTCCTTTTGGTACTGGAGACTTAACCCCAGGGCCTTCACACGAGCTACATCCCAAATCCTTTTTATGTTTTATATTTTGAGACAGATTGTCGCTAAACTGCTAAATCACCTAGGCTTGCAGTTCTCCTGCCTCAGCATCCCAAAGCGATGGGATTACAGGTGTGTGCCACCACGTCCAGCCAAAACTTCTAATCTTTCAAAACAAATTTTTAATATTTCTCTTCCAAACTTCACCACAGCTTTAAAGGCTGTGGTGGAAATGAATGACCAGACAAGTCGTTTTCCCAAGGTCCTATACTGAGTTAATGGCAGAACCAGAGCCAGGAGAGAATCTAATTGCTTCCCGGATCCAAGTCTTTTCCCGAGGCTCCTCTGCCTCTTTGAAAGAAGACCACATTTGGCTTTGGTTATCTTGGAAGTATGCACACAGAGCCATAAATGGATTTCCTTTCCATTTTAACCATCTTTTAAATTTGCTAGGTAGGATTAATTTCCATTGCTTTTAATGCCACTTTAAGAAAACAACGTTGCTTTCAAACCAGCAGTCAAAGTAATGTGAATGGTTTGAGACACCTAGCAGAGGTCATAAGAGCACGAAGGTCAGGACTGGAAGTCGCAGGTCCACCTACCATTTGCAATCCTTGGGGAAAATTACAGACTCGATTACGCAGCTCCCAAAATGCTCAAATTCAACTTACCAGAGTACTCTTTTTTGTTCTCTTTCAAAGGAAAACAAGTCATTGTACTGTGTTCTCCCAGGAAAGCTTTGCAGCTGTACATACCCCGTTCTACATGACTCTGCTATCACTTTTTGGACCAATCTGTTGGCTCGCCAGGTCACTGCCAAATTCAGCCCTGTCATTGTGAGTTGTGAATGAGGTGAGGGAACATCCAGTAACTACGAAAATCCCTATTATCTCTGCAATGACAGAATTGGTCAACACAAAAGCAATAAAGTACAAACAGAAACATACCTTGCCCATGTCCCCATACTGCAGGTGACAGGTGGGAAGGAGTTGGCCTCTGAGGCCCAGGATCTTTCAAGGAGTTAGCAAGTTCAAACCCATTTTTATAAGAATACTAAGACAAGGGCAGGGGATTTAGCTGAGCAGTTCGACGGCCTGCCTCACAAGCACAAGGACCCAAATTCGATCCCCGGTACCAAAAATAGAAAGAAGAATACTAAGACATCATTTACCCTTTTCGCTGGGTTGACATTTGCACTAATATCGCAAAAGGAATACTAGATAAAACCGCTGCACCTAAGTGAGAATGAAGACAGTGGCTCAAACTATAATAGCACTCATATTTGTCAACAAAACATATTTGCAGTTTTATAAATAGCCATTTTCATTTATAAATAGCCTAAATAGAGCAGCAAAAATTATTAATTTAAATAGATTCCTACTCTTGAGTACATAACTTTTAAATATTGATATTAATATTGCATATAATAAGGTAGAAAGCATACATAAAGAGAAACTACAGACCACAGTATGGTGTGATTCTAGTGGGAAAACACTTACAAGATTGAATATTAAGGGGTGAATTAACCACTTATTCATGGAACAACAGTTTTAGTTGAAGGAAAATTGACCAACAAGCTATGGTTATTCTAACATGAGTCTAGCACACTTTCTCTAAGATGAAAAATGTCAGCTTGTCATGATGAAGTAATAACTAACAATATTTCCTGCTAATTAAAAAAGCTGAAGTTCCATTAGAAAAGTGGAATGTCCAAATTCTAATGTCTACCGCCACGATCTTGACAACTTCTCAATGTTAACTGAATTTTCTGGTATTAAGAAATGTGGCCAGGAGGGTTGTACCATGTACAGGTGCAAATTCCCTACAATGAATGTTAGCATTATGTATGCCTAAAGTGTAGCAATAAATGTTTCGCTATAAAAATGTGACTTTCAACATTTATAATGAAATATGTTAACCCTTGGAAAATGTACACTACTGAGCAAACCACTTTTTCCCAAAAAACTAACATATGGTACTGTATTGGAAGTCATTCATAAGTAAAAGATCCATTATAGTCCAAGACAAAACACTGGATTTAAGTGTTACATATAGTTTCAAATTCCACATTACTATTGACTGGTAAAAAATTATTTGCCCAATGTAGTTATCCAGAAAAAAAATATCCACAGTTACCTTAAAAAAAACTATTAAAATACTCTACCCTTTCTCACTATAAATCCACGTGAAGTCTATTTTTTTCTTTATATACTTCCATTGACACATAAGACTAAATACAAAAGGAGTTTTAAGAATCCAATTGTCTTCTATTAAGCAGGATGTTAATGGTATTTGTAACAACCTAACTAGGCATGCTGGTGCACACTTGTAATCCCGGGACACTGGGAGACTGAGGAAGGTGAACCACAAATTTGAGTCCAACCTATACAAGTTAGGCACTTAGCAAGACCCTGTCCCAAAATAAAAATAAATACACAATAAATTTAAAAATGGACCGCTGATGTAGGTCTGTGCAAAGGATCTAGGTTTAATTCCCTGGGGCCACACACACGCACACACACACACACACACACACAGCCATTCACAAGATATTTATAACAATCTAAACCACTAGTGCTCATGATTTTTTTTGGAAAATATAGCTTTCTATTGAAAATATTTATCATCTAATAAATTTGATATTGTGTTTAAGTAAATCAATATTGTTAAATTTCTCATCTTTAATTTCTAGTGTAGTTAACCATCAGTGTGTATAACTCACATAAATCGAACCTCAACAATTTTTAAGAGCATGAAAGAATCCTAACATTGAAATATTGAATAAATGCTGCTTAATTAGGTATCTCTAGTCAATAACAAGATTATTAGCAAGATAAATAATCACCTTAGTGCTTCGGCATTACTGTTCTAGAGCTTCTGTATATTTTGTTCATTTTTCTTATTTCATTCATTTAACAAGTATGTATTACCTGCTGCCAAACAACATCCCAGTATAATTATTTGCTAGTGCTTTTGTTATGACATAGAGAACTTTTTAAATTTCCTTTTCATTTTACAAATTCAATTAATAACCATGTGAATGAATGTAGACCCAGAGCTACACAAGTCGCAGTCAGACTTCCACTCGTTAGCTAGCTATGTGCTGTGGTCACAGATTCTTAATCTCTTTGTGTCTCCATTAAATATTGAATTACTATATGTACTACCACATCAAGTTGTTGAAAAGAATAAATCTGCCCATGTATGTAAAGTATTTATGGTGGTCCAACCCAGTGAAGATTGCTGTCTACTGGAATTTAAATGTTGCAAAACAGTTTACCAGTTATCATTGCATTTTAGTTTTTAAAAGTCTAATGATGTAGTTACTTTGCTGATGAGAAAACAAGTCAAAAACAAGGCCCATCCAAGTGTCCTGAGCTTAGGACTCTAAATTCCTCGTGCACATATGACCCTTCTGTAAAGAAAGATAAACCCAAATTATTTTATGCCTGATCACATTTTATCCAGCTTGAACTTGACTTTCTGATCTCAACTGAATGGCCCATGGACTGGCCCCTCTACAGTTTGGTTTACAACCATTGAGGTAGCTGGCTTGGCCAAAGATCTCTGGTGATAGGGTCCTATCTGACCATTCAGATCATCTTTTGGGGTTAGACAGAAGGACTCAGCAGGTAGCAGAGTGAGCAGAATATCTGCCCTGGGGAAGAAGAGGGGATGCACAGACTCAGGATAAGAGTTGTTGTTTCTGGCCAGATAAGCACTACAGTTCTGACAACCACTGACAAAGCAAGCCTAGAGACCCAAATTCTGTTGTATCCCCCACCCCACCAGTCCTGGAGCCCAGCACCCAGAGGTCTGAGCCTTGCCTGCTTTGGGTCAGAGGGCCCGGCCACACTTGAATACGTGCAATCTTTCCCCTGAGCCCTGCCCCCATGTTCTCTACTGGGCCTACACTTTAGAATTCAGCGGGGGAGTGCAGAAAGGGACAATGGGCCCCTTGCTGGATATGTATGATTTTTTTTCCCACAGTCAGCTGCCATTAAAGAAACCACCACAGTGTCAACAGTTGTTCTGCTTGGGCCAGGGCCCAGAAGGCAGCTGCTGGTGGACACTTCTGATGTAGCTCAGGTTGGCAGGCTTGCCCTTGCAAGGTTACCAGAGGAAGCAGAGGTGGAGGCTCTGGATGATGAAGAAGAAAGGGCAGAGAATATCAGCACTGAGTTCCTGGACAGTCGAGCAAAAGGAATAGGAGGGCTGGGGAAGCCCCTACTTTCTATAATCCCCATGAACTATTTAAATCTTTGATATGAACAATGAAGTTCATTGTCAGTCTTATGTAAGGTGGCCTTAATTACTCAAATGCCCCATTTTTTCAGCTAGATTACTTGCTTAAAGCTCTTCCCTATTGAAAATCTGCTGTCACTATTGTACATAAACTAGGATTTCCAGATAAATCACTGGATTAATTAATCAGAGTCCCTACATGGGCTCAGAAGTCCCTGGACCCTTTCTTTGACCATGGCCACTGTAGAGGCTGGCATGGACGAGATACTCGAGGACTGTGTGACTCATACCAAGGTTCTCTTCCCTAACCACGACAGGAGCCTGTGCAACTGCACCTAAAGACTTTTCAGAGAATGCGTTCTCGTTCTAGAACGAGACCAGGAAAGAAGTCATTCTTTAACAAGGCAGAAGCAAGATTTTTGAGCACAGCCTTCTTTGAGATTTGCTATTAGAACATTTTGGGACCTAGGGAATCACCTTGTTTCCAGTTAATTCTCTATCTTGGGCTTTGAATCTAGCCAGACCTTTACTTTTTATTCATTTAGGAGTCAGTTGACAAATATTCATTAAGCACTCTTCACTAAATTACTTATTACTGTGAATTGATAAGGCAAGAGATGTCTTAAGAAGGCTGATTTCTCAGTAAGTTTGCCTGGTCAGCTGACATGAAGAATAGACTTAAACGTGTCACATACTTTTCTGCCTGTTCATCAAACAAATGAGAGACATACCTACAGTGTCAGGGAGAACAGAAAAATGACACTAGTCAGTATCAGGTACATGAGATCATTTAAAATGTATTTAATTATTGTATCAAGCATGCATTTTGCAGGGAAAATGCTGATAGAGCTGCAGGATTTTGAAACTCTCCCCCCACCCTCCTCAAGATGCAACTTGGTTCTTACAACCAAAAGAAACCTTGGCAAGTGTGTACACTACAATTATACAGAATCCCTTCTGTGCAATGTGGAAATGGACTTTGCTTCAGAAGCGCATACATAGTGGTGCCTGGAGTAATCAATACCAGTGTTAATAATTAGTATTGCCTGCCACAGGTTGGCTGAAGGAAAAAAATACCACATTTTCTTTATCCATTTATCTGTTCATGGAAATCAAGGCTGCTTCCAAGATTTAGCCACTGTGGATTGTGCTGCTATAATCAGCCATGCGTGTATCACTGTAATGTGATATCTTTAACTCTTTGGGGAAGATACCTAGAAGAGGAGCAGCTGGGTTAAATTGAGTTGAGTTAATGAATTTTTGAATGAAATAATAAGCAAATCATTTTCTGGCAAGTTTCAAAAACAGAATTATTTTCCATGGATGTTTTAGACTGCCAATGAGATTGTCTTAGTTATTTTTATCAATCATGGGACAAACACCCAGCATATACACGTTAAAGGAAGAAATGCTTATTTTTAACTTACAGTTTGTAGAGGTTTCAGTATATATTCAACTGGGGCCAGGGATTTAGCTCAGTGGCACTGTGCCTGCCTCAAAAGTGCAAGGTCCTGAGTTCAATCTCTGATATAAGTGTATGTATATATAT
>NW_022900920.1:24360433-24402806 GCF_012274545.1 Fukomys damarensis | reverse complement strand
TTATTGTAGCTCACAATTCCTAGGGGTTTCTCTCCGTCCCCAGCTGGCTCCAAGGCAGGACAGCATAACAGAGGAAAAACAGTCCATGGCATGGCTGGCAAAAAAGCAGCATGTCTTCCTTCTTCTTTCCCTTTCCACTCTGTCAGGCTACAAACTTATTGGTTGGTGCCACCCACATCCCAAGTGGGTCTTCCCTCTTCAGCAAGTAACCCCACACCCAGAACTGTGTTAATCAGTGGACCAGTCCTTATCACACACCCATGATCCAGTCCTCCACCAAAGCCCTACCTATGAGAGCATGAGACTCGGAGTGGACATCTAGATATAAGCCACAACAGAGATCCTTACTCTTGACCTGCAGAGGAACTGTGTTTTAATTCTCAGCCTTGTGGTTGGCCGTGGAGGAGAGGACAGTGGAGAGACAGATAAGGGAGGGAGCTAACGGGATGGTAAGAGATAGGATCGTGGGTCCTGTTCTTCAGAGGGAGACATTGTTCCTGTTTGGAGGTTAGCTAGAGAAGACTCCAGTTTGTCTGCCTGAGATGATGTGGCGCTTTGCAGCCTGCACTCTGGGGTCGGGGCTTCTTGCTCTGAATGCCTCATGCACTATTAGCAGAAGATCTTTTCTCACTTCTCCATTGTCCTGTGTGAAGCACACTTTCTCTGGAGAATGACTAATTCCTTGGACTGCTGTGAGGTCTGAGCCTGGGAGGCCTGGATGGGAACCCACACTCACCTGGCAAATCGATCCTCCCACAAGTGAAAGTCTTGCTTCAGAGCTGAAAGGAAACAATCAAGTCCACTTAATAAGTTCAATGTTTAATGAACTCAAACCATGCACTTTAAAAATAAGTTGACATAGCAGCTTTTTAAACTTTAATGCCTGCTTATTTGCTTTATAATTAAATTCCCTCTTTAACCTCTATAAGAGTTTATTAGTATACTTTATCATGACTTATCACCTACTGATGATTTCTGAACCATGACTGAAAATGTTGATCGGATTTTGCAAATGACAATCCTTTTGTGTTTGGACCAGCTTTCACTAATCACTCAGGACTTTCAAATAGAACAGATACCCTCTCTTGCTTGGCAATTCATCAAAGAGAGGCAGGACAGACAGGCCTCTTTATTGGGCTCTTTTGGAATTCTGGGATTGATAAGATATTCTAATTGGTCTTGAAGGAAAAGTGTGGTTTTGAAGAATTAGCAGTGGTTTCAGCAAGAGACTGCGCTTTTGGATTCCACCTCCCAGTGGAGCCGCTCACTCTGTCTTCATCTCAAGGAGAAGAGTGTTGGAAAACAGAGAGCGGACTAGGGTGGGGCTTCAGAATGGTGAGTAATTACCAGAAAAAATAGAAGCCTCTGGCCTTTTATCAGAGCAAGTATCAGATACTGTTTGGCCCAAGTACATCTTGTCCCATTCTATTTCTTATGCAAATTAAACATCTAGAGACTAGCCTGCCACAAAAGTTGAATCCACTTCCCCAACTTGATTCAGCTTGTCCCTGAAAGGAGTATCATGTACCTGATTGTTGGCTGGGTCTCCACTCCGAGAAATTGTAGGAGAGATCTCTCTCTGTCTCAGAATCTTATTATTAGGCCTCTCTAGAAACCAAAAGCACCTACTCTTTTGTTAAGGTGGCTTCTATGAGGAGCACAGTGACCATTAAGAAGCACTTGGAGTTCATTTGGGAACACTATCAACATGTCCTTCCGGCCTGAAGATACCAACTTCGGAAGCAAGTCTTTACTGCTTACTGTGTGCCTGGCCCTGGGTTGAGCAGTTTACAGGGATTACTTCATTGTGTCTTTGCAACAACCATGGGCGATCTGAAGCCCCATGCTACAGACTTGGAAACTGAAGGCTCAGAAGGGTCCAGTTAACTTGCCAAGATCACACAATTGAAAATGTGACACAAAAAAATGTGACTGACGACCTCTAATTCCAGGGTGACATAATCTAGCACTGGTGACACACTCCTAACAAGCTCAGACTTTTGGATTGCTCAAGTAGGACGTAGAAACAAAAGGCTTTCCAGGTGCCTTGCTCTGATAGGAGAAAATGAGGCGTGTCTCTGCAGACATGAGTATGTTACACCTCGTATTCTAGGAAACGCTATCACGTCCTTCCAAGGGAGAAGGAAATCTAGGCTCACAAAAGCTAAGTTTCCTACCCAAGGAGGCACAGCCAGGGAGGGGCCAAGATAGCGTTTGAATTCCAGGTCAACTGTAGCGTCTAAGGCTCACCTCACCCCATAGCAGCTTGCTGCCTTTTGCCAGCTCCCTCAGATGTCCCACTGGGGATGGAAAGGCATCACCCTCCACTGTAGCCCCTCCATGGGAGGACCCATCCTGAGGGGGCAGTGATATGGTCCTGCTGACTCTTGTGGGCCCGAGTTGGCTTGTGAGAAGTGCTTATTTGAAGATACGTGAAAGGGAGCCTCTTGGAATGGGACTAAAGCGTCCCAACCCACATGGGAGAGCCATGCTGAATGGTCAGCGAAGAGCAATAATTTGTGTCACGTCAGGGGCACGGTCCTTATGCAGTTGGCTTGTTTTGAGCTTCTAAGACCTGGCATGACTTGTTCCTTCCTCGGTCAAGCGTTCTCAATGCCTCTCTTTCCCTCTCTCATTCTACTTCCCCAGTACAGACTCCCATGCCCTCTACCCTGCCTTCCCACTAGTTCCTCAGGGAAAGAAACGACTTCTGAGATGCCTGTGTCTTCCAGGTCCAGGACCTAGTGTACAGCGGGGACTCGATAAACATTTAATGAAAAGGAGAGAAGAAACACAGAGAGCTGGAGCTGCTTCCTAGGGAAGAGAAACTCACCTCTGAGATTCCCACGTCTTTTACCCACTCAGGAATGAACTATGAAGAACACAGTAGAAACTGTGGCCGATGTTTCTGGGCTGAACTAAAACCAAGCCTGGCATTAAAATATTTTTAAAAAATATATTCCCTTGTCCTCTTTCCTTCAGTTCTTCTCCATAAAATGACTGCATTCATGTTATACAATATAGATATGACCCTGGTTACACGAATCCTAGGTCTACAATGAGATACTTTCTGGTGTTTCTAAGGGGGAAGGGGAGAAACTCTTGGAACACATACATGTTACTAGAGACTATTCATTGACTTTTCTTATAAATCCATATATTTATCTAGTACTTTACAGTTTACGAGAGGCTTACCATCATTGTTTTGCTTTCCTGTCCCATGAGATCGGTCCAGGGTTACAGCCTCTTATTTTACAGAGAAGGAAACTGAGTCACAGGAGCTTTTTAATAGCTTGCCATACAGACACTTCCTTAGTTCTTTCATGCTATCTTTGCAAAACATGCCATCAATTTAACAAGAGATCTGAGGAAATAACCAACTCTACCGTATTATGTAGGCATAGTGCTGAGGTACAGCCAGTGTTTCTGAAACGTGAAATTATATGCACTGCCAATAATATAGCTGGACCCTTTATGGGAACAACACACTCTCTGCCATTTTAGTGGGGTCCTGTTAGGTGACTAAGGATTGAATTATGGGAAAGTCTAAGCTGCTTCCTCCACTGTCATTGCTCCGGAAGAGTAATAAAACTTAGTAGGCCAGTGGGTATGCCAGTTATAGCCACATTCCAGAATGAAGCTCTAGATATCAGAGTTTATTTTTAAAATATTAGAGAAAAATAACCTTTAAAATGTTTGCATTGATACAAGCCCTTTTTCTGTCAGATATAATGATGCTGGGCATGAGTCTTCTTAAATTCAAAATTTAGTTCTCCTAAATATAAAAATAAGAAAGCAAGAAATGAAGCAAAGGAAACAAGACATACATGAGCAAAACTGACACCTGGACCTTTGCAGAAATAGTTGGCCTCCAGTTAGAATTGTTTTTTTGTACACGGGTTAAAAAAAAAAAAATCAACTTCTAGTCCTGCTTTGAGAAGTGAAGAAAAAAAAAAACAAAACAGTTCCCCAATTCTGAAAAGTAAAGGAAATTAGACTCAAGTGATAACTGAGCTTCTTGTTGGATTATTGTGCAAGGTCCTCATTTATTCCCCCCACAGTGGATAATGGGTGCTCATTGTGACTTATCTGGAGCGGTTTCTTTTACATGCTCAGGCTATATAAGGTCGAGGTAGCACTGGGGCCGGAGCTTTGGGGAGCATCTGGGAGGCAGCCCCACCATTCAGAGAGGATGAGACAGCCGGGGACTGGAGCACCTGCCTGTGTTCCCAGTGCTCCCAGGGGTAGGAGCCTCCCCGCTTGCGCTCCTGTACCCTGGAACTGTCCCCCAAGGGGACAGTGCTACTTCGTTCCAACCCTTGATTTTAACTTTTCACTTGTGTTTCTGACCCAGAATGATTGAGGACCAGGCTGGAAGGACCGTATTTGGCCAGTTTGATTTGGCCCCCCGACAAGGACACAGTCAGCACGGAGCAGCAATGGTGGTGAGGGCTTTTGTCCTGCTGGCCGTCTTTGCAGAAGCCTCAGCAAGATCGTGCACTCCAAACAAAGCAGGTATGGGGCGGCTCTCCTGGACAGGAGCCTTTCCTGGAGCCTCCCTGGCAGTGATTGCAGCTCTGTGTTCCTGCTGGCTTTGTTTCCAAAGTACAGCCATGTAACCAAGTAAAAGCACGGAAGGCCCCAGCGCCAAGGGGCTTTTCCCACAGGAAGCAAAAATACTGCATAGACTTTTTTAAAATTAAAGAACACTCACTCTCCCTCCTCCCTCTCTTGTATATAAAATATTTACCCTCTTTTTTTCTATTTGACTGTTGAATTTCTGTCCTGTGTCATAAACCGATGTTTTATCATATTGTGTATGAAATGGACATTTTAAATTTTATGTGCTCATTTTCTTAGGGAGATATGCACAGTATATTCCAATCTGTGATTGCCTAGGTCCAGTCCCAAAAATAAAGTGAAAGTTTTCAAATGGACCATTTTAAATACATACATATATATATATATATATATATATATGCAATGTATATGCCATTATTAAATAGATACAGCAGAAACTATCAGAATAGAACTTCCGCAGCTAAAATTTGGGGGCATTCCAAACAGCTGGAGGAGCAGCAGGGAAGTGTTTCTTCCAGGGGTGCACGGGATCTGCAGCTCAGTGCGTAGACTGATACAACTGTGTCTGATTCAAACTATGTGTGTGCACTTCCAGATGTCATTCTCGTGTTTTGTTACCCCAAAACCATCATCACCAGAATCCCCGAGTGCCCCTATGGATGGGAGGTGCATCAGCTGGCCCTCGGGGGGCTGTGTTACAATGGGGTCCACGAAGGCGGCTACTACCAATTTGTCATCCCAGACTTATCACCCAAAAACAAGTCTTACTGTGGAACCCAGTCTGAGGTAAGGTGGAGCCACAGCGTGCCAGCTTGCTTAAAACAAGCCAACTTGGCCCAAGAATGCCTTGTTTGCTATCCTTCCTGAAGAGGATTCAGAATGTGCTGTTAAAAGTCAATCCTTGCAGAATCTGCGTAGTTCAATGATTGTTCCGGCTTGGCTTTTATTCTTCTTTTTTGCTGCCAGAGCCAACAGAGTCACCTTCTGTGACGAGAACAAAGTATATTTCTCACCTCTTCACTCACTTCAAACTCAGAGCTTGTTCTCATAAACTATCACTCTTCCTGGGCTGCACCTTTCCCAGAACTTAGAAACAATAATAAAACGCCTTTGGAAGACCAATTTAAATGAGTGACCAGAATCTAACACAACCCTTAACTGGGTCACATGCAGAATCCAGGACGGACAATCGTGGAATCCTAAAGAAACACAGACCTCCTTTTGCCAAGTATCTTTCTGCGGCAGAGGAGAGATCTGAGACTGCCCAGACGACATTAATTTAGGGCTACAAAACCAGAAGGGACCCCCAGTCACACAGCAAGCTTGGGTCCTCTGATCCAGCCCTCCTGCTGCTTGATACCAGAAGATTATACATACCCCTGAGGGTCTCCAAAGATGTGGTTTAGAGCTTCCAGGGCCAACTCTTCATCCAAAGGCCCACAAAAATCCAGAGATTTCATGGGTACAGGATCAGTGTATGATTAGCAGAGCGTCATGCTCTTCAGCATATCCTGGCAAGGTGAACTAGAAACTGCCCTCCGTGATCTCAGGCCAGTTGCTCTCCATGGATGTCCAGATCCCTTCCAGCTCTCAGTCTGTGATTTCAAAGTCCAACATGTCAGGGGAGAGAGTCTTAGAAATAGTATGCAGAGTAGGAACAAGGAAAAAGCAGCAAGCTAGACAGTAATGCTCTAGATGTGGGAGATGGGTGAAGATATTTGCCTAGGGTACTCAAATAGGGGAAATGCATAAAAAGTTGATGTTGAGAAATAGAGATTCTTCAGTTGGTTCATTTTGGTTGAAGCCCAACGACTTTACAGACTTTTTAAATTGTATTGTTCTTAGTACATGAAATGTCTATGTTCCATTTGAATACATAATGATTAATTCATCACTGGAAGTTGGCACATGTGTGTAACAGACCCTAATTCTTTTTATGTACCCTTCTCCTATCTTCCTTCCCCTTCGTTCTATCTGTTTGACATCAACCTACATTATTTTAGACCATTCTAGTTGAAAATTCTAGTTGAGCTCACCCACAGACAAAAGGAGTGAATTTTTCACATCTCCCCAGTGGGCTTTCTTCTGAACCATCTTCACTCACTTTACCCAGAGCCCTGATTCTCTTCCGGGGGCACAGGGCCACCTAAACAATGCCTTCCTTCTTTCTCCCCCCAGTACAAGCCTCCCATTTACCACTTCTATAGCCACATCGTTTCCAACGACAGCACAGTGATCGTGAAGAACCAGCCGGTGAACTACTCCTTCTCCTGCACCTACCACTCCACCTACCTGGTGAACCAGGCTGCCTTTGACCAGAGGTAAGGTGCCCTGCGGAGTGGAGGGCTGGCCGCCTGGGCATGTGCCGCAGTCCCTATCAACCGGGTGTGTTTCAGTCCTTATGCAAAATTCTCTCCCCTTTTCAGAGTGGCCACTGTGCACGTGAAGAACGGGAGTACGGGCACATTTGAAAGCCAGTTGTCTCTCAACTTCTACACTGTAAGTCCGGCTTTCCTTTCCAGAAGGTGACAGGCTGCTTCCTCTGGATCACCCTTGCCCAGGCTCCATGCAGAGGGCCCCACTCTAGGCTCAAATGGAGACAGATGCTTTGCTTTAGCATTAACCCTCTTTAAAGGGTAGATGCCGCTGAAAGCCAGACTCATAGGCAGCACGAAAGAGCTGAATGGTGCTACAAAGACATAAGGCCACCCTTCCCATTTCACAGGTGAGAACATTGTGACAAGGTCGACTGTAGTAGAGCCAATGTCTGACTCTTAATCAAGGTTACTTTCCACTGCAACTCATTTCAAAGATCTATTTATACTTAAGATCCAGCTCTTCTTAAGACATGTGGCAGGAGGTTTTGAACTTTCTGATGGGGGCAGAGCTGAGGAGAAGAGCAAGCATTAGCTTCTGCTGCCTGCTGCTTTAGTCCCTGGAGCCTTTCACTGGGTGAGTTTCCTCGGTGTCTAACTTGGGCCCGCTGCCTACGGTGACATGGAATTTAAGGGCACACATCAGTCTTTGTTGAAATAAAGTGCTCCAGAGAAACTAAATATGCAAGGCGGTCAGCCCAATTGTCCTTCCATCCAGTAGGCAGGGGTGCTTTGTGTTTGAAATCTGCAGCTTCCAGGGAGGACACAGGCAGACAGGACACTGGCCCAGCTGGTAGAGGAAGATCAGGTAGAAACACAGACCTTTATATATGCTACAACTGGAAGACAATCTTAGAGGGCAACTCATTCAACCCACTCATTTCACAAAAGCAATTGCTGTCCTATGTGGAAGCCTCTCACCCTGAACTCTTTGAGCTTGCTTTGCTGCTGCCTAGAAGTCACTAGCTCTGCTAACTCGGCAGCAAGAGCTGGGAGGACCAAGAATAACCCAGTCCATGTTCCCGATGAGGATCTGAAGTCCAGAGAGAGGAAGGGATTTGCCCCAAACCTCACAGGTGCTTTGGAGGAGCGCCCCCATCTTAGGGCATGGATCTCCTAATCATGGTGTCTATGCTGTGCTTCCTTGGAAGGTCAAAAACCTTAAGCTTGGGGGCCCCTCACCTCCATGGGCCCCTTTTGAGACCCAGCATCTCATTTTAGATTCAAAGTTCTTATTTTTTTTAATTAAAGAGGATTCTCCAAATTTCATAAACTTCAAGGTCCCCTAAACCTAGATCTTCCCCTAGCCGCAGTCCAGTCATGGTTAGGTCCTGAGAAAAGGAACCCCACGCAGCCCCTTGATCTGTCATCAGAGGATAAGTACAGCGTGGGCTGCCAGTGTGTTGAAAAGGTGCCAAAGCCACTGCAGTCCTTGACGAAGGCAGTGAGAGGGGAGCTAGGTCAGCGTGCACTGGCGAGTCTCAGTGGATTTCCTGATGACAGGCTGCCTTTACTCCTGAGTCCCTGTCCAGAAGCAAGTAATTGTTACTTTAACCAGATAGGATTGCAAATACAAGCGTGTGAATGTTTTACAATAGAAAGACACCAGGATTTTCAAACATCATCACCCACCAGCATCCTTTCTGGGCTAAGTGTCAGATCTAAACATCAAGCCTTCGATCTAGAGAGAGCTTATTCTTTAAAAAAAACAATAATAATAACAATTAAGAGGCATGTCCTTGGCATCACTCCAGCCACCCTCTGGAGAGACAGAATAACAGGCACCTCCCTGCATTGTCATAGAAATGAGCCAAGGCCTCCCACAGGTAAGCAGGCCTTGGGAAAGAGGGGGCTGTGCTGTCCAAAGACGTGTGCACTGATTAACATTCCCCCATGGGCCTCCATTACTGCACCTGACCCATGTTGCTGGTATTTTTTTCTCTCTCTCCCTTTTTCTGCTTTGAAGGCTTTCTTGTGTATTTCTGAAGCAGCAAGTGCCTCCTGCATATATTTCCACCAAATTACCAGAAAGGGAGCCATGGCCTACATAGCACAATGGAATCAATGCCCTGCTAATTGCTTACAATTCTTGAGAACTCCAAACGCTGGGCTCCGAAAGCCCGAGTTCTACTCGGCGTGTTTCTTCTTTCCTTCCTCCCCATGTCTCTCCCACTCACTTTTGCCAAAGACCCATGATTGGTATTCCCAGCAAAAAGTCATTCCAACTCCTGATCCGAAACAGGGAAGGGTGGTCAGCTTGCAGAAGTAGTGTAGCACTGCAGTTAAGAGAATGTTCCTGCCACCACCAGACCACCGGTTTAAGAGTAGGTCCACTATTTAATTAACTGTGTGATGCTGGGCAAGTTTATTAACATCTCTGTACCACTAGCTGCATTTGAAAGCAGGCATATATAACACTTACCTCTAGATTTGTTCTGAAGATTAAATAAAATATTTTTAGGACACACCTAGTATACTGCCTGACAATATAAGTGCTCCAGTCTATAGCCAGTGCCCTGAATCTAGATTTTTTTTTTTTACCCTATTTGACATGAAGATCCAAGGGCTGTGAGTACTGTTACCTTTACAGAGCTGAATATCAATATCAGTGTGGTATTAGGTTGACTTTTATTCCATCAAAACACTCCTAACCATTCCTCTTAGACAAAAAGAAATACAAAAGCTAGGGATGGAAAATGCAAGCAATAGAATCTAAAACCAGACTCCCAGAGTCAGGACACACGTAGGGCAGTCTCCCGGGGCAGAACAAAACCAAAGGGACAGATTCTTTCCTAGATGGCTGTGTGGCTCCTTCCTCACTTTCTTCTTCACTTTCTTCCTCACTTTCTGCTCAAATGCTCCCTCTTCAATGAGAACTCAAGACTGCTGTTTTTAAGGTTGCCTCCTGCTCTTCCTCATCAGTCTTATCTGCCTCACTCTGCTCTCTCATTTTTATTGCTATCCTGTGTAACATACTCTATTCTAACTCACCGTATACTTTACGGTTGTCTGTCATTCCTGCTAGAATATCAGATCACTGGAGAGAACTCTGTTTTGTTCATTACTATCTCTCAGTATACAGAAAAACCCTAACATAGAAATGATCCAAATATAGAGAACAATGCCTGATGCACACTAGGCAGTTACTAAGTTATGCTTTTTATTGTTGTTGTTATTAATCGTACTGGGAATCCGATTATAAACTCTCCAAGCCAGTGTGAAATCTGCTCAGGCAAGAATTACAGGCAAATGAGGGAAGAGAGGGGTTGTATGTGTTCAGTCCCTCTTGTCCTTGGGTTCGTCAAACATAGTACCTCAACATCCCTGGATCAGACTATCTTTCCATCAGTCCAATTTGTTAGCATGAATGAGATGGATACACATGTATATACGTGATTTGCCATGACCAGCAAACCTAGAACATGGGATGTCTTTGCGCCTTCCAGGATGACACTGATATCCTAGCAGGTACAACTTCTCTGGTGCTGGAAGTCACTCTGCATGGTCTCACACACTTGCTCTTTTGGTTTCATTCCTGTCCCAATGCATCCGTTCCTGCTGAACCCAACTGCTTGATCTGAGAGGTCATAGCGCCCATTGTCAATTTCTTTCCAAAGAATGCCAAGTTCTCCACCAAGAAAGAAGCCCCCTTTGTCCTGGAGACATCTGAAATCGGCTCAGATCTGTTTGCAGGAGTAGAAGCCAAAGGGTTAAGCATTAGGTAAGTATATCTCCTCTGTTTATATTGTGAAACACAAAGAAATAGCGACGTTTTCCTCACCAGACATTTCTAGGCATTAGAATCTGTGGCTCAAGGTGACGTCCTTTTCTTCTGTTCCCAGGTTTAAAGTGGTCTTGAACAGCTGTTGGGCCACACCCTCGGCTGACTTCATGTATCCCTTGCAGTGGCAGCTGATCAACAAAGGGTGGGTACCACGCTCTAGAGTCAAACCTGAGTGGTGGGGTAGCCCCCCTACTTTGCTCTGGCTAGGGATAACTTGGGAGGACACTTTCTGTTCATATGGGGCCCTTTTGGAGGAAATCCTAGTTGTCAAGGGTTCCTGGAGGGATGAGAATGCCTGTGTATCAAGGGTTTTCCCATGCAATGCGTGCACGTAGATGACACGCGCATCTCGGAGGGATCCAGTGCGGAGAAGGACACATGTATGGGAATGGTGTGAAACTGTCCCGGGTGGACTTCTACCCTCCAGAAGTAGCAGTCCCGGAGGGCAGGTGCCAAGGCCTGTGCGGAGAGAAGCACTGCCAAGACGTCAAGGCCTATTCATTATTTCACTCCTCTGTCTTCTAACAAAGCTCTGCTTACATTATTTTCTATTTCTGGTCACCATGCATGGGGCACACAGGCTGAAAAGAGCTATTTCTGAAGCCTCACCTCTGGAGTTCACACAAGGATTTCGGCTTTGTTGGTCAGATGGTCCTACAAGAGTTTCATTTCATAACCTGGAAAATGCCCACAGCTCTGTCACTGCTCAGAGGCCACCACAAAGAGAGCCAGCTCCGCCCTTGGTCCAGACTTGAGGTCACAGCCTTCACCCCTACTCTCATGCATGAACTCTCAGACGTGCTATGTCTTAGATCCTGCCTTGATGGCGGGATTCATTTGGAGGCCATCTTTCCACTCATTTCCTTTTTCTGTGCTTAGAACGTGACCACAAAGATAATAATGTAAATATTATTAAATAGTGGAGCATAAACTCAAATTCCCAATGGCAAAACATCATGAAAGAGGGTGTCCGTGGCAGCACCAGGATGCTGCTTCCAGCACTGTGGCCTTTCTCTTGTTCGCCTTGGGGGTCTGCAAGGTGCCAAGCCATGGGAAGTCTTTCTCTCCTGGGAGTTTCATTTCTTTAGGAGAGGGGAGCAACTCCTCTTATTGTCCCTTGTCTATAGAATGGGAACAATCACGCCAATCTCGTAGCCCCTCCCCTTAACCTCATAACTGCAAAAATTAAGGAAGATACCACCTGCCACAGTGCTCCAGAAGGGCAAAGTGACCCACAAATCTAGGAGAGTGTTGCTGTGTACAAATTAGCTTCAGAGCCCTTGCTGAAATTCCCCAGAGTGACTTTTCATTGCTGTCCCTTTGCCCATGTGCCCAGCTGCCCCACAGATGAAACAGTCCTCGTGCACGAGAATGGGAAGGATCACAGAGCAACCTTCCAATTCAATGCCTTCCGGTTCCAAAACATCCCCAAACTCTCCAAGGTTTGGTTACACTGTGAGACGTTCATCTGTGACAGCGAGAAGCTCTCCTGCCCTGTGGTGAGCCACCTTTCTCTGAGGGAGAACGTCACCCAAGGGGGCTGGTCCTTGAGGAGCTGGGCTTTGCTGGGAGGGTGGGACCTGGCCAGCATGGGCATGTGCAGCTGGCTTCCTGGAGGAAAGGACCCAGGCACAGGGAGAGAAGCTTGAGCGCTGCCCTCCCTGCCACCTACCACCTACCCAGGGTGGCATGTGCCACTTACCCCACTGGGCCTGGTTCCTTTTCTTCCACAGTGCTAAGTAAGGTTTGTCTTTCCTTTTCAGACCATGCACTATAAATTTAAGGTGGTAACAAGCACGGTAATGCTTTGAAAAAGTTAAAAGTGCAAGGGAATTCAAGGGGTGGGCATTTATAGTCCTGATTAGACAGTCTGCAGAGATGCTGCAGAAATTCTGGACTGAGGCTTATTGGACAGTGAGAAGGGCTGGCAATCTGTGCTCACTGAGGTTCAGAGCCATCACCTCAGGGACTGCAAAGTGCTGAATCCCAAATTGTTGACCTCTCCAGTGAACATGGGTTGGAAGCCTCCGAGTTTCCAAAAGGCTGCCCACTGCATGCCCAGGCACTCATGGAAATAAACTTATCATCTCTGCTTCTGTTGATGAACATGGCCATAAAATGCTCGCTGATGAGCACAGAGAGAAGAAAGGCAAGGAGCCAGAGGGCGCCAGCCAGGGGAAGGATGGGAGACACATTTTACAGGTGACCAAGACATGAGCACATTTTGAATATGAGTAAGACACCACGTACATGCCTGAGTATGAAGTCACACCCCATTTTTAAGAAGAAAGAAGGGAAATGAACCAGAGCACATTTTGCTAATGTCCACTTCTGAAATCACTGTGGTGAGAGTAACCCTAAGTACAGCCTTTCTCCTTACTACAAGTCGATTATCTTCTGTACATAATGTTCATGACCTCTTCTAGCAGGATTTCTTCCAGCTTGTGGAGTTAATAAAGTTTTCTCCCTGGATTCTCTAATTACAAATACAAGGTAACTGGTATGCATGGGTTGCAAAATTTTACTCCATCTGGTTTGTTGGTTTTCAAATGGTCCTCTCATCTCCCCTTTCCTTTGTTGCTTTCTCACGCCAACTGTCTCCCCAGACCTGCGACAAGAGGAAGCGAATGCTGCAGGACCAGACAGGGGGCGTCCTGGTGGTGGAGCTGTCCCTGCGCAGTAAGCCCCCACTTTCCGTGGTTGCCTACATCTGGGCTGCATCCACAGGCACGGCCAGTTTGGCATTTTCACTGAATTGCCGAGTCAGGTGTGCCTGTGGACACAACTCTCACCTGCGCTTGAGTCTTCCGGTCAGGGCTGAGGGGCGGCTCATGCCAAATGAAGGAGCTGAGGTCTGTTGAGTGCTCTCCCTTGAAAAGTTCTATCCACAGCTCAAAGCCAAATGCCCCTAAGGAATTAGGAAGGGCTGAGCTTCCAAACCAAGCATGCAGTGAACAAAAGAGAAAATGAAATGTTCTAAGAAAGTCAAGTTCAAGTCTATAAAGCATCCAGCCCTACTTGGCCTGGGCTGGCCGCTGGAGTTTGAGCAATAAACAAAACCCACAGGGTAATAAAGAAATGGGGTACTGATCCTATCCTTGCGGGTCTGGCCATCTAGCAATGTCAGGGATTCCTGTAAAAGGGGTGGGGTAGCCAGAGCACTAACAAAGTATGTGGCAAGAGCATTCAGCTCCACCCAGAGTTTATAGAAGATCCCTGTGGAAAATTATTAAGATGCCTCGAAGGCTGGTAAAACCTGAGGCTGAGCAAGATCCATGGGGCTTTAGCCAGCCACCTGGGAGTGTAGTTACCCAAGGCCCAGGCTGCCTGCTGATTTTGTGTGACCTGCAAGCTAAAAGAAAGGTTTTCCATTTTTATCTTTAAAAAATAAATATACACACACACACACACACACACACACACACACATACATATATATATATTGCAACACAAAAATTATATGAAATTCAAGTTTCTGTGCCTTTCAAATTTTATTAAAACACAGCCATTGCTCATTTAGGTGGTGTAGCACTGTCTCTAGCTGTCCACACTATGGTGAATGTGTGGGGTAGTGGAGATAGAGGCTGTGAGGCTCACAAAGCTGAAAATATTTACTACCTGGTCCTTTGCGTGGAGCTTACTAACCTCTGCCTTCGGAGAGTCCAGGAGCAGATACTGTGAGCTGAACCCTCGTGAACTTCAGTATGAACTTTGTCCTCCCTCCAGGAAACAGGGTGCTCTCGGTTTCATGCCGGGTGGGGGGCTGGTGGGCTATGACCAGGTTTGTGTTTCAGAAACAATACTCTGAGACCTCTCCTTCTGCGATTTTCCCTTAAGACCCACATTCTCTCTCTCTCTCCACTCCCTCCAGGCAGGGGATTTCCGAGCCTCTGCAGTTTCCCAGGTAAGGTTTCACTTCTGGGAAATGTCATAGGCAATGCTCTTGTGAAGCACATAGTCATGTCAAAAGAGCTCCAGCCAAACCTTAAAGAACTGAAACTTAGGCTTTAAATCTCTCCTGCATGACATAGAGGTCAGAAGTGCTCTCCATGCGGCCCCCGGGCCCCAGAGGGAGGAGCAGGGAGCCAACTGGATGAAGGAGAATCAAAGGGACCCCATGCCCCTCAGCATTAGCCAAGCCATCCTCAGTGGCTCACCTCAGATTCCCGCATTTGGAGAGCATGGCTTTCAATAATCTGTTTATTCACCAAACATCGGAGTCCCCATTATGGTTCCTACCCCTTCTTATCTGGGTAAACTTGAGCAATGAGCATAGAGCCCCTCCTCTATGGAGCTGGGCTGGTAATTGCCTGGGTCATACATGGTGCTGTGCGGACTGTTCAGTTACAGTCAAACGCACCAAATAGAGCCAAGCATGAAGCAAACATCCAGTGAGGGTCAACCATAGTTACAAGTGCCAGGCACTGTTCTAGGTGATGAGGCCACTGCAGTGAATAGGACAGGAAAGAGCCCTGGCCTTCCTCGTATGTGATGATGATGTATAGGGGCAGAACCTGAAGGGCATGGGTCCTAAGGCCTTACTGGATTGCTGAGAAGGAAGTGACTTAGGCAAGGAGTTGGAGTGAGACCATCTCATTTATTAATAAGCTCTCAGATGCAGATGCTGCTCTCATCAGTAAGGAAAATCATGTCAAACAAGTTTTTAAAGTCCAACTCTAGATGCTCACGTTCAAGGGAAGGCCTACAGCAAGAGCCCGGCAGGGAGACGTGCCATGACTGCGTGATCCAAGTTCAGATGCCCACCTGCCTGAGGTCCACAAGCTAGGTTTATTGGTCAGGTTCCTAAAGTGGGTAAAAGTGAGACACAGCGTCCTCGGGGGATGAACAAAAATGACTTTGCATAAAATGTGGAGAGTTTTAGGAGGAACCACAAAAGACCAGGACTTGACAGGTTGTGTGGAGTCAGGCTGGGTAGTCCTGGCCTTCGTACCACTGTTTCTCAGCACCGTGTCCTGCCTTTCTGGTTCACAGATGTTCTGTGTCACCTCCTCCTGATGCTGGGGATTGGCACCGTCCTGTAGGAATTAGCCAGAAAGCCGCAGCTCCTGCCCCAAGTCAACCTCAGAGGTGATAAACTTGTTTATTGTTCTGCCAAAAAGAACAAACAGAAGACTACACTGTCGGGGAGCAGAGGACAGTGCTTTGCCAAATATGTGTCCCAGTGATTCTTGTGAATTCAGTGATCCTTATCCTTTGGTGCCCCACTTCCTGTCACTACTTCCTGTGGCCCTAGATCCTGACAGCCCCTCCCCTGTAGCTGGGGTAGGAATCCTTCTCAGACTCAAGTCAGGGTGACCGCAGGCTCCTTGGAAAGCTATTCCACTTTGAAAGGCTTGCACAACCAACTAAGGGCAGCTGAGCATTTCGAGGAGAATGTAGGACACAACCACAAAGTCAGTGCTAAATACGGAACACACAGGAATAGCCAACTTTGCCCACCAAGGGCTTTGTCTTGAGACTGTGCGATTCCACCTGAAGATCAGAGCTGGGCACCAAGCAGGGGCTTTTGATCTTTTATTGATGTGAGAATCAGAGTAGAATGTGATGGTTTTGCTCAAAACTTAGTTAAGAGAAAGGAAATAGATTCTTGAGAGTCCCTAGTACTAAGCTTATTTGTTTTCATTACAACACTTCTCGGAGATATATGGTAGATGTGAAGTCCTTATTCTCTTAGTTGATATATACTTCTAAAAATCAAAAGGAAATTACCAAGTAAAGCTATAAAAGGAACAAAAACTCACATTCATTTACAATATATTGTAATATTGTGGTACGGCCTACATGAAATGCTGCCGGCTGTCACAATTGTAATAGTCTCATAATTTCCCCCTATTTGCTCTACTAAAGAAATCTTCCCTGGGCTGAGTGATCTGACCTCAGTTAGCCTTTACTTAAAATATTCAAGCCAACATTTGTTTCTGTCTCATTAACACGTTCCTTAGAATGGAACCAACAAAAAAATATCAGAAACACACATGCAAATACCCCCAGGGAAATCACTTGGGAGCAGACCCTCAAAATATGGTCACCCCTGTGATACAGACAACATCAATGCAGACAATATCAATGATTTACATTTGTTGACCAGATAAAAAGTGAATGAACCAACCCTGCTGGAGAATTGGTGGAAGACAGACAAGCCCAAGTTTTACTCTTAGTTGTATAAAGACTTAACTAGTGGGCTACAACTTGAAATTAAATGTTACCATCTCCGTGTCTCTCTCTCTCTCTCTCTCTCTCTCTCTCTCTCTGTATTTAATGCATTTGAAAAGTTTCAAAATCTTCAGTTTGGTAGTTTTTTGCTTTGTTTTGTTTTGTTTTGCTGGTGCCGGGGATTGAACTTGGGACCTTGCACTTGCGAGGCAGGCTGCGGAACCACTGAGCTAAGTCCCCGGCAGTTTGGTAGTTCTTTATAAGTTGTGTTACTGGAATCAGAAGTTAAACTAGTTATCAAATCTCCAGAGACATATGGTGCATGTGGGGTTAGTCACAGGCTGGAGGAAAATGACCAGTGCATCTACGTTGCATCTGTAAGCTGGTCCTCCGCCAGTTTGAGAGCTCTCTGTTCCACAAACTCAGTTGGGAGAGACAGAAAACATATTTTGTCAGTTCTAGTCTAAAACTCTTAAATAGCTAACTGATAGCCAAATTTGTAAGTCTTTGGCTGTCAGACTAAAACAATGTTATATGAGTTTGGTTTTATTTTGTCAGTATGTTTTATGATCACATATCTCCATCTGGTGCTATGGAATAAATAAAATGTTTTAAAATAAATAACCTCTCACTGCAGTGTACAGTGTAAATATATCATGTGGAAAGCCAATTCCTCAACCGTCCCAGGGGCCTCTATAACCAGTGCTTCTTAGGCTTGGATGTATACCACAGACCTGCAGTTGTTCTGACCCACATTTCCACTCCAAACTCTCCATGCAAGGGGATAAAGCCATTGTGTGAGACTATGATTTGGGGGGAAAAGGTGTCTTGTCTGTAGGACCCTAAAGTCTCTTGCCTATGACCAGATGTGTTTGGTTTAAGGTAACTAAAAGCTCCATGATGTTTGGTTACCTTTCTTGTCTTACAACTTCTTTTTTGAGGGATTAAGAGAGAAAGCACCCTCAAAATAAACTCTTACAAAATCTTCCTAGTGCTAAAAAAAAAAAAAAAAAAAAAAAAAAAAACAGTCATTAAGAGGAGGAGGAAACATACGCACACATTCTCCCTTGGGTATCCTTCGTTGACAAAGAAAAACACCGGATATAGATTTTAGGAATATAAGCTTATCAGAAATCCTAGTCTCTAACCCTAAACACTCTCTGTCTCTTGTCTCTGTCCCCCCGTCATTCTTGTGTGTGCCTTTTTATATGTGTGTGTGTGTACATGTATGCCTATGGGTGTTTGTGGATGCTTATGTACTTTTTTTTGTTTTGTTTTGTTTTGGTACTGGGGATCGAACTCGGGTCCTTGCACTTGTAAGGCAAACGGCAGAACCACTGAGCTAAACCCCCAGCCCTGTTTGTATGTTTTGTATGTGCATTTGTGTTATAATGTTCAATGGAGAAAGTAAGATTAACTAAATCTTTATTATGTGAACACAATTTATGTAAGCATGCGGGCTAGGGCTAGAAAGAAACAAATATACACTCATCATTAACACAGCTACAAAGATGAGACAATAACAGACAATTTACTTATGCAATTCCACCCCTGTATCTGAATATTATTTTCCCTGTATCTGACTATTACCTCTATATCCAGTAATAACACTACAGCATTGTTTGATTACTTCATTTTTGTTCATAGATCTGTTAGTCCCTAACACTGCATTACTGCTGCACCCGTTCCTGGTTAAATCACGAGATAAAAATCAAGGGAAGTTTCATGTTCTCTTGTTCTCCCCAGTGTGGTAGCTGTCACAGAATACATGCTTAACAAATGCCTCCTGAATTAGTGACGTGTTCAGATGGATGGATGGATGGATGGATGGTTGGATGGGGACAGGCCTATCTCTTTAAGAGGGCTCATGGCAGAGGTAGATTTGTTTTCCTTCATAGTTAACCAAAGTATTTGAGATCCAGGATCCTACACAAAAGAAGGAGGTATGGAAAATGAAAAGATTAAACCCTGGGCCATTGGCTCCATGCTGCAGTGGAAGGGGGAAAGCTCCTGTGCACCCCTCATATAAATGTCTTCCACCTTTCTTCCTCCTAAGTATTAGCTGAAAGCTGTCAGCCCTCGGTGCCGAAGGCCTTGGGGAGGAGCACAGCCTCACACATAAAAACAGAATTGTATGATAGAACGAGGTCATGAGGATTGTAGAAGTCACTCGTGTGACTCCGGAAAACAAAACATTGCAAAGGGGAACGTTGGGGGCTCAATAAAGATGGCCTTATTTGGGAAAATACTTTTCTTGGCCCATTTCCTGCAGAAGAACAAAAACCCACCACACCTTTGGTTAAAATTTGGTATCAAAGTCCCTCAATAAACCAAAAGGTAGCTCATTTCCTAATATCTCCACAAAGCAGCTCAGGGGTCTCACTGGTTCTCCCTTCTTCAGTCCTGGGAAGCTGAACCACAAGAGGTCCCATTCCAACTGCCCTGCCGTATTCAAATCACATGAAACTACTTGGATGAGAGGAGTTACAAGGGAAGAAGAAAGAAGTACAGTAAGTGCGTTTAGTGGGTCAGTAAATCTTTTCAAAGAACCACTGAATGAAACAAAATGGAACCCTATTCTTGTATAGAGAGGAAATATTATCAGAGCAATGGGTGGATTCACCTTGTTGGGAATTAAAAAAAAAAAACAACTCTTCAAAAATGGGTGAAAATTCCTCTTAAGATTCAAGCTCTGACTGCAAGTCTTGGTTCAGAGCACAGGAAGGAAAGCAGACAATAAACTAAGACTGGACATCATCTATTTGAAGTTGCAGTGCTCACGGGAAGTCAGGGCTGGGCCCCAGGCCTCCCAGCGCTGCTGAGGGTCTGCCTTCTTGTAATAGTCTTCTCCTGCTGGGACGGCTCATACCCTACAGCTTTTATCCTGCGCACTCTCTGAGGCGCCTCTGCATTTGGGTTCCCATCCCCTGGCAAGCTGATTTTCGCATAAGGGAAATAAGTACTCAGGTTGGGAGCTGAGTCTTGCAGGGAAAGGCGGGATGATTTGAGGCTTTTCCTCCCTGTCCCAGACCCAATGGGTTCGCCAGAAATTCACAAGTTCAATGGCTGGAAATTTCCAGCAGCTGGGGCAGACTCGCTGGCAATGCCCAGGAAGCTAGTTCACCGTACACAAACCCCACCCACCGCCTCCTTCCCCAAACCCCATCTAAGGACACGCTGCTGGTGGCAAAGGCTTGGCGGGGTGCGGAGGCAGCCCGATGGCACCCTCTAGTGGGAGACTGATTCAACCCCAGAATTACAGCTTCTCGGCAGGACACTGGACAAGTCCCAAAGAGCAGGGAGAATACCACAGGGTTTCATGTGGCATCACAAACATCTTGAAAGAAAACACCCACCTCACAAGATCTCAGGGACTTCAGCTTCTTCCTCAGCAAACTCAGGGAGTGGAACTGGGAAGCCTTCTTTGCCTTTCAGCCAGAAGGTTGTCTGTTCTCCTTTGCCCTGCGGGAGGCAAAGAAGCTGGTGAATCCAGAGGAGGAGCAGCTGCCAGGGAAGCCTGGTGGGTCGGCCTTGCCGGCCAGCAGAACAGGAGCTGTTCCTGTGGGGAAAACGCCTCCTTACACCCAGAATCTTGACGACTTTCTTGGGCTTTGCTGGCAAGTCTAGATGGACAGACTCGGCGGGAGGGCTGGTGGAGACTGAATTCAGGGAGTTACCAAAAAAAAAAAAAAAAAAATGTTTTCAAATAGTAATCAAATCTGTTGAGCTCTAGTATGAGGTGGGCAGCAGCCGAAGCTCCTCCCATACCTGTTGGCATCTAACCTTACTTCCGATTGTTGTCACTGTCACTTTACAGACCACAAAGCCAGTCTCCCTAGCTAGACATTACAACGGAGCCAGGCAGGACCCCAAGCCAGGTCTACATAGCTGGCTACCTTTCAGAGAGTCTCCTCCCTGCAGTCAGGGGACAGGACGCAGTGTGCCAAAGCCAAGCTCAGCAAACCGGGGTACAGATGCCACCCTTTCTCTTTGTCTCCTTTGAGGCCCCCACACCCCCAAACCTCTAGTGTCACAGTGACCACTGACTGTCCCCAAGGACATCTGGAAAGGGGCAAGTGCTCCTGTTCTGGAAAGGACAACCTCAAGGGAACGACCAGAGTGCACTGTGTGCTTTCCAGGGACACAGAGAAGCCAGGCTGAGGAGAAGGCAGAGAAAGCAGGATGGAGAGAGGTGAATACTATCAGTACCCCCAGGCCAAGCCAGTGGGCTCTGTCCCTTCTATCGGGGCACTTTACACTCAGGTGAGGGGATGAAAAGAGGGCGGCACTATAATTCTCACTGCTCTGCATTTCAAGTGGCAGCTATGAGACCCCTGGCGGCAGAGAGAGGGGCATCCCGTGCAAGGTCTGTCTATGTGCATCGTGTGCCCAGTCCATGTGTGAGGGACCGCATGGACTTCTGGGAAGGAAGTAGGCCTTCAGAGACACCTCGTGGGTCTGCACGCACCTCTTCATGCTCCACTGCGCAGACATGCATTTACCCTGGCAGATTCTTCAACATCTCCCCGAGCACACACACCAAGCAGCTGGGGCATGGCGGCCCGGCCTTACCTTGACTGGAATGGTGCCTCTCTTTTGCAGATGGTACCCACCCATGGCCAGCAGGGCGCCTGCAGTACTCTGAGAGACGTGGATCCGAAGAGCTGCCATAAACCAGCCAATGCCTCGTTATCCCACTACCTTGAGAGGTCAGTGGAGAGGGCTGCTTTGGAAGGGGAGGCTACCTATTCATATTTTTTTGATTCCCCGGGACCTCTCATTGAACAAAGCACCAGCATCATCTGAAGCCTGGGACACCAGCCTCCCAGGCATCGCTGGGCCTGCTCAAACTCTGCATGTCCAGGTGCAAAGCAGAAAGCAGGGCTGACTCAGTGTCCCAGTCAGCACCCCATGGAGAGCTCCCTGGGCCCTCAGGCTTTCTGGATAAGCTGCGACATACTAGTGAAAATACAACTGGACTCGGGTTTGGAGCGCACATAAGCAACCATCTTCCAAATTTGTTCTGAAAACCTTCCCTTCTAAGAGAAAGTTCATAACTATGTTTGAGACTTGGTTGATGAATTTAAGACAAAAGGAATCAGAGGGGAAATTGGGTGTACATTTATATAGCTTGTGGGGAAATCTATAAATACAAGACGAGGTTAGCCTAAACTCTTTCCAATTTAATTATGGAGCAATTTTTTTTTTCTGTGTCAGAATGGATAAATGGTATATGTGTCTAGCAATAGTCAAGGCAATAAAATTACTGCAAAGCAAAAGATTGTGGTGCTCATTGGAGTTACTGGACAAAGAATTTTTTTAAGCCGTAAGCACAGACCATACAACAGGGATGGGGAAAGTAGTACACACCCCACTGTTTGTGTTTGTAAATAAGGTTGTATTGGAACGTGGCCATGCTGTTTTTGAGCTACAATAGCACAATTAAGTAACTGCAGTAGGCTCCATGGCCCATAAAGCCAAAATGCTTACTGCCTATCCCTGCACAGGAAAACTTCTACTCTTGCTCTCGGTTTCAATTACTCTATTACGTGTGTGTCTGTTTAGAATGAAAAGCCTTGGGGGAGGCATATGTGTTTCCACGAGAGCAGAGTACAAAACCCTGTCTACCCACCAGGGGGTTGCTGCTGTCTGAAGCAAATCATGATCGAATCTCCCAGATGGAAATTGAGAGAAAAATTCAAACAAATCTTCTAAAACTACCACCTGGTGTAAGACAGGGGCCTGGGGGGTGGGGACAGCGACATTGGGTTCACAGAGTGCAGTAAACAGTACCCACGCAAACTGCTGCTTTCCATTCTGGACGCCATGTTCACAGTGTCGCCGAACAGACAGTACCTGGGCATGGTGATTCCCACCACACCGGCCACCACGGGACCTGTGGACACAGGAAGAAAGGGGCATAACCCGCCTCCAGGGGGCGCATCGGGTCTACAGGGCAGCTCAAGAAATATTTGTGAAGCGCTCTCTTGGGGCAGAGTTTGACAACTTGTCTGCATTTACAAAGAGGCATCATCTCAACCCACAGATTTCTTGTGGGGAGCAACATAAAGGATGAATGACCATGTTTATTCATGAACTAGAGGTGTACACAATGCCTACAGTGGTACAAACATGGAAATAATTAATTCTGATTGGAGGTCAGAATTTATTTCAGTGAGATTTGAAGGCCAAATCTGACTAAGACACTGGCTACATAGTTTTCAGGGCCCAGTGCAAAACGAAAACAAACTTCAAAACAGTGACAGAAAAGTATTAAACCAAGTAGGGGTCACGTCTGCAAAGGTAACACGCCCTTGAGTTTGACAAAAATAGAACACATTAAAGGGCACTCAATACAGACAGGTGGAGGAAAAGTAGCCAGCACTGTCCTGGCTTTTGTTTTTCCTCTTATTTTTGGTTCAACATCTTGGAGTCACTGTGTCCTTTTTCTTACCAAGCAACCTACCTGACACAAAAAGACAATTCCATCTTTCCCCGCACACCCCACCCCGGCATTCTTACCATTCAGTGACTGTTCCTGAAAGCCTTAGACCTGGGCATAAGATTCCCCGCCGTCAGTTCTGACTACCTGTGTGGAGGCCAATCCGGAGCCTGAGCTTTTCCTCAGGCATGTGTCCAATCTGGAAGTGGAGGGTGGCACTGAGGAAGCTCAGGGACATGGTGGCAATCTGGTCAACATGTTGGGTCCCATTGCGGATGGGAAGTCCACTAGCCACCATGTAAGCATCTCCAATGGTTTCAACCTGAAAATAAAGCAAAAAAAAAAAAAAAAAAAAAAAAAGCCTTCTATGAGGGAGGCAATAGGTAGAGGGTGGGGCGAGGTCATAGCTCCAAGCTTCTTCTTATTCCTCTCTGCCTGACGCACCATATTTGAAGATTCATGTTTGCTGAATCCAAATCCTCCACCCCACCTAAGTCCCAGCATTTTTTCAAGTCCACATTCTCCTTCTGGTTTCTCCATGAAGGCTGCCTTCGCCGAGCCCTCCTCCTCCCACCAAAACTTCACGTCCTCAAGCCGACCGTGGTGGGGACCGTGTTTCCCTGGCCCAAGTTCAGAACCAGTCAGGCGGCAGTGCACTGACGGGGTGCACCTTGAAGGGTTAGGTGGATCCGTTAAGTGGGTGCAACCCATCCAATCCCAAGCGTCCTCCCCTCCCCAACTTATATACATTTATAGATACGTACACATGATATATCACACAAAATAACATACACAGATTAATAGAAACACATGCATCCCCTTTATCTGCCTTCTCCTCCCTCCATCACTCGAATAAAGTCAGCTTTCATTCACAATAGAGAAATAAATACCAACCAGAAGCTGAAAGCTTCAGCCCTGTCCAGATACAATTATATTTGGCAGAATCCAAAGATGACTTGGGAAAGGTGGCTCTTCAGGCATTAGCCAGGCCATCAGAACACTTCTGTGCTGCTCACCCTCAAGTTACAAACAAAGTCAACTCGTCCACAAGCTCAGGCTGCTTCTAGGCTACCTCTCCCCAGCACAAGAACATTCTTTAGAAACAGGAATGGGCTCCAACATTAGCATCGCTGAGAAGGTAACTCAGGAAAAGCCTGGATGATGCTGTCTGGGTGCTGGCTTTGTTGGGGAGGGGATCTGCTCTTGCAGATCTTTGAACATGGGCATCCTTTCTGGGGAACTTTGGGGGTTACACCAAGGACCTGTCACTGAGCGCTATGGCCACACTGTCCCCTAAATCTCACTGGTCCCGGATGGTGGGCAGGGACAGAGTCCTGGCTTCATGGTCAGGCAGGCACATAAGCAGCTGTCACCAGGCATGTGTGACACAGACACACGGCCCTGGCCCTGGGACTGTCCTCCAACCCCACTGAAACTGTCAGAAAATTCAGCGCCACCACCAAACAAAGCTGACCTTTAAAATGTTTTATTAGTACACATTTGGGCGTACAAACACATCTTAATCCTCCCTTCACCCCCTCCCCACCCCTCCCTTCTCCCTCCATCTCTTGGTGTCCTTCTTGTTTGCAAAAGCTCTATCTCCCTGCTTCCTATTACCTTTTATTTTGCACTTTAATTCATTTATAGTTTGGGCTTCTCATATAAGAGAAATCACGTGATACTAATGTTTCTGCACTCCCCTCCCACACTGTTTTCCATTCTCAGATGACATATTCACGGATCTCATGAGTAGCACCAGGAGCGAACTGTGGCCACCTCTCCTTTAGCCCAGAGTCTGATGGTCCAGACCTGGGGAGTTTGTCTTCGCCCCGAGAAGATCATAACCACAGACACGAGACTCACGCTAGACCCAAAGGCGGGCTTTAAAGGAGGATAAGATGGGAGCCTCCCTGAACCTAGAGGAAGTATATTCAGGAGAGAAGGGGAGAAATTAGCCCACAGAAGGTCAATGCAGGACACGGCGGTGCAGACCTCTAATCCCAGCACTCTAGGAGGCTGAGGCAGGAAGACCGAGGTGTGGACCCAGCGTATACCACTCAGCAACTGAGAGAGAAATTAAAAATAAAAAGGGCTGGGGGTGTAGCTCAGTGTGAAGGTACTGGGTCCGACCCCCAAGTATTGCCCCCCCAAAAGCATTTACTGTGGGATTAAAATAATGAAAGGGAACAGAGGCTACACGCAGGGCACAGCCAGCATGGAGCACTGCGCCAGGCGCAGGCCTCACCTTGTACACGTCGTAGGACTGAACAATGTGGTCGAATAAGCTGTACAGGTCATTGAGGAACCTCACCACTTGCAAGGGGGAGCTGAGGGAGCACAGCTTTGTGAACCCCACGATGTCAGAGAAAAAGACCGTCACGGACTCAAAATGCTCCGGTTCCACTGACTTCCCGGCGATGAG
This sequence comes from Fukomys damarensis, assembly GCF_012274545.1. Lineage (NCBI taxonomy): Eukaryota > Metazoa > Chordata > Mammalia > Rodentia > Bathyergidae > Fukomys > Fukomys damarensis. The sequence continues at coordinate 24,377,028 of NW_022900920.1, read as the reverse complement.
CTGTTCTCCAATGAAACTGGAACCAGAGAAAAAAGGGTTTTTTCTTTGGGGGTTTTTTTGCTTGTGCTTTTTTGGAGAAAAGATCATTTTTAACAGGATCTCACGTGTCTACAGACAGGCCCCTGCTGCCAAGCTGCCCTCAGAGGGTACCTTGAATTGGTGGGCAGAGCTGGGAAGGGTACAGGCTGCAGGGCACAGGCGCCTCTATAAAAAGGCTTTTCCCGCTGATGCATTTCATTTTCCCTATCAGTTGTAGAGTTTGATTATAAAGACTTAGTCATCTGGGGTTTAGCTCAGTGGTGTCGCTGCCTGCCTGGTAGGCACAAGCACCCGAGTTTGATCCCCTGTACCAAAAAATAAAAAGACTTAGTCTGCAGGTGTGAGAGTGAATGTAATCATCCACAAATCGGTATTTTTTCCCCCCTTCAAAGAATCTCACACTATTAAATTAAAATGCCTGCCTCCATTTCTTTGAACAAGACACAGAAATGTACAGGAATTTTAATATCAATAGCTGCTACCCAATGTTGAGAGAGTGGACACGTGACAACAGAACCAAAACTGAAGCAATTTTTAAGTCTGAGGTCAGGAACAGGATGCGCTAAATTTCCCAAAGGTTTTACTGAGGTCATTACCCGAGTCATGAGCCTAGAGCGCCCTCTGGTGGCCCTATGCTGTTGCTTCACCGATCATCTTCCACGCTGAAGATCTCACTACTTTCTCGGTTCCTACAGATTGAGGGGGTTGCGGGGGTCCCTCCGTCTCCCTTAACAGAGTGTTCCAAATTACACGCCCAGAAATGCTTGGTTTCTTTTAGAAGAACTTGACATTTCCGTAGAAAAAGAACAATGAAATAATCCCTCTGCAGGCAGCTTCATAGCTATTTGGGCTGCTGCTCCCCGAGTCTCTTTGTCAAGACTCCCAAGGCCTGGGATACCTGGGCAGCATGGTGGACAGAAGCTTCTCCACCTTGCTCTTCTCTGCTGTCAGCTGGCTGGTCCTCTCTTCTACCACCTCCTCCAGGTGGCTGGCATACACTTCCAGCTTCCTCATCATACTATCCAAGATGTTCACCTGGCTTTAAGAGAACCCAGACATTGGCCCTCTTCCAGGAGTCACAGGGCCGCCACAACACACAGCTTCCTGTCGCACGGCTGAGAACACAGGCCTTGCCCCTGTGATTTCCCACCTCGGCGCTGCCGGTGCCCAGCCATGGCATGACAGGGGCCGTGAGGCCACGTGGCGGGACACAGACCCCCCCTCCCCTTCCCCGGCACGGTAGGCGTAGGCTGCACCCTTCACTTCTGAGCCTCCGTTTACTCATTTGGGAAATGGGGTAATAATTTCTCACAGGTAGGGACGTGATGGGTACCAAGTGCTCAGGGCAGTGAACCGTGGCCTCTGATGACCTCCCGCCCCGCACTGTGCCCCGCATCGAAACGCCATGCCCCTGGACTGGCCAGAGGGACGCCTCCAGATCCCACCGGTCCTCGCTTTAGAAAGGCCTTCAGCGAAATCACTTCAATTCCTCATCATTGAGGTGAAGAGACTCAAACTTGAAATCACATTTTATATAAAAAAATAAATATTTCTTCATTCATCAGTTAAAAATAATAAAAAACTGAGAAATTTTAAAACTACTACAATTGGGCGAGGGATTTATCTCAGTGGTTCTGCCACCTGCCTGGCAGGTGCAAGGACCAAGTTCGATCCCTGGTACCAAAAAAATAAAAAATAAATAAATAAATCAAACTACTACAATTTGGAAAACCCAGGGCTGACATACACACAGCTAAATGGCCAAATTAGGAGTGGATGCCTGACTCTCAGCCCGACTTCCTTCTACCAACTCAAGCTGCTTGTAGCACGTGGTACCTTTATACATTCAATGCACCAACCAATGATACAATGACCCTGCCATGCAGAAAGCGGCCACTGCGAAAACCATTTGAGCGGCTCGCAGAATCTAAAGTCAGTGACTTACTTCAGGACACGGGTACAGCTCCACAGTGGAAACTTGCCTAGCATGTGAAAGGCCCTAGGTTTCATCCCTGCATCACAGACACAGAAAGAAATAAGGAATTGGGGGGGGGGTTACTTTAAAGTGGGTGAAGAGCTTTCACCCCATAGCCCAATTCCAATTGATTTGTCTTGACCTTGAAATGTTGATTTGAAAAAGATTCTGAGGCTACGTCAACCCTCGGGGAAAGAGAGCCTTTACTGATTAGCGGTGTCTGAAACAGGGGAAGAGCGTGGTGAAACTATTAATGTCTGACACATTTGTGTGAAATAAAGGGAAGGCTTCTTGCTCTACTTTAAGCAGCTCATGTTGGAGAGGGTGGGCACTGAGTAAAGACATGGCGAAGGAAGGCGGGAGGGGAGGAGAGACAGAGAGAGAGGGCCACAAAGAACCGTCACAGCCATGCGTTTTAAAATTCCAGTGGCCAACTGGAAGGACATTCTTTTCCACATCTAACTCACCCTTTGGGACTGGTTTCTCGTAAAATTTTCTTGATGGAAGGGAAAGTGGGCCTTCTGTCTGGAGATTCATCCCAGCAGGCCCTCACCATGAGCAGGATCTCTGTGTTGCCCTTTTCCTCAGACAGTGAAGGTCGCAAGGGCTCCGGCGCTGAGGGCTCTCTGATTTGCTTGATGATTTCTGAAATTGATTTGGGATTGAGATAACCAGAGGTCTGAACTTTGTCACTCAAAATACCTCCCTTTAAACATGAACTGGGCTCTTTGTAAACTGAGTTTCAAAGAAGTGGAATGTTAGAATTCCAAAGCAATTTGAATAATTTAATAATATCCTGAATCCTTGTGGAAAATGAGGAATTTTCATGGAAAACATATCAGCACTCCCTAATTAATCAGCTTCTAATTCAAGATTTTTTTTTTAGTAGAACTTTTCTTGAAGGGAATCATACTAGCACATGACTTAGGGATGGATAACCATTTAGTGCTGGCCATCACCAAATATACTTTGTGCAATTCTGCATTCCACATAATATGCTGCTTAAAAGTAATTTTAACAAATAATAAATACAACCGTGACACAACTCCCTCTATCCAATATTGTAAAGCTACTTTCTCTTACTTCCTCATTGGCCTCTACCAATATTCACTACACATTCCACCCAACCAGACTCATACAGGAAAGAGTATTTTCAGAACAATATACATATTTTTTGGTGCAAAAAATATGGTGGTTGTAACAACGTGGGTGAATCTTAAATCCATGCTACTAAGAAGAAGAAGAAAAAAAGCCAGGATGAAAAGGCTGTGCACTGTATAGTTCTGTTCATCCAGCCTGGAAAAGGCAAAATTATAGAGACAGGAAACACACTGGAGGTGGCCACCAGCTTGAAGAGGAAGAGGATTGAACAGGAGATGTGCAGGGCAGTGTTTGGGGATGAGGAAACCGTTTCGTATGATACTATAGCATTGTGTCACTGTCCACACGCACAGAACTCTACAGCACAGTGGACCATGAGGAGTGCAAAATCTACCTGCGCCCATGTTTGCCCATAAGTTAAGCACACACTGTTTCTTCCTGGTTGTCGTACTGTGTATACACAGTCCAGGCCCATGGGACCAGCTCTCCCTTACTTTTGTGAGGACTACGATAAGGAAGAATCCAGTACATGCACTGTCCACAGACTTCCCCCGGCCCCAGCTCAGACTCCCACGGGCAAGGCCAGGGCAGCTGGGCCTCAGGATGGCAGGTGGGCCCCGCCTGGGCTCCGTCTAGGTGGATTTGCCTATCCATTTGTGTCCAAAGTCAGGTCCACCTGGGTCTCAAATTAGCTTGTTTGGATCATTCTCAGCTCTTTTTCATTAAGTCACAATTTAGAAACTGGAATCCTGTTTTCAATTAACTGCATACACTGCAGTCTCCTAACTTTAAGTGTTCAGAGAGCAGCTGGTAAAAATTTTTGCCCAGCTGTTCCTCAGACAAATGTCTACTATCTAGAATATATAAAGAATTTTTTAAAAATCAGACCCCCCAAATATCAAGACCTAATTAAAAAATGGGCACCTGAAATGAACAGACATTTCTCAGACAAACAAGTAAAAGCAGCAAATGATCATATGAAAAAATGTTCCACATCACTGGTCATTCAAGAGATACAGAGGAAAACAACACTGAGATTCCACCTCACCCCAGAAAGAATGCTGCTATCAAGAAATCAACCAATAACAATCGCTGGTGGGGGTGTGGGGAGAAAGGAACCCTTCTCCATTGTTGGTGGGAGTGCAGACTGGTACGACCACTGTGGAAATCAATATGGAGATACCTCAAACTACTAGGATTAGAAGTCCCATTTGACCCAGCTGTTCCCTTGCTGGGTATCTTCCCCAATGAATTAAAAGAATCATACCATAGTGATATATGCTCACCTATGTTTATAGCGGCACAATTTGTAATAACAGAAACTTGGAAACAGCCCAATTGCCCACCAACTGGAGACTGAATAAAGAAGTTGTGAGTTTTTTATAAAATGGAATACTACTCAGTCATAAAGAATGAGGAACTAGAGACATTTGTAGCTAAGTGGATGCACATTGAGGCCATACGCTTAAGGGAAATTAATAAAACTCACAAGTGTAAATACTGAATAGTTTCTCTAGTGTGAAAAACTAAAAGCCTAAATAAGGATCAAAACGTGTAATTGATAACGTGTAACAGGAAGAAAAGATCTAAAGGAATAGGAGAGGTGGGAGGAGTAAGGGAAAGGTAAGAAGGGAAAAGAACAAATATGTGAAAAGGAAAAACATGGAAACAAAGTCTTTTTAAACAAGGAAGGGTGGAGGGGGTGAAGGAAGGGCTGGGGAATAGGGGAAAATAAGAACCAAGACCCATGATGTAAAGGTACAAGATCCCAATGATGAATGTAACTGTACTGTGTACCTGAAATGTACCAATAAATATAATGGAAATTTAAAAAAAGAAAAAGAAAAAGAAGTGTTCAGGAATATGTGCTCAGGTAAAGACGAAACATGAGCTAGACCAGTACAGATGGATCTAGAATTGGCTGGCAGGTAAGAAAAAAAAATCGAGAGAGAAGGTTGGGCTGGGTCTGCTTAGAAATACACCCCGCAGACTTCCTCTCTTGTTTCTCAACCTGAGTTTTCTTCCTGGTTGTCGTACTGTGTATACACAGTCCAGGCCCATGGGACCAGCTCTCCCTTACTTTTGTGAGGACTACGATAAGGAAGAATCCAGTACATGCACTGTCCACAGACTTCCCCCGGCCCCAGCTCAGACTCCCACGGGCAAGGCCAGGGCAGCTGGGCCTCAGGATGGCAGGTGGGCCCCGCCTGGGCTCCGTCTAGGTGGATTTGCCTATCCATTTGTGTCCAAAGTCAGGTCCACCTGGGTCTCAAATTAGCTTGTTTGGATCATTCTCAGCTCTTTTTCATTAAGTCACAATTTAGAAACTGGAATCCTGTTTTCAATTAACTGCATACACTGCAGTCTCCTAACTTTAAGTGTTCAGAGAGCAGCTGGTAAAAATTTTTGCCCAGCTGTTCCTCAGACAAATGTCTACTATCTAGAATATATAAAGAATTTTTTAAAAATCAGACCCCCCAAATATCAAGACCTAATTAAAAAATGGGCACCTGAAATGAACAGACATTTCTCAGACAAACAAGTAAAAGCAGCAAATGATCATATGAAAAAATGTTCCACATCACTGGTCATTCAAGAGATACAGAGGAAAACAACACTGAGATTCCACCTCACCCCAGAAAGAATGCTGCTATCAAGAAATCAACCAATAACAATCGCTGGTGGGGGTGTGGGGAGAAAGGAACCCTTCTCCATTGTTGGTGGGAGTGCAGACTGGTACGACCACTGTGGAAATCAATATGGAGATACCTCAAACTACTAGGATTAGAAGTCCCATTTGACCCAGCTGTTCCCTTGCTGGGTATCTTCCCCAATGAATTAAAAGAATCATACCATAGTGATATATGCTCACCTATGTTTATAGCGGCACAATTTGTAATAACAGAAACTTGGAAACAGCCCAATTGCCCACCAACTGGAGACTGAATAAAGAAGTTGTGAGTTTTTTATAAAATGGAATACTACTCAGTCATAAAGAATGAGGAACTAGAGACATTTGTAGCTAAGTGGATGCACATTGAGGCCATACGCTTAAGGGAAATTAATAAAACTCACAAGTGTAAATACTGAATAGTTTCTCTAGTGTGAAAAACTAAAAGCCTAAATAAGGATCAAAACGTGTAATTGATAACGTGTAACAGGAAGAAAAGATCTAAAGGAATAGGAGAGGTGGGAGGAGTAAGGGAAAGGTAAGAAGGGAAAAGAACAAATATGTGAAAAGGAAAAACATGGAAACAAAGTCTTTTTAAACAAGGAAGGGTGGAGGGGGTGAAGGAAGGGCTGGGGAATAGGGGAAAATAAGAACCAAGACCCATGATGTAAAGGTACAAGATCCCAATGATGAATGTAACTGTACTGTGTACCTGAAATGTACCAATAAATATAATGGAAATTTAAAAAAAGAAAAAGAAAAAGAAGTGTTCAGGAATATGTGCTCAGGTAAAGACGAAACATGAGCTAGACCAGTACAGATGGATCTAGAATTGGCTGGCAGGTAAGAAAAAAAAATCGAGAGAGAAGGTTGGGCTGGGTCTGCTTAGAAATACACCCCGCAGACTTCCTCTCTTGTTTCTCAACCTGAGCTGCTGCATATTAGCATCACCCAGGGAGCTTCTGACCCCTGCGTTTTAAGCAGCTCCCAGACAACATCAAACCTCTGAGGCTGAAATCCAGCCCCCGGCATTTAAGAGACAACACAGCAGAACACCAAGCCGGAACACAGTCTTTGTCAGTGGACAGGTGAGTGGCGTTTATCATAAATTTTAAGTATATTTAAAATATAGTTATTACTTCCATTTCATGGCTATGTCTATCCCGAAGAAACATTCGACCATATGTGGCCATCGCTGCAATTTGTAGAGCAGAAAATGGGAAACAAAGTGAATATCCATGACTAATATACAGTGTAGTCTAATTGCAAACATTTCTATCGTCCTTAAGAAAGAACGAGGCAGATTTGTAAACAGGAAGATGAGGTGAAGGAAGAGTACATGCAAAGGGCCTGGGGTGACATGGGTCTGGTAGTGTGGAGGCACATGACGATAGCCAGTGTGCCTGGAAGAGGTGAGCCATGGGAGACAGAAGTAGGAAGGTGTGGCGGAATGAAGGGTGGTTGCCAAAGGTCTACGGGCACATCCTAATCCTCACAATCGCTCAGTGTTACTTTACTTGGAAAATGGTCTTTGTGGAGATCGTCTTGGATTATCCATGCAGGCCTGTATTCAGGGACAAATGTCCTTACAAGAGACACAGAGAGAACAAACACTCCGAGGAGGGAATCTGAAGATGCCCAGGAGTGCTGGAGCTACTACCAGACGCTGGAAGAGGCCAGGGATGGAGCCTTCCCTGGAGCTTCTGTCAGGACCTGGGCTTGGCTAACACCTTGATCTTGAACTCTGGTCTCTACAAGAAACAGCAAGTGTCTAGTAATCATCACCGCAGCCCTGGGAAACGAGTACTGTAGGACACAGAGGCCAGGGAATTCAGAGGACCTCAGAGCCTTCTGGGCCACGCAAAAGACTTGGTAAAAACTCCCCAGTGGGGAGTCACAGGAGGATTCTGAGGAGAGAAGGGATGCATTTTCCGACAGGCTCACCCTATCAGCTGGAACACAGCACGTTACCTGCTACCATTCTGAGTCCCTGGATTTTTTAACCACATGCAGTTCATGTTCTAACTTAAGAATACCAAATTTTAAATTAGAAAAATAAGAATGGAATGCATTATAAATAGCGGCACAATAAGGACAAGTGTTTACAAGCCAGCCCACCCTACCCAGGCCTCCCAAGCAGATCCTACAGCTTTACCATCCGGGGCCTCGTCCCGGTCCTCAAAGGGCCCGCGGTCCTGGTGGTGGATCAGGTCCCGCATGAGAACAGCGAAGCTATAGACATCTCCCTTCTGGGTGCCCCGCCAGGGCACTTGGGGAAGCCGCAAGAGCTCAGGCGCCGTCCAGTAGAGCTCTGCAAGGAAAGGGGTGTTGTGTGGAGTGAGTGAAAGCACCTTAGGAAACCAGCCCTTGCTTCATCCTCAGCGGATGTGGAGAATCCGGTCCCTGAAAACCCAGCCCTGGGGATTCTGACCAGAATGGAGCAGGGCTCCATGGGAGTGAGCTGGGAGAAAAGAGCCAGGAGGATGTGCGTAACGAGTTTAGAGTCGCTTGTTCGTTACTGTGGTGTCCTCCTTTCTTTCTTTTTCCTATTGCCTGTAATTTTTTTTTAAAAAAATAACGCACTGAGGTAATGTTCACCTAACATAAAACTAAGTTTCTTAAAGTAAACAAGTCAGTAGCATTTAGCACTTTCACAACGTTCCGTAATCATCACCTTGATCTAGTTTCAAAACTTCTGCCACTGCAAAACAAAACTCAACCCGTTAGACAGCTTCTCCCTGTTCTCCTCAGCCCCTGGCAACCACACATCTGCATTATTCCTATAGATTTCTCTGTTCTGAACGTTTCCTGTATCTACTTTTTGGGGTAGGAAGGTCTATTGTTTTATACAAGGTGTGACTGAAAAATGCAGTAATTTTTTAAAACTGTTACAGTAAAAGACAGCACGGCCATTAATCCCCCTCAGAACGGTCCTCCTGGCGGTGAGCACACGTAGCCCATTGTCCTTGCTACCTTCTAAAGCAGCGCTGGAAGCCCCGTTTTCTGAGTGTCTGCACAGTGTGATCAGTACAACATCTGCTGCCACCAAGCGCCACCTAGTGGAAAGGCGGGCTCGCAAACACCGCCGTGCGTCTTCATCCACTTTACGCACAGGATCTGGCAACTCTCCTCTTCCCCGAAGTCAAAATGACCATAAAAGGTAAACGTTTTGAAATGGTTCTGAACACGGAGGCAGCCGCCGTTACAGCATAAAGAAAGACAGTCATGAAAGAGCACCTCCAGAACTGCTCCAGAAAGTGGCAAAAATAGTGGGATGAGTGTGTGCAAAGCAGGGGAGGGTATTCTGAGGAGGATTAGAGCCCGTGTGTCTTTTACTGTAAGAAATTTTTTAAATAGAAACACACACCATATTTTTCAGTCATGCCTCGTATTATTATAGCCTATAGTCTGTAAAAGGAGATATATTATGGATGAGAACCAGGAGTGGCTACCAGCAGTTTCCGAAAACCTCCCCGTCTTTCTGTATGACATTATCTTGCTCCATGGCACGGAAACCTCCCACATTCGCACAGAAAAGCTGCTCTCAGGGAGCTGCCCCAGCAGAGTTGTGCAGGCCTGAGGACCCTGGGCTTAGTGTGGCCTCGGATGCACAAGAAGATGAGAGTCAAGGGCATGCATTAACTTTGGGCAAGTAGGCAGACTCATTGAGCTCTAGGCTGCTTATATGGAGTAGGAACTATGGGTGTTGTTTTGAGATACGCTTCAGAGTCACCTGGGCACTTTGATCAAACAATACAGATGCCCAGACTCCATCTTCAGGTCTTCTGACTCGGCCGCTAAGGGGAGTGGAGCCTGCCACCTACAGGACAGACAAGTGTGGAACTCAGTCATCTTTAAAGCATCTGCTAGACCTCAAGGTCTACACTGAGAACGTAGGGTGAACGTTGCAAGGGACACGGGGCTAAAGAGCAGAGCCGTTTTGCCTGTCATCCTCCTAGAGTGAGTGCAGCAGCCCACGGCACGGCGGGAGGTGCAGGTCCAGCTGTGGTACCTGGACAAGTGTGCGTCAGGAAGCAAAGACACAGAGAGAAACCTTTTGATAACTCAGCGGACAACTACTGGCTGCAGGACCTTGCAACGGTTACCTGTGTGGTCCGTGAGCTTCTCGTTGTATGTTCTGTGTGTCTGGCCATACTTGAGCTCCCACAGCCCAAAGCCGGACAGTTTCACCTGCATGCGAGCATCCACCAGGCAGTTGGAAGGTTTCAGGTTGCCATGGGACCCCAGTGGGCTCCTGTGGAGGAACAGCATGCCCTGCAAGGGTGACAATGAGAAAGTGACACCGAGCAGGTCCTATGGCCCTGGCAGGAGAAACAGAGGTGAACAGGTGGACTGAAACACAGGCAGACACACGGGCCAGGGCCACCTGGCTACCTCTGGTCAAAGAGCCATCCCAACCACCCTGGTCCGTGGAGTCAGCCTGCACACAGACACCCACAAGGGAGAAAACTATTTCCCGCTCCTCAGTGAAGAGCCAAGGAGGCCAGGGAAGCTTACACTAAATATACCCTCGTGAACAGATCCTGTGCCCGAAGCCCATCTCCACCATTTTGCTTTATCCTGAAAGCCTTATTCTTCTCTTGAAAATAGAAGACACCATAATACTTCCTGCAGAGTATGATTATGGAGGTTAAATGGAGTCATAAAAGCAAAATGCCAGACACAGTACGTAATACAGAGAGGATACCCGATGTAAAATGTAATAAAAATTATATAAATATAATAAATGAATGTGTTATTACAATAAAGATTAATAATTTACAGACACTGTGTAACTTAAACACACTATTGCCTATATACTAAATGATACACTGTTACACGTGCCTCAGGGCCCTGTTTGAGCACTTTGCAGAAAACAAGCCATAAAATGAGGAACACTGAGAAATTCTCTCATCCACTATGATTATAATTCTATTATATTATTATTATTATCATCATTATTTTCTGTGTTCTTAGTGGTTACACGCTATGAAGAGGGCAGAGAAAACCCTCAAGTCAGAAGACATGTACCCAAGCCGGGGCTCTCCCAATCTATCTCTTAAAGTAAGTGATTTCACCTGACCGGGTCTTGATTTTCCCACCTGTGAAATGGGACTTGCTATTTAAACAATGGCCTGGAAGCTTAGCAGGAATGCAGGACCCCAGGCCCCACTACAGACCAACCGAGTCACACAGTGCATTTGAACAAGGATGCCAGGGGATTTATGTCCGCACGAGCTGAGGAGACCCGTGGTGGTCAGTTGTGCCCAATTTTGGCTGCCCGTCAGAATCTCCTTGGGAACTTAAACCAAACCAACACACCATGCTTGGGCACCAGTAGAGGGTCCGAGCCAAGCACGACCACTAAGGACCCCAAAGCAGCAGAGGATTGGAATGGGGAAAGTGGCCTCCTCCAGAGACACTTGCTAAGGAAGGTGAGTCACAGGGGTGAGAAAAACCCCTGGAAGGGAGAGGCCAAAGCAAGGACTGAGAAGGGGCGGAGAAGGGAGAGACGTGTTCTGGGAGGACAGGGAGGAGAAGATATCATTTTACAGAATGAAGACTCATGCTTGTTTTCCAACCATGATGGCAGCAATGGGTGTTTGCAGCCCTCTGAAATCCCCAGGCGCAGACCAGGAAGCGGTGATGAGAGGGCAAACTGGGAAAGCCCAGCCGTGTGCTTCAGAAGTGCAAGGCAGGGCTGGCAACATGGCGCTGGTTCTCATCTTGCTTTGTCTTCCTTACCTTCTTTCATGGCTTCCCCCAGCAGGCACTGCACTAACACTGATTTAACGTTTCCACTTTCTTGGACTTTTGGGTACTGATATAAAAGCTCTGTGAGCTTTTAACCAGAATCCCTGAACCATCCCTTTCCAAGCACTGCTGGGAGCCAGGAGAAAACCAGCAGCTTCAGAGTTTCCCCGGCACAGGGCCGCCACGGAGCCTGCTCCTCCATCATCCTGGGCAGCCTCTCGCCTGCCTCACACAAGAGGCGTCAAAGCGAGAGTGAAACAAAGACATTGCCTCTGTCAGTGACAAAAGATGACGATGACTCTTGGGTGGGTTGGTTTGGATTTTCTGGTTTTTTTGTTTTGTTTTATGTTACAGAGCTAACTCATCCAACCCTCCTAATAACCTGAGAACCGGAAGGATATTATCATGTTAGGAGGGGATGAGACATTAATTTGCCCAGGTGCCCGGGCTGGGAGTGATGGAACTGGGCTGAGAGTCCTGTTGTCTGATTCTCAACCTGCGCCCTTGACCAACCCTCAGCTACCCCTCTGCCGATGAAAGAGGTCGATGAAGGGCAGAGAATGGCAAGAAATGGCTGCTTCGCTTTAGCTACAGTTTCCACACTGGACTTGTGATGACCAGATAAGGAGGCGTCCGCCTGTTCTCAGTGCTTCGTACTGTGCATGGTGGAAAGTGCTCTATAACTATCGTCCCATGTAGCCTTGCTGAGGCCGGTTCATATTCTCAGTCTCGGTTTCACAATGAGACAATTCAGGATTTTTAAATCACTCCCAAGGAGTCAGGGTCGGAGTTGGGTTTAAACCCAGGGTGGATGATTTTCAAAGCCCATCATTTGTAAGCCCCTAAAATTTGCGATTTCCTTTGCCCTGGGATTGTAGAGCAGAGGGAGGGGAGAGAACAAAGGCAGGCGTGGGGCAGAGCACATTTATACCCCAAACACCATTTCACAAGAACAGCCAGGTCGCAATGCAACTCAAAGCCAGCCGTGCAGGGTGAGGAAGTCACATGTGGCCTGACCTCAGGATGCCCGGACATTGCAGCAATGTGGCACCGGCATGGATGTCCACAACGGAGGCTTGCACCTTGGACAACAGTCCAAATGCTGCTGCTGACAGGCCCAGTCTCCATGGTCCCATTTCACCCAGAGCCCTGAGGCCACTATTGCATCGGAAGGAAACTCCCAGGAGAGTCCACTGCCCTCCACCCCACCTCAAAATCAGGAGACTGCATGTGCACCTTTATCCTTGGGACTGGTTTGTTTTTGACACGGTAAAGTGGAATCACATTTTGAAACCAGACAAGGAAGAGGGGCCATCCCCAGCCAGACTCCAAAAGACTGAGGTCCAATTTGCGCTTTGGTTTGCAAAGCCTTCCAGAGCTCAGAATCTCTCTGGTACCTGGCATAAAGGAGATGCTATTCAAAGAGACATAGAGAGAAGACCTTTTTGTAGGTACCAGGTCAAACCCAGAGGCGCTTTACCACTGAGCTACATTCCAGGCCATTTTTACCTACTTACTTATTTGTTTGTTTATTTATTTTGAGATGGGGTCTCACTAAGTTGGCCAGGCTGGCCTAAAACAGACGATCCTTCTGCCTCAGCCTCCCTCAATACTGGGATCCAGGTATGTGCCCCTGTGCCTGGCAGAGAAGACTTGTTTTACGATTGGTGTGTGATAGCCAAAAGTCCTTGTCTTCCTGCAGAAGGGCCTTAGAGTAGCATAAACCCTTAACAGATGCTCATTACAGTTTTAATGCAATAACAGCAGTACTCCAAGGTTGTCCTTGGAGACCAAATCACAGAGAGGTTTCTCTTTGTCTACCCTGCTTGCCAACAAGATGCTGGCTTTCTGCTGTGACCTAGAAAATTAAACTCACACCAGGCTGTAAGACTCAGCTTCTTGGAAACAAAAAGCAGTAAAATCTCTGAGGAAGGAGAACCCTTGGATGCCAGCCAGGCCAACCTCACTGATTATGCCCACGTTAAGTCATGATGCAAAGGAGGGCTGGAGCCTGGCAGAGACTCTCAGTGAGTCAGTGGCCCAGTCCTTCAGGAGGGCATAGCTCCCACCACGACCAGCAGAGCCTTCCCCACAGGCGTCTGTCTGTTGGCAGCTGGGTGCAGATGCTGCCTGGTGACCAGATTGCTCACTGACCTTGAGGACCAGCCCTCGGCCTGCTGACCACGTGCCAGCCTGAGGGACGTCTCCATTCAGACCCATGCCCAGCCATGGGCTCGGCCCTTCTCAGGGTAAAAGCGTGTATTTAGGGCAGCCAGCCGGATGCCCACCCAGGTCGAGGAGAGCAGCCTCAGACTGCTGGCGCAAACAATATGGCCCACTCCACTCCTGCCCTCCCCTCTCATCTCTAGCTGCGTGCCTACCCTGAGTTGCTTCGCTGCCATGCCTCTGTGCACACATGCACACACACTCATGGCAGCAAGAAGGAACAGCCCTCTCTGCACCTCCCTCTGAATTATCCCAAAATGCCACTAATGGGCATCTAGATGTGACAGTTACTGGTCTCGGCTGCAAAACACAAAACAGTTCTCCAGTTCCACCTACTGAGCAGCAGCGTGGAACAGTAGTTGAGTATAAGACTCACAAGTGCCTAAGTTTGAATCCTGTCTCCACTCTTTAGTATCTATGAGACTTGGGGAAGATTATATGAATTTTCTGGGCTCCGTTTTCCCATCTGTGAAATGAGAGCAACTGTAGATCTACCTTATTGTTTCTTGTGAGAATTAGTAAATTTACAAAAGAAAGAACTGGAAAGAATACATCCCAAAATAGGATTTGCCCAAAGCTAAGACCTAGCTGGAAAATAATCAGCCTTGAAAACTAGAGATCAAAAACAGCAGTCCTGTTGCTTTGTTTATCCCTTAAAGAAGCACATGGTATACTCACATTGACGATGTCATATGCAAGTGAGATTTTGAATATCCAATCCATTTCATGATCTGAGTGTCTCAAAACATCCTAGAAAACATCATTATTCAAAATATCACTGGTGACTCGAGCAGAAACACAGTGGGCATCATACATTTAACAAGCTGACTCCTGGATCTCTGACGTTGTTGCCCAGAACTAATATAAGGTGAAAGAGAACACATTAAACTTAAGTAACTTGAAATTTTTCCATGGGACACCATAACCTAGCTCAGTATTGAAAAAGCATGTCTACAGCCACACCTGAACACACTGATCTCATCTTCCTCAGAAGCTAAGCAGGGTCAGGCCTGGTGAATACTCGGATGGGAGAGAGGATACAGTCGAGTCTTACAAACAATTCCTGTGCCTCACATAAAGCTGACAATCACATACCAGGGAAAGAAGGGTGGGCCCGAGAACACAATTTGGGGGCAGCCAGGACATTTTCAGAGAAGGAACCAAGCCTGTACAGTTTCCACTCAGACCAAAGAAAATTGGATGCTTGGCAACTCCACTGCTAATTTGATCCCCAGCAGAAAGCGCAACCAGATAAGTCAGATCTGGCAATTAGACCCAAGAGGGGCTGCCTTTGGGTGAGCAGGAGAAAGCACTGATAAGGTTCTTTATTAGCTACCACTCATCAAGCCTGAGTTGTCTGCCCCGTTGGCTTACCTTGAGGCTTCCTTTTTTGCAATACTGGGTGACAAGGCAGACGTTAGGTGGCTCTATGCAAATACCAAAGAAGGAAACAATGTTTTCATGCCTTAATTCACACATCTGGAAACAATGACAACAAAAGCACATATGTAGAGTGTGTCCTCCAGCCAGGGGCTGTGCCATGGGTGTCACATACTTTCAGTTAGTTTTTTGGAAAGACTTGGTGAGACAAGACTATTGCTGTTCCCATTTTACAGATGAGGGAACAAAGCTGAGAGGTGCCCAAAAGTCTGCCTCTAGCAAATAAACCAGAAGAACGATCCAAGTCTAAACTCAGCTATGAGTTAGATTAAAACCACATCACAGAACCCAGCTCCAGCCCCACATGCCCGCTTCTAGCTATCAGGGCCTGTGTGTGTGTCACCACAGGGCACTCATACAGAACAAGAAGTCAGGCTCCCTCCAGGGTGCAGGTTCAAGGTTAATAAGCAGCCACCACAGACAGAAGGGCCAGAATAAAGGCCAGGAAGGACAAAGGGGGAAAGCAGAGGCAGGAGGGGTCCGGGATCCAGATGCTTGAGTCAGGTCAAGGGTCTGAGGTCCCAAAAGTGGGCTGTTGGGGCATGGGTGATAGGCAGTTACGGAAACAACCTCCCACCACTGCCCCCCTGGGGCACTGGGAACTGGCAGAGAGGGTCTCACCAGCTGGACTTCCTGCAGCACAGCGGGCTTCCTAACCCAGGCGTCTGCTTGGTCACCAACATAGTGGATGGCTACATGGTTTCCCTGCAATCGGAGACAAAGTGCAGTGTTCTTAACCAAGCATGACCCAGAAACAACTCTATTCAGAAAGGGTGAGGAGGAAGGGGAGCAGGAAGACTCGCTAGCGAGTGAACCACCCCTGTGGGGGAAGGAGACCAGCAGACTCCTCACCACCCTGTCGACCCCACAGTGGCGCTGGGCTATAATCAGGCACTGAGCAAGCTACTCAGCAGCAAGCCCGCATTGGCATCAACGCCCTGCAAGGTGGGTTTGATTAGCCCATGTCGCTGAGGTCAGGGAGCTTGTCCAGGATTGCACATCTGAATGTGCACACAGCCAGAAAGTGAATGTCTAACTCTCAGACCCTACTCCTGTTATGCAGTAATGCCCCAGAATTCAGAGGAAATAGTCAGATCCTAAGTGTAAGCCCAGAATCACATGCCTGGTTCAAAGTCCGGTTCCATCACTGGACTTAACTTCTCCCAGCCTCCATCTCCCCACCTCCAAAATGGAGACTAAAATCACATCAATCCCATAAGGCTATTGTGAGGACTGAATCAGTTATAACACATTACATTGGAAACTTGATGCCTGGTACACATTTTCGGTAAATGTCATCTGTTATCATTACTACTTCTTAAATCTGCTCTTAGAGCCTGTCATTCAACGCAAAAATCTATACTAATGTGTTAAAAAAAAAAAAAAAAA
>NW_022900920.1:24310934-24360302 GCF_012274545.1 Fukomys damarensis | reverse complement strand
TAAAAAAAAAAAAAAAAAAAGACTGAGCAGAAGAAGAGGTAGGACCCCAGACCAGCAAGAAGGTTAGCCTCAGTAGGAGTTAAACATCAACCTCAGACCTGCCACTTTCATTCTAAAAGGAACTGTAAAGGACTAGGACTGTGGCGGGATTTCCATGGAGGAAGGGGTGCCTGCGGTGTTCTACAAGGAGCGTCAGAAGAGGTAATGCTTACTCCTCTGAGTCCTGAGGGTGACGAGGTTCCAATGGGCCAGGCAGAACAGTCACGGCCTGGGTCAGACATACATGACTTCACCAGCAAGGCCGATGAGATGACCGTAAGATTTAGGCCAGGGGGGAA
This sequence comes from Fukomys damarensis, assembly GCF_012274545.1. NCBI lineage: Eukaryota > Metazoa > Chordata > Mammalia > Rodentia > Bathyergidae > Fukomys > Fukomys damarensis. The sequence goes on along the minus strand of NW_022900920.1, from coordinate 24,359,964 downwards.
AAAAAACATTTCTAAAAGTAAGTTGGGGCCAGGTAGCCAGAAGACAGGTCATTTATTAAAGGTGCTGGACCCTGGCATTAAAGAAACGGGGAATCCGGTGGTGAGACACACACTCCGAGAGATTACCCAGCCGGTGCAGTGCTAGGAGCTGCTGGCTTCCTTCTCTACACAGCCACGGGACCACAAGGTACAGCTTTGCACGAAAGGTGGTCCCCAAGGGTTCTGGCCATGTCCCAGGAGGTTTTCATAGTTTCAAAACTTAAATAAGAAGACATTTAGAAAAATAAATTTGGTTCAAGAGAAAATGAGTTGGCTTCAGTCTCTCCTAACCCAGTTTAAAGCCATGAGCTGCTCTTCCCTTGCTTGGGGCTTTCTGCCTTTCCTTTCCAGGGCCTCCATTTAAAAGGTAAATAAATACATCCAGGATCTTTTTTTCCTCATATCACTCTCCCCTAGGGGGCTCGAATGTCTTAAGGCTTCAAAGCACAGGGAGCGGCTCTCTAGTCTGGGGCCCTGAAGGGAGAGTGAGAAAGGACAGGCGGGAAAGGTGTCCCTGGCTTACCCTGGAGAGGCCCACACTCGAGGATTGTGCTATTTGTAAAGGCAGCCACTAGCCACATGAGACTGGTTCATTTAAGTTAATAAAAATTTTTTAAAATGTCAATGTTTGTTAGTAGAATTTTAAATTCCGTTCCCCAGGCACACTCAAGCGGAATCGTCACTCGAGGCTGGTGGCTACCATATTCGACAGTGCAGATTGGGGGCACTTTCATCTTCGCAGAAAGTTCTATTGCCCAAGGCAGAGTCTAATCTAGAAGCTGGCACAGGAATCACCAGGGAGCTGGTTAGAAATGCAGCATCTCAGGCTTGCCAGGATCCACATTTTTAATTGATCCATATAATATTTGCATATCTTTATCTGTGATCCCTGTGGATGTCAAAGTTTGAGGGGCCCCGGTGTGAGGATACAGGACCAGCTTGGCTTTGCCATAGAGCACGCCCTCCTGCCCAGAACGCGGGGATGCATGTTAAGATGGCCATACAGCCAGCTGGCCTCCGGAGTACCTGGTAAAGCCCCACTGGGGCAAACAGGAGCTCTTCCCCCCGCTGGCTCCTGACAGAGGAGTAGAGGTCTGAGGAACCCATCCCGCTGGACACATCGCTGCGGTCCCCTCTGGACATGAGTGTGCCCCTCTGCGACGGCTGCAGGCAAAGCATGACTTTGTTGTCCTCGGCAGCATGGCCAGGTGCAGAGGGGACTGCGTGCTTTATGGATTGGGAGGTGGGCGCCCAGTTCACACGTTTCATACTCTATTGTCAGTACACATGTGCAAAACACAATGATTCCATTCCTTGTGGGGGGATCAGTACGTGTACCTAACACATCTTAATTCTTTTTTTTTACTTCCCTCCCCTCTCCTTCATCTCTTGATACCCTCCCCGTATGAGAAAGAACTATTTACTTCCTATTACACATCATTTATTTTGTTCTTTTCTTGTATTTTACATTTCTCGTAGAAGAGAAACCATGTGATACTTCAGCTGTGTGTCCAATTTATTTCACTTAACATTACGGTCTCAAGGAGGATCCATTTGCCTACAAAGGACTCAGTTTTATCCTTCTGAGGTCGGTCTTCCCTGATTCAAGTTCCAGATGTGGGGTCAGAATCATTTTGCTAAATAAACTCTCATTAGCTCTATATCAAATACCTCCAGCACCTCTTCAATATCTGGAAAACATCTTCAAAGCACAGGAACCCTGTATTTTAAGCAGTCTGTTTCCTGGAACCCAATGTACAAAGATCAGAATAGAGCTGTCTGTGGTTGAAGAGGGAAGTGGGAGGCTATAAATTCCCCATGGACACTTGGAAGTGAGTGATTAATGAACCCCAATCTCTTGGTCTTTGTGCAGCGACTTGGAAGTAGCCAAGCCTTCAGCCCCCACAGCCTGGGATATCCTAGTGACTTCTCCCTAAGTCACATCTTCTCTGATACCCTCACGATGCTGACTGCTTTAGTCCCTCTGTCTGCAGGGCTCCCTGTCTCACTGTGGAGACTCTATGGGGTGTCCCCGAGCCTTGCACTGTGCTTTTCCCACAGTCGATGGTCATCACGTGTTTGTTGTGCAAATGAACCTTGGCGTAGCAATCATCAGATTAAAGGAATTAGTGTCATTTTTTTGGTTGTTTCTTTGAAACAAAGTCTTGCTATATAGTTCAAGCTAGCCTTGAACTCACTACAAAGTCCAGCCTGACCTTGAATTCACAGTAATCCTTATGCCTCAGCCTCCTGAGGGCTAGGACCACCGGCTTGGAACACCACACCCAGCTGGAGTTAATGCCATTTTTCTTTTAAACCAATTGCTTCCTAGGAAAAGCCGTTATACTTGAGCAGGCTATGTGACGCTTAACACCCGCAGAATAACAGGGTTGGCAAGAACTTTAAAGACTATCAATCCTTTTTAAATAGTTCAAAATGGAATCTCTGGGAGGCAAAGTGATATTCTCAAGACATTCAGCCAGTAAGTGGGAGCCCAAGACCAGGACGCAGGTCTCTGAACTTTTCACTAAGTACTCTCTTTACACTGGCGTCAGCCTCTTGCGCTCTACGAGGTCCCTCCCAGAAGCCGTCAGCAGGGGCAAGGGCAGGAGACGTCCTGTGCGGCCTCACCTTGTTCTGGGGCAGGATAGTGATGTCCTCATAGCTGATTTGCCACCAGGTGCCTTCATTTTGACTCTGTCGTTTTCCCTGCTGCAGCTTTACAGCCAGACCTACAGTGGCCGCTCCCAAGCCGATAACCAGGAGCACCATGGTAAGAATCACAACAGACACACCTGGGCGGTAGAGACAGTCCTCGCTCGGGCCTGCCCAAGAGCAGGAAATGCGCAGTGCGCAGGTGTGGTCCGCCTAGGGCGCCTCTCCCCGGAACCTCTCCCCAAGTTCCCCTCCAGTCCCCACCGTGCCTCACCACACCCCCACACGTATAGGAACGTCTTCCCCAGTAAGGCAATGGTAACGATGACTTCTAACCACTCCTGCTTTTGTAACTCCCTTCCTATGTGCTCTCTGTGCGCTCTCCGACCTGAATGGCTGGTCATCTCCTTCCAAGGCTTGGCCCCTAACCGAGCAACGCTCTCCTCCACAGTTTTTCTATCTCTCTAGAAAGAAGGTCCTCCGACTCGAATCTCAGGAGCCAGGTTTCCCTACCACAGAGTTTCTGACCTGGGAAGGAGGGCCACGCTGCCCGCTCGGGGATATCTGCCAGTGCCTGGAAACATTTTTGAAAACAACCACTGCAGGGTTGCTCCTGGCATCAGCTAGGCTGAGAATTCGGCTCAACATCCTACAGGGCGCAAGGCAGCCCCGCACTGTCCCGTGGGGCGCCACGCCCTCCCTGCTGCCTTCTCCCAGGGGCCGTGCTTACGTGTGAAAGTAGGCTCCGTGGAGCAGAGCGTACTGTGAAATCCACAGCCAGGTGTGAGTCCGTTTTCAGGGAGGAAGCCACGGGGCCAAGTAATATTGGAGGAATTCCTCAAGGGTCTGTGAAGAAGAAGACAAAGGTCAAGAACACCTGCATTGATTCCACTGCTCTCTACTCACCTGTAACAGGAGAAATTGAAACATGCATGGTACCTACAGGGCTCTGCTGCCTGGCCCACAGTTCCCACCTTCTCTAGAATCTCCCGGTCAACCTCTGCTAATCTAATTCATGGAAGTCAACATCTTTCTGCAGAGTGAAAGAGCTGCTTCACGTTTGGGATTTAAACCATGTTCTTTTGATTTAAAAAACAATGTGACAGTCTGGGTGTCGTGGCACATGCCTGTAAACCCAGCCTTTAGGAAGCTGAGGCAGGAGGATTGCCGTAAATTCGAGGCCAGCCTGAACTACATAGCGAGATCCTGCCTCTAAAAGATAAAAGTGGCAATTCTCTATTATTGTGGGCTTTACAAACGTGTTTGACGTAGAGGAATCTTATCGTGTAGCCCTTAACATTGCACAGACCAAAACATCTTCCCTACATGGAATATGCCCGTCCCTACAACAAGAGGGCCTGGTTCACAGCAGATGCTCTGACGCTGGGCCTGCCCATTTCCTGAGAGAAAGGAAGAAACAGTCTCAGGTGGACTTGTGGGGGTGGTAGCAGTAGAAGCAAATACGAGTTTAATTAAGTGTTAAGTTTATTTTTCATTTTCTCATTGACTTACAGCTGAGAGCAATGCCAGAGATTTCTCCCAGGGATTCCTGGGTACTTGGAACCCAGGAATGCCCTGAGTGCTGCACTACATGCATCTCTGCTGAGGAGTCGGGCCGTGTCCTGCTGACCGTGGACCCATTCCCATAGGGGCGCTGTGCCCCATCACCCCCTGAGGCCAGGGCCTCTGCTGGAGAGCACCAGCCTACAGGGAACTATTTCACCCCAGACAGCTGGAGGCCCAGCCCCTATGCAGGGGTAGTTAGGGGCACTGAGTTCTGCTCTGGAATTTGAAATGGCCACAATCTAGGGCAAAATCACCTTAAAACCCCAAAGTCCACTTTTATGAGTTCAGGGAGTAGCAGCTATTGGTGGGGCATTCTAGGCTTGGATCCCAAACTGATCTCCCAGCAGGATCCCTGGTCCTCTTCCTATAGGATGATCTAAACTTGCAGATGTGCCCTGCCATACCTGATTACTTTCTCGGAGCTGTAATAATGAAGAAAAGGAAGAAAAAAGGACCCATTTCCAGATTTCTGTAGGGCATAGACAGAGTAATCCATGTGCCTTTCTCCCTGGGAGTCCACAAGCACAGGGCCAGTTATTCCTGCAAAGAGAAGATTCAGAAGGGGCGGGAGGAAGGGAAGAAGCAGAGAGAGGGGGAGAGAAGGAGAGAGACCGAGACAGAGCCAGAGAGACAGAAAGAGACAGAGGCTGGCTCTCGGCTAGAAATGACATTCTGCCCTTTCCCATCAAATGCTAGGTGAGAGGCTTCTGCCATCTCAAGGTGCCTGGGCTGAGGTCAACAGGCACAATTCAGGGAGGAAGACGGTTCAGCAGTGGCCTTCAGTTGAGCTTAAGGGCCGCACTGGGAGACAGATATATTTTGCTAGCCCTGTGCTGGCAAGGTCCATCCATCACCCCAAAACAAAACAAAACAAACAAGGTTAAGCAGTCTGTAGTTGATTTTACTCAAAACCTCAGATTCATGTTTCCCACAACAATAAGAAGTGACCGTAAGGGGCCCAATGGCCGCAGGGCAGCAACTGCTTGACAGCTGCCTCCTCCAGGCCCTGTCACCCTCCTGGTTCCTCCCCTCTGGGTGTCAGGCCCAGGGATACATTTTCAGGCTGTGCTTTTCCCTCAGACTTGGTTATGCATGGAGGCTTGGGCAGGGCGCTCTGTCCCCAGCCAGTTTGCTCCTCGTTCCTGCTTTCAACCCCACTCACTGACTCTAGAAAGGCCTAATTGCTCGCATTGTCCCTGCAGGGTGAGGACACCAAAGCACCACTTCTGAAGCACCTACAGTGTGCCCAGCATCGTGCTTATAGCCATCTCAGGTCTAGTTCCAGTGGGCGCTGTGGAGGAGACACCATCACCCACTCTGGCCAAGGGAGCACTAGAGAAACAGTGCCTGAGAGCCTCTGAGAGCCAGGCAAGGCTGAGGGAGCTCATCTCAGGCACCCTGGACTTTCCAGCTGCCCCAGCTCCCGCCCACACACCATCACAGAGGCAGGCCCTTAGCTTTATCTGTGATGGCTACAGCTAGGAGTCAGCGGTGGGAGAGACTTCGCAGGGAAGGGGTAAGGTGGCCAGAGGCCGCCTCCAAGGGGCAGGGTAGGATGAGTGAGCCAGGGCAGCTGGGGGATTTTAACCTCAATCACACTTACAAAAGCCTGGGACCTGCATGAGAAAAGTGAGCTCTGTACTGGTGTGGGGAACATGCCACAGGAGCCCTGTAATCACCCACCCAGCATCTCAAAGGCCACAGTGACTGGGGCAGCAGCTGAGGGCCGAACTGCTCCCCCACAGCAAACCACTCACCCCACAGTGGGGTCGGGCTGGCTCTCAGGGTGCTGAGCAGCTGCCGCCCATCTCGAAAGTCTCTCCCTGCCTTTGTCATCTCTTCCACGGTCTGGGCGTAGAGCAGAAAGGCATCATGCAGGTAGGCGGCGAAGGGGCTCACCTTGGACAAGAGGAGCAAGGGTGGGGACAGGCCCAGGCCTCCAACCCTTGACTAGGAGTCCCTCCATGCTGTGAGCGGTGGAGCTGTGAGCTGGCCCACGTTCTTCTCCCAGAACCACAGGGAGGGGAGACCACCCCTAAGGCTAGCTGTCCCAGTCTCCACCCCTCCTCCCATGCCTCAGTTTCCCAATTAGATCTCATGATGTGTCAGCTCAGGGATGGCTCTGTAAGCCATGGTCAGAAGAAAGTATGGTTAAGTGAAAGAGAGAGTGAGTCTGGAGCCAGGCCAGCTCTGCCACTTACTGGCTACGTATGACACCAGCTCACATTCTGTGACCTCTCTGATTATAAAATGGGATAAAACCACTCCTGTGACACATGAGGATAGCTAAGGGAGGCATCTAGGTAAACTACCCAATGCAGTGACATGATCCATAGTAGGACTTCAGTACACATTCTTCTGTTGGTTTGGGCAATTAAATTACAAGTACCTACCAAGTGCTAGCACCGTTCTCCCACAGCAGTTGGAGCACAGCTCCACTGCTCCTCACATAGTCACTGACTGGTCACCTCGTCTTGTATGTTAGGATCACAGTCAGCCCCTCATTCCCAATCAAGCCCAATGCTCAGCTGGACCCTGCATTCAAAGTAGCTCCGACTCTGGCCACCATTCACTCTGAAGAATCCTCTATGGGAGCTGCTTTACTTTATCAAACTTGCTCAGATTCCCATTGGTTGGCATGCTCTCCTGACCGTCTCCTCACAACCCAGCTCCTCTTCTGGCCTTGATTGTCCTAGCCCCATGTCTTGGCTCCACCCTAGCTCTCTGTTCAAGCATCCTCTGTTACAAGGGCAACATACATGATCCGAGTATCCATTGGTATCTGTTTGGCTATTTCCACATGGTATGTTACTAAATACTCAGGACCACAGCCGGAGGGGTGGATGCCATTAGCAGTCCCATTTTACAGATGAAGAGACAGAGGTAAAGAGAGGTAATGTGATTCCCTCCAAAGCCCCACAGTTAGTTAATAGCAGAAGTAGGATGAGAGCCCAGGGATCTGACCCCCAAAGTCAGTGGCCTGTGGTCCCATAACCTCTGTTCCCCTCTTGGGCTGTGGGGTGTAGATTTCACAGGAAAGCATCAAACCAATGTTTATTTTGGGCCTTGGAAGATGAGGAAGTGTGTGTGTGTGTGTGTGTGTGTGTTGGCGGGGGGAGAGGGACAATGAGAAATGCAAAAGCCAAATATAAATATGGTCAAGAAATGGAAGGCAGGGCCCCATATGGAACCCTCCATCAGACCTGCCCCTCTGAGGCTATGGAGCTGTGGAAGGGGGGCCCCCTCAGCCTTTGGTACACTTGTTTCCAGAAGCCGTCCTCTTCTGGGCCTTCCGCATAGGAGCTGGGGGCGATGAGAAACACCGACTCGTAGACAGTTGGCAAGTGTGTCACTTTCTGATTTGTCAACAGCTCCCTCCTGAAACTGTCCTAGACAACAAGGAGACAAAGGTCACCACTCTGTAGGAAGGGGGAGCTGCAATCGAGGCAATGCCGAACCCGAATTGTTCGCTGCACACTAGTCCTCGGAAACACAGCGTTTCCAGAAGGCCTGCATTACGGGGTGCATTTGCTCCAGCCAGCATATAAGCAGTGGGAAGGAAGCCAAAAATGAAATAAAAAATAAAAACATACCTGGGGCACCAAGCAGCTAAGATACCGAAAGCTCGGAGCAATGAGCACAAATCAAGAGCTGTCTATACTCAATCCGCTTCTCGTTGCCTAAGTGTCTTGTTATCATCACCTATATTGTTACTACCAAGAATAGTATACACTCACTCCTTGTATATTTTCCTGTTTCCTGTTGCTTCCTTTCTCCCCACCCGGAGGGGTCTCCAGACAATACAGGAAGATACAGAGGTGTGTGTGTGTGTTTTATACTACATTGTGGTTCTGAGAGTTGATTTTTTTCCACTTAATCCTACACTGGGGACACTTTAATAAAATGGATTTATACATTCTTTTTAAAAGCGGCACCAATTCTTTTTGCATGGACTTTGTATGGTATATTTTTAGTTCTATGCTCTTTCTGCCCCTTCAAACTAATTGGAATTAATCATCAAGGTTTAGGGAGGAAACAACAAGGGGTGGCAATAAAAGGAGAAGGTAGGAGGATATGCTGGCAAGTCTGGCATATATTTAGAATTCCAGCTGTGACCCAAAGAAATCAGAGACTCTTTTAGCCATATTTCATGATAACGAAGAAAAATCTGCGACATTTTATTTCATCCTTTACTTCCTTTTGCCCCCAACTTTTTATGATCATGTAATACAAGCAAATTTTAGAAAGCTAAAAATTATACGACGTGTCCTTAGCTAAAGGCAAGTGGCTTGTTCGGTTGACTACCGGGTGACATGCTTCCTTGCAGACACAGAGGTCAGTCTGCATGGGCTGGAATACTTGCTCTCCCTCATACTAGTTGTGTAACCTTGGGCAAGTTATATAAACTCTACGGGGCCCCAGTTTCCTCTTCTTAAAAGCATACCTACCTCACAGTGTTGTTATTGGAAATTAATTTTAATACCTCAAGCATTCACAGTGGGGCCTAGCACCTCACAAGCATTAGGTAAGGCAGGGCTATGTGGGGTGCAGGACAAAAGCCCCAGTTTGGAACACTCCCTATGCAACCTGGGAATGCTGAAATCTTAGGTCCAGTACTTGACTTAACTAAGCCTCGGCTTTTCTATTTGGAAGTTGGCATAATGATCATATGTATCTCCCGAGGCTGCTGGAAATATTAAGAGCTGTAATGCATGTAATAGCTGCCTCGTGAGGCCCCTGGTACTATCAAGTCCAACGGTGTATGTGAAATGTGTAACTCAGTATGTGTAGGAAGCACACAGCACTTTACGCATTTCTGTCATTACCAAAAAGCCAAACTGTAGGAGTAGCTATCATAGTTTAACTCCACAGTGTTCCCCAAAGGTCTCATGTGTTTGGAAGATGATTGGATCACGAAGGTGCTACATTCTTCAGTGGATTCACCCATTGGTGAGTTCAGTAATTCACGTGCTGTTGGGAGGTTGGACCTGTTTGGAGGGGTGGGTCTGTGGGACCATGACCTAGAAAAGTAAGTTCTCGTCCCTAACCTCTTCTCCCTCTCTCTCTCTCTCCCCCTCCCCCCCTCCCTTCCCCTTTCCTCTCCCTCCTGACCACCATGGGATGAGCAGCTTTTGTCCACCATGCCTTCCTGCCATGCTGTTTTTGCCTTTGAGTTAGCCAACCATGGACTGAATCCTCTGAAACAGTGACCCAAAATAAGCCTCTCCTCCTTTAAGTTGTGAATGTTGAGTATTTTGTCCCAGCAACAAGGAAGTGACTAATATATTGTCTCCTTGGGCTAGCATGTTGCTGTCTCCAGGCCTTTGTTAGGGCTTTAATTAGTAGGGACAAAGGGAGGTGGCGGTGGAAGAAAAGCGAAAGCCACTTGTGTTTGCGAGTCCTATGGGAAAGTGTCATCCACCTTTAGAAATGATAGTTTTTCCCCAGCTATGGTCTGCTGATTTAAAGTGCAGAATAGTTTCCATACCTGTTGACCTCACTGAAGGACTGGTTTAGCCTCTTATCGACTGTGTGAATGAATTCTGGGTGCATTCTCTCAGCTCAGTCCTAGACTGCTGATTTTAAGATGAAGACTCAAGAATACCATCCTCCAAGGTTTGTAATACATATCTGGTGAACTGGTATGTTCTGGCACATGACAGGTACTCCACACTTGTCATCTTTCTTTACCAGGGCCACTGAGTGGTAGACAGCACTCACCTCCAGCTGCTGCAAAATGATGAGGGCAAATTCTCCACTGTTGAGTCCCAGGTTCTCTGCAGCCATCAGAATCCTCTTTGCATCCTCTGAGCTGCAGATTAAGATGATAACTATAAGAGAGGAGAAGAGTCAGCCAGTTATGCACACTTGCATGGCAGGGTGTATGCACTCTCTCTCTAAAGCCTACCCTAAAGCACTCCAAACAAGACACAACCTTTTCTTTTCATGAGCATGCTTCAAGAAATAGAAATGTCCAAACCACTCCCAGAGTGTTTATTTCTTAAACCTAGACCATGATATACATACTGGCCACTTTTGCCCTATAGAAATTAAGGTCTTTGTGGTAGCCCTTACCTCCTGCCACAATGCATGAATCCAAAAAGTTTGAAAGCATTTCTGTGCATTCTTTCCTCTCACTTAACTACTCAAATAAAAAAAAAAGCAGATTAGTATGGAGATATGTCTTTCCCAAATGGGAAGAAGATCAAGAGATGGAGGGAGCAGGATGCAGGGGAGGGAAAGGGAATGGAGAAAGCAATTGCAGCCTGCTATGTACGTGTATCAACTCCACATGAAGAATGTAAATATCATATACTGCAAACATGCACAAATAAAAATAAATTTTAAAGAGCAAAACTATAGGTGTGGTTTGTAATTCATCATCTGTACAGAAGTTAGTAGGAGATCATGAAGGATCTCAAGTCAAGCATTCTGGCTTTCTGAGCTGGGATGGGCACCTGAGAGGCAGCTAGATTACTCTTTCGTTCAATCACATCATCATTCACTTTGAGGACACACAAGTGAAGTCATGATTTATTTTTCAGATTAGGTAAATAATAATCTATTTATCTGATCTCCAATTATGTGTTAGGCACAGTGTTAGGCTACTGCAGGAGAAGGTAGAAAGGCTTGGGGCATCCCTTACAGACAGTATACGAGCAGAAAGATTGAAGTGCTCACTTAAAGCTCTCCTAGTAGCGAGGGAGGAAAGGAGGCTGCATTCTAAAGGGAGAGGAGAGCAACCCACACAAAATAGAGAAATGCATCTGGAGAACAAGAGAGGACAGGGTGGGGTACGGCTGCAGGTGATACTCTAGGATGAGGAATCAGCGAGTCCTAGAGTCCCGGGGCCATAAAGAGCTTAGTTTACTTGAAGAACAGAGTAGGTGACTAAGAAAGAGAGCCCACTAAGCATGGAAACTGTCACCGCCATCTCTTGACAAATCGCAGTCTACACAGACTAAGCACTCCGTGCATGATCTTACTCAACCCTCACCTTCATACGAAGGAGCTAGGATGATTGTCTCCATTTTACAGATAAGGTTTCTCAGACATAGAGAGCTTAAAGTTTTTGGCCAGGAGTGCACAGCTGGCAAGGGTCAGGGAGAGGCTGGAATCAAGCCCAAGTGGGTCTGTCTCCAGAGCCCGTGCTCTGAACAGCTACCAAGGACATTTCACCTCTGGAATGTGCTTCTAGAGCTACTCTCTGCTTCGTGACACTATAGCATCTGAGATCTCACTTTAGCCCCCCACCCCAGAACGTTGGTGCTATCAAGCAAAGTAAGAAATTGCTTCATTGTATCATTAATTTTATACCATTTCTATTGGATTTTTATACTCTTAGAAAAATGAAGAGCTCTTTTTTTTTTCAATCTGCTCATTCTATTTCTCTCTCCAAACATAAATCATGGAAGACTTCTACTTACCCCTGGCCAGGGATGACACGTTTCTGAGACCCTCCTGGAGGAGCTCTGGGTCGTGGCTGGTGCATCTCATGCTGGCAGTGATGGTGAAGTGGGATTGGAGTTTCTCCTCTACAACCCTCCACAGCTTATCCAAGTCATCCCAGGAGGAAGCCCCGGAGTAGCTTCCAAACATCCCAATGTATTTCCAGCCCAGGTACTCCAGACTTTTCTGGAGCACATCACCAATTTCCTGCTTGGGTGGCACAAGTGTCACACAGGTGTCGTACAAGAAGTGGTTTTCCAGCATTGCCATTTGTCCAACAAAGTCAAACACGGGGATGTTCCACTCAGAGGCCAGCAAACCAATAACCTTGAGAGAAATGAAAAACATGTCTTTCCATGACAAAACGTATGCTACACTCAAACCTCAGTGTAAAGTTTCAGCACAACCTGAGCCTCAGCAAAGCTAGGATGACACCGGACCTTCTCTTACAGAAACTTTTTGATAACGTCTTGAATCCAGTTTGCAGAAGCAAGACTTCAGAGGACAAGGATAACAAAGGCAAGAATTTATGGAGTGCTTGCTATGTGCTAAGCACTCTACCGAGAGCCTGTATATTTCAACTTTTATAACATTTCTATGAGGTAGGTATTACCATTACTCTCACTTTAAAAATGAAAACATGGAAACACAAAGATGTAAGCTACCTAGCTGATGAACGCAAGCAATATGTTTCCAGAGTCCATACTCATAGCCACACATTTACTCTTTCTTTCTTAACTCCTTTCTTGTTCACTTCTTACACATTTTCCATCAGGACTTTACAAAGAACTTCAGAAAACTGATTCTTAAAGAAGCTTATGACCTACAGGAACTGAGACGCAAAGATAGCTCTAGAAATAAATATAACCTGTAGGGTTTATAGAACATATTTATAGGAATTCAGAGAACTAATGAATTACTTTTATCGAGGAATTAAAGTTATGGAGGGTAGGGTCCTGCTTGAGGTTGACTTTGAAGAGGAGGACAGCCAGAAATATGTCAAACGGGGAATTCTAAAACAGACCAAGATTCGGATTAAAACGCAAATGTAAACTTCATTTTACAGCACCAACTAATGATACTCTACAGTGTTTGGAGAGTGGGACCTGTGAAGCTCCTTCCTAGTCTCCCTTTCCGTCAAGGTCTCTCAGGAGACGTGATGCCTGAGAAATTCTACAAAGTTAATCTCATTAACCAGACAAGCGCAAAGCACTCCCTTCCCTCATTCTCCAGTTCTAGCTTAAAGCAATGCATCATATTTAATTCCTCCTCATTTACCTTCACCATCACTGATTAATTTAATATTTATGCCAAAGGAAAACCTTCCCTGGACATTTGATGGTTTTATATTTAAAACCACTCATTTGTATTCATTGTAATTTTCCTGAGCCATGTGACTGACAACCTAAGAGTGAACAATAGTAGCCTACACAGAAGCACAAAGTTCAAACAGTCAACCAGAGGAGGAAGAGGGGGCACAAACTAACAATTTTTTATTTGAAAGGCTTTCTTTAAAGAGAATGCTAACTGTTCTAATTACATGGTATAATTACATCTAAGACGTGGTACCCAAGGCTTACACAGCTATTGTTACAACCATGAGATCCTTGTCAAGAGATTATTCAAATCTGTGCTATCAACTTCAAGACCATCTCTTCCGATGGAAACTCAGCCACTATTTTTAGAAGGCTGTATACTCTACCTCTGCTGCTTCCGGGCAGGCTGGTCCAAACAGGGCAGAAATCTGTTCTTTCTGGACCTGGTTGATGAATACAGCAAGAGACCCCTTGGCGCTGCAGGCTGAGTTGGTATAAGTGAACTCCCAGCTGAAGTTTCCAAGCCCCACTGCCGGCTTTGCCTTGACCTTGTCCATGGCAATCTGGAGGCCTGCCCCCAGCCTCTGCACACTGACAGGGTGGGAGATGTTCCAGGGGGCATGGAAGCCCACAGTGAGTTTAGCAGCTTCAAGCCAAGTCACCAGCATAGTTGCAAACAGCATCAGCACTAGTGTTGTGTGGTCTATATGGCACTCGGTCCCCCAACAGAGTCCCGATTCTAGAGGGGCATTAGGACCTATTCTGGGGGCCATGGATGGCATCTAACATAGGTCACAGCAAAACACTGGGAGGCTCAGCCTCCTGACCACTCTTGCCAGGAATTTATAGGACAGGGCACAGTTCCCTGAGGACCACAACTTGCTTTCTATTCGGTGCCACTAATTAACTGAAAGTCTCTCTTCCTGAGCTCATCCTAACACAATCTAGAAGCAGGAGTCTTACAGAAAGAGGCAAAGCCAGGAGTCCCCAAGGCCCTGGTTATTAATCCAGTAACTTCATTGACATCCTTCATGCTCCTGGACAAGGCACATGACCCCTCTCTCCCCCAGTAAAGCAAGAGTCACGGGAGCCACTCAAATGTGGTCAGATGCCCTGTGCTAGAATTGTGACCACACCAAGTATTACTTGTGTGACCTGGGGCACACTATTCACCCTCTGTAAAAATGGGAATAAACTGTAACGAAGTCTTCCCCAAAGTGATACATTAAGGAGATCATATATGTTGAAAGAGATCATATACATCTAGCCCTTGGTAAGATGTCTACTCAAAGAGCCATTCCATTGATATTAGATCTGATAATGGTGGTGGTGATGGTGGCAATGAGCATGATAGTTCATAGTGATGAAGAGTATCATAGCAATAATGACAATTATTATCACTTACTGAACCCATTTTATAGGAATTTTTTTCTAGAGTGAGGGTGCTAATGACTGTGAAATGACTTACTCTTAACCAGGCATGGTCAATTTCTCTCGCCTGGGTTTAGGGCACTTTGCGTGGATTGGCTACTTGTGAATAGTCACCCTCCACCTACGCGATCAGGGGAAGCTCTCCATTTTCTGATGGGTCACAGGGATGGTGGCCCTGTGGGGAGGCCAACACTATCCCCAAGCATGAAAGGCCCAGCCGTGAGCCAGATATACTCCACAGGGCTGAACTGCCAGCTGTCATGGCTTTCTTATGGGTCTGCCTGGTGGGAAAGGGACTGGCATCTCACATTCATCTCAGGATTAGGTGCTTTATATTTTCTGTGATTCCCAAGGCTTGACCTATTCTAGTCTCTCCTAGTGTTAGAAATATAGGACCCAAAACCTCACGTCAGCCTTCTTAATTAGAATGTTTTGAGATTGCTCTTGGAATTTGCATTGAATCTGTCTTCATATACCCCAAAATACACTAAGTTTGAGAAACCCTGACGTTCTGAAGAGAGAGGGAAAGAACAGCCAATAACCATTGTCTACTCATTTTCCTTCAGTAATGAGTCCTTCAAATAGGGTTAAAAACTCTGAACTCTGGCCCATCTCAGAGGGACATTTCTAAATCGGAAGAGTATGGAGGTGACTTTGCTCCAAGCCAAATTCAACATCTCTGCTTCTGCACTGAGCTGCAGCTGCCCTAGATCAGTCAGGGTGAGGAAACCTGAGTCCAGAGTCCTTGCTCTAATCACAGAATCCAGTGGATCTTTCTGGCTCCGCCGTGTTTCAGATGACACTATACCATCCTGGACAAGTCAGTCATATCTCTGCCTCGCTTTCCTCCACTTCACAATGGCATCATAACGTCCTCCACAAGGATATTGCAAAGACGTTGTGGGATTGCAGTACGAGCAAACCACCCCACCCAGCGTCTGTAGGAATCTGATCAGGTTGAACCTTGGTAAAGGAGCACTGTTCATGGGTGTGTCATTCTGCAAACCACAATTCAAAACGCTAGTGCTGTAACTACATCATGATACACGTATCCCCATTTTCACTAATTTTTGGTTCTTTGGGCATTCAGATTGTCTTTCTCCTGAGAATCTTTGAGGCCAGGTAACTGCATGTTTGTCCTTGGAACCTCATATGCAGAGCTCTGTTGGGCTGTTAAGCACATACATTTATACTAATCATAAATATTTTGTACTCTAAAGTGCTTACAAATGAGCATGGCCCAAACCAGAAGGTAATACCAATGATGTTTGGTGTTAGTGAGTGCTTCAGGTTTACACTGCAGTAGAGTGGGAGTGTTAACTATAGTGAGTTTTCTATATACCTCCACAAACCTCAAGAATATGTGCATCTTTGACTCAGAAATTCTAATTTTGTGGGCTTATTCTAAACAAATAAGACCATATCAAATTTAACCCAGTTTTATTTCTAATGGTTAGAAACTAGACAAAAACTTTTTAGGGGCCTAGATAAATAACTTGTAGCAAACATACGTGATTTAATTCTATGATCGTGAAAAGGATTTTTAAAAATATTTTGGTTTGAAGACTGAACTCAGGGCCTCACATCCGCTAGACAAGCCTTCTACCACTGAGCTAAGTCCTCAACCCCCAAAAGGGTACTTTAAGGAAAGGAAATTACAGTTAGCATTTTCCCTAGCTTTGCTTATCTTAAAATTTAATTTTTTTGGTCTTAATATTTGCAATAAGGATAAAAGTGATTTTTTAAAACGAAAAATAATCTTTATCACAAATACTGTGAAGTAATAGTCCTGTGAAGTAAAATCACAGGGAGTTAAATTCGACTAAACCTTAATTAAGCCTTAATTGCTCAGGGCAGGAGCAACCCATGCTGGCCCGAGCTCTCGTACTTCTAGACACTTGGTTTGCCTCTGTAGGCCCCAGTTATTCTCTATTGAGCTTAGCCATTTCCCCTTTGCCTCACAGGGAGAGAGAAAGGAGACGTGGTGGTGAAACGCGGCTGTCCAGGTAATGGCCCTCCTCTGCTGGAAAACTGTTTTTGTGAAATTTGCTTTACCTGGTAGATTGAAAAGGCCTGAGGTTAAAACCAGGTCGGGGGAGTCACTGGGACTGTATCTGCTGAAGCAGGCCTGCTGTTCTTCGCTTCTCCAGCACACTCCCCTCCTGGGAAGTTCGTCTGCCTACCAGCTGCCCGTGCTACACTGGTTCATGGTAGAGGCTACATTGCTTTACCAGATGATTCTCTTGAACAAAAGTGGTCTGAGGTTGGCCAGCACAGATTCAGAGCCTCGCTCCCTATGTCAGTACGAGAGATCATTGATTCTTAACTACTTTATCCCCTTGTGTTATCTGCGCAGACTCTTACAGGAGCAGAGTTCTGCCCGATTTCTGGTTTCCTCAATGTTAATCAGCCCGAGCCACAAGCCAAGTAGAGCCAGCTGTTCAGCATTGGAGATTAGCAAAGATTAGCTGTAACCAGGATGGTGGGGCTTTAATTAAAGCTCCAGCATCTTCCTAGTTGGACTCCTGCTTATTGCTTGCCTCTCTCCAATCTGTAAATCAGTGGCCTAAGAAAGCCCAGGGGAAAAGCGGCAGGGTGGACTGTGTCAGCTGTAACTTCAATAAGACAGTGAAAATCAGAAAAAAGGTTTTTCAGCCAGGGATTTAGCTCAGTGGTTCCGCCGCCTGCCTTGCAAGCACAAGGACCTGAGTTCGAACCCTGGTACCAAAAAAGAAAAAAGTTTTTTCGCCTACTTGGAATGAGACGAGATACAACCAGACAAGTCTGTAGCAACCTGCTAGAAAGGTAAAGTCCAGAGGCACACAGTCGCATCTCCTGGTGTGTTCTGGGGGAACGCATCAACTTCAGGCTTCCCCAAGTCGGTAAGACTGTGCGAACCTCCCTTTCTGTATCTGTGAAGTGGGGAAGGACAGAGCACTGGGACTTCAGGCCTTCCCAGCTTCTTCCCCTAAGATCCCAAGGCTCCGGTGGATTCCTGAATACCACTGGGTATTGATGACGGCAGCAAGTTTCCTTTCAGATCTGGCTTACAGGTTTTAAGTGGGAACATTCTTGAAGATACAGTGTCACATTGGTTCATGAACTTAATTTTTCCTGCGACTGTCATCGCAAACCAAGTTGGACAAGAATCTAATCCAACTTCCCCGCAAGATCAACACTGAACCTGACCATTGAATTGGATTCAGTTCTTAGCCAATTTGGTTTGCGACCAGAATCATGGAAAGAATTAAGTACGTGAACTGAGGTACCACTGTACAGCACGCCTTCTACTAAGCATCACAGAAATAAGAGCAAGTCAATGTGGCAATCACCTGTCAAGATGTGATCCCAAACTTCAGTGTTGTATGCTGAGCTCCTGCTAATAGCTGTGATGCCATCTTTGAAGATGGGGCTTCTGTTCAGCCACAGCTTGAGGAGCTGGAGGAAGTGGAGTCAACGCTGAACTTGGATGTCTTGTGTCTTAGATCTGCAGCACAACAAATTCCTCAGGATTCCAAGCCACTCCTTTATAGAACTGTGCGTGCACACACCACTTCTAGAAGACTGCAGCCAACTCTCTGCCCTGGCTGACAGATAAGAACAGTCTGGCCTTGTTTCTAAAGGGGATTGTACAAGAGGAAGAGAATCCCTCCCTCCAGCGGGCTCTACCTGTCTCCTGTGCACGTCAGCTATCTGATATTCATGCTGCACTGCTCAGACCTGTTTCCACAAGGAAAGAGTCTTTGATACCTGAGCAGGTGCTTTGGAAAATCTGGGGCTTATTGACTTGCAATAATCAAGTTTTCTCCCAGCCTCTGATACAATCTGAAATTTAGTAGATTGGCCTTGATGAAATGCCAGATTTCTGAATGTTTATTCCATAGTCTCTGATCCTGTCTCCCAGATTATTGTTCTACCTCTTCACCATAAAATCCTAGCGTGAAGAGCAAAATGTCTGAGAAGTAGCAGGGAGGAGGGGAAGCCACCTGCTCCAGTGATCAGTATTCAGTGACACTTGATGACTAACCAGGATGTTAGTAATCACCAGTAGCCACTTCCTATACAATTTTAGGTTTTCCAAGAATCCTTTATTGTCACAAAGTCCCATATACTGACACAATAGAATGTATTTTAACACATCTCTCTGTGCTGATGACATGATCTTGAACCCTGAAACTGTTTCTCCATCTGCTCCCATCTGTGACCTGTGCGTCACCAGGCTTGGCATCCGGCCCTTCTCTCTGGTACACATCTATCTCGCGCCAGGCAGGATGTCCCTCTGAGCCCTCCACCCACTGCAGCGTCTTGTCTGAAGACGCCAGAGCCCGCCCACTCCCTGGAATTTCCTCTGCTCTTGTTAAAGGCTCACGGCTCATTTTCCAGCCAGGCACTCAGGCTGGGACTTCTCTCCCCCTGCTGTGAGGCCAGGGAGCCCAGGCTGCAGAGCAGAACACGATACACTGAAGGGCTGGGAGAGGAGAGCAGCGTTGGCATCTGCTCAAAGTACCAACGTTCCTGCTTCTGACCCAGAATCGATGGCTTCTTGCCACTACTGTCCTGTGAGAGGCAATGCTGTAGAATGTTTGTCAGCATCGCTTTTGCAATGAGGCTTAAGCTGGCTTAGGCAAGTTATGCAGTGTCCGAGCTACAATCTCTCCTTTTGTTATTGTCCCACCGACCTGTGTGAGAAGAAAATGGAGTAAAAGACATAGAATACACAGCTTGTCGCAAGGCTTCCCACCGACCTGTGTGAGAAGAAAATGGAGTAAAAGACATAGAATACACAGCTTGTGTCGCAAGGCTGCTACTGTCATCAAGAAGAAAACCAATTCTGCTGGGGGAGTGCTGTGCTCACCCAAATTACTGTTGCAAAGGAATCCAGAGGAGTGGGTAAAAGACACAAGGTATACACGTTTCTGAAGACACCTGGATTGATCGCTTCTAATGGATACGTGTACCTGCATGGATGGCTGTCCAACAGTTAGAGCTGAAGCTGCCGGTATGAGTGCAGGGAAAGGGAAAACACAAACCCGCAACAGTGGCAATATGTCTGTCCACTGAGTAACACCACCTTGTACTTATGTTCTGTGGGCATTAAGGCAAAGACCTTCCGACTTTTAAAGCATATAGGGCAGTGATGGCGAACTTCAGTGATACAGACAGCCCGCTGTGGCATGTGTCGCATCGGTTCACCACCACTGAAACAGACACATAAGTCCTTTAAAATTTTCTAGGAGTAAATTTTAAAAGAGTAAAAGCACTGATTTTACCATTCATCTGATGTCCTGAATATTATCGTTCCTACATATTATCATTTCAACGATTTTTAATTGACCTTCTTAAAATGATTTTCTTTATACTAAGTCTCCAAACTTTGGTGGGTATTTTGTGCTTAAAGGCATCCCGATTCAAACTTACCTCACTCACTTCAAGTATTCAGGAGCCACGTGTAGCTGAAGGTTATGGTTATGTACACCTCGAGGAGCACAGCAGAGTCTCTCACGGGTGGTTCAAAGTTTGGGGAATTTAGAGCGCAACATCTCTCTCAGAGACTTTATACTGTGCCTCTGATCTTTAAAAGTACACAGATAAGCTTGTATGCATTGTCCTTTACAACACAATGATTTGAAGTACCTACATTGTGGAGTAGTTAGATGTACTCATTAAAAAATGCATTTCCTCACATGGTTATCACTTTTGTGATGAGACCACTTAATATTTCAAGACCTCTACGCATTTCAAGAGTACAGTATATGATCATCAACTACAACCATGGACATGCACAATTGATTTCTTGACCTTATTCTTCCTGTTTAACTATAATTATAGCTCCTTTGACTAATGTCTCCCATCTTATCCCCACTCACCTCCCTGCCTTCTACTCTTGAATCCCATGAGACTAAATGACTTTTTTTAGATTCCACGCAGGAATGAGAACATGTGGTATTTGTCTTTCCGTGCCTGGCTTATTTCACTTAACATAGTGTCCTTCAGTTTCCTCCATGTTGTTGCAATGGCAGGATTTTGTACTTATAGTCTTTAAAGTCTCTTTCTATGTCCATAGTGTTCCATTGTGAGCATATATGCCATTATTTTATTATGGACATTTAGTCCATACTTGGATATTATAACATCACAACACATACAGGAATGCAGATGTCTCCTCAACATACTGATTTCATATCCTTTGGATATATACCCAGAAGTAGGATTGTTGCATCTGCATCTAATTCTTGATGCCTTTCAAAAGCTCTTGCTATAAATAAACCAGTTGCTTACGTCCCTGTGTCCCAATCTCGTTCACTCCATGACAATGGGAATTACAGTATTTATGTGGTTCAATTAGACCCACGAATGAGGCTGCCCACGAGTGCCCCAGCCTCTGTGAGTGTGAAGGGATCAGTATCTCTTGGCCTACCAGTGTGTCGTGCCAACTGTGTCACCATTTTGGAAGGTTGGGTCTAAGACGCAAGGCAATTTGCTTCATGCATGTGGTTTGAGGAAGTGGAGTTGGGTAACTGGGGTGGAGTAAGTTTTTTTTTTTTATTGCAATCTATGCAAACACCACTCTTGTCAGTCAAGTGCACGTGCTTGGGTAACACTTCTTCCCACAAAGAATGAACATGTGGCCTCGAGAACATGTGTGCCCGAGCCGTTGCTATCAGTGACAGAAACAGAAAGAAATGAGTGCCTACAGATATGGAGCTGTGAAGTCCGTTTCGCCCTTGTGCTCCATGATACCCCATTGGTACAGAGTTTGCAAAGGGACCCAGAGTGGAGCTGCGGGCACTCAGGGCCTAACAGATGACTAAGGAGAAAGAGCTGAGGGTGGGGAGAAGTCTTCTCAGCTAAAACATGTGGGTGCATTGGCCCTGCCAGCAAATAAATAAAAAATTCATGTGGAAGATAAGCTCAGTGGCAGAAAGAGTATTCAACCTGATGGGAGATTTTTCAAAGCAGGGGAGAAGTTGTTATTTTTCCACCTTCACCACATGGCTGGCATTTGGGTCCTATTTCCTTGAAGCACAGGTTCTTACTTTTTATTTTTTCAAGAGGCCCATGAAAATTCCCAAGACAATGCATATATAAGCACCCAAGATTGGGAAGGAAGTCATGGAGTGGATGGAGTTTAACGATGGATATGTGATTGGGTTTTGGACCCGAAACTCCCTGAGCTCAAAATCAGAGCCTGAGATTCTGTCAATTGTTAACTATGTGTCTTAGACAAGTACCTTCACCTCTTCTTCTAAAGAGCAGTAGTAGTGTCCACCTAGGTTTGCTGAGAGACCAAATTTAGATCTTGCAGACAAACTTGCTGCTGTCCTATGATAAGTGCTCCATTGTGTTCACCGTAGCAACCATCTAGAAGCCTACAAAGAGGATCTGGCAAGAGAACCTTTAACTGCTGACCTGGAAGCTGTACTTTGAGTGTCATTAGCTTTCTGAAATAGATAACTGGAGAGAGGGTAGATATGAAATTTTGATGGCTAGTGATGGCACCTTTCCTTACTAAAGAGGTTAAGGAACTTTGCCCCTTCCTTTCCATATCTCAGCAGAAGGGCAAACATCAGAGTCAGCTCTGCCATGTGGGAAGCTAAAGGTCAGTCCAACACAGTTTACTTTTGCCCACGTACTACCATCGCTATTCAGCTAACTCAAGGGAGGGATATCTCACTTCCTTTCTTTCTGATTCATCACTGCTAAGTCGATCAATAGATTCAGCTTACAGTTCTAGGGCTCTGGTTCTTTTTCCTCTTGGGCCATGCTACCTGACTTGAGTCAATGGTCTTCAGCCTAAAATCCTTTGTAAAGGATCCCAGCTCCTGCAAGCATCTTGTGCTTTCTCTTCTTCTTATACCACCTTGCTTCTTTGCCCTTGCTCAAAATGATTATGGCAAGCATTTTGTGGCTATTCCATAACCTAAATCCAATTAGCTGTTCTAAAGAAGGGAATCTAGAGGTTTAAGATGAATTTTTTAGATTTTAATGATGGAGATTTTATTAAGAGGAGAGATTTTATTTCCATTTACAAGGACTTCATTAGTTTCAGTATTGTCTAGAATCTGGAAATATCCTCTTGAACCTTTAAATAGCATTTGGTGCCCTGGCAGACTCATCTCCCCACCTACTCTGCAACGACTCCACTCCCTAAAGAAATGCTGCTTTTTTAGGGACAAATCATTTATTTAGCTTTCAAAAATAGCCTGAAATTATTGAAACATTAAGCTTGTCTTCCGTCGCTCTATTATCAAGTCCCAGCTTCCCCCAAAGGTACAACCTGAGCTGTACTTTCTCATCTGTACAAATTCTAGCTACCACCCAGTTGATTGTGAGGGTCAAATGAACTCCTTACCTTGGGTCCCGGCTTTAGATATTGAAGGCACTGTCTGCCTTAACACCTCACAGGTGTGCCAAGAGGCAGCCTGCAAGAGCTTTATGCACTGAGAGGAACTGCACAGATGTATAAAGAGTCTCTGTAGGGGCTGGGAATTTAGCTCAGTGGTTCTGGCACCTGCCTCGCAAGCGCAATGGCCTGAGTTCAATCCCTGGTACCAAAAAAATAAATAAATAAAAGAAAGAAAGAAAGAAAAGAGGCTCTGTAAAGTTGATAGGCAAATATGTCTGTCTTTCTCTGCTTTCAAAGCCTAGGGGAAAGCTATTTTCTGCTTCTGAAGAGCTGCCAGCCCCTAAGAAGTATCTTGGCTGTTTCCAGACTGTGTCACAAAACTCTGGAATGTTTGCCTCTGGCATTCTAGAACTGTTGTGTATTGAAAGTGTGATTTCATTGTCCCTAAGAAAAGGGAAAGGCACAGGAAGGATATGTTCGCCAACCATCAGAGTACCACGTGTGAGCATGGGGGTGGGGGGCTGGGAATCGAGGCTGTTGACCACCTCAGATCTCAGGCTCTCTCCTTTGAAAGACCTAAAAAATGGATGCCTGTATCTAACCAGAATTTTTTCAATTGTTGGTATCTAAATGTATTTGGCTGTGGGGTTGGAGGAAAGAAGAAAGGGTGTTGCAGAGAAACCTTGTCTAATACACAACTTTTTAAGAGAAGTCCCATAGGAAACAATGGTTTACAAGAGATGGGGCACCCAGCCAGAGCACTGGAGACCTGGCTCGCTCAGTCAGTACATCACACAGCCAGCTGCTTTACCTTTGGAGTCTCAGATACTTTTAAGCATAAAGTGGAGGTTATTAGGTCAGGCGATGCTGCCATTCACCCACACTAAGCCCACTTAGGTTACCTGGTGGTGTGTCATGGTACTCTTCCATTCATGTAAAGGAGAAATGGGACAGGAAGTAGCAACGCCTCCTGGGCCTTGGCCTGCTGGATGGTTTTGAATAAAACCTCTAGAACATTTAAGTGTGTTTGTTTTGTGTTGAGTTGTCCCCCCAGTGGCAGGGATGACATAGCAAAGACACTATCCCTTTTGACATTTCAGTATGCACCCATTGCAGGCCGGTGTATGAAATAATGATGGCTTTTTGGGGTATGGTTCCAGTTTGATCACCAGAAGAACAGTACCTGGCATTGCTAGAAGTGCAGATTCTCAGGTCCCAAGTCAGGCCTCCTAAGTCAGAACCTCCAGGATGGACCCAGCAGACTATGTTGTCACAAGTTCTCCCTAGCATTGTGATGCTTACCGAAGCTGGGAACCACTGGACTGGTGCAGCTGAGTCTTTGGCAAGGGTGGCATAAGAAAGTGTTCATGGGTTGCTATTTAACACAACTTGGCATTAACCTTGATGAGAACCTGTCCTAAATTCTCTATGGCAGCAGGCTCATTGCCCCACACCGGAGTCAGCAGGAAGTGGTATCCACTTCTCACTTGACGCTGACCACCTAACCAAATATAGGGCAAAGAAATCTAACACGGCATTTCCCCACATCTCAGGAGGCCTGGTGCACAGAAGGTGCTCGAGCTCGGAGGGTTTGCTGGAGGCTATCAGTGGGGCAGCACCGCACAGGGACAAAGGATTGGCAGCAGTTGTCTGGAGCCCCGTGGAGCCAGCTTCACTGCCATCGTTAGTGTGGTTCCAGTGACTTCTTTCACTTGAAAGGTCTCACCTGTAAAATACAGATTATACACAGGGCATCTTCGTCTCTGCCCATCATTTAGTGATGCCCTGCTGTCTTTCCACCCCACAAAAAAGCATTTTTAGCTTCGTTCACTTTTTTAAACTGGTATATGTTTGCTCTACACCATAATTACATTCCTCTTGGGGACAATATATATTATTCTTAATCATTTTTACTTCTTTTTCTATCTCTCACACTCCCTCCCCATACTCCCATCACCATAAAGTCTACCTCTGTTTCTTTGTTTTTTTTTTAAGAATAGAAAAAATTCAGGGAAAGAAAGCTTCTAAGAGATATTTTTGTTTTTTTTAATTTATTCATTTAATCATTTATTTATTTATTGGTACCCGGGATCCAACTTGGGTCCTTGCAAGGCAGGCGGTGGCACCACTGAGCTAAATCCCTGACCTATCTCTGTTTCTTATCATCTATCTTTTATTTTACCCTTTAAGTTATTTACATGTTGGGTTTCTCATATAAAAGAAAGCGTGACAGTTAAGTTTCAATGTCTGACGTATTTCACTTGCTGATGTCATGTGTCTGATTTGCTTCACTTAATATTATGGTCTCAAGTGCGCCCATTTTCCTACAAATAATTCAGGTTTATGATGGTAGTGATGGGCGCATAGGCTGCTTCTGAGATTCAGCTGTTGTAAATTGTGCTGCTATAAACATGGGTGTGCATGTCTTATTGTGCTATGATGTCTTACCTCTTTGGGGAAGTTACCTAGAAGTGGAACAGCTGGGTCAAGTGGAATTTCTATTTAGTGTTTTGAGGACTGTCCATACTGATTTCCGTAATGGTTGTACCAATTTACTTCCCATCAACAATACAGAAGTTTTGACTTTTCCAGCACCTGTTATTTGATTTCTTGATAATAACTAGTTTTTTCTGGAGTTGGAATCTTAGTGTTGTTTTAATTTGCACTTCTCTAATGGCCAATGATGTTGAGTATTTTATTTGCATTTATTGACCACCTGCATTTCTTCTTTGAGGAAATGTCTATTCATTTTGGTTGCCCATTTGGGTTTTTTTTTTTTATCTTTTATTTGGGATTTCTAATTTTTCTACTTCGTGTGTTTTTGATATCAGTATCCAAGGAGTACCTGGCAAAATTCTTTTCCCTTTCTGTAGTTTGTTTCTCTACCCAGTGATTTCCATTCCTGTGCAGAAGCTTTTAATTTGGTATGCTCCTATTTGTTGATTCTTGATGTTATTTCTTGTGTAGTTGAGGTTTCCTTTAGAGAGTCCTTGCCTGTGCCCATGACTTCAAGAGTTTTGCCTATCTTATCTTCCAGCATGTTCAATGCCTGTGTTTTAATGCATAATTCTTGCTGTCTTAATGGTATTGGAATCAAGAATGGTACCTAGTGACTTCCCCATAGAAAGAGGGACGGGGACAGGTTGAGCCAGAAGTGACAGCCACTCTGCTGTCAAGTGCCTTGTCAGGCCATGGTGACGCAACTGTGCCTACTGTCCTCACTCCCAGCCAAGCACACAGAGGCTGTCTCTCCTCCACACTCTAGACTTCAGTCTGATAAAGACCACATGGTTGTCCAGGAGATGGTTTTATCCTGGAGGGGACAGGGGCCCTCCTGGAAAGCTGTTCCCCAGTGGAGACCTCTGCTGGACCCAAATCTTGAAGTTAGCTGGAGCCAGTGAGAGTGGCTTCTATTCACTCTCAATTCATGGAGTACTTCTTTTCCTCCTCTTTTCTAGACCTATCTCAAGCTTAAAGATTGCACCTAAAAAGTAGATGCAAAGCCCTTCCAAACCCTCTCCATGTCCTGAAGTCTGAGCTTTATAAAAGTTTTGTCTTGTTAAATGTTAGCTTTCAGAGCTGAAGGCTGTTTTTTTTTCCTTAAGTCCATTGCACAACAATTTCTTATTTTAACCTTCTGCCAAATTCTGCACTTCTGTCAGAGGTTATTATGAGTGTTTGAACAGGTAACTTTTACCTTTGGACCTCGATTGCAACAGGTTCAAAGTTTCTAGAGGAGCTTGCTGAGCACCCTCAGGTCTGGACACAGTGCTTGAAGGTGTGGCCCAGTCCCAGGAGTTGTGGAAAAGGCAGGAGTGACTGAACGTGGTACTGAGTCAGTATAGCCACTCGTGTGAGGAGCGTTCCTATACCCAGGACCCTGGTCAGATCCTGATCGGTATTCCTACAAGGTAAGCTACAATAATTCAAACTGAGCTGTATTTCATACATCTCTCAGAAAATGCAGATGGGGTGGTGTTGGAGGAGAAGGTGGGATGCGCATCTGTATTCAGCTAAAGGCTCTTTTATAGTGTGAAATTAGATTTGATCAAGTAGTGGCTAACTTGTACGTTGTCAAAACTCTTCTAACTCATACAGAAGCAAAGAACAATCAGTTGGAAAGAGGAAAAGAGCTGTCTGGGTGCTAATAAGAGAAGAAGTCGGAAGAGAATGTTAATGCTACCAAATGCACAGAACAGACTCAAAACCTTTAAAGGTTTCATTCTGAAATTTCTGTCCCAGTCGGGTTAGAAGGGCCATGAGTAGTTTGTCTCCGGGCTGTCAAACAGCACAGCCTGGACTACATAGCCCGGAGACGGTATGGCTAGTGTGATCCCTGATCAGTCTTCTCCGCAGTCTGTTCCATAATGCAGAATTCTTGCATGTTGTTAAAACCATCTCATTCTCAGAAATCCAGAGTGTCACTCCTGTAGGATTGGCTAAGGATGTGCTTCTGAGGAGACTCAAGAATGACCCAGACCTTTCTGAACACGAGCATTCAGTTGTGGAGGAGATCAATTTAAAATAAAAACAGTGCTCCTCTCTTTGCTTTAAACCTTTATCTCTGCTTAACAAAGGCTGCCAGTCTCCAGAGAAAGCCCGCAGGGTTAGAAAGAGCCAGCCGTGACATCTATTCTGCCATGGGTCCACTGCAATTTGGGGGTGGGGGGACTTCTGATAAGCCGAGGTTGCGATAGACACTGAGCAAAGCCGGGGATTCCTCCAGCCGTGAGAGGACCCCGCTGATGGAATTACATCAGGCTCTCCCTCCTCTTTCTCCCACACCTAAAGGGGGCTCCCTGGAGACCGAGGTCAGCCAGGGCGCATTCTCCAAGGTTGTGGCACCTCATCCTGACCTTTTCAGCTGGACGCCCTGAGGACCTGCCCTCTACAGAAAGAAAAAACCCTAACTTAGCTCTAGTGAACTCCTATGAGCCTTCTTGGAAGGATCAAGGTGGGAGAAAGTGCTGCGTAATTCCTCAGTTGTCTGCGAGCTTACAGGTGGGGTTGGAGGTGGGAAGGGGGCAGGAGAACTCGTTAGTTATTTCTGCCTTTAAGTCTGAGAGCTGCATCCCCAGGGTCTCTTACAGGCCTTAGGTAAATAAAATAAAACCACTGGAGATCCTGGGTATACCAGAGAAAGAGTGCGTGTGGGTGTGTGTGTGTGTGTGTGTGTGTGTGTGTGAGAGAGAGAGAGAGAGAGAGAGAGAGAGGAGAGAGAGAGAGTCCTAATAAGGAAGGAGGTGGGAGAGGCCGAGCCCAGAGCCCAGCTGGTGTGTCAGCAGAAAATGAACCATATCAATTGAATGGATCCCTGCCACTGCCGCTCTGGACTTGGTTGTTTATTTTGTTGGCTTCGGGGACTGAGGCAGGCAGTTCAGGAGACGTGAGAGAGGAGTTCCCCCGGGGAAGAGAATGGATGACATATTCCCGGGATGAATATGAGCGAAGAGGCCCCTCTAGCTGGACCTTCCTGTGCTGTGAACCTAGCAGGGAAGGCATCACCTCCACTTCTGTGACACTAGTGGTCTGAGAGGTACTGATGCTGGGTTTGGTTTTTCACATCTTGATTTGCAGCTAGTCAGATAAAGGAGGACAAGGTGGCTTATACTGAGGCAAGCTGGCTTTTGTTTTCAGCCCTGAGGGTCTGGGGTTAAAGGCTTTGAAGAGGAGCCAGGGGTGCTTGGGCAGCTTCTCTCCTCATGGTCAAAATACTTCCACTTTCAGTTGTGAAAGAAAAACCAGGAAGTGAAGTCCCGGAGCACAAGCACGTTAGAAAGCCCAGGCATGGCCTGACTCCGGACAGCTCAGAGCAGGGCTTAAGTGGAGACCTCTGAGACTGGCTGGCTGCCTGCATGGACACTCTGAAGCCACCCCGTCCCTGGAGAAGCCAGGGGTGAGGAGAGAGGGACCGGGACTTGTGTGTCAGGAACAGCGTGGAGCCAGGAAGCCCCATTTACTGGAAACGTCAAGGCCCTCGGCCCCTCTCAGGGTAAGGAAACATCTAGGGGGTGATATTCAGCCAGAGGTCTTGTGAGCAGGTATAGAAGCATCCTGCCCCCAATTCCAGCATCTTGGGAGACTAGAGACTAGAACTTGCTGTGTCCTGCTGGTATATCACACCCTCTTCTCTCCCAGGGCTCCAAAAGCCACCTTTGAGCCCCTCCTGAGGGATGAGGGAAGGAGGCATGTGGGCATGAATGGGTTCTTCCCCCGCCTCTCTTAGAAGTTTAGCTACAGCACGGACCTCTGGCGGGGCCATGGGGCGTGGGGGGGACGCTAAGCACGTGGCCGCCTCCTCTGTGGCAGGCTCAGGGTTCACCTCTGTTTTCATTCAACATTGACTCCCTCTTATAAGTGCTGGAGGACGAGAGTGAGGAGGTGGAAGAGACCAGTGGAAGGGGTAGGACCTTCAGGGGTGAACCCTGGGAGAGGTACTTTCTGTGGACAGCCACCGGTTTTTGGTGGTGTGGTCTGAAAAGTAAGAATGAAGCTGCAGCTCTGTAACAGAGCAGTCTCAAAAAGTAATAAAATAAAATGAACGACTGACTTAGTTTCAAGGATAAAAGTGGAATGATCACTACAGCTTGGTCTCTCCTTCCTCGTCCTGGCATGGACTCACTCCGTGGAAGCGTCCTCCAAGTGAGAGGTATTTGAGGTGAAAATAGAATACATCGTGGGAGAGGCATGGACTAAAATGTTGAGGGCGTCACTGTGTGTTTGACACAATAAAAGGAAAGCAAAGCAAGAATCCTAAACGCAAGTGACTATGGGACAAGCAGGTGATATTGATAAACTAGACGGTAGGCACTGAGATGCTGGTGAACTGGGTGCTTAGCAAGATTCAGGGCAGGCGTACCGCGGACAAACACATCTAAATTTAAGTTAAAAAAGAAAAATACCGCCAGACCAAAGGGAATATTTCAACCAAGATTCTGGCTAGGTTCTGACCTAAAGGCATCTCCTCTCCCAGGCTATGTTAAAGCTCTTTAGGACAAAGTCGCCTGCAGCAATAGTGGTGTACCATTTCATACCTACATCCTGTACATTCTGTGAAGGTCAAGGAAGGGGGGGGAGGGAATAGAAAGAGGGAAGATGAAGCCAGTAAACTACCAGCACATTCTAAGTTCTCTTGTTTATTTCATCAAGACAATCTTTTGAGGTAGGTGATTATGTCATTTTATGGTTGAGAAAGTAACTCGGCTCAGAGAAGGAAAGCAACACCCCCCAGGGTCACGAAGCGAGCAAGCTGTCGCACTGGGACTGAAACTGCTGTCGCTGTGACCCTAAGAAACCCTCCTTCCTCCACTCACATACGGGGGTGCCCTTCCTTCAGATTTCCAAGAAAATTTAAATTCGTAAAGAAAGATTTTCCTGTATGATGGTCTGGACAGCAGGTACTGAATTCACATGTTTATAACATTTGTTTCAGGTTGAAAAATGTTTTAGAACCCAAATATTAGAACTACTATTCCATGAGCATTTTCTATAAAGCTGCGCTGTGCTCTGTGTTTTATGGAGATGTTGCGTTTTGACATTCAACAGTCCTGTGAAGAAGATACTTTATTTCGTACACAAGAAAAGTGAGGCTTAGCAATAAAGACACTAAACACTCTAGGATTAGATTGTACCTGGAAGTTAAACTCTGGTTCTTGTAATTCTGAAAGTGATCTCTGCCTCAGTTTCTGATGAATCTAGTTTAGTACATGGGCCAGATAATTAGGAAGTAGAAGAAATCTGCCTTTTGAAAATCTCTCCATCTCAACTCCATACAGACGGAATATAGATTGGTATTAGTCAGGGGTTGGGAGAGAGAGGCGTAGAGGCTCACTGCTTCATGGTAGAGAGCTTCCTTTGAGGGTAATGGAAATGTTTTAGAAGTAGGTAAAAGTGGTGGTTGCATGATTGTATGAATGTACTAAATTCTTAGAACACTTTGAAATGATAAGTTTTTGCTGTGTGAATTAGACCTTAAAAAAAATATCCTCTCACCTCTAGGCAGGTGTGTTCCAAATCAGGATTTGGCTATTTATTTTAGAAACCAAGAGTGCAGTTCCTGCTCTGTCTGTCTCACATGGGTAGCTTGCAAATACCTGACACTTGTTGGCTGCATCCAGAGGTGACTCCTGAGTCTGTCAGAGCCCTGCAAAGTTAGCCCACTCTAGCAACTGCAAGCTTAGCCATCATGGTTATCACCCCCTTGGCTCTGTAAATAAGCTGAGATATTTCTGTCCTTGAAGACCTCAAATCCTGAGGTCAGAAATGAGTTCTTTCCCTTGTACAGGGCCTGACACTTCCTAGGTTCTCAAATCCTAGTGACTGAATCAATACATGAGGTTTTGGAGATTGAAAGATTATAGAACCCATGTACTGCAGTTACCCAGCTATGGGATCTCTCTTCTGTTAGAGCTGGTCTTTCTGCCTCCCTCAGTCATTCTATTCTAAGAGCAGTGGGGCGTGAGTGGTTTGCAGGAGGATGCTGGGAAGGGAAGAAGGGCTGGGTCTAGATAAGACCATGTCTCCTCTGACTAGCAGTGCTATAAATAGAAACAAGGAGTTGTTAAGATCCTTGCATGTCGGTGGAACAAAGACTATGATCATCTCTTCTTTTGTAACAGAGCATCTGATGCTAATAGAAGGAAGAGAGAGTTCCTCTTTACTGAGGACTCTCTGTACCAAATAGTATACCAGATACACACACACACACACACACTCACTCACACACACACACACACACTCACTCACACAATCCCTTCAGCACGCAGTTAAGGGGAACTGATGCTCAATGTCATTCAGTAATTGTCCTCAGGGCCACCTGGCTGGTACATGGTGGAGCTGCTGCCCTGCCATCTGGAGAAGCGATAATCTTGAAAGTTTGCCTGTGAAAATTGGCAATAAATCTGGCTGCTTGTTCTTTGAGTCTGGTGACTCTTGACTATTGGTCCAAGCCCAGGTAGCACGAGGGCTGACTCTGCAAAGAACTGAGGCAGAAAGGCCTCTTTCACAAGCTCTTGGGTCACCTGGTCTTTATCCTGGCAGCGTCAGTGGAGACCTAGCACTTTGTTCTGCCTATCTTTTTACAGACCCTCTTATCAAACCCGGCAGACTTGTGGTACTGATTCTCCTTACCTTGGTTTTCTCATGGTTTTACTTGATCAGCTGAGGCTATTTACCTGGACAAGGCTTCACTCAGGGTGGGGCCACTGGACTGAGATTGTGGAAACACAGTGGTAGATAAAAGTCAGCTGAATCAACCTGAGCGCCAGTGGGGTTTGTCACCCCAGGGGTAGGTTCACGTCTGTCCTAGCAGGTCGAGGTAAGACGTCCTCGATATTGAGTTAACAAGCGTAGCCTATTAAAGACCACTCAGGTCAGTTGGCCAAAGCATCTCCTCCCCGTCCCCAGTGTCTTCATGTTTAAGACCCAAATTGACTCCAGTTAGTACAGTGATGACACAAGGCCCTGGACGCTGTCATTTTTACACTTCCTAGAGGCTTCATCTTTTTTTTTTTTTCTTTCAATTCAAGATGGACCCTCCCTGCACTGGAAATATCTCTTCTCCATCTCCCTTTTTCTCATGTGTGCCTCTAGCCACATCCAAACGTTTCTCCTCTTCCCTTCCTCTTAGGTTCATCCAATTTAACATGAGGCCTGGTCTGTCCATGAAGAAGGCAGATAAGTGACAAGAGATACAAGTTGAGAAAGATAGTTTGGTGCTGATGGCCAAGCAGGGTTTGAGCTCCTGTAGCCTGATTCAAGAGGTCTGGAAGGCCAGTACAGTGATGCATGCCTATAGTCCCAGCACTTGGGAGGCTGAGGCAGGAGAATCTCTATGAGTTCAAGTCCAGCCTAGATTACATAGCAAGACCCTTCCTCAAAAAACCAAGGAGAGGGAGGAAAGAAGGGAGAGATGAAAGAGAGAGAGAGAGAGATCTGGAATAAGAGTTGGGGTCTTACTAGCTGTAGGCTTCATTGGCATGATCATCACCTTTGATTTCCCCTGGAATAGCAACACCAGTGTTAAAGCTCGTGTTCCATGTAGGCATCTTGATCCACTCCAGTGTACACTGGCCACCTCTTTCAAATTCATGAGCTCATTCCACACACTAACAATTCTGTGCTCTTCGTGTTAGAAAGACACAGAAGTCCCCAGAGATCAGGACTATGAATTCTGCCTATCCCTCAGCACATAACAGCACTAGACACAAGTCCAAGATCTTTGCCTTATTGAAAGTTAATTAAGAGTGTGGAGGATAAACATATCTCTTGCCACACACATTCCTCTCTAGTCTACCAGGGGACACCAAAGCTGTGGTGCATTCCACGGAACGCTTGTCTGGAAGTAGAACTGCCCAGGAATTGACTTTATTCTCTCCCAGACGAGTACGCTCTCTCCCCTCCAGCATCCTGCCTGGTGCACAGTAAGTGTGTGCAAGCACAAGTGCATTCATGATGAGTGAATCTTGAACTTGAACCTTGAACCTTGAGGCTGCCTAGTGTTGCATCCCCCCCCCACAGGCTGTAGTTCCCAAGGAAGATTTGGCTGACTCTGTCCCTGTACAAGAGCATGCTGCATTTCTTATGAGACTGAATTCTGCAACGAGGTCTTTTAACATACTCCCCTCCCTTGTTGCCTCTCTCCAAACTTGTGGCAGTGGCCAGCAAAACGAGCCATGGTGTGTTCCCACTGTATCTCCGGTCCATGCTGGGTGTGCTAGAATTCCGAAGCTAGGACGTCCTCTGGGCAGGAGTGAGTGTGACAGCACAGGGAGGTTTGTTGTCCCAGAGATGACGCTGAGTCACAGGAAGGCTCCCTGAGCCACAAACCCAAGGAAAGAGCATCATACCCCATGTCTCATAAGCCTCCTGAGCTCTGGTTCTGCAGCAGCAAGACGTCACCAGGGGCTATTCCTCCAAATGGATGTATGCTCCCGCCAGCTGTCTTACAAATTAATGTTCCAGGGCTGGACAGAGAGCTTCTCCTCATCCTTTAATTTTTTAAACAGCCAGACTGAATTTTATACAGCTCCTTTGGGTAGCACAGGCTCCCTGTTTTGCCAGGCAAGAGGAAAATTGAGGAAAATGCGGGTGGCCCTTTCCCTCTGCCTGGGGACTTCCCCCTGTGTGTGCTTCACAGAACACTGGGAGCCAGGCCCAGGGTGAAGAGGAGCTGTGGCTGATCACGTGGCTAGTGGGAGGCAGTGGCCTGAACGCCCAGCCCGGTGAGTGGCTGGGAGGTAACGAGTGTCACAGGTCAGGATCCTGTGCCAGCCTCCCCTCTAAGCTAAGTAAAAGTTAAAAGATGCATATTCAGGGCCCCCTGACACTCAGACCTGACTTCTGCTCTGGTTTCTTATCTGCAGGAGAAATGAATGAAACCGTTTTCTGCCCCCAGAACCACTCCTCAGGCTGGAATGCTCTCCGCTTGCCGTGCCTTCCACTGTATGCAGCAGCATGAGCACAGGGCTGTGTATGGGAAGTGGGTTTCGTGGTTTAGACAAGGTTGCTGGAAACAAATCTAGGGCCGATTCCTAGGTGTATCCACATGAAATGCACTCGCCTAGGCAGCTGAATCTTTAAGGACAGCTGCCCGAGCCAGAGGTGAGATGATATGGAGATGTGCTTGTTATTGTTCAGTGAACAAAACAAAGTACATATTTCAGATTAAACAGTGCACAGCAGCATTACTTTCCCACCGAGACCAGCTCTGGCTTCTCCGATTAAAACTCACTTCCCTGTTGTGCCCCAGCTCCCTTTCTTTGCCTATTTTTGCTATTGTTGTTGTTTTGGTTCCACTTTATAATAATGCAGTCATTGTTCAGGCTTGTTGTCAGACTCCCCAACAGAAAAAAAAAATTCTCACAGGGGCAGGATTTTCACCACTGTATCTTCAGCACGAGGAAGGATGCCCTCTACGGAGCCAGGCCCTCAGTATCTTTTGACTGGGTGATTGAGTACCCAAGACTTTCTGGTAAATCCATTCCCAACTTCTCCTCCATCTGCCTTTTCCTGTGCGGGTTATCCTTTCAGCGACGCAAATGCATATAGACTCATCACAGCTGGGATCATACTGTGCGCTCCTGTCCGCACGGTCTTCTCTCCACTTGGCAGTGGGTCGTGGAGCTGTTACCTGCTGAGAATTCCATTCTGCACGAGTGCTGTAATTTACTGGGTTATGCCTTTCAGGGAAGACCCGCTTGGGCTTTTGCTCAGGTTTGAGAGGAGGTAGCAGATATGGCTGTAAGCACTTCACAAGTGCATTTCCTCCTAAATCAGAGGGACAGCCTTACCATGGGAGATGTTACTGTTGCCGTTGGATAGAGGCAGAGGTTACAGAGAGGATGCCAAGCAGGGCTTGAGCCCAGGTAGACTGACTCAAGGGACCAAATGCTTAATCCGTACATTATGATCCCCCATGAGGCACTTTACTGAGCTGAGGGCTTCCCATGGGGTAAAGTCATGGTAGAATCAAAAGGTGTCTGGCCGTACCACATTTTAAATTGTGGAAGGAGGTAATGGGCCCATATCTGAGAATGTACATGCATTTCCTTTTCCACAATTAACCCTGTACGCTGCCTTGTTTTGTCTTTGCTAACCTAATAAGTAGAAGAAAGGCATTTTGGTTAAATTTGCAGTTCTAAACACTGAAAAAAAAGAGAGAGAGAGAGAGAGAGAAGAAGTTGGATACCTTTCCTTAATTTTAAGGAACCAATTTTCTGTAAACTTTCTGATCTTACTCCCTGCTTTTATTTTACCGCATTGTATCTTTTTTTAAATTGATATTTAAGCGTTCCTTAATGATGAAATTAGCTCTTTGCTTATCTGGGATATTTTATACTTTTTCCTCTTTATCTGTAGATTTTGTGTCCGGTATCCCTTCTGCAAGGCCAGTATTTTTAAATATTCTTGTGCTGTCAAACTTGCCCTGATCTTCATTGCTAGATTTTAGGTATTAGGTCCAGTTTGAGTCTTTCCATATCAATGGTATAAGTATTTTTCTCTCATGCATTTTTTAAAATCATGGGGAAAAGTGCTATTCAAATTAGTATACATGCCGAGGATTTAGCTCAGTGGTTCTACTGCCTGCCTTGCAAGTGCAAGGTCCTGAGTTCGATCCCTGGCACTAACCAAAACAAAACAAAATAGAATACATAAGAATAAATGTGTAAAATTTATAATTTAAAAATTTTGTGTGTCAGGACTGAACTGGCAGCCTTAGGAAAGTAACAATGAAGTCTTACAAGTGCAAAGCCCAGTCCAGTGAGCAAAATTTTCACACACAGCCTCCTAAGTAAGATGTCAGCCCCTCTGGAGTAGGGAGTTGTAAAGACTTGTGACATACGCATGTAAGTCCTTCACAGTGTAGAAGAGTATGTTAACTGGGTGTGAGAACCTGAGGACTCTGATCTTCCTTTTAATGAGATTTCTGCCACCATAGGATAAGCCCATACTTGCAAGAGAAGAGAGAAACCAATTAAATCCAAATGAATCTGTGCTGCTTTCCAGAAGGCAGATTTTTTTAAAGCTCTTAACCATAATTTATATATCACTGTTGCTCATAAAGTAATCAATTCCTCAGTCCTAAAAGCAAAGACAAGTTGCCTTATTGTCTTTAGAATTCTGGAAACCCAGAGTAACAGGATGATTTATTTCTTGGCTAGAGTTTCTGTCCTTTTAAGCACGCAGATAACTTTATTCTGATTTCTCCAACAGTGGAGGAAGAGACTTGTCCTGATATTTATTAGAAATGCCCTTTTTTCTCCAGGTACGATTCACCCCCAGTTAATTACCTTACCAAAATATTAACTTGGAAGGACCTATCTCAAGATTGGCAAGAGAGCCTCTTTTTCATTAGTATGTGTTTGTAGTATATAATGTTGGCCAGAGAGACTCTTTTTCATTAGTATGTGTTTGTAGCACATAATGTTTACATTCCTTGAGGGGAGTTGATCATGTATGTAATACTCTTAATTCCTTGTTTTCATCCCATTTTCCTTACCTCCCTGCCCCCTTCATTCATCTCTTTATCCTCTTCATTTTTTTCCTTTTCTTTTTTTGTATATGCTTACAATACTTAATGTTTACTTTCCTTGTGTGGGGTTGGTGCATGAACATAACACATCTCAGGCTTTTGATAGTCTAGGATTTTGCAGTCTGTGGGTGAGAGAAAATAGGTTAACTGAGAGCATTTTCAACAGAAAATTGTAACCTACAGCACTGTTCATTTCTTCACCAACCACTCATGAGAAGTTTGCTACATACCATGGGTGGTGCAGCCATGTATACAAAACAAAAATCCCTGTCCCAGTTAGAACACCCACCCGGCAGCGTCAGTGGGGATCATAAGGGGCCAGGACTATTTCAGACAGAGAATGATTTCGTGGAGAAGAGAAAGTTATGTCCACAACAGAGATGAGGGAGCAAAGGGGAACATTATATGGGGTGACCAGAGAGCCACCACTTCTGAAGAGGTGATATTTTAGGGTGATGCCTGATCTGTAAGTAACACATGACCCTATTAGATCTGGGGAACAGTGCTCCAAGCAAAAGAAAAGGGCAGTACACAGGCTCTGAGGCTGTAATGGACTTAAAGACTTGTTATTTCTTGTTGTTGCTGTTGTTGTAGTGCTAGGGATCAAACACAGGTCCTTGTACAAACTTACAATCTTTTAAAAGAAAGGGACTATCGCCGGGCATGGTGGTGCACGCCTGTAATCCCAGCATTCAGGAGGCTGAGGTAGGAGGATCGCTGTGAGTTTGAGACCAGCCTGGGCTACACAGTGAGTTCCAGGTCAGTCTCAACTACATAGTGAGACCCTGTCTCAAAAAACAAAACAAACAAAAAGAATGGACTATCAAGGGAAAATATTCTTTAGCCTGCAAAGGTAGCTTGAAAGATGTACAGCAAAATATGGAGTTAGCCAAAAACTTGAATAGTACAGCAGAAGGGGTATTTTAGAGACTTTATTCCAAGAAAATGAGACTTAAGAAATACTGCCCCCACTTCAGAAAGGAGTAAAATTCAAAGCTGAATAAGGGCTGGTCACACCCTGGACAAGAGTGGTCCAGGAGGCTTGCAAGGAGGTGTGAAGGCAGAAGGTGTCCTTCAGCTAGTTTGCAAGTAAAATAGTGGGAGCCAGGAAACGAGTCACTTTGCCTATGGCCACTCACGCTGCGTGGGAGGAGAGTGCCTAACAAATGAACATTCTGGGGTATGGGGGAGAGATGCGTCCTTATCACTGTGTCAAAAAGCAGAGGGAGGGCCAGGGATTTAGTTCAGTGGTTCCGCCACCTGCCTTGCAAGGACAAGGACCGAGTTCGATCCCTGGTACCAAGCAAACAAACAAAGCAGGGAGCTTTCCACGTGGGACACCCTAACATGCACTGTGACTGGCTTGGCCTAGGCCATGTGCAGATGACAGGAACAGGGACTTGGACACAGTACAGCAGGGCTCTTCGCTCTTGTCTTCTCCACTATTGCATTTTTCCTGTCCCTGTTTTTTCCTCAATGAAAAGGAGCGTTGAAGGGAAGAGGAGCTGCTGCGACACCAACCGGGGTGACTGTGAGGTGACTGAACCCGAACTGTAACTGGAGTCACCCTTGACTCAAGATGAAAAGGATGATGGAATTTCCCCTGGTTTCTTTAAACACACTGGGAAGTGGTCAGAGATTCTAAAGGTCAGAGTGGCAGCCGGGGCTTCCCTATTCAGCCACCTTGTGAGAAGGGTCACACCTTCTCTTGAGATCTTCTTCCCCGCCATTGAAACAGTGAGCGAGTCACACGAAATGGTTGCGAATCCTCTCTAGTGCCAACATAAACAGAGTCAAAGGTGCGCAGGTGTAGTGCGGATTAAAAAGGACCCTGTCGAGAGAGGAAAGAGAGAACCTACATTGTGGCAGAAAGTATTGCAGGCAGGTAGCTGACAAGGGTCTCATTCAAGGTATAGACGGCACTGTCACAAATCGACAACCAAAAGACAAACAACCCAATTTTTAGAAGGCAAAGAACTTGAGCAGACATTTGCTTAAAGAAGAAATACGACCAACAACCACATAAAAAAGCTGTTCAACCTCACCAGTCATTCAGGAAATGCAAAACAAACTCACACAGAGATATCATTTCATGCCCATTAGAATGGGGTTATTTTTAAAACAGAAAATAACATTTTCTTGTGCATATGAAAAAACTGGGATCTCATTTCCTAATTCTTGTCATGTAAAATGGGGCAGTCCCTGTGGAAAGCACTTTGGTGGTCCCGCAAGCAGTTAAATATAAGATGAATGTATAAATCAGTAATTCCTCCTCTAGGTATATGCTCTCAAGAAATAAAGGTATTCAAACAAAGAACTGGTATACTAATGTTCATAACACTGTTACTCACAATAGCCAAAAGCGAGACTGACCCAGATGTCCAGCAACTGATGAATGACCAGACAGAGCAAGAGAGGTATATCCATGCAATGGAATAGTATTCAGCCATAAAAAGGAATAAGCTACCGAAACATGCTTTACCATGGATGAACCTAATAACATTCTAAGCAAAAGCATTCAGGCGCAAGAAGTCACATGAAGTCATATGACTCCATTTATACATAAAATAAGGAAATCCATAGAAAGAGAAAGCAGATTAATGCTGGCTCTAGCTATGGGAAGAGGGTGAGAAATGACTACTTCGTGGGCACAGAATTGCCTTTTTTAGGTAATCCAAATGTTTGGGAACTAACTAGAGGTCATGAATATAGCAAACACTGCTAAAATATACCTTTTCTGAGTGGTTAATTCTATTATATGAATTTTATCTCAATTAAAAATAATTATAGGGCCAGGAATTTAGCTCAGTGGTGCCACCACCTGCCTTGCAAGCTCAAGGTCCCCAGTTCGATCACCAGTATCAAAAAAATAGAAGGAGCAGCCAGGAATGGGGCATACAGCGGCCCGAACAAAATGGGAGATGTGTTCTTGCTTATTTTCTGTCTCTTAAAACTTTCTGTTGGTTAAAATTGAGGTTTTATGCTCTCGGGTCTTCTAGGCTATCAGGGGTGGGGTGTGGCTGGGGGAATCGGGGCACCAAGGGGCTCTGGGCCCATGAAACTGTGCGGTTACGGTCAGCAGTGTGGACAACGGGTGCCCCCTTGGGAGG
Source organism: Fukomys damarensis (assembly GCF_012274545.1). NCBI lineage: Eukaryota > Metazoa > Chordata > Mammalia > Rodentia > Bathyergidae > Fukomys > Fukomys damarensis. Next base: position 24,320,019 of record NW_022900920.1, on the reverse strand, counting down.
AGTCGAGGACTCTTAGCCCCTTTCTCCCACTGGGTGACCTGCCAGGCTGTCCACCCCCCCTGCACTGCCCCCACCCCAGCACCACTGAAACCACATCTGCAGATTCTGCTTTGAAAATAATCCCACAGCCTCCTATTAAAATGTAATTTTGCCATCTGGAGGAAAGGGCAAAGGCCCTCAGTGCCACAGCTTGTCCCCTTCATAGCCAAGGAGGATGCAAGTGAGGACGGGGGCAGAGGGAAGGAGCCCAGATGAGAAGGTCCTGCCAGGCTCAGGGTAGTGCCCAGCCTGAGAGGGGCGGGAGTCCCCTCCTCAGGCCATGGTTTTCCTTGGGGCTGGAGGGTCTGGCCTCAAAATTCTGTCCCCTATGGCTGGCCAGAGAGCGCCGTTGCCTCCAGCAGTTCCACTTCGTCCTACAAGAATTCAGCACACCCCAGCGATGAGAATCCTGCCAGGTCCCCAGAAAGCACCCTTGTTCATAACTTAGCACCTAGGAGATCTTGCTTTTGTTTTGGTTTCATCGTTTTCTTTTCCTCAATGCAATATGGAATGCAGTGTCATCCCAGTCTCTGGAAGTTCAGTGTTCCTCAGTAAAAAGGAAAGAAGTGACTCCAAAGTCGAATAAAGAGACGGAAAAATGTTAAGAATGACTCAGGCTTTCTTGTATTTGTTTCTGCCCCCACACAAAATTCCTATGCTGGGCTGGGGATTTAGCTGAGTGGTTCTGCCGCTGGCAAGCGCAAGGACCTGAGTTCAGTCCCTGCCTCCTCACACACACACACACACACACACACACACAAACAAAAACCAAAACCAAATAAACAAACAACAACAAGATTCCTATGTTATATAGCTGCTCCTAGGCTAGAGTGATGGGCGTTTCCCCTATGAAGAAGGTTCCTGATGACATCCTCCCCAAAGCTCTAAGGCAGTTGTAATCTTGAACTGATAAATCATTTTTACTGGGCTTATTTTTCTCTGTTGATTTTGAGCAGTAATAGTTGGCCTCATTTTTCTCTGTTGATTTTGAGCAGGAATATTTGGCCTCATCTGTGAGATATTACTCATCTGTCAGCATTGCAGTCAATTTTGAAGAATGCAAATTCAGAACTTCACTTGCTACCATCTGTAAACTACAGACAAATTCAGACTCCTTGAACACTGTGATTAAAATTTCTAAGAAAAAATTGAGTTGTAATTTAGTAGATTTAGATAGAGAAACAACAAGAGAAACAGTGTGTGAACTGGGCATGGTGGCTCATGCCTATAATCTCAGCACTCAGGAGGCTGAGGCTGGAGGATCTCTGCAAGTTTGAGGCCAGCCTGGGCTACATACTACATGGTTCAAGGCCAGTCTGAATTGCATAGTGAGGCCCTGTCTCAAAAACAAAACAAACAAACAAACAAAAAAAACCCTTGGACAAGTCACTTTATCACTTCTGTTTTCACTTCTGTGACATAACCACTTCAGGGCAGACAGTATCTAGATTAAATTAACAGCCATGGAAACACCCAACCCTAGCTCGGTCAGTGCTCGATTTGCTGCTGAGTGCCCTAACCAAGCCTGAAAGTGATGAGGCAACAACAGTTGGAAAGATGGCTTCAGCACCAGTCTATTTCTCTTGATTGGTGAATTGAGGCCATTGACATTGATGGTTATAACTGATATGTACTGACTTATTATTGTCATGTTATTGTCCTTTTGTAATAATACATAAGATCCTAATGATATAATGGGCAGTGTGAAATAGGAAGAAAGGGGCTAAAGGTGTAGGGAAAGTGGGAAGGGTAGGGGAAAGGGAATAAGGGAAAGAAAAATATGAGAAATGAACAAATGGAAATGAAGTGTTTGGAAAGGGGGAGGGAGGAGGGGTGAAGGGAGGGCAGGGACAAGGGGAAAAAATGAGAACCAGGACCTGTCATGTAAAGGTACAAGATCCCAATGATGAATGTAACTGTACTGTATACCTAAAATGTACCAATAAACTCGATGGGGGGGGGAAGATGGCTTTAGCAAGGGTGCATCCCCAGGACCTGCCCCAGAGTGAGTTCCCATGTCAGAGAGGTTTGTGCTGAACTTGGCTGGAAAGTGGAAGAAGAGGGGGGTGGGAAGCCTTCACTGCTTTAGTTCCTTGAGGTCTTTTCCTGGCCCAAACCTTCAATGCTCGCCACGCGCCCATGCTGGGGGCTCACTTTTCCCGCACCTTTTCTGTATCCTAACATGTGTTAAATGCTCCCTCAGTTCTCCCTAGAGGGGAGGGCATTGGACACCGCAGTGTTAATCTCACAGATCCCGACAGTCTAGAAAAGAAAGCACAGGGCGAGGCCTATCTGGCCTGCAGGAAATATCTTTCGTGCCAAATGACTGAGTTCTGAAACCTGTGACGTCACCTCTGCCGAGGTCTCCTCTTCCGTTTGGTTTACACGTGGGAAATCCAGCCGGAAGTGCTCTCCTGACTCCCAGTGTGCCTGGCGCAGGGGAAGCTGTGTGGTGCAGTCGACCCTACCAGCTTATGAGAAGCCCAGAAGACCTGCTAGGCTCTGTGGTCCCAAAGCAGAAGGGCAGCACTGTTTTGTTTTGGTTTTTTCCAAAATGGGCTAGGAAATAATTAACTTATTTCCTTTGATTCTTTCTGCCTTGTGTGAGGAGAATCAAGTGGCTGGGGTGGAGAGCATGCTCTGTTATTTTTAAACATTGCTAAGGTAAACAGTGGAAAAAATTCTGCCAGGAAAGCCCAGCTCTCTTGGAAGGGTTGATGTGCATGTGTGTGTGTGTGTGTGTGTGTGTGTGTGTGTGTGTGTTTCTGTCGACAGAGCTATTGACAAAAGATGTGGCCACTTCCTCTAACTCCTCTCTCCCTCTCTCTCTCTCTCAAAGGTCTGGGCTTCCTGCCGCTATTCACAAAGATGCTTTTCATCTTTAACTTCTTGTTTTCCCCACTTCCGACCCCGGCCCTGGTCTGCCTCTTGACCTTTGGAGCTGCCATCTTCCTGTGGTTGATCAACAGACCTCAGCCCGTCTTACCGCCTGTTGACCTGGACAAGCAGTCTGTGGGGATTGAGGTAATTTTCCAGTCATCTTTACAGCTTGTCAACTTTATTGAATACAAATTACAGCTCAAAACCCAGAGATGACTCATAAAGAGGAAGGGGTTCTAGGATAGTAAGAGAAGGTTGCCCTCTTAGGTTACTGATCCACAGATAATCTGTGGATTGAAAGTCCTATTCGTAGCACATTTTCCTTTGTAACGAAATGAAATCACAGCGGAGTCATAGGATGCCAGTAATCTAGATCAGGTAGTGGCAAGCTGCAGTCCTACCTTTGTTTTTAAAGCAACTTGCAAGCCTAGAATAGTTTTCACCTTTTTAAAGGGATAAAAATGAAAGGTGGGAAAGGGATTATGTATGTTTCTCAAAGCCTGAAATAGCCTAACCTAAACTATGTAGCTGTTAAGAGCAAAATTTTGCCAGCCCATACTTTGGGAATGAGAAAACGTTTTCAGAGAGATACCTGGTGTCAGAGAATGGAAAGAAGTCATTCCCCTGAGTTCAGTTCTACCTTTGAGTTAATATCCCTCCTCAGAATTGAGCTGAGCTCATTCCCCTGGCTGCCTGTAAGATACAGCTTCCTCCTGTATCTCTTGAAGGCTCCAGGCATGTTCTCTCCCTCCTGTATCTCCGAGAGAGTTTCAGTGATTTCTGTTCATCTTTTCTTCCTTACCCTGCATAAATAGCATCATCCATTTTCATCCGATATCCTTGTCAGAGAAAAAATAATGCCTGTCCCTTTGCAGGATGCCCCCGTGTATTCTTTGTACAATCTTCTTCCCTCTTCTCAGGCGTCTGACTTCCAGGCCTCTCCGCTGTCTACATCTTGCTTCCCCAAATCGCTTGTACATTTCCACGTTCATTGCTATCTTCCTATCCTGCTGCTTCAGGCTGCCCTGTCCTCCCCCTTTCTCACCAGAGGTGTTTAGGCATTATCTATTTATTGACTTCCTCTTCTGAACTTCAACTCCTCAAGGTTGCCCTTCACCATGTCGATCTTCTCTGATGTGCACTGTGTCCTTTGTAATCTACTTTCTTAATCCACTGACTCCTCCCCCAGCCTCCTCACCTGACTTCAGAATTCCTTCTTGAAACTCCTCCTTGCACCTTTCATAACACTCTTCAATCAAGAGCCTTCCTGTCCCCATGAGTTCTTCTTTTGTCATTTCAGTTCTGACCTTACTTCATCCTGGGGTTTCCTTCTCCATATCTATGAAATTCTGCACAAGTAATTGGCAAACATAATCTGAAAGAGCCAGGCAGTAAGTAGTTTAGTTTTTGTAGGCCATATGGCCTCTCTTGCAAATATTTAATGCTGCTATTATAGAGTGAAAGTACTAGACAATAAATGAGTATGACTGTGTTTCGGTAAAACTTTTATTTGTGAAAGCAAATGGTAGGCCAGATACAGCCCATTGATTACAGGATTACAGTCTGACAATCTTGTTCTAATCTTTAGGGCTGAGCAAATATCTCTATTCCTACCTCTTGAAAATGTAGCTAAAGGCTGTGGCACCTAATCCTAGTTTTCTAATTCTGATTTCAGTGATGCTCTAGTAGGCAAGCTGTGCAAGTACCTGTGACTAGGGAACCTGGCTCTGCCTTTCTCTCCTCTTTTGCTGTCCCTCTCTCTCTTCCTCTTCTTCTTTCCCTTCCCTTCCCTCTCCCACCTCTCTCTCTCTCTCTCTCTCTCTCTCTCTCTCTCTCTCTCTCTCTCTCTCTCTCTCTCTCCCTCTCTCTCCCTCCCTCCCTCCCTCAAATTGAACTTAGGACCTTCACATTGAGCTACTTTTCCAGACCTTATATTTTTGTTTTGGGACAAGGTTTTGTTAAGTTCCCCCAGATGGAACTCCAACTTGGAATCATCCTGTCTCAGCCTCTCAGAGTGCTGGGGTTATAGGTGTGCACCACCTCTTCTGATGGTGGTGGTTGTGGTGGTGGTAGTGGTGCTGCTGCTGCTGCTGCTGCTCCTCTTCCTCCCCTTCATCCTCCTCCTCCTCCTTCCTTTCCCTTTTTCTCTCTCTCCTTTTCTGTTCCAGTTAAAGCTGTCTCTTCTTACCATTTGCCTAAATCATCTTTGATTCTTCTCTCTTCCTCCTCTGGATCTGTAAATAGTAAGACTCTGTCTCCCTCACTGGACAAGAAATTTATTTTTGACATCTTGCCTTAATCTCATGGAAATCTTCCCCAGTGTTCTAGGCTGTCAAATCACCTGATACAGCCTCAAGTGTTACTCTGTACCTTTACAGTCCTTATCTTGGTTAGTAATTTATATTTTTAATGCTTATCTAATTGATGCCTATTCTTCTCTAGAGGGTTGGGCCATGCCTGTAACTTCCATTCTAACTAAGACCCTTCCCTTGGGCTGGATCCTCCAGCTCCAGATGGGTCCCTCAAAGCTTTCTCTTTCTCTAATGCTATCTTCTGTAGCTTGTCACAGACTCAGTTGGTCATTTCTTGCTCTCATGCCTTTGTTCAGACTGTTCCTTCACTCTGGATGATTTTTCCTTTTTTTCTCTCACCTACCGTTTCCAAAGCACATGTTTTTGATAAATGCTTACTTATTTTAAAGGCTCTATTAAAATATATTTTTTCTCTGACCTTTCTTCTTTATTCACTTCTCTCCCTAATTGTGCATTTATTTATTTATTTATTTTTTAGCACAGCACACACATTACCTTATCTGGATGTCATTCCCTTCTTACCTAGTTGCAGCCCAAAAACTCTAGTTTATGAGGAGCTTAGGTGTAGCTATTTTGTCTTGAATCCTTTCTGCAGTATTTTCCCAAAGCCTGGAACATTTAGTATGCATTTACTACATGTTTAAATTTAATACTTTTTTTAAAGGATGTAAAACTGCACACATAATCTCTCCCTGTGCATATATGCACATATACATGCCAGTGTGGCTACTAACACAGAATTGTGACAATCTGGATGGTGCAAGTCCATTCTTTAAAAGTCTTTCTTATACACTTATATTTTCCAAAACATTTGATTGATTAGTAAAGGTATCACTGTGACCTAAGGAATCAGCATTTCTGTTTCTTCAGGTCAATTTGTAAAGGGTTTTGACTCAGACTTGGCCTAAACTTGGTTTGTGTCTTAGGGAGGAGCACGGAAATTTGCTTTCCAGAAGAACGACCTAACGCGTTATTACTTCTCAGATGCCAAGACGATGTATGAAATTTTCCAGAGAGGACTTGCTGTGTCTGGTAAGCTTGGTGTTCTGGCCTTGCCTGTGTGGGGCCTGCGGCAGGGTCGGTCCCACTTTCCTCCTTCCTGTCGCTTCTAGAACTCCAGCTGTTTAGATGTGGCTTAAGTAGAATTATAGTGCACAAAACACAAATGACACTTGCACAGTGTCAGTTTGGATGCTAGAAACAGTGTAGGACAGATATGAGTTTGGAACCTACTTCTTCCATTTCCAGCTGTGTAGCCTGGTACAAACCTCTTTGATGCTCTTCATCTGTTCCTCGCCTAACTCAACTAGAAATTTCCTTACCAGCCTATTGTTAAAAAGTGAAGAAGACAATCAATCACATGTAGAAAAGTATTTTGATTAACTTGTTACCACATTTGTTTAGGGATATGCTTTTTGCAAATGTTTTCCCTGAATTTACACATGAAGAATCTGAGGCCCAATAAGGAGCTAGGACTCCTAACTTCTTACCTTGTTCTTGACTCCAGTATCATACTCCTGGCCCTTTGGGCTTTGAAACAGATCTAGCCTTAGTAATTTCTATCACTGAATACAATGCTAGGTGCCCAAGTATCCTTTCAAATGCACCTTTCAGTTCTCTTTATACTTTTTCCCTTTGGGTAACTTCCTGTCAGCTATAGGTTTGCCACCTGGCTTTTCATCCATCCCTTCCCTGCTCCCTGTTGACCATGACCATGACACTTTTGCAGCAATTCCCATCAAGTACTAACTAGGCAATAGGCACTGCACATATTTTATCTCCTTAGACGGTCCTTAAACTCTAGGGTTGTTAGTTACTTTCAACCCCATTTTTTAGATTTAAGAAATGGAGACTTGGGTTCAAGGACATTTCCAAGGTCACAAAACTAGAAATATTGGAGCTGATACTGAAACCTAGTCTGTCTGTATGATGATTATTCTATTTTATGTTAGCTCTTAAGTGTTTTATAAAAGCAGTTACTCCTTTAGACAATGAAAATTTATTGTAAAGAAAACTTCTATTCAAGGCCCCAAAGGGGCCAGTGTTTAGTATTTCTGTTCAAGTTAGCATTCATTTAAACTTTCATGCAAAATCAAGCAAAAACCAAACCAAAATTGATGTTTTTTTTTTTGCTTCTCTGCCAACTTAAGATAGAAATTGGCTAAAATAGTAGAATTTCCTATAAGTTTTATTCATTGACTATATGTTGCTATTGCAATGAAAAGCAACTCATTTAACATGTGATATGTGGCTTTTTGGATTTTTTTCAATATTAAATTAAAATTAAAGTAGTAAGGTTAAAATGGCTTCTTATGAAACTGGGTGCTGTGGCACATACCTGTGATCCTAGATATTCAGGCTGAAATAGGTGGCCAACCTGGGCAAAAAAGTGAGATCTTGCCCCAAAAATAAGTAAGTAAGTGAATGGCTTCTTATGCAAGCAGGCATGAGAAATGGCTTGGCTATTTTGATAGAAAGATGACACTTCTAATCTTACCTGTGGTTGAACACTTCAGCCCCAATATGCTTTTAACTCCTAGCCAGTAGTTCATCTATATTAAGAATCACCATGATATTGTTTAAAATATATGCCCCCTGGTTCCACCTTAGTTCTGCTAAATCAGAATTCCAGATGGTGAGAGCTAACAACTTTCAGGAAATGTTAAAAATACAAAGCTTCAGGAAGTATGCTCACCAGAGTCTAAACTCCTAATTTGCTTAGTGCAGCTATTTTGCTGGGAGGCTGTAAGTGGATGGGCTCCTTGGAAATGCCTACACCTTAGACCCAAACCAGGTCTGAGTTGAACATGTTAATCAAAGGCTAGGACAGTGGTGGTGAACCTATGACTTGTGTCCTGCAGCCAGCTGATTATTATCATGGAAAACTCTAAAAGGTTCATCATCACTCGGCTAGGCTGTTACTTGATCAAGTTGAAGCTAAGTAGGGGATAGAGTTTAATGAGATCTGGATAGTCTCTACTTTGGGCCAATTGTTTTGGACTTGTTCCCTGACCAGTGGCCTCTACTAGCATTTTCATTCGTGTGGAAGTCATAAGAAGATGTAATCTATTTATTCCACATTCATCAACTCTTCCTCCCACTGGATGAGCTTGAAGAATTTAGCCCAATCCTTCAGGATTCTTAGTACAAGACTGGATAAAAATACTGGGAAGACCCAAGCAAGCTCACAGCAGGCCTTCAATAAACAGCAGCTACCATTAGTGACTAATGTCATACTCATGGAGGCAGTGACTGTGACCCACTGGCGATGGGGACTTGCCACCCTGTAAGAGACAACACAGGGTGAGACTTCACTTCAGGGACTTTCATGCAGCTGTTTCAACAGGAAAAAAAAAAGTAGTAATATTTCCTGTGGCCAGTCTCCTCATTCACATTTCCTGTCTCTTTAGTCAGCATGGCCATCTCTTTCCTGTTTTCTTTTGTTTTTCTTTCATCACTCAGTGAGAAATTCACTTTTTTGTTGCTGAATTTCTAGTAACCCTCTTCTAAATGCTTTCTTTGGGCAAGACCTGAATTCTTCTCAGCAACTTGGCTAGATCCTCTGTATAAAATTTCCTTCTTTCTTCTTTTCTATTTATAATGCAGACTCCCCCTGGCTTCAATGTGGAGGCGTCTCAGCCATTCTGGATTGTTTCTTAGCCTATACCACTGTTTCCCTAGCTCTGCTTTAAAAGCTGGCCTGACTGCTCTAGAATGGAGAGGTTCCCAGGTTTGCTTTAATTTTAAATAAGACTGAGTAGCGTAGATGTTCAGAATGTACCTTCTCTCACTGTCAAATGCAGAACACATGGGAGAAATCTTGAGGGTAAATGAATGTGTGTGTTCTTGTCTTT